>NC_090439.1:970692448-971343698 GCF_031143425.1 Pleurodeles waltl
TATATATATATATAGATATATCTATAGATATATCCCTGTAGATGTATCTACATAGATATATCTATATATATAGATCTATATTTTTTTTAGTAGTTGTATGGTTTCCTTGGGGGCCAAAATGGCCCGCAGGGAAACCCTACAACTACTAAAAAAATATATTGCCCCCACAGGGGGTCGCCCTGCCCACGGGCGACCCCCTGTCCATTTCTTTTTTATAAAAAAAAATGTTTTAATACAATTTAGCCCCTGGGGGGGGGGGCGATCGAAAGAGATCGCGCCCCCCCCCCCAGGGGCACCTACCTTTTTTAAAAAATATATGTCCCGGGGGGGGGGGGGCAGCCCGTTTTCCGATGGGGCCGACCCCCCCAAGTGAAATCCCTGGTATCTAGTGGTGTTTCCTGGCCCCCGATCGCAGCTCTGCTAGATCGGGGGCCAGGAAACACTTTCAGGAAGGCCTCGTAAGAAAGGGGAGAGTCTCCCCTTTCTTACGAGGCCTTCCCGAACGTGGTGAAGGCCGTTTGGGGCCATTTTCCCTATTGGAGCAGGAAGCGGCCGCAAGGCCGCTTCCTGCTCCAATGGGGAAATCAACAAAGTGACGTCAGCGCGCCACGAAGGGGCGGGTGGGGGTCGGGGAGAGACACGGAAAAGCTTCTGTGTCTCCCGGTGAGAAAAAAAAAAAAATCCTCGGCCACTGGTCATGACTCGCACCAGGCCGACGCCTGCACCCAAGGGGTTAAATGCTACTAGTGAGCCTGCAGCACTGGTTGTGCCACCCACTCAAGTAGCCTCTTTACCTTGTCCCAGGCCTGCCATTGCAAGGCCTGTGTGTGCAGTTTCACTGCCAATTCGACTTGGCATTTAAAAGTACTTGCCAAGCCTAAAACTCCCCTTTTTCTACACATATGTCACCTCTAATGTGTGCCCTAGGTAACCCCTAGAGCAGGATGCTGTGTGGGTAAAAGGCAGGACATGTACCTGTGTAGTTTACATGTCCTGGTAGTGTAAAACTCCTAAATTCGTTTTTACACTACTTTGAGGCCTGCTCCCTTCATAGGCTAACATTGGGGCTGCCCCCATACATTATTGAAGTGGTAGCTGCTGATCTGAAAGGAGCAGGAAGGTCATATTTAGTATGGCCAGAATGGTAATAAAAAATCCTGCAGACTGGTGAAGTTGGATTTAATATTACTATTCTAGAAATGCCACTTTTAGAAAGTGAGCATTTCTTTGCACTTAAATCTTTCTGTGCCTTACAATCCACGTCTGGCTGGGTTTAGTTGATAGCTCCTTGTGCATTCACTCAGACACACCCCAAACACAGGGTACTCAGCCTCACTTGCATACATCTCCATTTTGAATGGGTCTTCCTGGGCTGGGAGGGTGGAGGGCCTGCTCTGACACAAAGGACTGCCACACACCCTAAGGGGACCCTGGCAGACAGGATTGAACTGAAAGGGGACCTGGTGCACTTCTAAACCACTCTTTGAAGTCTCCCCGACTTCAAAGGCACATTTGGGTATAAAACAGGGCCTCTGCCCTACCACCTCAGACACTTGCTGGAGAAGAAACGTGAACCAGAACCTGCATCCTGCCAAGAAGAACTGCCTGGCTGCTCAAAGGACTCACCTGACTGCTTTCTACAAAGGACTGCTGCCTTGCTGTTGGCCTGCTGCCTTGCTGAACTCTTGTCTTGCTGCAGAAGTGCTCTCCAAGGGCTTGGATAGAGCTTGCCTCCTGTTTCCTGAAGTCTCAGGACCAAAAAGAGTTCTTTCTTTCAACTGGACGCCTTGTGCGCCAAACAAATCAATGCACAGCTTGCTACGTGGTGAAAAATTCACTGCACGCCGCTCCGGAAAGACGCCGCTCGACCCCGCAAGGAAAAGATCGACGCGACGCCTGCGGTGCGACCGGAACTTCGACGCACGGCCCGCCTGGACAACGCCGCCCGACTTCCAGAGAGAAAATCGACGCGACGCCTGCCGTGAAGGAGAAAATTCCACGCACAGCCCACCGGAACGACACGCAGCCGGATAACAAGCCCAGGATTCCACGCACAGACCCCGGGACATCTGGTAATCCCGCAAACCACAGAAGGAGACTGTCCGCGCGCCAGAAAACGATGCATGTCTTCCCCGCATGAAACATAACGACGCAAGTCCGTGTGTGAAAGGGCGAAACCGACGCACACACCATTTTTCCACGCATCTCCTCCTCTGCGGCCCTCTGCAGAGATTTTCCACTCCAAACCAGGTACTTTGTGTTTGAAAGAGACTTTGTTTACTTTTTAAAGACTTAAGACACTTCATATCACTTTTCAGTGATATCTCTACAATCTCATATTGCATCTTTTATCGTTTTGACCTGCAAATACCCAGATAAATATTATATATTTTTCTAAACACTGTGTGGTGTATTTTTGTGGTGCTATATTGTGTTATTGTGTGATTTATTGCACAAATACTTTACACATTGCCTTCTAAGTTAAGCCTGACTGCTCAGTGCCAAGCTACCAGAGGGTGGGCACAGGATAATTTGGATTGTGTGACTCACCCTGACTAGAGTGAGGGTTCTTGCTTGGACAGGTGGTAACCTGACTGCCAACCAAAAACCCAATTTCTAACACTCCCTGAGAAATCTATCACCGCTCACCCTCATTACACTGGGAGTCAAGTGTGGAAAGGGTTGTACGTGGCCCGCATCACAGAGCCACAGTAGAGTGCACCCCAGGACACTCGTAGCAAATGACCCCCATCACTGTGTTTGGGGTCCAGTAGCTCCTGTCTGTTCTGTGGTCCCCAATAATTGGTGGTCTGAAACATGTGTAGCCTTTTTTTGGGTGGGCTCACCTCAACTGGGAAGGACTTATAGTGTTGCCTCTCTAAAAGTCATTTTTCCAAGTTATTATAAGCCAGACGTTGATCAGAAATTTTCAAATCTTTTATTGAAAAAAAGCTATAGAGGGCTAACAGCAACACCCTTGCACTTACCCTGCTTTAAACCATTTTTTCTGCATCCCTTTTCATCACATATGATTGGCAAATTTTCCCAGCCCATTTCTAGCAGTTTAGCAATACCTTGCATTATTACTTGAAAGGGAAGGAAGGTAATTTTATAACTTGTTGATGCCACCTGTTCAGCGTGTCATTTCTCTTCAGCTAGGTTCGCACTCTACAAATAGCAAACCAAACATGCCTACATACTAGCTATTGCCTCCAAGTAAATTGTGCAAGAAAAACTGTTGCAAATGGGTTCTACCCATTTAGTCCACCAGGATTTTTTTTATTTTTGATCACCTGTGTTTTTTTACCTTTACTGTGGGTGAATCTGACAACCTGATTTTCACTCACTCTAATTTCATGGTAAATGGACTGATTGAGTTTAATGCCAGTGTCTGCCTTTTTAAGATAAGAAGGCTGCAGGACAACTAGTGCGAGGGAGATATGGCTGGTTACATCTAAACCCTTGTGCACATGCATGCGCACATGTGTGCAGGTTCCACATGAGAGAATACCGCTGTGCGCAGCTGCACACAGGTGACAGGCTTGTGGCACTTTTAAACTTCAAAAAGGACCTTTCAAAATAACCACTTTTGACAAACCTAAACCTTACTTTCAAATATTAATAACTCACTCCTAAGTAGGCCATATTGACCATAAAGGCAGGTTCCATGGTACCTAAAAGTAGGGCACATAAAATGTAATCTTAAACAAGGTCTTAAAGTGAAATATCCCCAAAGGCTATTTTCACAGAGCAATTTAGAGGATTATCCATTTAAATCTGCCACAACAAAGAAACAAGCATGTGGTATCTTAAAAATGTACACCTGGTTTGGGCCATTGCCCAGGGGGCGACACACTTGGTTACCTTTGCTTGTGTGGGGTCCCATCCTCTACTTCATATTTGCCCGCTGAGGCCACCATCACCCACAGGCAAGCATTTCTGGTGGGGCCTGTAACCCATCACTGGGGCCCAGAACTACAGGTGAGGCCCAACCACACAAGCTGCTCAAGTTTCGGCAGCAGCAACAGGAATGCTGGCTGCGTGCGCTGCACTTTAGTGGCACGCAAGTAGGAGCATGCCAGGCTGCTGAAAGTTGTCTCCCTGCGCTATCCTCAAACTGCCTACTTGCACTTGGGTGCCCACTGGGAATGGGCACCACTCACAACTTTAAAAAAAAGAGAACAAAAAAACAAAAACACATGCAAAAACGATGTGCAACAAAAGGACATATGCGTTGTCAGCTGAGGAGCACCCCATAATGTCCTGTGACGGCCTCTTTGTATATTTGGCTTGATTATGGTGCCCCAAGGAGGGGCAGTGGCCTCACCAACATTTACCCAGTGTGTTATGTGGAGCTGCAAGAAGTGCACCAGCCCCCCAGAATTGAAGTAAAAATAACAACGTTTCCTTGGGGCATGAGATTATGCCCTCCTGGAGGGTCTTCCTATTAGTTACAATCACTTGTGGAGCCAGAGCTTATGTTCTCAGGCTCTTGATGGAAGAGGCCGTTAATGGTTGGTCCTAAGGACTCATTTTAGGTACCCTGAAATGGTTAACGAAAGACCTGGACACATTTGTGATTGTTTTTAATAATGTTTTATTGACTGGTATTTAGTAGTGTGTCTAATAAATGTACTTTTCCATTTTCAAAGAAAAGCACTGACTGAACAATTATTTATTGAGTGGTGGTGTGTGTCTGCGAATAGAGATTATTAGCTCACACCACCCCCCCAAGTAGGCCTTGGACTATTGTGCTTCACTACAGAAATGTTTTTCATATCTTCGCTTAAGACAGAGTCAAGTGCTAAATGGGGTTCTTGGTTCCAAGTAAGGAGATAACTGTGGACCTTTTGTTGGATCAGGACTCACTTCCTGCACAACTAATAACCCAATTTCCCACAAAAAACACCTAAAGTGGCCATCCAGTGAGTGATGTCACAACGCATCTCAGATACCCAGTTGACATAATCAAACAAACAAATGTACTAGAATGCCTGCTCTCCAGTGCTTATTTTGTAAATAAAAACGTGCCTGTGCCCAAAGCCCTCCTCTTAAACACGCGGCTGCTGCAATTAAATGTGCAAGGACTGAATACTGAGGCAGCCTAATCCTGAAGCCACCTCGGACCTCTTGAATCCATTTAAGGCCACCCCCTGCCCCTTTAGCTCACTCTAGCAGCTTTCTGCTTTCTCCGATTGTGACGCGTTTTCGTTTTTCTCTTCCTCCGTCTTTCCATAGGTCTTTTGCTCTCAGTAAATGCCTGATGCAGAAAAATAAGTGCGGGCCCTCAAAAGTGTCGGTGCTCTGCACCGGAAACAACAAGCAAAAATTAAGCACTGCTGATGTCAGTGATTGTTAAAGTTCGGGACTAGGACACGATAATTGTTTCATTCTTTACATTGAATGGCCGCTTTAATGAGCCATCTGGGCTTCCATCCGGCTCCTGCCAGGGTCTGGCACACCATTCAAATGAAGTCAGAAAGTGATCCTGAACATGCCCATCGGTATATGATTTATGTTGATGGGCAAGCATTGAACCCACTGCTGACAACACCTATAGGCTGGCATTACCGACGCAGAAGATCAGCACAGCATGGCCTTCTGGCCACCCGCTGCCCAGTGTGAACCGCTTCTTTCCCCAGGGTAATGTTCTCACAGACATTAATTTTTATGCCTTGGCTGAAATGAAAAAGTATAGAAAACTGTCAACATGACTAACACAATTAGCTTTAATAGCTTGCCTTGAGACGAGCATAGGCTCATTAAGTCATCCAGCTGACATTTTTTAAGTCTGAACGAGAGTATGAAACCCTTCACTTGGCAGAAATAATGCAACATTCTCAATATTGTTGACCTTCACAGATCATAAAATAAAGTCACAAACATAAAAATACTTAGCATAAAGCACAACTTCGTTATGTGGTTAAAGTAAGACACGTATTTGTTTTTGCGAGGCTGAGAGGTAAAGTATGTCTGTGCGGGTGCAGTTTTTATGCTGTGCCCTTGGCCAAAAAAGGAGCTGAAAAGGGCACTTGTGTACGACCACATCTGGATAGTGGCTGAACGGCAGGTATAACAAGATGTGTCATGGCATGTCTACACAAGTGTAGTAAAACTCCTGTATACAAAGGTTATCTTTGTATTTTAGCCAATTGAAACTGGAATTCCAGACAGCCAAGCCACCCTGACATTGCATTTTAGAATATATTAGTAAATGTTGTTGACGTGGTCTGGTATTTCTGGATAAGAGTAATATTTAACAGGATCCCGTTCGGTGAAACTTCATAAAAACCGACCGATATATCAGGCTTCTAGGAGACACACGGGATTGCACTTCTGCCTTCATATTTGGTGAGTGGGGAACAGTTCCTATGTGGTGAGATTTTGTGAAATGCCCCTTCGTGCTCCCATCTGAATGTGTCCTGCCTCCTTTGAAACTCTGTAGAATACCCCCCAGGCACACACTGTGCTCTTTAGTTAATGTGTCCCATTTTACAGAGATAGTTGCCACATCCATCCCGCTCCCTTTGACACACTATACTTCACGGCACCACTGTACACTGCACTGAACTCTCACACACTCAATATTCTCTAGAATTCAAATGCTCTCAAATCCTAGAGCAAAATAGGTAGGTGTCTGTGCAATTTGTAGATCCACCCCACAGACACACTACACTGCACAGATCTGCACTGGACTCACTCTCTCATTCACTTAGTTTCTCTCCCGTAGCATTCCAGGATACTCACATCCAAGGAGAAAACACCCTGGGGTCTTCACCCTGAGTCTTTCTGCACATCTTGAATGCACCTAGTCACAGACCAGGCCCTGGTTAAGCCACAATTGTAGGGTGTTCCACTAAAGCAGCCACCTAAGAGCCCGTTGATGAAGCCATTCATCTGTGCTGGAGCATTGTTATACTTCGCAGGAATCAATCCTCAACAAGGTCAACTGATCTTTGGACCCTGCATAGGATGTGGTAAAACCATACAACACAAATTCAATCCCAACTAATTAGTTACACAGTATGACTAATGTAGCCATACAAGGAAAGCTCCAGTCAGGAATACAATTAAGGGGGTCATTACAACATTGGCGGTAAAAGCTGCTTACCGCCGTGCAGAAGACCGCCAACACACCGCAGTGGCCACGGAAATCCGCCACAGCTATTATGACCCACATCCCGAAATCCGACAAAATTCAGACACCCACACAAGTCCGCCACACCAAAGGTCAGTGATAAACTGGCGAAAACAAAACTGACACCGTCACGCCAACAGAAATACGCCCATGCTATCACGACCCACGAATCCACGCAGCGGTCCTTCAACCGCGGTATTCCATTGGCGGTACACACCGCCACGCTCAAAATACGCACACATCTCCAAAACACCACCACATTGGACAATTCAAAGACACACAACTGATACACATACACACACCACTCCCACACACTCAATACTATATAAAACACACACCCACATCACCCACAAACCCCTACGACAAAATAATGTGAAAGAAGGCCAGAGAGAGACACCACCATCCACAAACTAGCAGCCACAGGCACTCAACACCATCACCCACACTACTTCCACGCACAAAACACCACACACCACTACATATCACCACACTTATCACCACATACACCACCCCACACATCACCTACACCACCCCATGGCACGGCAAAGACACCCCAGGTTCTCGGAGGAGGAGCTCAGGGTCATAGTGGAGGAAATCGTACGGGTAGAGCCACAGCTATTTGGATCACAGGTGCAGCACACCCCCATAGCTAGGAAGATGGAGCTATGGCGAAGAATAGTCGACAGGGTCAACGCAGTGGGACAGCACCCAAGAAATAGGGACGACATCAGGAAGAGGTGGAACGACCTACAGGGGAAGGTGCGTTCCGTGGTCTCCAGACACAACATCACGGTACAGCGGACTGGTGGCGGACCCCCACCTGCTCCCCCACAACTAACAACATGGGAGGAGCAGGTCTTGACTATTCTGCATCCTGAGGGCCTCGCAGGAGTCAGTGGAGGAATGGACTCTGGTAAGTCAAATCTTAACTATCATATCCCCCACCCTACCTGCATGCTATCACAGACCCCCACCCTCGCCCCCTCCCCTATCACTCCAACTCCTCACTAATGTACTAATAACACAACCCACCCATCCCCACACCAAGCCCTGCATGACACAACAAAGCATGGACACCCATCACTAAAGCATGCCCACTGCACATACCCATAACACCCCCCTCAACCATCATCACACAAGCCCCCACACAGGAATGCTAGCACTGGGGTACACGCTCACCCACCCATTGCACACCATGACACACACAGATGCAATAATCATGCCTTTACACCCCTGCAGGACCACTACCCAACGTCACCAGACAGGAGGGTCCAGACATCTCCACCCCACCCACAGAAGAGGCCCACAGTGATGACAGCAGCTCTGTCCAACTGGATCCAGATGACCAGCCCGGACCATCGTGGGCCTTGGGACAGTCGGTTCCCCTCACACAGGCACAGGCCACCACAGACCTTCCACCCTCTGGTAACACCAGCACAGCACCCACCCAGTGGGCCCATACCTCCGTACCCAGGACATGTCAATCAGCTGTGTGTCGACCACTACAGGGAACCCAGGATAAACCACCACCCCAACAACAACAGGGACCTGGGGGCAGTGGTAGTGGGAACACAGTCCAGGGGAGGGAGGCACAGGAACACAGGGGAACTGGAAGGGCTGCTGTGCGACAGGGGGTGGACAGGCCTAGGGAACCCACTCTCCACGAGGCCCTCTCCTCCATCATGGGAGCATTCCACCACTCCCAGGAGACAATGGCAACGGTACTGGCCAAGTTTCAGGAGACCCAGCGCCTGCAGGAGGAACAGTATTTGGGCTTCAGGGAGGAACTCGGAACCATCAGCACCGCCCTGGGCACCATCGTAGGGGTGCTGAAGGAGATACTTAACACCAGGTGGGACACTGTGGCACTCCAAGGGGCCCCTGACACTAGCATGGACGATGAACTGCCCACCACCTCCGCCGGCGCTAGTGGACATGAGGCACCGCCACAGGACCACCACACCAGCACCCCACCCCCTGCAGACGGAGAACCACCCCGCAAACGGTCCCTGAGATCCAGGAACAAGACAGAGCACGATGCCAAGACCCCCGCCAAGAAATGAGACCACCCTGATTGTCATCCTACTGTCCCACTTTGTAACCCTGTCCATATTGGAACTGCCCCAGCTCCACTTCCTATGCCCATATGGGCAATGTACCTGTGAGACTAATAGACTGGACTCTGCCATGGACATTCCTCCACCATCACCCCTCACCATTTAACAACCCCCCTCCATTATTTAGCACTGCAATAAACACCCTTGAAGCACAAAACAATCTGGAGTCAGTCTGTGATTTTGAAAATGTGTATTAGCAATGACAGTGACAAAATGCGTTCTCAAATGTAATGTCAACATACCTATGTCACACATCTCAAGTCCATGAGGAATCTAAGCAGATAACACACGTTGGAAACCACACCTGTGAAACCGTAATGGAAATGTACAACTCAGTTACCATATACTGGTTGAAATCGACAGACAGGATAGAGGTAGAAGTGTGAAAGTACTTCTAGTAGGCAGGAATGTATTCTCCCCTGTGTGTCACTGGAAATATTGCTGGATAACTGAGTCCTTGTTGTCAATGTCTTCTTCCTCTGCTTCCTCCTCATCACTGTCCACAGGCTCCACAGCTGCCACAACACCGTCATCTGGACCATCCTCCTGCAGAAAAGGCACCTGTCATCGCAAAGCCAAATTGTGAAGCATACAGCAGGCCACAATGATCTGGCACACCTTCCTTGGTGAGTAGAATAGGGAACCACCTGTCATATGGAGGCAGCTGAACCTGGCCTTCAGGAGGCCAAAGGTGCGTTCGATCACCCTCCTAGTCCGCCCATGGGCCTCATTGTAGCGTTCCTCTGCCCTGGTCCTGGGATTCCTAACTGGGGTCAGTAGCCATGACAGGTTGTGGTAACCAGAGTCCCCTAATAGCCACACCCGGTGCCTCTGGAGTTGACCCATCACATAAGGGATGCTGCTATTCCGCAGGAAGTAGGCGTCATGCACTGAGCCAGGGAACATAGCATTAACCTGGGAGATGTACTGGTCTGCCAAACATACCATCTGTACATTCATGGAATGATAACTCTTCCGGTTCCTGTACACCTGTTCACTCCTGTGGGGGGGGACCAGAGCTACATGGGTCCCATCAATGGCACCTATGATGTTGGGGATATGTCCAAGGGCATAGAAGTCACCTTTTTACTGTAGGCAAATCCTCCACCTGAGGGAAAGCGATGTAGCTCCTTACGTGTTTCAGCAGGGCAGACAACACTCTGGACAACACGTTGGAAAACATAGGCTGGGACATCCCTGATGCCATGGCTACTCTTGTTTGAAATGACCCACTTGCAAGGAAATGGAGCACTGATAGCACCTGCACTTGAGGGGGGATCCCTGTGGTATGGCGGATTGCTGACATCAGGTCTGGCTCCAACTGGGTACACAGTTCCTGGATTGTGGCACGGTCAAACCTGTAGGTGATGATCAAATGTCGCTCCTCCATTGTCAACAGGAAGGACAACAGCGACCACAGAGTCAAACAACTCAGAGGTATGTACCCGGAGTCTACACAGAACACCATTCATACACAGAATCTGGCCTGTGTTTGTGTTGTGCGACAAGGCCTAGGTCTGTGTGACGCAGTTGGTAATTAGGCCATGTGGGTCTCTGAAATGGCGGCTGCCTGACCTCTAAAGTGGGACAATGGCATGTGAGGTAACTGCGCTGGCGTTGTACACCATCGCGGTAGGCGGTCGAAGACCTCGGCGCAATGCTGCATTGGTTAACATTGGACCCTATGGGTCCCAGGAGCCAATGACGATGTACGCCGGCGGTGATGCTACGCACCGCTGCGGATGTGACCGCCATTTTCTAGCTGTTCAATCAATCGATACCTGATTTTCAACAGGAGAGGACCTACACTGCAAGTGCTGCTGTGACCTTGGTCTGGAAGAGACAATGGCTCGTGCGTCTGGGGAAAGGGCCCCTGCCTTCACTGCAGAGGAGTTGGAGAAGCTCGTGGACGGGGTCCTCCCCCAGTACACGCTACTCTACGGTCCTCCAGACCAACAGGTAAGTACACAGGAAGCACGTTGTATGGGCTATGCCTGTGTGGAGAGGGCTGGTTGTAAGAAGGAAGGGGGCACAGTTCTGCGTGCATGAAGGACTGTGAATGCATGTGCCACATGGCAAGGCTAGGGATGTGGGCCACTCACTTCGACGGTGCAGTTGCTAATGACTTCTCTTCTTCCCCTGTACATTTCATGTAGGTCAGCGCCCACCAGAAGAAGGATATTTGGCGTGCCATCGCTAAGGATGTCCGGACCCTGGGGGTCCACCACAGACGGAGCACCCACTGCCGTAAAAGATGGGAGGACATTCGCCGCAGGAGCAAGAAGACGGCGGAGGCTCAGCTGGGGATGGCCTCCCAACGTGGGAGGGGTGCCCGTCGAACCATGACCCCCCTGATGTTCCGGATCCTGGTGGTGGCCTACCCTGAGTTGGATGGGCGCTTGAGGGCATCACAGCAGACACAAGGGGGTGAGTACAACATCATTCAGCGGACTTTGCGCGCAGTGAAGGTGTCTGGGTGGGGGAGGAGACCTGTGGTTTCCCGAGGCCAGGACGAGTTCCGTAGGCAAGGCCCCTCCGTAATGCAGGCCATGTGGCACCCCACCCCACCTCTGTAGAGTGCCAAGTACAGGTATACATGCCCCTGTGTCATCTATGTGTGCAGATGTCTACCATAGCCATGTAGGCCATATCCCAGGAATTGCATCTGTAGAGCCCAACAGTGCGGCGTAGTGCAGAGGGCTGCTTTGTCTGTATTGTCCGCCAACGGTAGCGGTAAGCCATGCACTCAACCTGTCTTTCTTCTGTCGTCCCCCCCCCTTTTTGTGGTCTCCCTGTTCTTGTGTGCATCATCATCATCAGGAGGAGGTACAGTGGCACCGGAGCACGAGGGAGCTGCATCCCACATGGCCATGGAGGGCCACACCACAGACTCGGAATACACCAGTGGGACGGAGGGCGAGGGGAGCTTCACGGCGGTCACAGGATCTGCAACCAGCGACACAGACTCGTCCTCCGATGGGAGCTCCCTTGTGGTGGCGGCTAAATCTGTGCCCCCCACTTCTACAGGTACAGCCGCCACCCCCCCTAACAGCACCGCCATCCCAGCAGCCCCTCAGCCTTCGCCCCGTGCCCGCTCACCCAGGAGGGTGGGCATCACCTTCGCCCCAGGCACCTCAGCCCCTGCCCCTTTCACCTCTGCTGCCCTCAGTGATGAGGCCATTAACCTCCTCAGGTCACTCACTGTTGGGCAGTCTACCATTTTGAATGCTATCCAGGGTGTAGAAAGGGAATTGCAGCACACAAATGCATTCCTGGAGGGCATTCATTCTGGTCAGGCTGCCCTTCATCGAACCCTGCAAACTCTGGCCTCAGCACTGATGGCAGCCATTGTCCCTGTGTCTAGCCTCCCCCCTCCAACTTCCTCCACTCAGACCCAATCCCCTGTACCCCAGCCTATCCCAAGCACACCATCAGACCAGCATGCACACACCTCACCACACAAGGGAAGCTCAGGCAAACATAAGCACCACACATCCCACAGGCACTCACGCATGCATCACACACATACAGACACAGCAACATCCACTGCCTCCACTGTGTCCCCCTCCTCGTCGTCTCCCTCCTCCCTCCCAGTCTCGTCTACACTCTCACCTGCATGCACTACCACTACAGCCACTACGTACCGCACCAGCACACCCACCACCACACCCCGCTCACGTGCACTCACCACCCCACTACCATTTACACGTCCCCTGTGTCCTCTCCCAGTGTGTCTGTGACGCCCCCTCCCAAATTACACAAACGCAGGCACACACCCACCCAACAGCCATCTACCTCACGACAGCCTCCAGTGCATGTACCTGCACCCAAATCCACAAAAGTTACACCTCCTACAACCACCACCTCTTCCTCCACTCCCAAACCCCCTCCAGCTACCCCTTCCAGTGTTCCTAAGAAACTTTTCCTGACCAAGCTTGACCTCTTTCCCACCCCCCCTCCAATTCATAGGTCCCGTACTAGCACCTCATCCAAAAAATCTCCGGACCAGTGGTGCCTGTTGTTACAGGTATGTGGAGTGCACCGGGCACCAGGGCAGCCAGTGTGACACGGAGCCACAGCACAGCCAGTCCCCCCCCCCCTGTGAAGCACCAGAAGTTGGACAGTACCCGGCGGGAGAGGGTGAAGACTCCAGCCAGCAAAGCCGCTCACAAGGGGTCCCGGGGGGAGAGTCGACTCAGCTGTGACTCCTCCCATGGTGGGGAAGGGGCAGAAGAAATCGCCAAAGTCTGGGAGGAGCAGCACGGCGGAGAAGACCGCCATCATCCCCGCTGCCCAGGAGGCCACCGCCAGCCCAATCGTCACTGGCCAGGAGGCCACCCCCAGAGCCAGTGCCCAGGAGGGCAGCCTGATTGTCACTGGCCAGGAGGCCACCGCCAGAGTCAGTGCCAAGGAGGGCAGCCCGATCGTCACTGGCCAGGAGGCCAACGCCAGAGTCAGTGCCCAGGAGGCCACCGCCAGCCACAGCCCAGCTGCCCAATGAAGGACCGCCATGGCAAGCTCCGCTGAACAGGGCAAAGACCGCCATGGAAAGCACCGCTGAACAGGGAAAGCACCGCTGAACAGGTCAGAAACTGCAAACTCAAGCACCGCTGAACAGGGCAAAGACCGCCATGGCAAGCACCGCTGAACAGGGCAAGCACCACTGAACAGGTCAGAAACTGCAAACTCAAGCACTGCTGAACAGGGCAAAGACCGCCATGGCAAGCACCGCTGAACAGGTCTGGAACTGCAAACTCAAGCACCACTGAAAAGGGCAAAGACCGCCATGGCAAGCTCCGCTGAACAGGGCAAAGACCGCCAACTCAAGCCCCGCTAGCCCATGGGCGGCAGGGGCAGTGACGCAACTGGGACCGTCACAGGGTGAGTAATGCACTCTGGGCACCATTTCCCCTCCAGAACCAGTGGAGACATGCATCCACTACCTCTGTCCTTGACAGGATGAAGAACCCTGTGCAAAAGTCCCCCTCCAGAACCAGTGGAGACATGCATCCACTACCTCTGTCCTTGACAGGATGAAGCACTCTGGGCACCAGTCCCCCTCCAGAACCAGTGGAGACATGCATCCACTACCTCTGTCCTTCACAGGATGAAGCACTCTGGGCACCAGTCCCCCTCCAGAACCTGTGGAGACTGTTATCCACTTGAGAGTCTGTGGCTTTGCACTCCCCAGGATGGTACAGTGGGCAAACCACCCACTGTAGAGACTTGAGAGACTGTGGCTTTGCACTCCCCAGGATGTAACAGTGGGCAACCCACCCACTGTAGAGACTTGAGAGACTATGGCTTTGCACTCCCCAGGATGGTACAGTGGGCAAACCACCCACTGTAGAGACTTGAGAGACTGTGGCTTTGCACTCCCCAGGATGGTACAGTGGGCAACCCACCCACTGTAGAGACTTGAGAGACTGTGGCTTTGCACTCCCCAGGATGGTACAGTGGGCAACCCACCAACTGTAGAGACTTGAGAGACTGTGGCTTTGCACTCCCCAGGATACATCAATGGGCATTGAGCCCCCTCGTGAATCTGGCGTCTTGCACTCATCCGGATGAGGTGCCCCCCTTTCCCTTCCCCCTGAGGTGCCTGTTGTGTTTCTATCTGATGCCCCAGCAGTGTTCTCTCAGTTTTGATCAGGTATCTAGTGTGGGCCTCGCCCATGCATTTTGGGCCCAGTGGTCCAAGGACAATGAATGGTTCATTACCTGCACTACTAATCGCGGTGTATATTTTGTTTAATGTGTATATATATATATATATGTAGATATTTGCTTACTGTATTTTGATATATTACGATGGTTCCACTCATTTCCTTTAGTCTTTGCATTCTTCCGGGGGGGGTTGTCACTGTAATGTTTGGATATGCATTGGTGTGTGTGTTGTAGTGGGTGAGGGTCGAAGTGGGGGTGGGGGTGTTGCGTGTGTGTGTCCCTGTCTTTTGCCTCCCCCTCCCCTATGTCGTAGGTGCAGTACTCACCGTTGTCTTCGCTGCCAGTGTTGATGATCGTCGTATAGGAGCAGGAAGACTAGTGCAGGAAGAATATGGAGTTCCGGCTCCATGGTGTTGTCGTTCCTCGTGGAGTGAGTAGAGGTGAGCGTTTTCCCTTTGTAATTCCTGTTTCCGCCGTGTTTTTATCCGCGGTGAATCCGCCCCGGAAAAGATGGCGGATTGGTAGGTTGTGATACTGTGGGCGGTACTTTGTCTCCCGCCTGTCTGTTGGCGGTGACCGCCACGCTGTTTGTCTGTACCGCCGTGGCGGTCGGAGTGTTAAAGTGGCTGTCTTTGTTGGCGGTTTCCGCCACGGTCATAACTCCCATTTTTTTACCGCCGGCCTGTTGTTGGCCTTACCGCCGCTTTAACACCGTCCACCAGGGTTGTAATTACCACCTAAGTCATTTATTACAAATGTAAGCTCAAATAATGCGCAAGACAAAGTTATAAAGATACAAAATCACCAAAGGTTGCCCAAGGCGATTAAATAAGTTCAAATAAATTAACATTAACAAAACTAAGTATTCGACAAGGACAATGCAAAATAACATCAACAAGATTCTCTGAGAAACAGAAAGTAAACATTGATCAGTTTTGATAAGCATAAATGCAATTTAAATCATCAAAGGACCAATTTAGCTGTGCGCAGGGAAAATACTATTATTGAACAAATAATGAAAAACATGAGTGGGGCGGAACACGTGGGCAAAAGACAAAAAGAACAAAGAGGACAAAAAGAATCTGGAAAAAGATAATATAGGGCAACAGACTACTAACTAAAGTGTGTAAAAGATAGGTAAAAAGGGAAAGTGTCAGCATGTCAGAAGCTCAATCAAGAGTCTTCTGCAGGAGATAGGTGGACATCTTTAAGTCAGAGCAAGGCATCATAAAGGGGCAAAGCAGAGAGGTAAATGCCTCTCTATGGTGTTCGGCAGTCAGGATACAACAAAAGGGCTCGGCATCTCATCTTCAGGGATCTCAAAGTCTCGTCTCATGAAGGGAAATCTAATTGAAGGCCAACTGATTAATGCCATATCAAAGTTCATACAACAATCTGATTCATTTAGGACAACAGTTCATTTTATATTGAAGGAGTCACAGACTCCCGTTATAGTAATGAGTCTGCTGGATTTTGGGCGGCAACATCACAGAGTAAGCAGGACTGAGTCTGATCCCACTCTGAGTAACAGTTGTCGGCCTAACCATTCTAGCTAGCTAGCAGCACCTCACCGATACCAAAGGTAAGAGTGATTTGTGGCAGCCTATCGCATAACACTCCGGCTCCTCTGGGAAGTTGTGGTGGAACAGATCATATCCCTTTCTCTCAGTTATACAAGTCTCATACATGCAAAGACAAACAGAAGCAAGATATTGGTTCAACATATATTTTATTGAAGCAACTGCGCTCCATGTAAAAAGGCATTGTTAGACCTGACATGCCTTAGGCTGGTCACCCCTAACTTTTTTCCTGCCTCCCTCCACTTTTTGGACTCTGTTTTTGCTGGCTTTTAGACTCTGCACACTTTACCACTGCTAACCAGTGATAAAGTGCCTATGCTCTCTCCCTTTAAACATGGTAACTTTGGATCATACCCAATTGGACTATTTAATATACTTAAAAGTCCCTAGTAATGGGCACTGTATGTGCCTAGGGCCTGTACATTAAATGCTACTAGTGGGCCTGCAGCACTGGTTGTGCCACCCACTCAAGTAGCCCCTTTACCTTGTCCCAGGCCTGCCATGGCAAGGCCTGTGTGTGCAGTTTCACTGCCACTTCGACTTGGCATTTAAAAGTACTTGCCAAGCCTAAAGCTCCCCTTTTTCTACACATAAATCACCTCTAATGTGTGCCCTAGGTAACCCCTAGAGCAGGGTGCTGTGTGGGTAAAAGGCAGGACATGTACCTGTGTACTTTACATGTCCTGGTAGTGTAGAACTCCTAAATTCGTTTTTACACTACTGTGAGGCCTGCTCCCTTCATAGGCTAACATTGGGGCTGCCCTCATATATTGGCAAAGTGGCAGCTGCTGATCTGAAGGGAGTAGGAAGGTCATATTTAGTATGGCCAGAATGGTAATACAAAATCCTGCTAACTGGTGAAGTTGGATTTAATATTACTATTTTAGAAATGCCACTTTTAGAAAGTGAGCATTTCTCTGCACTTAAATCTTTCTGTGCCTTACAATCCACGTCTGGCTAGGTTTAGTTGACAGCTCCTTGTGCATTCACTCAGACACACCCCAAACACAGGGTACCCAGTCTCACTTGCATACATCTGCATTTTGAATGGGTCTTGCTGGGCTGGGAGGGTGGAGGGCCTGCTCTCACAAAGGACTGCCACACCCCCTACTGGGACCCTGGCAGACAGGATTGAACTGAAAGGGGACCTGGTGCACTTCTAAACCACTCTCTGAAGTCTCCCCCACTTCAAAGGCACATTTGGGTATAAGAAAACTAGGGGGACGTTAATGTTCAGGAGCAAGAGCCCTCACACATCCAGAAGGATGTCATGCTTCATCATCGGGTAGCTCCTCGTCAGACCGGCGCTGCAATGTCTGACGGGCTCCCCGTTAGGGGGCTCTTTGCCGGAGATCTTTATAAGTGGCTGCCGTAGTAGAGGACACACAAAGACCTAGTGTCACGGTCAGGCACTCTTCCTGGCAGGAGAGTGACTAATAAAATTAGTTCCCAGTCCTAATGAGGCAAAAAATTTAATTAATCGAAGGATAGGACTGGGACCAAGATTAAAAACATAAGGAAAGTGGAAAAAGAGAAATCATGCTCAACCACTTTCTACCTAGCATTGGAGCTGGGAAAATTATCGCAGGTCTCCTAGGACGTGGTCAACATGTTTCGCGTACAGTGGTCTAAAAAGATCCTATGACGCTTCTTCAGGACCAATAAATTACAAAACTTCTCCTGTCTATATTACAGAAAGTTTGCGGGAGTTAGATTGTGAAACAAATCATGCAGTCACTTAAATTGAAGCTCACTGTTTGCCAAAAAATATAACGGTCGCCCTAGAAAACAAATAATTTAATCAATACACACGGAAAATGAGAGAGAACACCGTGACACAACAGTGTGTAGTAACCAGTCGTGTAAAATAACAAGACAGTATGCTTACCATCCCTTGTTATATGAGGGGCCCTTTGGGAAGTAGCATGCCGAAAGCAGTTACTACTGATAGAGTAATAAAGCAAACACAATGAATTTAGCACGATCAATAAAATCCGATACAGTTAACTTAATGTAAGGCAAGTTCAATACTAGTAGTCAAGTAGACGAGGTGATTGTCAATAAAAAGATATATACAATATTGATCTGTTTTCCTCAATTATTCAAACAGAGTCTCATCACTAGCATATGTAATTCAGTTGGAAAAAGTGGGGGAATGGAAATTGCCAACACTCCTTGTTCAGACTGCAACAAAGTTGGGTTATGTAATTTATTGGTCCTGAAGAAGCGTCACAGGATCTTTTTAGACCACTGTACGCGAAACATGTTGACCATGTCCTAGGAGACCTGTGATAATTTTCCCAGCTCCAACGCTAGGTATAAAGTGGTTGAGCATGATTTCTCATTTTCCACTTTCCTTATGTTTTTAATCTTGGTCCCAGTCCTATCCTTCGATTAATTACATTTTTTGCCTCATTAGGACTGGGAACTAATTTTATTAGTCACTCTCCTGCCAGGAATAGTGCCTGACCGTGACACTAGGTCTTTGTGTGTCCTCTACTACGGCAGCCACTTACAAAGATCTCCGGCAAAGAGCCCCCTAACGGGGAGCTCGTCAGACATTGCAGCACCGGTCTGAAGAGGAGCTACCCGATGATGAAGCATCGTGAGGGCTCTTGCTCCTGAAAATTAACGTCCCCCTAGTTTTCTTCTTCCTTGGAACAGTGTACACCTTTTTTGTATGTCTAGTTATTAGGGAGACCGTACACTGGACCAGTAACCTCCCAGTCACTCTCTTTGTTGATACATTTGGGTATAAAACAGGGCCTCTGCCCTACCACCTCAGACACTTGCTGGCGAAGAAACCTGAACCAGAACCTGCATCCTGCCAAGACGAACTGCCTGGCTGCTCAAAGGACTCACCTGTCTGCTTTCTACAAAGGACTGCTGCCTTGCTGTTGGCCTGCTGCCTTGCTGAACTCTTGTCTGGCTGCCAAAGTGCTCTCCAAGGGTTTGGATAGAGCTTGCCTCCTGTTCCCTGAAGTCTCATGACCAAAAAGACTTCTCTTTTTCATTTGGACTCCTCATGCGCCAAAAAATTCGATGCACAGCTTGCTCCGCGGTGAGAAAATCACTGCACGCCGACGCTGCCGGACGAGACGCCTACGGGGCGACCGGAACTTCGACGCACGGCCTCGCATGGACAACGCCGCCCGGCTTCCAGAGAGGAAATCGACGCGACACCTGCCGTGAGAAAGAAAATTCCACGCACAGCCTCCCGGAACGACGCGCAGCCAGATAACAAGCCGAGGAATCCACGCACAGACCCTGGGACATCTGGTAATCCCGCGAACCATAGAAGGAGTCGGCCCGCGTGCCGGAAAACGACGCCCGTCTTCCCCGAGTGAAAAATAACGACGCAAGTCCGTGTGTGAAGGGGCGAAACCGACGCACACACCATTTTTATTCCCGCAGAACAACGCATGTCTCCCCGCGTGAAAAATAACGACGCAAGTCCGTGTGTGAAGGGGCGAAACCGACTCACACACCATTTTTCCACGCATCTCTTCCTCTGCGGCCCTCTGTGGAGATTTTCCACTCCAAACCAGGTACTTTGTGCTTGAACGAGACTTTGTTTGCTTTTTAAAGACTTAAGACACTTTGGTGGTCATTACAACCCTGGCGGACGGTGTTAAAGCTGCGGTAATACAGCAAACAGGCCAGCGGACAAAAAAAGGGAATTATGACCGTGGCGGAAACCGCCAACATAGACAGCCACTTTAACACTCCGACCGCCACGGCGGTACAGACAAGCAGCGCGGCGGTCACCGCCAACAGACAGGCGGAAGACAAAGTACCGCCCACAGTATCACAATCCGCCACCTTTTCCGGGGCGGATTCACAGTGGATAAAAACACGGCGGAAACAGATTTAGCAATGTGAAAACTCTCACCTGAACACACTCCACGACAGAAGGAGGCTACCATGGAGCCCGAACTACAAATACTCCCTGCGCTTGTCTTCCTGCTCCTGTACGATCACCAGCAACATAGGCGCCAAAGACAACGGTGAGTACTGCACCTACGACATAGGGGAGGGGGGAGGCAAAAGTCAGGGGGACACACGCAACACCCCCACCCCCAACCCGACCCTCGCACACTACAACACACACACCAATGCAGTTCCAAACAGCACAGTAACAACCCCCAACCCCCCCGGAAGAATGCAAAGACAAAATGAAATCAGTTCAAACATTGTAATGTATCAAAATACAGTAACCTACTATATACAGATAGATATACACTTTCCAAATATACATGTCACGATTAGTAGTGCAGGTATGCGCATTTCAATGTCCGTGGACCACTGGGCCCAAAATGCATGGGCGAGGCCTACACTAGATACCTGTCCACAAACGGAGAGAACACTGCAGGGGCATCAGATAGAAATACAACAGGCACCTCAGCTGGATTACAGCACCACGCCAGATCCACAACCCATGCCCATTGATGTATCCTGGGGAGTGCAAAGCCACAGTCTCTCAACTCGATAACAGTGGGTGGGTTGCCCACTGTACCATCCTGGGGAGTGCAAAGCCACAGTCTCTCAAGTGGATAACAGTCTCCACTGGTTCTGGAGGGGGACTGGTGCCCAGAGTGCTTCATCCTGTGAAGGACAGACAGAGTGGATGCAGGTCTCCACTGGTTCTGGAGGGGGACTGGTGCCCGGAGTGCATCACGCTCCCCGTGACGGACCCTGTTCCGTCACTGTCCCAGCTGCACATGGGCTAACGATGCTTGATTTGGCGGTGCTTTGCCCTGTTCAGCGGTCTTCACCATGGCGGTCTTTGCCCTGTTCAGCGGTGCTTTGCCATGGCGGTGCTTTGCCCTGTTCAGCGGTCTTCACCATGGCGGTCCTTTGCCCTGTTCAGCGTTCTTCACCATGTCGGTCTTTGGCCTGTTCAGTGGTGCTTTGCCATGGAGGTGCTTTGCCCTGTTCAGCGGTCTTCACCATGTCGGTCTTTGGCCTGTTCAGCGGTGCTTTGCCATGGCGGTGCTTTGCCCTGTTCAGCGGTCTTCACCATGGCGGTGCTTTGCCCTGTTCAGCGGTCTTCACCATGTCGGTCTTTGGCCTGTTCAGCGGTGCTTTGCCATGGCGGTGCTTTGCCCTGTTCAGCGGTCTTCACCATGTCGGTCTTTGGCCTGTTCAGCAGTGCTTTGCCATGGCGGTGCTTTGCCCTGTTCAGCGGTCTTCACTATGGCGGTGCTTTGCCCTGTTCAGCGGTCTTCGCCATGTCGGTCTTTGGCCTGTTCAGCGGTGCTTTGCCATGGCGGTGCTTTGCCCTGTTCAGCGGTCTTCACCATGTTGGTCTTTGGCCTGTTCAGCGGTGCTTTGCCATGGCGGTGCTTTGCCCTGTTCAGCGGTCTTCACCATGGCGGTGCTTTGCCCTGTTCAGTGGTCTTCGCCATGTCGGTCTTTGGCCTGTTCAGCGGTGCTTTGCCATGGCGGTGCTTTGCCCTGTTCAGCGGTCTTCACCATCTCGGTCTTTGGCCTGTTCAGCGGTGCTTGCCTTTGCTGTCTCTGACCTGTGCAGCGGTGTATGGCATTACGGTCCCTCAGTGCCCAGCGGGGCTGTGGCTGCCGGGGCCCTCCAGGTCACTGACTCCGGCGGTGGTCTCCTGACCTGTGACGATACTGGTGCCCTCAGGGCACTGACTCCGGCGGTGGTCTCCTGACCTGTGACGATACTGGTGCCCTCCAGGGCACTGACTCCGGCGGTGGTCTCCGGACCTGTGACGATACTGCTGGCGGTGGCATCCCGGCCGGCGGGGAGGATGGCGGCCTTCTCCGCCGTGCTGCTCTTCCCAGACTTTGGAGACTTCTTCTACCCCTTCAACACCTTGGGAGGAGTCACAGCAGACTCAGCACTCCCCCCGGGACACTTGTGAGCTGTTTTTCCACCAGGAGTCTTCACCCTCTCCCATCGGCCACTTTACAAGTTTAGGTGCTTTACAGGGGGTGGACTGGCAGTGCTTTGGCTCCATGTCACACTGGCTGCCCTGGTGGCCGGTGTACTCCACACACCTTTAACACGCACCACTGGTACCAGACTTTTTTTGACTGAGGTGCTACTACGGGACCTATGAATTGGAGGGGTTGGGGGAAAGAGGTCAACGTCGCGGAGGAAGAGTTTCTGACGAACCTTGGGATGGGTAGCTGGAGGGGGTCTGGGAGTGGAGGAAAAGGAGGTGGTTGTAGGAGGTGTCACTTTAGGTGATTTGGGTGCAGGTGCAGGTACTGGAGGCTGTCGTGAGGTGGATGGATGTTGGGTGTTTGGGTGCCCGCGTTTGTGTACTTTGGGAGGGGGCGTCACAGACACACTGGGAGTGGACACAGGGGACGTGTAAATGGTAGTGGGGGTGGTGAGTGCAGGTGAGCGGGGTGTGGTGCTGGGTGTTCTGGTGCGAGTCCTAGTGCCTGTAGATGTAGTGCATGCAGGTGAAAGTGTAGACGACACTGGGAGGGAGGAGGGAGACGACGACGAGGGGGACACAGTGGAGGCAGTGGATGTTGCTGTGTCTGTATGTGGGTGAGGCTTATGTGAGTGCCTGTGGGATGTGTGGTGCTTATGTTTGCCTGAGCTACTTTTGTGTGTTGGGGTGTGTGCATGCTTGTCTGATGGTGTGCTTGGGATAGGCTGGGGTACAGGGGATTGGGTATGGGTGGAGGAAGTTGGAGGGGGGAGGCTAGACACAGGGGCAATGGCTGCCATCAGTGCTGAGGCCAGAGATTGCAGGGTTCGATGAAGGGCAGCCGGACCAGAATGAATGCCCTCCAGGAATGCATTACCGTGTTGCAACTCCCTTTCTACACCCTGGATGGCATTCACAATGGTAGACTGCCCAACAGTGAGTGACCTGAGGAGGTCAATGGCCTCCTCACTGAGGGCAGCAGTGGTGACAGGGGCAGGGCCTGAGGTGCCTGGGGCGAAGGTGATGCCCACCCTCCTGGGTGAGCGGGCACGGAGCGAAGGCTGAGGGGCTGCTGGGAGGGCGGTGCTGGTAGGGGGGGTGGCGGCTGTACCTGTAGAAGTGGTGCCGCCACCACAAGGGAGCTCCCATCGGCGGACGAGTCCGTGTTGCTGTTTGGTGATCCAGTGACCGACGTGAAGCTCCCCTCGCCCTCCGTCCCACTGGTGTATTCAGAGTCTGTGGTGTGGCCCTCCATGGCCATGTGGGATGCAGCTCCCTCATGCTCCGGTGCCACTGTACCTCCGCCTGATGATGCTGATGCACAAAAGAACAGGGAGAGCACAAAAAGGGGGGGGGGGAACAGAAGAAAGACAGGTTGAGTGCATGGCTTACCGCTACCGTTGGCGGACAATACAGATACAGCAGCCCCCTGCACTACGCCGTGCTCTTGGCCTCTACAGATGCAATTCCTGGGATCTTGCCTACATGGCTATAGTGGACTTCTGCACACATAGATAACACAGGGGCATGTATACCTGTCACTCTACAAAGGTGGGGTGGAGTGCCACATGGCATGCATTACGGAGGGGCCTAGCCTACCTAACTCGCCCTGGCCTAGTGGAACCCACAGCCCTCCTCCCCCACCCAGACCCCTCCACTGTGCGCAAAGTCCGCAGAATGATGTTGTACTCACCCCCTTGTGTCTGCTGTGATGCCCTCAAGCGCCCATCCAACTCAGGGTAGGCCACCGCCAGGATACGGAACATCAGGGGGGTCATGGTGCGACGGGCACCCCTCCCATGTTGGGAGGCCATCCCCAACTGAGCCTCTGCCGTCTTCTTGCTCCAGCGGCAAATGTCCTCCCATCTTTTACGGCAGTGGGTGCCCTGTCTCTGGTGGACCCTCAGGGTCCAGACGTCCTTGGCGATGGCATGCCAAATGCCCTTCTTCTGGTGGGCGCTGACCTACATGACATGTACAGGGGAAGAAGAGAAGTCATTAACAAGTGCACCGTCGAAGTGAGTGGCCCCCATCCCTACCCTTGCCATGTGGCACATGCATTCACAGTCCTTCATGGTCGCTTAACTCTGCCCCCTTGCTACTGTAATCCAGCCCTCTCCACCCAGCATAGCCCACACAACTTGCTCCCTGTGTACTTACCTGTTGGTCTGGATGACCGTAGAGTATCGTGTACTGGGGGAGGACCCCGTCGACTAGCTTATCCAACTCCTGAGCAGTGAAGGCAGGGGCCCTTTCCCCAGACCCAGCAGCCATTGTCTCTTCCAGACCGAGGTCACAGCAGCACTTGCAGTATAGGTCCTCTCCTGTCGAAGATCAGGTATCGAGTGATTGAACAGATAGTAAATGGCGGTCACGTCCGCGGCGGTGATGTCCGCGGCGGTGCGTATCATCACCGCCGGCGCACTTCGTCATTGGCTCCTGGGACCCATAGGGTCCAATGTTAACCAATGCAGCATTGCGCCGCGTTCTACGACCGCCTACCGCGACGGTGTACAACGCCAGCGCAGATACCTCACACCCCATTGTCCCACTTTAGAGGTCAGGCAGCCGCCATTTCAGGGGCCCACATGGCTGCATTTACTACTGCGTCACACATACCTAAGCCTACAATCAACACACATACAGGATGAGTTTAGTATTTGGTGTCGTGTTCTGTGTAGCTGTGGGTGCATACCTGGGATTTTGTGGACTCTGTGGTCGCTGTTGTCCTTCTTAGGCACCGTCAGCTGGGACATTTGAGGAGATGGCGGAATTCTCCGGTGTACCGACTGCTGGTGGACCTGTTAACAATGGAGGAGCGACATTTGATCATCACCTACAGGTTTGACCGTGCCACAATCCAGGAACTGTGTACCCAGTTGGAGCCAGACCTGATCTCACCATTCCGCCATCCCACAGGAATACCCCCTGACGTGCAGGTGCTATCAGTGCTCCATTTCCTTGCAAGTGGATCATTTCAAACAACAGTGGCCATGGCATCAGGGATGTCCCAGCCTATGTTTTCCAACGTGCTGTCCAGAGTGTTGTCTGCCCTGCTGAAACACGTAAGGGGCTACATCGTTTTCCCTCAGGTGGAGGATTTGGCTACAGTGAAGGGTGACTTCTATGACCTGGGACATATCCCCAAAATCATAGGTGCTATTGATGGCACCTATGTAGCTCTGGTCCCCCCACGCAGGAGTGAACAGGTGTACAGGAACCGGAAGAGTTATCATTCCATGAATGTACAGATGGTATGTTTGGCAGACCAGTACATCTCCCAGGTGAATGCTATGTTCCCTGGCTCAGTGCATGACGCCTGCATCCTGCGGAATAGCAGCATCCCTTATGTGATGGGTCAACTCCAGAGGCACCGTGTGTGGTTATTAGAGGATTCTGGTTACCCCAACCTGTCATGGCTACTGACCCCAGTGAGGAATACCAGGGCAGAGGAACGCTACAATGAGGCCCATGGGCGGACTACGAAGGTGATCGAATGCACCTTCGGCCTCCTGAAGGCCAGGTTCAGGTGCCTCCGTATGACAGGTGGTTCCCTATTCTACTCACCAAGGAAGGTGTGCCAGATCATCATCGCCTGCTCCATGCTTCACAATCTTGCTTTGCGACGCCAGGTGCCTTTTCTGCAGGAGGATGGTCCAGATGACAGTGTTGTGGCAGCTGTGGAGCCTGTGGAGCCTGTGGACAGTGATGAGGATCAAGCTGAGGAAGAAGACATAGACAACAGGGAGTCAGTCATACAGCAATATTTCCAGTGACACACAGGTGAGAACAAGTTTTTAACTATCACATTCACTTTCACAATTCTACCTCTATCCTGTCTGTCAATTAGTAGCAGTATATGGTAACTGAGTTGTACATTTCCATTACGGTTTCACAGGTGTGGTTACCAACGTGTGTCATCTGCTTGCATCCCTCATGGACTTGTGATGTGTGACATAGGTATGTTGACATCACATTTTCGAACAGATTTTGCCATTGTCATAGTTAATACACATTTTCATAATCACAGACTGACTCCAGATAGTTTTGTGGTTCAAGGGTGTTTATTGAAGTGCTAATTATTGGAGGGGGTGGCAAAATGGTGATGGGTGATGGTGGAGGAATGTCCATGGCAGAGTCCAGTCTATTAGTCACACAGGTGCATTGCCCATATGGGCATAGGAAGTGGAGCTGGGGCAGTTCAAATCTGGACAGGGTAACAAAGTGGGACAGTGGGAGGACAATCAGGGTGGTCTCATTTCCTGGCGGGTGTCTTGCCATCTTGCTCTGTCCTGTTCCTGGATCTCAGGGACCGCTTGCGGGGTGGTTCTCCGTCTGCAGGGGGTGGGGTGCTGGTGTGGTGGTCCTGTGGCAGGGCGTCCTGTCCAATAGCGCCGGCGGAGGTGGTGGGCAGTTCATCGTCCATGCTAGTGTCAGGGGCCCCTTGTACTGCCACGGTGTCACTCATGGTCTTTTGTATGTCCTTCAGCACCCCTACGAAGGTGCCCAGGGCGGAGCTGATGGTTCTTAACTCCTCCCTGAACCCCAAATACTGTTCGTCCTGCAGGCGCTGGGTCTCCTGAAACTTGGTCAGGACCGTCGCCATCGTCTCCTGGGAGTGGTAGTAGGCTCCCATGATGGAGGATAGGGCCTCGTGGAGAGTGGGTTCCCTTGGCCTGTCCGCCCCCTGTCGCACAGCAGCCCTCCCAGTTCCCCTGTGTTCCTGTGCCTCCGTCCCCTGGACTGTGTGCCAACTACCACTGCCCCCAGGTTCCTGTTGTTGTTGGGGTGGTGGGCTACCCTGGGTTCCCTGTAGTGGTGGACACACCGCTGATTGACGTGTCCTGGGTACGGAGGTATGGGCCCGCTGGGTGGGTGCTGTGCTGGTATTACCAGAGGGTGGAAGGTCAGTGTTGGACTGTGCCTGTGCAAGGGGAACCGATTGTCCCGAGGCCCACGATGGTCCGGGCTGGTCATCTGGATCCAGTTGGCCAGAGCTGCTGTCATCACTGTGGGCCTCTTCTGTGGGTGAGGTAGAGATGTCTGGACCCTCCTGTCTGGTGACGTTGGGTAGTGGTCCTGCAGGGGTATAAAAGCATGATTATTGCATGTGTGTGTGTCATTGTGTGCAATGGGTGGGTGAGCGTGTACCCCAGTGCTAGCATTCCAGTGTGGGGGCTTGTGTGATGATGGTTGGGAGGGTGTTAAGGGTATGTGCTGTGGGCATGCTTTAGTGAGGGGTGACCATGCTTTGGTGTTGCATGCAGGGCTTGGTGTTGGGATGTGTGGTTTGTGTATTGAGTACATTAGTGAGGATTTGGCGTGATAGGGGAGGGGGTGAGGGTGGGGGTGTGAGATGGCATGCAGGTAGGGTGGGCGATATGATAGTTAAGATTTGACATACCAGTGTCCCATCCTCCACCGACTCCTCCGAGGCCCTCAGGATGCATGATGGTCAAGACCTGCTCCTCCCATGTTGTTAGTTGTGGGGGAGGAGGTGGGGGGTCCGCCGCCAGTCCGCTGAATCGCGATGTTGGGCCTGGATATCACGGAACGCACGTTCCCCCGTAGGTCGTTCCACCTCTCCGGATGTCCTCCCGATTTCTTGGATGCTGTCCCACAGTGTTGACCCTGTCGACGATTATTCGCCATAGCTCCATCTTCCTGGCTATGGAGGTGTGCTGCACCTGTGCTCCAAATAGCTGTGGCTCTACCCGTAGGATTTCCTCCACCATGACCCTGAGCTCCTCCTCGGAAAACCTGGGATGTCTTTGGCGTGACATGGGGTGGTGTAGGTGATGTGTGGGGTAGTGTATGTGTTGATGAGTGTGGTGATGTGTGGTGGTGTGGGGTGTTTTGAGCGTGGATGTTGTATGGGTGATGGTGTTGTGTGCCTCTGTGTGGTGTCTATTGCTGTTGTCTCTCTCTGGTCTTCTTTCAGATATTTTGGTCGTTGGGGTTTGTGGGTGATGTGGGTGTGTGTTTTATATTGTATTGGGTGTGTGGGAGTGGTGTGTGTATGTGTATCAGGTGTGTGTATTTTGAATTGTCCAATGTGGCGGTGTTTTGGAGATGTGTGTGTATTTTGAGCGCGGCGGTGTGTACCGCCAATGGAATACCGCGGTTGTAAGACCGCCGCGTGGATTCGTGGGTCGTAATAGCATGGGTGTGTTTCTGTTGGCGTGACGGTGGAGGTTTTGTTTTCGCCAGTTTATCACTGACCTTTGGTGTGGCGGAGTTGTGTGGGTGTCTGAATTTCGGCGGATTCCGATATGTGGGTCATAATAGCTGTGGCGGGATTCCGCGGCCGCGGTGGTGTGTTGGCGGTCTTCTGCACGGCGGTAAGCGGCTTTTACCGCCAATTTTGTAATGACCCCCTTTATATCACTTTTCAGTGATATTTCTACAAATTCTTATTGCATCTTTTATTGTGTTGATCTACAAATATCCAGATAAATATTCTATATTTTTCTAAACACTGTGTGGTGTATTTTTGTGGTGCTATATGGTGTTATTGTATGATTCACTGCACAAATACTTTACACATTGCCTTCTAAGTTAAGCCTGACTGCTCATGCCAGGCTACCAGAGGGTGGGCACAGGATAATTTGGATTGTGTGTGACTTACCCTACCTAGAGTGAGGGTTCTTGCTTGGACAGAGGGTAACCTGACTGCCAACCAAAAACCCCATTTCTAACAGGCATGAATTGCGACTATGAGGATAATAAAACAGCGTTATCACAGCAATGACCAGGAAAGTGAAACACAAGAAGAGTGCACCATATTATCACAATAGTGTCCATAATATCCCTACCTCCACTGCTAAGTTTCGACATGAGAGCAAATAGAAGTGATAGCCCTAATCCACCCTTCTCGTCCTGGGAAGGAACTCCAACCCCCAGACCTGCGTTCAGAAATGAAGAATCAATCTGTTCGTCTGCTGGGAGTCCTCCCATGTAGACGAAGA
The DNA here is from genome assembly GCF_031143425.1 of Pleurodeles waltl. NCBI lineage: Eukaryota > Metazoa > Chordata > Amphibia > Caudata > Salamandridae > Pleurodeles > Pleurodeles waltl. Next base: position 970,721,831 of record NC_090439.1, read on the forward strand.
GGAATAAAAAGGTTTCTGCAGAAACCGCAATGACGTGCATCATAAGATGGCAAGCTGGCTGGAATGTCCCCTCTACCCTGGTGTGGGCAGTGTGATGTTTTATAATAACACATCTGTTATTCTAAGAACTGCTGTGATGTGACAACACTTATTTTTCTGTGTAGGGTAGACAATGTACTCTTTGGACCGACAATACCCGGTAAATATTGTGCACAGCCATGAAAAAGTTGTGCAGAGAAGTGAACAACAAATTTTGCGTGGAAGGGCAACTGGTAAAAGAATGAAAAACATCTCCAATAAAATGAAGCTTTGCTAAAATAATAAAAGAAATAAAAGGGAAATGTAACTAGGTCAGAGGGCACGGGCATCAGGCCCATGTCTAAATAATGTGCCCATGTAAATGCTAGAATAAACTCACGACAAAGGTGCATCATCCAATAGAAACCGATCACACAACCCCACATTGAAACAAATCCATTTCTTCCCAGGTCTGTCATGAGAACGGCATCCATCCATGTGGCTTCACAGGAGACTGAAACAAATGTTTAAGTTGCTAGTCCACAGTCCAGGATGTTTCACATCCAGGAACAAATTTGTACAACTCTCTATGTTGGAAAACAATAGAAGTTTATTACCAAACAAGTCTTCTCATGGGAATGAAGTCTGAAAGGTAGTTCATGTTCATGGAATGCTTTAGCGTTTTCTGTACAGTCACGAAATAAAGGGCCTAGCAGCCCTCATTTAGAGTTAGGCAAGTGACTTAAAATAACACACTAACTAATATGTTCTAATAAACACATTTTTAATATGCCAACTATGAATTCGGCATTAATAATTATTTATCAGCATTCATGTTACAATAACTTTAAACAATCAACTCTGTTAATACATTTCAGTCACTATAATGTGGAACTGCATTCCTCTGTTTTTGCACATGTTTTTAAATCATAAATCACCACTAGGGTATCTAACTTTAGTCTAACTAATGTACATAGCAATTGAGCTCTCAGGGCATCATTCTGTAATCAAACTATTAGTACTTTGATTAACATAATGCATAGATTATCACGTATAGATGACTTCTGTGATATAGACAGCACTAATGTTTTTGCTATATCTGAGAGCCTAACCAATACTCTAATAAGCTACGTAAATACAAGGGCAGGGGCTCTTCACATCCTGAGGACCACTCCTCCTCAAGCCTTCCTACCTCTGCCTTCTCAGAAATCAGACCACCTGCAGAAATGAAGGGGTGTGCTCTTGTCACACTGCCAGAGGCATCCAAAAAAGCTATCTGTCTAAAGCTTGCTGGGGAGGACACACACACACTATATGAATTTTTCCCTCTCGCTCTCCTTTGTCTATGTTTTCTCCTTCACCTCTGTTCCTTGATGGTGTTTAGTTGCTTCTCTCCCGCTTTGCCTAAGTCCTTTCCCAGTTGTGTGCCTTCACATTTGTTATATATTTCTCTCTCACCTTGTGCCTCTCATCTCTCTCTTCTACTTGCCTGCTCTTTGAGAACTGACTCCGTGCCTCTTTGTTTCTCACCGATATATGCCTCTGTCTCTCCAGTTCTGTGCACCAGATCTTTCTCTCCCTGCTACCGCTGTGCTTTAAGGTTTCTATCCACTGATCTTTCTCCCTCTCATGCTAGCTGTTTCTCACTATGCTTCTTTCTGGCATTGCATGCTTGCTTGTGTTTGTAAGTCCTCCTCTCACCTCTGTGTCGCTTGCTTTTATGACTCCTGTCTTTTTCATTTCTTTGCTTATGAGGTCTTTCTGCTGCTTTCTTAAACTTTTTCTCTCATACTTGTCTATTCCCTTCATGCTCATCTGTTTCTTATGTCTGTGGCATAACGTGTTCATGTTCACCGTGCCACCGACCCAGCTCTTACCTCTATACACTTTGTGTTTCTTTGTCTCTCTTTCTATTTACTTTCTCTGAGGTCTTGCTCATTAGGGTCGAGCCTACGTCGCATGCGCTTGCGCATGCGTTTCGCTTGAGAGATGCTTTAGGAATTAGAAAAGGGCTCGGAGCCCTGTTGACGTCACGTCAGTTGTCTTTCATTGGTTCGTGGGCTTGCCTGTTAAAATCTGCTTGCTTTCATTAGTGAAAGGCATGCATTCGTCATGCCTTTTCCAGTGGTTAGCCCTCCTTGAGCGCAGCGACCAAGTACTGGAAACATGCGAGGCTTGTTGTTTCCCATCAGGTTTGTGGACTACTTTTTATCTTTTGCTTGCAGCGCAATCTTGCTTGGCAGAAGTCGAGCACTTTGCATAACATCGAATCGATCCTGTTACATAGTTAATTGCACTTTTGCCGATAGGTTTCATTACAAGTGAACTGTAGCATGTTGAAAGAAAAATCCGGTTGGGAGTTTACAACTATTAATAGCAGCGCAATTGCGCTGTTTTTTTCTTTCAATTTAGAAAATCCGGTTGGGAGTTTACAATAGCTGTAACTCGGAGAAATGCGAGACCCTAGTACTTTGCAAATGCTTGTTTTTACATATGCAACTCTGCAGTATTTTTACCTTTTTGCATGTGAAAATTATTTATGCCTCTCACTCTTACAACAATCTTACAACAACAGCAGTAGGTGACAGCTTTTTAGTTAGTTTTATCTGGCATAGGAATTACAACTGTAATTTGATCTTTTTAATGTACTTCATGTTTTATTGATTACTGTGGGATTTGCACCTACAGTCCGTGTTCAGAGGCCATCGATGAAAAAAAAAAGATTTATTTAACACCCCTTCCCTCCCCCTTGGCTCACCTTATTGTATAGTGGGATTACTAGCTGGTCTCTCTCCCCCCTTGATGGAATAGGGTATCGGCCCATCTTTGGAGTTCATAGACGGCAGCCTTTTCTCTACCTCTTTATTGGCACAGATACGGACGTCATCTTGGAGGTCAGCAGTCTAGCCGCTTGACTCTCCTGATTTCGGGAACAGACTTAAATCCGGTGATGCCTCGGTCGTGCAGTGGATGCGTGCAGCGGGCGCGCCTAAGGCAAGCCCGTCTGCACCTGTCCGAGCCAGATCGGGCCCAGTACCCATGCCTATTCCAGTACAGACAGGATATTATATGATGCTGAGTTTCTCTAATCACTCAGACCAGTTCCATCAGGTAGATTTGAGGAGCAGGGGGATTCTATGGAAGTCACTTTGCCGAGCACTGACTGTCAGAGCCACTCACAGCCGATTTTACAGACCACCCCTGAGCCCCAGAAAGCCCCACAAAGTATGTTTCTCCTGGTAAACTGTAGATCCCTGGATGGTCATAACTTAGACATTAACCTCCTTTTGAGCATGCAGAGACCTACAGCTCTATTTTTAACAGAGACCTGGCTCCATGAGGGCTCAGCACCAGATGTGGCCCTAGCCTTGCCTAATGACTACTTAATAAATAAGCTGGATAGAGCCTCTGGGATGGGGGAGGAATTGCCATCATCTTTGGGGACACGGTTATTGTCTCTTATAGTCCCCTTTAATTACCAGACTGTGCAAGCATGTCTTTTTCTATCTTCTTAAACTCTCATTATAGCTTTACTGGGGACCTAATATATCGTCCCCCTGGCCCAGAACAACACTTTTTACAAGTATTCCATGAGAAAGTCTGCAATATGCCAAATGTTACTATCCTCAGCGATTTCAATATTCATGCAGAAAAACTAGACAATGCCGCAGCCAAAAGCTTTTTGGCCGATGTGAAGGCATTAGACCTTACATAGTTGATCAGGGGCCCCACTCATAACACTATTGACCTTGTCTTTAGCAATATAGTTGATCTAACTGCCCTATCCCACACCCCCTTAGCCTGGTCAGACCATTTTTTAATTTCTCTTAACCTCCCTACCTCAGGACCAGGCAATTCTCCCCAAATTATAACTCAACCATATAGGAGCTGGCACTCGCTAAAGGTTAATGAGTGGATTAGTGTTCTAGAGAATTCAAAACCTGCCCTTAATGGGAATATGGCTGGGTCCATAGAAATATTTAACAATTGGATCACTAATAGCTTAGACATTACGCTCCCTAGTACGTCAAGGCGGGGTGGTCATCGGAAAAAAGCGCCCCCTTGGTTTTCCACTCAACTTTGATTATTAAAAAAGGACTGTAGATGTAAATGGAGAAAATCCTATGATACCCTACTTAAAGAAGATTATAGGAAGGCCATTGGATGGTTTCATGCGGAAATTAAAGCCGCACAGAGTGCCTATTATGCGGCCAAAATAGAACATAGCGCCAACTCGCCTGAAGAAATTTTTCATTTATTAAGAGAAATTGCCTTCCCACATTCTCAATTCGAAGACGTAGAAGCTTCTTGTAAACACAGCAACGACCTAGGCTCTTTTTTTCAGAAAAAAATCTCAGATATCTACTCCAGCTTTCCGATAGGATCCCACAGCCCTCAGGACATCAGCGAGCAATGTTTCAAGGGCTCAGTGACCCTAGCACAGATTCCGCCTCTCTCCCCAGAAAAGATTCTAACACTATTGAACACCCTTAAATCTGGATCTCCTTTGGATCCTACACCCCCATCAATGTTAGCACAAGGATCTTCAATAATAGTTCCTATTTTGACCGATTTATTGAATCTGTCACTGGCTAGAAGTTCCATCCTGCCACGGTGGAAACACATGATTGTGAAACCCCTGCTTAAGAAACCCAACTTAGACCCATCTGTATTTAATAACTACAGACCCATCTCTATGTTGCCAGCTTTTGCCAAGATGCGTGAAAAACATGTTAACACTCAACTCTCCACCTTCCTGGAAGACAACAACATTCTTCATCCCTCCCAGATGGGCTTCAGACTTACTGGCTAGGAGTTATGGAAGAAATCAGGAAGAGCCTGAAAGAAGGACTGGTTTCAGCAATCATGCTCCTTGATCTCAGTTCTGCCTTCAACACTGTAGATCACAGTATCCTACTCCAGAGTAGAGGGGAAATTTGAGTTACAGGGCATGCTTTAAAGTGGCTTACCGAGTTTGTAGATGCAAGATCTTTCCAGGTACTTGATCGCTCCTTCTCTGCGAGTTGCTTTAATAGCTGCTGTTGAGTGCTACAGGGCTCCTCTCTGAGCCCTACTTTGTTTAATGTCTATATGTTGCCACTGGCAAAGATAGTGGAACCATTTGGCCTCTCTTTAGAATCATATGCAGATGACACTCAGCTGGTGGTATCTCTCCCCACCTCACAGAATTAATTTGAATTATTGCTTGCCCCCTATTTACACAGGCAGTATCCGATTGGATGTCAGAGTGTAAACTGAAGGTAAACGGAGACAAAGCAGAGGTTATGATCTTGAGTCATCACTCTCATCCAAATCCAACCTCACCTGTTTTTCACTCACTAGGAGATCTTCCCCCTCCCAAGGGACACATTAAGAGTCCTAGTGTATGGCTTGACCCATGGTTGACCATGGACCATCAGGCAAAGAAAATATCTTCCAGGTGTTTTGGCATATTCAGACTCCTTATAGAGGCCTTCAAAATACTTCCATTTATCCAAAAGAGACTTATCATACATGCTTTAATCATCTATCTTGTGGCTGGACTATAGGAATGCCTTGTGTCTAGGGGCTCCACATTATGTTAAAAAGAAATTGCAGGTGGTGCAGAACACTGTTGCCCGCCTTCTCTTCAATATACCCAGGCATGAATCGGCGAAATAAGCCCTCTTAGCCGTGCATTGGCTCCCACTGGAGCAATGAATAAAGTTTAAAGCACTGTGCTGCATCCATTGAGCTCTGCATATTAAAGGTTCTCCGTTCTTGCGAACCCTGGCTTTCTTCCATAAGCCTGTTAGACATATTAGGTCATCATCAGCAGCTTTGGCGGTAATCCCACTAATAAACAAGCATTTGCAATTCAATGGGTCTTGTAATTTCTCGAGTTAGAGCTATTAACATTGTAAATTTCTAACTGGACTTTTCTTGCCACATAAATTGAAAATGAAAAGTAAAACAGTTGACATTAGCGAACCGATTCAAAGTGCCATGGCTGCCATACGCATGAGCGTAAAGAAGAGACACAAAAAGATAGAGAAGTTCGCTCGCAGTCAAACATATCACCAATCATGCAAATATCCATGTAACAAGGACAGTATCCAAGGCAGTAACAAAACCGCTCCAAGAAGGGACAAACATAAAGCATTTTCCAATGATGATAAAAGATGTTTGAAAGGCAAGCTCACGAATGAGTGAAAGTAATGGGCATGCAGTGGGCATGGTTCAAAGCCCACAATACTTACAACAGGTCAAAACATTGCACGCTCCACCTAATTACTGCAGCCTAAATATTTATGCTTTTCCAGTAAAAACAAAGGAGGGCCAATAAAAAGTTATCTGAAGCAGGTACTGCAATAAACAGATCCAGACATTTAATACTGCAGTGCAAAGGTCAAATCACATGTAATGGTCAGAGTTGAGGTGAGATGAAGGTTATTATTCTTGAACTTCACTGCTCACACTATGGGCCTCTGCAAGGAAATTGTACTTTAGTCCTGCCAAAATATCCTTGTTTAAAACTTCTGCACCCGAACAAAAACAGCAGGGCATAAACCACACATGCATTTGCACACAGTGTAAAATGCCATTCATTACCATTATTAGTGAGGCACTATGACCCATACTCAAACTTCTCCTTTTGTAAGTCATTGCCCGTCCTCACTCTCATCATTGGCAAAAAACATCATAACACACTCTACACACATACATATGTATGTATGTATACACACACATATTCACAATACATGTGTATACAATGTCTGTCTGTTTTATTACACCGAAAACGGTGATTTCAAACCCATATTGCATGTGGATAATGTCATTCCAGGAATTATTTTCCATACTTTACAGATAAATCATCATTGATTTGCAAAATGCATTTCAACCAATTTGAAGCCCAATCTATGAGCAATATCCTTCCCTCAAGCTAATTAGACTGCAAGCATCATATCCATTTAAATTGCAGTCTCAAATTTAATCAGCATCACCTTCATTAACGGTAAACAGAACTTGAACATATTTAATTGCTCTCAGGGTTGACAGACAAGAAGGCCAAACGGTTCTAAGTGGCGATTCTTCACCTCGGGAAACACCAGGCGAACCCCTAAGAAAGGTGCAATTCAAGGCTCATGGAAAGACCTGTCTGCTTTTAACTGCTCCGCCCTAATTTCAACTCTCATCCAAACTTATCAGAACTTTTCATAAACCTGTCACCATCAGTTCTGCTTACACCATATGCTTCACTGACAAAAAAAAGAATTGTGTTGATTTTTGGAATAAAATAATTATAAATTAAAAAAGGGATATTTTCCGGTTTTAAAAGTAATTTCACCTTCATGAAAGCCTGGATGGAAGGGTATTATGATGATTGTAAGGCCCAACTTTATTTGCTGCTTTGACACGAGAAGTGTGTGTACCTTAAATAAATATGGACGTTGCTTCGCCAGTTCTGCGTTTCAAATATGAATGTGTTCCTCGTGTGTACAACTTCAGCTATAGCATGGATGTGGCTGCTATAATCAGTGTAGTTTGGGCTAACACAAAAATTGGGCCGTAAATTGCGATGCAGACGGATAAGATGCTGAAGGTTTCAGAAACAAAGAGCCCTGCAGCTACCAGAGCAAGCATTAGGCAACTTCAGCACACAGGAGCTGGAGAGGCGCTGTTCACAGATGCAGAATAATGACCGGTTTAGCAGCATCTGTGTTTCTGTCTGAATTCGTATGTTTATTCTGCAGCTTTTGCGAGACCCGGGACGCGGAGCCGTTTGAAAGTTGCTGCTATGTGAGAGCCCGGCATTCAGTAAGCAGATGAGATAATGCTATCACTTTTCTGTGACAAAGTGCAAGGAAGGGGGGTTGTGTCAAATGAGGACGTGAGCCTCAGACTCAGACAGGAGCCTGAAGAGCCTGCAGTCAGAGGCAGAGCACTGTTTTAATGAAGGGAAAGATGGGGTGGTGCGCAGTTGTCTCCCAATGCGCAGAAATCAGTCCTGAAAAAATCTTGATGTTTTCGTCTGTTTACATTGGGCTCCGAGACTCCCTGGACGGCCAGGATGGTGCAAGAACTCGCCTCATATGGCAGTGTGCGCCACGCTTCGTAAATAATGCTGTATAGCAAATAATTAGAGGCGTCTGGCGCCAAAGGATGAACGGGCAGGAACGGAAATAGCATTGCAAGATGCCTTTTAGCAGAGCTGGCCAGTGAATAGGGCCAAAAGGTAACAAACGTCGGGTTCGGCTTTCACAGAGCAGGGCGAGTTACAGAAAAAACAAGGTTGATAGTATGCAAAGCGCTCGACTCCTGCCCAGCGAGATCGTGCTGCGAAAATAGAGAAAAAGTAGTCCACAAACCCAGCGAGCCGCGCATGTTTTCTGTACTTGGTCGCTGCGCTCGAGAAGGGCTAACCACAGCAAAAGGCATGACGTATGCATGCCTTCCACTAAACAAAAGAAGCAGATTCTAACAGGCAAGCCAACTTGCCAATGAAAGACACTGACGTGACGTCAACAGGGCCCCGAGCCCTTTTTTAATCCCTAAAGCATCTCGCTAGCGATACGCATGCGCGAGCACATGTGACGCAGGCTCGACCCTAAAAAGGCCAAATGGTGTGGAAGATCTATGTCCTATCTTGGCGCCAAACTCTGGAACTCACTACCTGTGTCCTTACGTCAAACCAGCCACAAATTATCCTTCAGTTGGTTACTGAAAACATGGCTGTATTAATCTTTTGTCCCTAAGGCAGTGCCGTTGGAAGATTTTTGTGTAGCACTGGGAGGCCTTAGGGTAGCCATGCGCTCTATACATTTTCATAACATAACATAACTCTTGACTGTGTGCATGTCTTCACTATCACTCATTGCAGTGCCTCTAAAATCACTCGTCCAACTCTTTCTCTGTGTCACCTTCGTGTCTCTCACCATTGCCCTCTTCAGCAGCTTTGAGCCCTCTCCCACTCACTTTCTATCCCTTAGTTCTCTCCCTCTACTCTGTGGTCTTGCTCATTCAATAATGTGTTTGATCTTTCGATCACTCCACTGATGTTTATGTCTTTCTCATGTCCTGTGCCTTTGGTTTATCTCTCTCATTCACATCTGTGCCTTAGCAGCATGTTGTTTTTTCTTTTTTGCTCTCTCTTCCTCACTGTTCATCCCTCTCTCTTGCACAGACAAGGATGAGGTCCATAAAGCGTGCAGGCAGCGGGGTGGCTGGGAAAGTGACAAGACATAAACAAAGAGTGACGACTTATTAAAGAAATCGGGAATTGGATCTTCAGCAAATGTACGATTTTGGGGTGTCTCATTGTGCACCAGAATGTAGATGCGCCAGAGGTATGGCAGGAGAAGAAAGAAAGTGGATGTGCTCAACGGCCTAACATGTCAAGCCACGTGCTGAATAATTGATAAAACCATATATGAATCTGTTTTTGCACTTTTTCGATGAGGCTGCGTGGCTGTGGGTTGCCATACGCTGTTTTTAAAGGGGTAGCACTGAGGGCTATTGTGGGGTAACTGAAAACACTGGTTTAGGTAACAAATATGTTGGAACTAAATTGATCAGTAGAGTGGTCATGAGAGGATACGTACGGATGAATTGTTGGTGGAGGTACACTGCTGCACAATATTAATGTATGTATTTATTATGCGCAAAATGTACTAAAATATAATTCTAATCTCAAGGCGCCAGCAGGGGAGGATTAAAACAATGTTTTGAAGACAGTAGAAGAGCAAGTGGAAACCAATTACCGAACAAATATACCTAAAAGTTAAAGATTCCACCAGGCATCTGATCCTGAAGAGAGTGGATTATTTTCATTGTGGTGTGTGAGCAGATATATTCATTTCACTGTTCATTTTGTGTGTTTAAGTTAGAGTACCCAGGCTGCCAAAACAAATCTACGAGGTCTTTCTCATTTTGTATTTACAGGGGAAGGCAATGGAACTTTTGTTTACGTGCATCCTTTTCTGTCTACAGTGCCTTTCTTTTTTATAAAATAGTTAAAATGGCATCAGTTCTGTAGTGTTGTGCTGGAACGAAATAGAATTCCTTTTGTAACTTCCTCTGGCCCTGTGTTCTAAATGTACCCACTCTCGTGACAAGTTGAGGGTTTTTCCTGTCACTGGGGATGACTCTGAAGAGTCCATTCTATTCAATGCAAGCAACGATGTAATAACATTCTCTTGCTTTTAGGTTAAGGTGTGTCATTAATTATGTATTCTGAGACGTCTCTACCATTGTTGCAGGTAATACATCATATGTTTCTGAAAATCTATTGACTATTGTCATCATTACTGCATGCCACACCATGTCATGAGCGTCGTTTCGCATTACTTCGAAACCACAAAATATGCTACTTTTTGGGATCCATGACAGTCCTTTCATCAGTTTCTTACTGAACAGTTTCCACGTCAGTTTGCTATTTAAAATGTCCCCGATTGCCAGGCGACCTTGTGCTTGCTTTAATGAAGACAAAAAATGTTTTCTTTGTCATTTGAATGAGAGGCACTGAGGGCTACATGTACGAAGCTAAAAAATTGCGAGTCGGAAATAGTGACTCAATGGGAACTGCTATTTCCGACTCGGAAAACGGTATGTAACAAAAAATCGCAAATTAATTTTGTGATTCACATCGCAATTTGTGAAATCGCAAATTGCGATTTCGCAAATTGCACATGGGTGTGTAACAGACTCGCAAATTGCAACTGAGGTGCAATTAGCGAACCGGTGCAAATGAAAAGAGAAAAAACATTTCTTGGTGCTGGATGATGACCTCAGAACCAGGAAGTACCCCCCATGGAAGTGGGAGGAGTCTAGCCAGCACATACAGCAGAGGCACACCCAGCTGAAAGGAGCAACTGCAGCCGTGGCAAGCCAAACTAAAGGGGCAAACACTGCAGGGAGGAAGAGAAAGCTTAAATTCTCTGATAAAGAGTTGGAGGTCCTCACTGAGGAGTGCTGCCTACACCATGAGGTCCTGTTTGGGAAGGCAGCAATGACTGTCCCTGACTCACAAAAAAAGATTTGGCTGGACATACAAAGCAAGATAAATGCCATAGGAGTCAGTCATCGCTCCATCGAGGAGGTGCGCAAAAGATGGTATGTCCTAAGGTCCAGAACCAAGGAAAGGGTTGCAGAGCGGTTGAAGGAGGTGCATGGAATAGGCGGGGGACCATCCACAGTACCACCACCCACAGCAAGAAAGAGCATGTTGGAGACCACTCTGGAGCCAGAGGCTGTTGTAGGAATTGGGGACCTGGACAGTTCAGCACCTGGAGCCTCCAAAAGTAAGTAGCAAATCTCACTTATGTACACTATTCAAGGCACCATGCACACAACCACAGTGCACAAAAGCATGCATCATCCAAATTGTCCCATGCCTATATGCCAACCTCAAGTTCAGTGCATTATGGGTAATGTAGTACAGTAGTCCATATTTTTGGGAATATTTATTTTGATAAGCCACACATCTGAGAGGCACTGACAGTGCATCCCCTGTGTCCCACAGGTCTCCCTCAAGTATCCACCGATGGCCCTAGTGTGGAGGGAGATGACGATGCCACCATGACAGCAGATGAGGCAGTCAGCATTTCCACAGGGGAGTGCAGTACCACACCGATTGTTCACCATGCACGTGAGACCACACAGGAGACAGATGTGGACAATGTGGCAGTAAACCTGACACCGGGGCCACAGATGGGTGAGAGTCGGCCACTGCGAACAGCTAGGTCTGGGCGTAGAAGGCGTCGGCTATCACATGATGCATGTGAGGAGGATGTCACAACAGATCAATTCTTTGTACGGGAGGCATCCCTACTGAGCAGTCACCACCTGCAAAACAAACACATGCGGATGATGAACCGGAACTTGCACCGAATGCAACAGACCCTCAGACAGGGATTTGGAAATGTGGAGAACCAATTATCCACAATAAACACCAACATGGTCAACCTCACCACCGCCATCAATGACCTGTGTAGGGAAATGGTTGCAGATTGGGCTCATGCAAGGCGCAGAGAGCGCAACACAGCTGCACGTTTGAACCGGCTCAGTCAGTTCATTGGCCGCCTAGCTACCACAACTACCTGCCTGTCAAGGCACACTCTCACGCTCCAGGTAGAATTATGCCATTTTGCTGGAGATGTGGCAAGGGAACTAGGGCGCATTACTGCTGCAGTTGACCTCATTCATACCTCCCATAGGGTGACCACCTGGCATTGCTGCAAATTCTGGACAGGACTGTAAAAAATTCAGGACAAAGGGTCAAAATTCAGGACAAACATTCAGGACAAAGGGTCAAAATTCAGGACAAAAATTCAAGAACAAATGTCAGTTTTACAGACACACGCAAGAGAGGCCATACCTCACTATGTTGTCAGTGCATGGATTTACTCTTTTTCTAACATAGCACTGTTTATTCACTGTGGTCTTTTTGTGATTCCTCCTGGTACGCTACATTCAGGTGTCACATTACGTCCTTGTTCAGTAGTAAATGAATGCCCTTCAGCACTGTGCAAAGGCCATCACCCCTACCCAAATCTACGCAATCTTTCTTGGAGAGAAAGTAACAGCAACATTTTTATTATGTTTCTGAACATTTTAAAACCCCTGGCTAACAGTTTGGGAAACATTAAGGTAATTAACCTTATGCTAGTTTACACAAACTGAACAAAAACATCTGGCTTACCTTAACCGCCCATTGACTTTCAACCTAATTTTTTTTTAATGAGGTAGGGCAGATGGTGTGGGTGACAGTCTCACACCTGATGTCAGGATGTGAGGTACCCACAACTTGCCCTACAGTCTCACAGCACTAGAGTGCATGTCTCAGGCTCTACATTTATCTCATATGAGTCTACTCTGCACTCTGGCACTGCACCACTCTGCATTACTGCACTCTCTGCCACTCTATTGTATGCCACTCATCTCCACTGCACTCTATGCTACTCTACCCCATGCCACTCTATGCCACTGCACTCTGCGCCAATACACTCTAAAAAACTGCACTGTACGCTACTGCCCTCTACTCTGCACCACTGTACTCTACGCCACTGCTCTTTGTGGCACTCTACATCACTGCACTGACACTCTACTCTGCAACATTGCACTCTCCGGCACTGTACACCAATCTACTACGTACTACTGTATTCTAGCCACTGCACTCTATGCCACTCTACTCTGCATAGGTGTGACTGCACTCTACAGCACTACACTCTACTCTGCACCACTCTACCCTACGCCACTGCACTCTCTGCCACACAAGTCTACGCCGCACTGTATGCCACTGCACCACTCTACACTACTGCACTCTCTGCCATTCTATTGCATGCCACTCTACTCCACTGCACTCTATGCCACTCTACTCTGTCCCACGCCACTCCATGCCACTGCTCTCTAAACCACTGCACTCTACGCCAATGCACTCTAAACAACTACACTGTACCCTGCACCACTGGGCTCTCTGCGACCGCTCCTATGCCGCTGTACTCCACTCCACACCACTATGCCACTAACTTTTAGCCAGGAACAGCAGCCACTCTGGTGTATAACATAGCTAAAACACATTGGCAAAGCCAATAACTCTTGCGTAGACTAGACTCATTGGCTTTGCCAATGTTTATTAGTACTATGAAGTACCGAGGCCCCTGAAAGAACTGTGAATGTGTAAGTCCTTATTTTAAACATGCATTTGATGCCTAGTCAGGGATAGTGAGCGCTATATAAATACAATTACATCATATATAGGCTGCTACAAAATGCACAAATACATTTTGGTTAAATAAAAAAAGTGCTTCTCAAATGCAGATTTGAATAATAAACAATTTATACCTAGTACTAAAAAAAATTATAACACTCCATTAAAACCACACACTCCACTGATCACTTTGGAACACCATTACAGTACCTCTCTAAATTAAAATATCTTTGCCATCAGAAAGCTTCAACTGATTCCTTTGGTTAAAGTGGATGCAGGTTTTCAAACCCCTTTACATTTGCAGATTTACCAGTTGCCCACATTTGCATTTCTTTAGGGGAAGGAGACACCCTGGCAAGAAGATCTGTTTCTGTTCTGTCTGCCCCTCCCTCACGCCCTCTGACCACAGGAGACCCCCTGCCTTCCACTCCAGCTGGGGAAACTAATCTGCCCATAATTATGCCCTGCCCTCTTTTGTCCTTTTGGTGAAAGGCTAAAATTACAGACAAATGCCGTCCGTTAAGCCTTCCATCACGGACAACGGATGGCAGGGCAAAATTACGGGCAGTCTGTGAAATTTAGGGACGGGTGGTCACCCTGACCTCCCAGGCAGCAAGAGGTATTGGTGACATCCCTCAGGACAATGAGGGCATATCAAGCATAAGCCGCGTTTCTGCCTCAGATGCCCGCATCCTGCGAAGTAGCAGTGCCTGCCAGACATCAGTGGACCAACCAGGCACAGGCCATGGTGGACGGTGCCGTAGGAGGGTGTGATGTTGTCTCCCTAGGTTTAGCCTAAGGCACATGAGTTAAATGTGTAAGACTTTGTTACATTATACTTCTTTACTGCTAGCTATAAGCCACCATTTCCGTTATACACTCCTGACATTAAAGGATATTTTTGTTTTGCACAACCTGGCTATGTGTGTCTTACATTTGTGAGTGCTGTTACGGTTGGTACTTACCTGCCAAAGTAATGAGTTGCTATGTGATCCCGTCTCTGTCTGCCCTCCATTGCGATGCTACCATCCCCGGGCTGTCGTTGTGGTGGCTCCTGCTCCTCATCCTCAGAATCTGTGTCATCTAGGGTGAGATGTAGACCACGTCTGGTTGCTATGTAGGATGGCACATGTTGCCACAATCTTGCATGCAGTCTCTGGGGCACACTGGGGCGCACCTCCACTTTTGTGCAGGCATCTAAAACGTGTCTTCAACATGCCAAAGGTCCTCTCAATGACGGTTCTGGTTCGCCGATGTCCAATGTTGTAGCGCCTCCCATTCTGATTGGCAGTTGTTAGGTATGGGGTGAGTATCCATGGCCTCAGAACATATGCACCGTCACCTGTGTAACAAAACAGCAGATATGAGCACAGCTTCACATGGTTATGCATTGCAATGTATTTCTGACATTGGTGTGTACTACACAGTACCTAATAAATATCCTTAACCAAACTCCCCACGTTCTAGGTGTTGGAATATCCCACTGTGCCTGAATATGTACGCATCATGTGTGCTCCCTGGAAATTTTGCCACTACATCAGTTATGACATTATGGGCATCACATACCACCTGGATGTTGAGTGAGTGAGTACATTTTCTATTGCGGAACACATATTCCAGATTTTCAGGAGGACATATGGGTATATGTGTGCCGTTCATATACCCTATTACATGGGGAAAGTTTGCAATTCTGTAGAAGTCCAATTTGGTGTTGTGTATTTCCTCCTCATTCCTGGGAAGGTATATGTATTTGGGTATGTGTACGAGTATGGCATCTAAGAACCGCCTAAAGAATCGTGACAGGGCACTTTGGGACACCCCACCAGCAACTGCAATCACCCCCTGGTAGCTATCCGAGGCCAAGAGGTGCAGTGAGAACAGCACTTGCACATGTGTGGTGATGGAGCAGCTGCGCAAGGTCTGGCGTTCTAGGTGAGGTTTCAGCAGTTCAATGATCTCTAAGATAACTGCGCTGCTCAGTCTGTATTTGTCATATATTTTCTCCTCAGTCTGTTGAAATATGGTCTGCCTGGTTCTCTATATCCTCTCCTGTCGCTGCCTCCTCCTCCTCTGCTGGGCAGCTTGGACTCGCCTCCTCCATGCAATCACGTAGAGTGCAGCCATTCTGAAAAACCCAGATGCCTTCTGGGTCTGCTTTTATACTTTGGTTCTGGTTACCACCTGTTTGGAATCAGTGCTAATCTGAATGTACAAAATAGACTTTTGCGACTATTCACAATTTGCAACTTCCTTGTACATTCTGTTTGCGACTCGCAAATTGCGATTTCTTAATTGTGAGTCCCAAACTCGAGTCGCAAATGTTTGCTATTCGGTAATTGGTCGCATTGCTATTTGGGACTCCGAAATGGCATTTGTACATACCAGTTCGCGTTTTGCACGGTCGCAAATAGCGCTGTGACCGATTTGCGAGTCGCAAAACATACGTACAGGTGGCCCTTAGTGTCTTTGTAGGGGTGGGGGTTTCTTTTTGCTCTGGTCTGTATTAATAAATCCCTATGGTAGTTGGGATGTTTTTGATTTGTGGGCTTCCAGATAATACAGAAGGCTTTTAGTAAATTTGTTGTTTAGGAAGCCAGTTTAATTTATATTGATAGGCAGAAAGTGGTCATGTTTTTTTTTCAGAATGAAGATAAGCCTGTTGACAGCTCTGTTTTGAATCATTTGCAGTTTGTATAATTATCGTGAGTGGTTCCTTTAGGAAGAATGTATAGCAGTAGAAAAGAAAACAATTAGCAAATATCTTTCAATTCTTGCGAAAATATAGTAAATGTAAAAATAATGTGCTTGAACATTTCTGCCTGGGTGAAATGGCATGGAGCCAATGCCAGGTGATAGGTGAAATGCCATGGCACGAATGGAATGCAGCGATAGGAATATTCAAGCAACTGGTCTTATTAGAAATAGTGAATAACACATATGGCATCCAGGAAATGTTGTTCCTAATAGCATCCCTCTATCTGAAATAGACACGATCATACTTTTGCTAACTGTTCAGGGGGCAAATTAAAAGCTGCTTCTAAGACAAACAAGAATTGACAAAGCCAACACATCTTTTTTGTGGAAATGTTTGGTAATAATCAGACAACTTTTGTGTGTGATGATTCTAGCTGTCGTAGGAAAAAAATCCATACCTAAGTAATATTTTATACTATAACAATATGGAATATAAGCAGAGTTAAGCTGTTCTCTCCGAAAAGAGTGTTGCAAAAAAGAACCAGAAAATTAAGCTTGCATTGTAAATTGTGAATTTAAAAGGCATACCTAGCAATCTTTTGCATAGTAGTAACTTTTGACAAATGTGTATTTCCATTACACCTTTAAGAAATCATACGTGTACACGTCTTTACTTTGAGAACAAAAAAGTCATAAATCCACCTTGTTATCAAGACGCCAAAGTAAAATTAATGACCCCAGGGCAATTTTGAGTAGCAATGTGTCTTTAGGCCAGGCTAAGCATACAAACAGCACAGTACTTCCTAATCAAGAAAAGTCATACATTACCAATTGAAATGTTGTTTGGTCAGCAAAGTAAATGCGTTAAATAACAGGTGCTGCCTCTCAAATACAAATTACACTATCATGTTGCATCCTCTGTCTAACAAAAGGACCACATGATGCCCAGCACCATAACCTAATGGGAACATAATAGGATTCTGTTACTATTCATGAAACGCTATGGTATCGGTGGACAGCCCATCCAAGCAATGACAAATCATGGAAAGCACATGAAAACCAATTGCTGAAGGACAATAATTCGAAACTATTTATAACATGAAGATTTCCGAATATCAAACGTTGTCTGCACCCAGACCAAACTGGATGGGGAATTTAGGTGCTTTGCAGGTGAGAGACATTCTCAAGAAATGGAGGAGAGCTCGGCAATTCACTGTGAAATAACTAATGGGGACTTTGGAAGAATGCGATGGCACCGCAGATTATGCAGGATAATTGGTAGAGATTAAACAACTGTATATATGGCACACGATCGACCTACTAATGTTTGCAGAAGTGAAATTTCACAAAAGCAAGCATTTTCACTTGGAAGTTAAAATATAAAGTGGTTAAATATAAAGAGGAAATTAAAAATAAAGTGGATATATCACTTGAAAGAAATTACTTTCATACCAATTGCTAACAATAAATTAACATACACATTGTAATCAACACTGAATAATGAAGCCAACTTTTTATCTTTTTATGAAATACAACTTGCAGCCATGTAATTCTTCAAACTAATGTTGCTTACTGCTTCACTAGATTGCATGCAGGGGAGCCAGCTGCCCAGGGACAGGATAAGACACCATTAGTGTGTCCCTTTTCCCTCATCCCTCTGTACCAAAATAATCTTGTGTGGAAAATACAAACGTGCACCCACTTTTACAAAGGGAGCAGTATCTCTGTGTACTGAATGAATACTTTGTTTCTGCGGTCATAGATCTGTTCACCATAGGCATTGCCATAGAAATCGCTATGTAAATGTTTTCCTGATGTCCCCTGTGCACGGCTATAGGACGACAGCCCTTTGCATGCCCAGTCCAGTGCTGTGTACAGCCTGTTCAGTTCATATCAAGCCCTGACCCTGCAACTCCAACCCGCCCCCACCCACCTCTCTCTGCTCCCCACTGTCAGACTGCTGGAAGCAGACAGGGGACTGTGTTGCCTGACAGTACAGATAAATTATTTTAATTATTGCATACTTTGTAGGCGTCTGTTAAAGGAGAGCATACCTTGAACTGTTAAAGGAGAGCATACCTTGAACGTATGCTTCCCTAGATGATCTGACCTTTGTCCCAAAAACCGGGACTATTATTTAATGATTTGACATTTGTCCCAAAAACCGGACGCTTACCTAAAATTAAGAGAACCGTCGGGACACCGGGACAGTCCTCTAAAAACCGGGACTGTCCGGGGAAATCCAGGATGTCTGGTCACCCTATCCTTGCGACCACTGACACTGCCTTTGCAACCCTTGGCCTCAGAGAGGGAAACATCAGTGCCAGGAACACAAGGACAGCTCCACTTTACTTATTTTCTCTAAATTTTTTACTACACTAATAAAAGTGAATTACAGTTTGCCTTAATAACACCTGACTGCGGTGGCATGGTGAGCAAAAGAATGATGGATTAAACCGAGATCTGTAATAGGGGGTGAGCGTTTGCAATGTTCAGCACTCCGTCCATCGTTCTTTCGTGTTGCTGAAGTTGCCCTAAGTGGGAACGGTATGCCCAGACGTGGGTCCCTGGCTTACTGTACCACTTGTTTCAAGCTAACCTGGCTGATGATGGGTGATACCCTGAAACCGGTCCTAGGATGCTTGTTTCTGGTCCAGGGAGGACCTGGCTTGGCAGTTCGGGCTGGACTGTTCCCATGAGGAACAGGGTCAAGACTGATTTGCACATGGCTGGGTCCAAACTGGGGTGGCATGGTGAGCAAAAGAACAATGGATTAAACCCAGATCTGTGACTGGGGGTGAGTGTTTGCATTGTTCAGCACTCCGTCCATCATCTTTTTGTGTTGCTAAAGTTGCCCTAAGTGGGAAATGCATGCCCAGACTGGGTCCCTTGTCACTGATCCACTTGCTTCAAGCTAGCCTGGCTGATGAAGGGTGATACCCTGAAACGGGTCCTAGGATGCTTTCTTGTCCAGGGAGGACCTGGCTTGGCAGTTCGGGCTGAACTGTTCCCATGAGGAGCAGGGTCAAGACTGATTTGCATATGGTTGGGTCCAAACTGGGGTGTCATGGTGAGCAAAAGAACAATGGATTAAACCCAGATCTGTGACTGGGGGTGAGTGTTTGCATTGTTCAGCACTCCATCCATCATCCTTTTGTGTTGCTCAATATCACCCTCCCTGGCAGCTGAGGCAAGTAAGAAAATATTTTAAAAGTATGTTGTGGGCATGTTTGCGGATGAGAGTGTGTTTAAGTGTGAGGAGTGTGTGTATGTGTATGGTTGAATGGTGTGTGATGACACTTCCGCTACCTCTGACATTTTGGTGAATTAACGTTCAAGGGAGGGGGGGCGGGGAGCAAAGTAAAGAAACAGCTCGAGAACATCTGGGCAGGGTGCATGGACGCGCTTCTTAAGGCCCCATTGCAGGCAGCAGTCACTTCCTGGTAGCATGGTAAAATATATTAAAACTGTTTCTTATGAAGGAATCTTCAAACCCCCACTCCCTTCTCGTTCGTTCATCACAGCAGATTTACGGGTCAAACCAATGCGACAAGGGCAGTTCGCACCGGAGCAGTGAGGCGCTATCCTGAGGCCACTGCTGAGACGCAGGAATGCGGTTCCTGGGACAGCTGACTGACAATGAACTACTGTGCAACTGACACGAGACAGAACTGTGAAAGTTACGGGTGTGAAATTTGATCTGGAAGAAATGAAACCACTAATCCCCCAACAAAAAAAAGTTTATTCTGAAGTCCATACCGAGCTTAATGTTAAAATGTATTCGTTTAATCAATGTTGAAACATCAAGATATATTATTCATAAATCAATTCAAGATGTATGCGCAGGCCGGCTTGTGTTCCAAGTAGGGCAGGTGCTTCAGAGCACTGCATTAACGTCACTTCAGATTCGATCCTTGAGGTAGCCACATACCACGCGAAGCAAACTCAGGAACGCAGGAGAACTTCTTCGCGCGCTGTACATATCTGACCGGTATTTTACGTATCTGGATCGAAACCAGTTTAATCTGTTTCAGGGAGGCGCAATGGGTAGGTGGAGCGTAACACGCTGTTTCCCACCGCACCAGAGGCCCCTATCCCTTCAGCCCAAGGCCGATAAACTGTGATATGTGTGAGACTCAGGAGCCCCGTGTCACAGTCTGAAGGGGAGGCCGCCTCTTCGTGTCAACGCCACTGAGGTGCAGGTTTGGTTGTTTGAAGAAGGTGTATCAATGCTTAATTCGAGTTGGTGGGAGGCACCGGCACTTAATTTTGAGGGCCGGCACTTATTTTTCTGCTTCAAGAATTTACTGGGAGCAAACGACACATTTGAGAAATCGGTGGAAGAGACCAATGAACAAGCTTTCCAAAAAGAGAAAGCAGCAAGAGTAAGCGGAAGGGGGCGTGAGTGGCTGTAAATGGATTAAAGAGGCCGGAGATGATTTCAGGATTACGCTGCCTCAGTATTCAGTGCTCGCATAATTAATTGCAGCAGTCGCGTGTTTCAGAGGAGAGCTCTGGGCACTGGTACGTTTTTATGTACAAATTAAGCACTAAGGTTCATGCACTCGAATTTGGGAATTACAGAAGAGCCTTTGCATAGGCGGAGGATGATTCCCCGTGACGTGAACGTATCTTGCAAAATTCGCTCAGCATTTCAAGAAAACACTGAAATCTTTCGTATTTGCACATTACCGGCCCGTTTAGAAATTATTTTTTATTGCTTTTGAGAGAGGGATACAGCGTGTCCAGTACGCCACTTTGTGTGCAAAGGCGCGCGAGCGCAGCGCACCTGACACACAAACGAACAAATTCACGTATTTGGAATTACAACGGACGCCCAGAGAGGAACTCAAGGAGAATATTTATTAGGAGGAAAATTAACCAGTGATGTCAAGTAAAGGCTAAGTAACAATGGCAGTTTAAGAAAAGGATATAATTGAGGGAAACAGTTGCAAGGAAAATATAACAGTTGCCTTTTCATCCTTGACAATGCTATTTTCACACTTAGATTAGACCTGGCACCTGGTATGAAAATTAATGTGGTAAAAGTAGAGCCCAATTTACATCATTTTTAATAATTCATTGTTCTGCTCAGCAGATGGCAGTCGTATACCATATAAAGATGACTCATAGCGTTTGAGAATTAAATGAAGTTTACGTTTCAACAGGATGAATTTCAATTCAGTCATTTGCACAGCAATCGGTGGGACTTTTAAATTGTACACATAGAGTTGCCTTTCCGTGCATTCTGAGGAATGCAGTGCATAGGTGCCCAAATTCAAGAGAGCCTAGCGCCTCCCTGCTCCACATTAGCGTCATTTGTATGATGCTAATGTGGCTCAACGAGGCCAAATCGCCTCCCCATATTTAGAAAGTGGCACAGTGCATGTATTGTGCCACTTTGTAACCCCTTGCACCACATTATGCCCGCGTTAGGCATAATGTATGCAAGGGAGGCGTTCCCCCGTTAGGGGTACTGCAAAAATGGTGCACTGGAATATATAAGATTACACTGTGCCATTTTTTGCAACATTTTTTAACGTCTGCACAGAGTGGGTGTTAAAAGGAGCCACACCACTATTTGTAATGGGCCCCTGTGTACAACAATAGCGTAAAAAATGTTGATGCTATTTTCCCTAACCTGCGCCATGGTGCGCCTTATGTTCAATACGGTGCACACATAGAGGCATTAGGTGGGCGCTAATGGGTGCAAGAAATATAATGCAGCACCACTTTTCTTAAATTTGTGCTATAGGGAAATATTTATGAGGAAGGGGCATATCAGACCCGATGCACCACTTCTCTTTCGTCGCCCTTGCCCCACCTAACAACACTATGGTTTTGCCATATATACAATACAGCGCATCATGGAGGTCGTTACCACAACAGCATCAGAAATTTTGGTGCTATTATGGTGCTTTGCTGCACTAACGTAAAAAATTTGGACGCTAGTACAGCAAAGCACATGAGGCCCATAGATTTTAATGGGTGCACCATTTTAACACCTGCCTTGAGCAGGTGTTAAAAATGATGGAAAAAATGGCGCTATGAAATCTAGTAAATTTCACTGCAGCATTTTTTCTGGCCTCCCTGCGTCAAAACACCCCACTACATTATGTCTGGCACAGGCATAATGTGGCACAGGGGGTTGCAAAGTGGCGCAATGCTCAGGGCAGGCGTTATACTTGCGCTCCCATAATAAGCTATGGGCCTCCCTGTGCTTTGTGGGACTAGTGCCATATTTGATGGTGCTAATCCAGCACAGCGTCACTATAGTGTCATAAATGATGACGCTATTGTGCTAACATACACCATGGTGCACTGTATTGTAAATACAGCACTACCATGTTGACGTTGATGCTAGGGGAGCACAGGGCAATGCAAGAAAAGTGGTGCCACTTCCTTGTAACTATGCCCCATAGGGCCTAATTTACGAGCCCTTGCACCACTGGAGCATCACTTTTAACGACACTTCGGTGGCGCATTGCCTTGCGCCATACTTACAAGGCTGCGTTAAGCCACTTTTTTGGCTTAACACTGCCTTGTAAATATGGCCTCTTCACATGCATCACTAAGCGTGGAAGGGAAGTGCAACGGGTGTTACTGTGGGCGTTCTCCTGCAATACCCATTGCATTCTGACGCTGCCCCAGATTTTACACGGAATCGTAAACCTGAGGCAGCGCCAAAACCTAACGCCATCTGTTAGAAATGGGGTCTTTGGTTGACAGTCAGGTTACCCCCTGTTCAAGCAAGGACCCTCACTCTAGTCAGGGTAAAAGAGAATCACCCTCAGCTAACCCCTGCTTATCCCCTTGGTGGCTTGGCAGAGCAGTAGGCTTAACTTCAGAGTGCTAGCTGTAAAGTATTTGTACCAACACACACAGTAACTCAATCAAAACACTACAAAATGACACAACAAAGGTTTAGAAAAATAGGAAATATTTATCTAAACAAAACAAGACCAAAACGACAAAAATCCACCATACACAAGTCAAGTTATCAATTAAAAATCAAAAAGAGTCTTTAAGTAGTTTTAAAAACACACTAGTGCTGCTAGAGTGAAAATGTACCTGGTGTGCGTCAAAAATAACTCCGCACGGGCGGGTGTGCGTCAAAAATAACTCCGCACGGCGGAACTTGAGTCAAAAATCAAGCCGCACGATGATCTGAAAATTCCGCAGCGCAGGTTGTGATCTCCCAGCCTCCGTCAGCGATGCTGCGCGTCATTTCTCCTGCTCTGTGCGTCAATTCTTCGGTCACGTTTCCGCACAGTCACAGGCAGGGCAGCTCTTCTTCCTCCGCTATTCAGCTCTTCTCCAGGCAGAGGTTCCTCTTGGTTCCAGAAGTGTTTCTAAAGTCTGTGGGTTTGCGTGCCCTTTTTATACCCAATTTCTCCTTTGAAGTAGGCCTGCTTCAAAGTAAAGTCTCTTTGGAATGTGAAATCCTGCCTTGCCCAGGCCAGGCCCCAGACACTCACCGGGGGGTTGGAGACTGCATTGTGTGAGGGCAGTCACAGCCCTTTCAGGTGTGAGTGACCACTCCTCCCCTCCCTCCTAGCACAGATGGCTCATCAGGATATGCAGGCTACACCCCAGCTCCCTTTGTGTCACTGCCTAGTGTGAGGTGCAACCAGCCCAACTGTCAAACTGACCCAGACAGGGAATCCACAAACAGGCAGAGTCACAGAAATGGTATAAGCAAGAAAATGCTCACTTTCTAAAAGTGGCATTTTCAAACACACAATCTTAAAATCAATTTTACTAAAAGATGTATTTTTAAATTGTGAGCTCACAGACCCCAAACTCTACATGTCCATCCGCTCCCAAAGGGAATCTACACTTTAATCAGATTTAAAGGTAGCCCCCATGTTAACCTATGAGAGGGACAGGCCTTGCAACAGTGAATAATGAATTTAGCAATATTTCACTGTCAGGACATATAAAACAACATTACTATATGTCCTATCTTAACCATACACTGCACCCTGCCCTTGGGGCTACCTAGGGCCTACCTTAGGGGTGCCTTACATGTAAGAAAAGGGAAGGTTTAGGCCTGGCAAGTGGGTACACTTGCCAAGTCGAATTTACAGTAAAAACTGCACACACAGACACTGCAGTGGCAGGTCTGAGACATGATTACAGAGCTACTTATGTGGGTGGCACAACCAGTGCTGCATGCCCACTAGTAGCATTTCATTTACAGGCCCTGGCACCTCTAGTGCACTTTACTAGGGACTTAATAGTAAATCAAATATGCCAATCATGGATAAACCAATCAACAATACAATTTGCACAGAGAGCATATGCACTTTAGCACTGGTTAGCAGTGGTAAAGTGCTCAGAGGTAAAAAACCAACAGCAACAGGTCAGAAAAAATAGGAGGCAAAAAGATTGGAGATGACCCTGCATAAGCAAAAAAGTCCAACACAACCCTCTACCAGCCTAAAGCCAGGGGAGAACAATCAATACCTTGATGTACTTCCCTGATTGGGGCGATAGAACAAGGACCCAGGCCAACAACAGCAGGGGCATGTTCCAGTTCTACGTCTTCCTGACTCCAGTGGGATCCCTCTGTCTGTACTCTCAGGACCCACTAAGCTAACCCATGGGGAACCCTTCTCCACATCTGCAGATACCATCTGTGCAGCGCCTAACTTTACTTTGCTCACAGATGTATTGCATTGGGCAGTTAGTACCACCAGGGCCAACACAGTGGTGTTGCCCACTCCACCCCCGGGGTGTGACTCTCGCCCCCCCCCACCGGGGCACCTCTGTCCACCAGGACAGCAAGCCACAGTGGCCCCGGACAACTGTCAGGGATGAGAGCCCGACCTCAGGCCTCTCCAACCACTGTGACTGCGGAGAGTGGGAGGCGGTAGCCCCAGTTGCCTGGCACCCTTTGACCACTCTCTCTTCCACCAGGTCAGGGATGACAACCTGACCCTGGTCCTCCCTTCTGGGGCTCTGTACCCTCCCTGCAGGAGCGGCACCCCCAGAGTCCAAAATTGTCAGGGTGCTTGTAGAAGCAGTCCTGCACAATCCTTTCACCAGGACAGGGATGTAAACCTGCAACTGGTCCTCCAACCTGAGGTCTGTACCTTCAGGTTGGACCAGGGCCAGGGGTGAGGCTTCCCTCTCCCTGCCCTCCCTTCTGGGGTCCTGCACCCTCCAACAAGGAGTGCCCCCCCCAGAAGACAACATGGTAGGGGCACTGTTAGCAGTAGCCCCTTCCTGCAGGTCAGGGGGGACACCCTGAACCTGGCCTTCCAATCCAGGGTTTGTACCCTTAGATTGCACTGGGGACAGGGGTGAGGCTCTCCCTCCCCTGCCCCTACTCTCAGGGTGCTGCACCCCCCCTCAGGGAGAGTACCCCTTGAAATCACACCAGGGGGGAGTGATTGGGCAAACCGCCCACCCCTTCAGGTCAGGGTTTACCTCTTGCACCTGATCCTCCAGCCCAGGGTCTGTACCCACAGACTGGACCAGTGCCTGCCAACCCAGGACTTCCTGGGGGGCATACGTACCCCCCCACCAGGTCAGAGTTTACCCTCTGAACCTGGTCATCCAACCCAGAGTCACCACCCTGCGGTTGAACCATTGCCTGGCACACCAGGACTTCCAGGGGGCACACTTACTCCCCCTTGAGGGACACACTGTCCTCAAGGGCCACACAAGAGTCTGGCTGGCACAGGTCCCCTGACCTCTGCCCATCTGATAGAGTCTGGATTCCCCCCAACCCAGAAATGGTCTCACCAAGGTCATTCCTGGGGTCCTCTGCTCTCAGAGCTGACCCCTGACCCTCCAGGTTCTCCACTGGGGTCCGCAACCCGCTCTCAACCCTCTGTCTGGACTTCTGCACCCTCTTCCTAGGAGTGGTACTGCCAGACACCAGAACTGGTGGGACGCTGTCTACAGCCGCCCCCCCAAGTTCTCCTGACACTGTGGGGTCTCCCTCAACAGATGGCCTTATGGTACAGGCTAGGCTTCCCTCCTGGAGTTCCCTCATGGAACCCTCCAGGACCTGGGACCGGATCTTGGGCACCTTAGGCCTCAGCCCATCCCCATTCCCTCTCCTCTGAGACTGGACATGGGCTCCCTCACCCAACCCACTACACTGGGACCTACCTGGGACACTACAATCCTTCCCTACCTCACCTGGTTGGGAACTACCTAGACCACTCCTCTCAGGAGCACCCCCAAATGCCTCTTCAGACTCTCTGGTACTCACCCAGAAGTCTGCCTCCATTGTAAGCTCCCTGGGGTCAGAGAACTCACACTCCACCTGGTGTTGGCGTAGCTCTGGAAAATAAGGACTAGACATATGCTCTCCAGCAATTACATCACTCAGCCCCTCACATGAATTAACCAAAGTACCCTTCACTCAACCATCCAGTGACCCTGTTTTGAAAAAGCACCCCACATCACCCTCCTGAGACTGGTGAGACAGTACCTGATTGTCCCTGACACTCAAACCACACTCTTCTGGGATGTCTTCACACTCCAAAACCAGGACTTCTACCTGGGGGGAACCCCTCTCCCTGTCACTCTCACCTATAGTCAGTAGAGTGTCCCTCCCACCAGTAGGAATATGACTCCCCATGCCAGTTTCATAATCCACCTCAGGGACCCTGTGCATCACTGGAGCTACCTCATACCCCTGAACCTCCTGGTGTGTGTTAACTCCCTCCTTCAAGTAGGGCACAGCATCTCTAGGAATGTGCACTTCTTCAGCAGTACTGGATATAAGATTTTTGCTGCCACCATCTGAACTGGACTCAGCCCTCATGGCGTCCAGCTTCAGCTCTTCACAGCTCAGCTCTTGAGCTGCTATCCTTTCTTTTTCAGGGCTAAGGCTCTCTTCTCCTCAGCCCTCTCAAGTTCTGCTTCTAGCTCTTCCAGACTCCAGATGCGAGCTAGGAGCCAATCATCTCTTTCTGTTCCCTCCTCAGGGCCACTGCCCTCCTCCTCAGAGTAGTCCTCCTCCTCAGAGTAGTTCTCCTCCTCAGAATCATTTGGTGGTGTTGTCTGACAACGTTTTAACTCATACTGAAACAGGGCTGACTCAAAATCCTCCCTTCTGGATTTCTTGTTCACAGCCAGTCCCCTTTCCATGCAGAAT
Organism: Pleurodeles waltl; assembly: GCF_031143425.1. Taxonomy (NCBI): domain Eukaryota; kingdom Metazoa; phylum Chordata; class Amphibia; order Caudata; family Salamandridae; genus Pleurodeles; species Pleurodeles waltl. The sequence goes on from NC_090439.1 coordinate 970,749,349, forward strand.
GCTTAAAGGTGCCACTTTTTATACATAAATAGGTGCCAGAAATTGACTTCCATTCTGCAAAGGCTTCACAACCAAAAACCAAATTACAAAAATATTAGCAATATTTCCAGGAGGACATCAGAGAACAAAAAGCAGAATCACAAGACAAATAGTATGTGGTCACGTAGTCGTCTGAACTCAAAACAGTAGTGTACACTTAATCACTGTATGTCAAGTACAAATACAAGTCCAAATTCCAACCGCTGATCACCAATGTTAGAAATGGGGTGTTTGGTTGACAGTCAGGTTACCCCCTGTTCAAGAAAGGACCCTCACTCTAGTCAGGGTAAAAGAGAATCACCCTCAGCTAACCCCTGCTTACCCCCTTGGTAGCTTGGCAGAGCAGTAGGCTTAACTTCGAAGTGCTAGGTGTAAAGTATTTGTACCAACACACACAGTAACTCAATGAAAACACTACAAAATGACACAACACAGGTTTAGAAAAATAGGAAATATTTATCTAAACAAAAAAAGACCCAAACGACAAAAATCCACCATACACAAGTCAAGTTATCAATTAAAAACCAAAAAGAGTCTTTAAGTAGTTTTAAAAACACACTAGCGCTGCTAGAGTGAAAATGTACCTGGTGTGCGTCAAAAATAACTCCGCACAGGCAGGTGTGCATCAAAAATAACTCAGCACGGCAGTACTTGAGTAAAAAATCCAGCCGCACGATGATCCGAAAATCCCGCAGTGCAGGTTGTGATCTCTCAGCCTCCGTCAGCGATGCTGCGCGTCGTTTCTCCTGCTCCGTGCGTCAATTCTTCGGTCGCGTTTCCTGCGAGCGTCGTTTCTCAGATGCGGAGCCGGCGGCGCGCCGTTTTTTCAGCCGCAGATCGGATTTGCGTCAATCTTTTCCCCGCATGGCGCTCTGTGTGTGGATTTTCTTGTCTTTAGGCTGCCAGCTTCTCCTTTCAGGGTCAAGGGAACTGGATGTGCACCACAGGGCGGAGTAGGAGTCTCTCCAGAGACTCCAGGTGCTGACAGAGAGAAGTCTTTGCTGTCCCTGAGACTTCAAACAACAGGAGGCAAGCTCTAGATAAAACCCTTGGAGATTTCTTCTCAAGATGGAAGGCACACAAAGTCCAGTCTTTGCCCTCTTACTCTGGCAGAAGCAGCAACTGCAGGATAGCTCCACAAAGCACAGTCACAGGCAGGGCAGCTCTTCTTCCTCATCTATTCAGCTCTTCTCCAGGCAGAGGTTCCTCTTGGCTCCAGAAGTGTTTCTAAAGTCTGTGGGTTTGGGTGCCATTTTTATACCCAATTTCTCCTTTGAAGTAGGCCTACTTCAAAGTAAAGTCTCTTTGGAATGTGAAATCCTGCCGTGCCAAGGCCAGGCCCCAGACACTCACCAGGGGGTTGGAGACTGCATTGTGTGAGGGCAGTCACAGCCCTTTCAGGTGTGAGTGACCACTCCTCCCCTCCCTCCTAGCACAGATGGCTCATCAGGAAATGCAGACTACACCCCAGCTCCCTATGTGTCACTGTCTAGTGTGAGGTGCAACCAGCCCAACTGTCAAACTGACCCAGATAGGGAATCCACAAACTGGCAGAGTCACAGAAAGGGTATAAGCAAGAAAATGCTCACTTTCTAAAAGTGGCATTTTCAAACACACAATCTTAAAATCAACTTTACTAAAATATGTTTTTTTAAATTGTGAGCTCAGAGACCCCAAACTCCACATGTCCATCCGCTCCCAAAGGGAATCTACACTTTAATCAGATGTAAAGGTAGCCCCCATGTTAACCTATGAGAGAGACAGGCCTTGCAACAGTGAAAAACAAATTTAGCAATATTTCACTGTCAGGACATATAAAACACATTACTATATGTCCTACCTTAACCATACACTGCACCCTGCCCTTGGGGCTACCTAGGGCCTACCTTAGGGGTGCCTTACATGTAAGAAAAGGGAAGGTTTAGGCCTGGCAAGTGGGTACACTTGCCAAGTCGAATTTACAGTAAAAACTGCACACACAGACACTGCAATGGCAGGTCTGAGACATGATTACAGAGCTACTTATGTGGGTGGTACAACCAATGCTGCAGGCACACTAGTAGCATTTGATTTACAGGCCCTGGCACCTCTCGTGCACCTTACTAGGGACTTACTAGTAAATCAAATATGCCAATCATGGATAAACCAATCAACAATGCAATTTACACAAAGGGCATATGCACTTTAGCACTGGTTAGCAGTCGTAAAGTGCACAGAGTTAAAAAAAAACAACAGCAACAGGTCAGAAAAAATAGGAGGCAGGAGGCAAAAAGATTGGGGATGACCCTGCATAAGCAAAAAAGTCCAACACCACCCCAGCATGGCACAACGAGGAGAAATACTTTTATTTCTACTCATTTTTTGCTTGAGTGGGGGAGTGGTGGTATGGGGGAAAAAAGATGTGGGTCTATGGCCAGAGCAGCTGACCTGAAAACCGAGAACAAAGGGTTTCAGTCTTCGAGTCACCTAAACAACATCCTCTGATTCTGGGCAAATGACTTAATCTCACAGCTTTAAAAAATAATGAATGCAAACTTGTGTAACTTAACTGTTACTCATGTAGAGTGGGTTGAAAAAATTGTGATTGCAAATTTGTGTAACATAACTTTTTCTCATTCAAGACTACTTGAAAAAAACAATCACTGGCAAAGCCAAAGGACTAGATTATGCAAGAGCTTTTGACCTTGCAAATGTGTTTTGGCCAAGTTGTACATGAGTGTGGCTTCTGTTTAGCATGGCTAAAAGGTAGTGTCACAGAGGAGAGTGGGGTGGAGTGGCGTAGAGTGGAATGGTGAAAAGTGGACCAGAGTGTTGTAGAGTGGGGTGGCAGAGAGTGTTGTGTATTACATTGGCATAGTGTGGAGTCATGTAGAGTGGCATGCACTGGAGTGGCATAGAGTAGAGTGCATTGGTGTGGAGTGTTGCAGAGTCTAGTGGCATAGAGTGCAGTTGCACTGAATGCAGTGGCATTGAATTCAGCCACGTGAAAAGCAACATCATAGAATGAAGTGGCGTAGATTAGAGTAGTGCATAGAAGAATGTAGTGGTGCAGAGTGCAGTGGTTCAGAGTGGAATGGCGCAAAGCTGAGTGGAGCATTGTGGAGTGGCACAGAGTAGAGTACAGTGGCATACAGTGCAGTGGCATAGAGTGCAGTGGTATAGAGTAGAGTGGAATAGAATGGTGCAGAGTGAAGTGGTGTAGAGTTGAGTGATGCAGAGGGCAGTGGTGCAGAGTAGAGTGGCATAGAGTGCAGTGGTGTGGAGTTCAGTTTAGAGTTGAGTGGCATAAAGTGCAGTGGCACAGAGTGGTGCAGAGTAGAATATAGTGTCATACAGTGCAGTGGCGTGGAGTGGAGTAGCTCAGAGAGGAGTAGTAAATAGTAGAGTGGTGTAGAATTCAGTGGTGGAAAGTGCAGTGTTGCAGAGTAGAGTGTCAGAGTGCAGTGGAGTAGAGTAAGGTAGAGAGCAGTGGCAAAGAGCACAGTGATGCAGAGTAGAGTGAAGTGGCATAGAGTGCAGTGACATAGAGTATAGTTGTGGAGAGCGCATTGGCATAGAGTGCAGTGGTTAAGAGTAGAGTGGCATTAAGAGCAGTGGCATATAGTTGAAAAGTGCAGAGTGAAGTAGAGCAATGTAGAGTGCAAAGGTATAGAGTAGACTGAAGTGGTGTAGAGTGGAGTGGTGCAGGTTAGAGTGTAGTTGCGTAGAGTGGCATAGAGTGTAATGGCATAGAGTAAAGTGATGTAGAGTGCAGTGGTGCAAAGTAGATTAGAGTGGCATTCAGTGGATTGGCGTAGAGTGCAGGGGCAGAGAGTTGAGTGTTACAGAGTAAAGTGCATTGACATAGAGTGCATTGGCATAGAGTGCAGGGGCACAGCATGCAGTGTTGCAGAGTATCATAGAGTACAGCAGCGTAGAGTGGAGATGTGCAGAGTAGATTGGTGTGGCCTAGAGTTGAGTGGTTTAGAGTGCAGTGGCAAAAAGTTCAGTGATGTAGAGTAGAGTGGCAAAGAGTGTATTGGCATAGAGTTGAGTAGTACAGGGTGGAATAGGGAGGCATAGCATGAAGTCGAGTAGTGTGCAGTTACATGGAGTGAAGTGGTGCTGAGTGCAGTGGAATGGCATAGAGTGGTGCATTCATGGCGTTGTAGCACACTGCCATTACAGACAACACATTTTCAATTGAAATTACCATTATATTTGCACAGACATACATTTTTGCTAATAAATGTAAATAGTGCACTGATGAAAATGTGTGGAAATTGCATCACGTATGGTAATGATCTGTTTTGACTATATTAAAGTATTTGTTTCTGACACACTTCAGAAAGAACGAAAATGTGCTTCATTGTGTTCCTAATTCTGATATATTCTGAAATACTCACACAGTTCATTCAAATGTTATTGTGTGCTAGAAAAAACTTGTTTCCTATCTCGAGTACCCAGAAAGATTGTTACATAAATCCTCTCACTTTGAAGTCAGAGTAAGAAAAGTAAACAAGAGCCCTCGGAAGGCACCACCTGACATTTTACCTTGGTCTTTAAATGCACAGCAAATGTGATGAGATAAGAACAACATTTACAGGCCTGTTTACAGAAAGGGAGCACTCAGAAGGATACTGTAACTAAGGTTTTGGCAAGGGAAGGGCCAAACTCAAGCTGGACCGCCTAAAAAAACATAAAGCGAGCAAATGAAAAGCAAGGAAATCCGAGTTACAAACCACAAAGCCAATGGCAAGCAAAGGGCAGAATGCATTCCTAGTTCAACTTTCTGAATGTCCTCAAAATGGCTTTAGCAAACGAGACAGCTGTGCAGTCTGGTAGGTTGTGACTTAAAAATGAATGCAAACTTGTGTAATGTATCTGTTGCTCATGTAAAGCGGCTTGAAAAAAAATGAATGCAAACTTGTGTAACATAACTGTTGCTCATTTAAAGCACCATATGTAATCACAGCGGATGGACACCAATTAAGTGAAATCAATCTGTACTTTGTCGCTGCTCCACACAAAGGCCAGGAAGTGATGTAATTGCAACACTGCCGAATTAGAAAGCAGCAAAGAAGAGTGATAATTATGCCAAGAAATGGCAAGCAATGAGCAGGTTAAAAGCCCCTTTTTTTAGTCTTTTTTTTATATACAAAAGATCATCACCATAGCAACAGCTGTCAGGCTTGACCTATAAAACATTAAGCAGGCTCCCATATTCCAGTCATTCCCTATACACGTCATTTATTTGATGATGAGACCTAAATATAAATGCAACACAGGAAGAGTCAAAAGCATTCATAAGCATTGCAAAGTGTGTCAATGAAAAGTGGATTATGAATCTTTGCCATCACACAGTACGTCTTACCTTGGAGCCACAAACTTACTGGGACCCATCGAGGCTTCTAAGTTTCCTGAGGTCATTTAAGGTGTTAGACTGGGACTCTTCTGATTTGGCCGGAAATTAAAATTCCATAGATTGCTGAAGAGTTGTTTATTTAGTCTTTGCAGGATTGAGCTTCTGGAAGATTAGTCATGCAATCACTGACAAGAGTCTGGCAGTCACTGGGATGGCCATTGAGGTACCCCAGTGACTTGCACAAAATAAGCTGGGTGTCATCTGCATGTGTTAAAAAGAGAAACACTGCAGTTTATCAGTGTAGTCAATGGTCAACACAATAAACACAGAATTAACAAGGGAGAAAACAGTGCCAAACCCTGGGGGACATTGCAGGGCTTTAGCTGAGTGGCCCAAGGGAAAGGTGGAATAGACCCTGCCTGATCCCCAGAGAGTAAGCATTTCAGCTTCTTCACTGCTATGCCAGAAGCTCCTATATGACTTTCACCACATTTCCACAGAACCATTGTTTCATTCTGTCAGAGCTCACCCTTGGTAGCAGGGACTTGCTGGTATGTACCCATTAAATGTTCAGGATGATTCACAAATGTTACAGATATTGCGCCACATTAGATTGAACCTGTTTAGGCCGAATCACTCCAAGAAGAGAAGACCGCAACCTTGATTCTATCAATATGATCAATATGATGCACATCACATTCACCTATGAATGATATGGTTTTGTGTTATTTACATTTGGCAGGGTCTTCCTGATACAGTCGTACAGAAGGTATGGACACCATCCTGCTTTATCCCTGGTATATAAAGGAACCACCCATGTATCTTCCTGCTTGACAACAAGGGAGGCAGAGCAGCCTTTATCTTATCACCTAATTTACCCCCTTGGACAGCTTGATTAAAACATTTGGGTTTTCTCTGGTATCCTACGCAGACAACACCCAAGTTGTTGCCTCCCTATCGAGCAGTGATAACAACACAGGAAAGAGATTCCAGAACTGTATGAATGCAGTCAGTAATTGGACGAATAACATACTCTTAGGATAATAAAGAAAATCGCTCAATATATCCTGTCTGGCCTACAGAAGACAGTTGTCACAGTCGTAGTCCTATCTAAAATTCATAACTGCAATGGTCTTTATTAGAAGTTGAAAAATAGATCCTTGAGTACATTTCAAACATTACAAAACCCTGCAGTACGGATGCTCCTGTATATACCTAGGTTTCAATTTCCATCCCAGGCCATATGCAGATTACATTGGCTTCCAGTTAAGCAGTGCATAACTTTAAGGCTCTTTGCATTGCCTACAAAGCACTTCATGGGCTGGGTCCTGACCAACTGAAGGAGAATTTCAAATGGTAGCTTCCTATGAGAACGCTACAATCAAGCTCATTCTAAAACTTGACAGTCCCCACTTTTAAGCGATCTTCTTGGGGAGGTAGAAGCTTTGTTATCTGCACTGCCTTAAAATGGAACAGTCTACCCTTAAACTTGAAACCTGCCACCAATTTGTTATCCTTCCAGGAAATCTTTTAAAACCTGGTCATTCAGCAATGAGTAATGCCCCTCTCTCTGTTGTAGCACGAAGAAGCCTCTGGGGATTAGTGCGCTTTGCACTAATTAGTTTTGCAGTAGTTTTGCACTAGTTTTTCATCACCATTGTTAGAAATGGGGTTTGCACCTAAGCCAGGCAGAACCCACCATTCTAGTCAGGGTGTGTAAGTTACACACCAAAGATAACTCCTGCTCACCCCCATTGTAGCTTGGCCAGAGCAGTCAGGCCTATCGCAGAGGCACTGTGTAAAGAATTTGCACAACACACTCACATCAGTGACACAACAAATACATCACAAAAGAGACTCCACACACGTTATACAAAAAATACATTTCTTATTTTATAGGTGTATCTCAACAACCAACAACAACATAGCTCATAAGTATTGTGCATAGGATCCCAATCCTGTACATATATCATAAATCAAAACATCGTAAAAGAGAACATTACAGTGAATACTATGCAACTCCTGAAAGAGTATTTGTTATCCTGTCAGTATAAGTCATAAACACAACATACATCATCACTTCAGGGCATGTAATGCAACAAACTTCAGCAAACATCACTTGCGGCACACAGATTACACAAAGTCACTATGGGGGTCATTCTGACCCTGGCGGAAAATACCGCCAGGGCCGGGGTTGGCGGTAGCACCGCCAACAGGCTGGCGGTGCACCGCCGGGCATTCTGACCGCGGCGGTACAGCCGCGGCCAGAAGCGGAAAGCCGGCGGTGTACCGCCGACTTTCCGCTGCCCATGGGAATCCGCCATGGCGGCGCAGCTTGCTGCGCCGCCATTGGGATTCTGGCACCCCATACCGCCATCCAGTTCCTGGCGGTTCACCCGCCAGGAACAGGATGGCGGTATGGGGTGTCGTGGGGCTCCTGGGGGCCCCTGCAGTGCCCATGCCAATGGCATGGGCACTGCAGGGGCCCCCGTAAGAGGGCCCCACAAAGAATTTCAGTGTCTGCTTTGCAGACACTGAAATTCGCGACGGGTGCAACTGCACCCGTCGCACCTTCCCACTCCGCCGGCTCCATTCTGAGCCGGCTTCCTCGTGGGAAGGGTGTTTCCCGCTGGGCTGGCGGGCGGCCTTTTGGCGGTCGCCCGCCAGCCCAGTTGGAAACCCAGAATGACCGCCGCGGTCTTTTGACCGCGGTACGGTCTTCTGGCGGTTCCCGCTTGGTGGGCGGCTCCCGCCGCCCGCCAAGCTTAGAATCAGGGCCTATATGTGCATAGGAGACAGTGTACCTGCCTTCCTATTAAATATTGTGCTGTAATTTAGGGATTCCCTGTAAAGTTCAGGAGCCTCTGCTCTCCTTCTAGTGATATTACGGTAGTGGGTAATCTCAATAAGATCGGGACATCCGTCGAGGATTCCTTCTCATCCTGCCAGTAGAATTGTGGATGCCCCCAAAGGTATGCCGCCAGAAGAGAATGTAGAACTAAATGGGGAAACCCAGCTGGGTCCCCAGCCTAAATGATTGGGGACATGCCTCTGCCGTGAGTGCGCCAGCAGCTGCGGTACTACTGCTTCAATGGGGGACAGCGTCGGGGTCCTCAAGCTCCCTGCATGGCTGTTCTCATGGCACTGGCCGCAGAAGAGGCATTGATGCAGGAGTGTCTGTTGCCCCTGCAAAGTGTCCTGAGTGGGCTAGATGTGCTCGCAATGCTGGGTGCAGTGCTCAAAGGGGGTGTGGTGCTGGATTATCTGGGTGGTTCCTTATGACAGCAATCTCCTCCTGCTACTCTCAGGACCACAAAAGGGGAGATACCCAGGGTTACAGTGGAACACTTAGGCGGTCATTCTGACCCTGGCGGTCGGTGATTAAGCGGCGGCCAACCCGCCAACAGGCAGGCGGTCAAAAAAATGGAATTCTGACCCTGGCGGGAACCGCCAACACAGCCCGCCACTTTAACACTCCGACCGCCACGGTGGGACAGACAAACAGCGCGGCGCTCACCGCCAACAGGCAGGCGGCAGACAATGTACCGCCCACACTATCACAACTCACCAATCCGCCACCTTTTCCGGGGCGGGAGCCCCGCCGATAAAAACACGGCGGAAACAGACTACGAACGGGAAAACGCTCACCTATACACACTCCACGAGGACGGAGAACAGCATGGAACCCGAATTAAACATCCTACCAACTATTGTCTACCTGCTCATCTACCACGAGTATGAACGCCGGCGCAGACGACAACGGTGAGTACTGCACCTACGACACAGGGGAGGGGGGAGGAGGAAAGCTTACGGGCACACACATATGCGACCCTCCAACACCCCCAACTATCTACACACCAATGCAGAGCACCAAGTCACAGTGACACCACCCAAACCCCCCGGAATAATCCAAAGACATAAATAAAGTGAGAATCAAAATTTATGTATAAAAGAGGGTCATTGAAGTCATGGTAAAATAGCAATATGAATTCTAAAAAATCAAGTAAGAACCTTGCGAAACCGATAAACATAGGCAATAAGTCCTGCACAGTCACTTAAATTTCCACTGTCCGTGGGCCAAAGTGTATCAACACATGGGCAAAGCCCACACAGGAGACCTGAGTCCGTTGGAGAGAACACTGCTGGGGCATCAGATGACAAAACTACAGGCACCTCAGGGGGAAGGGAAGGGGGGCACCTCAGCCACATGAGTCCACGACGCCAGATCCACTGTGCCATCCTGGGGAGTGCAAAGCCACAGTCTCACAAGTCTCTACAGTGGGTGGTCTGCCCACTGTGCCATCCTTGGGAGTGCAAAGCCACAGTCTCACAAGTCTCTACAGTGGGTGGTCTGCCCACTGTGCCATCCTGGGGAGTGCAGAGAACCAGGCCATCAGGTGGATTACAGACTCCACAGGTAATGGAGGAGGCAGGGTGCCCCGAGTGCAGCGTGAACACTAGCTCGACACAGAACCAGCACTGTCAATGGGCCAGCGGTGCATGACAGGAAGGGCCCAGCGGAGCGGTGCTTGAGACGGCGGGGCCCAGCGGAGCGGTGCTTGAGACGGTGGGGCCCAGCGGAGTGGTGCTTGACAGGAAGGGCCCAGCAGAGCGGTGCTTGACAGGAAGGGCCCAGCGGAGCGGTGCTTGAGACGGCGGGGCCCAGCGGAGCGGTGCTTGACAGGAAGGGCCCAGCGGAGCGGTGCTTGACAGGAAGGGCCCAGCGGAGCGGTGCGTGAGACGGCGGGGCCCAGCGGAGCGGTGCTTGACAGGAAGGGCCCAGCGGAGCGGTGCTTGACAGGAAAGGCCCAGCGGAGCGGTGCTTGACAGGAAGTGCCCAGCGGAGCGGTGCTTGAGACGGCGGGGCCCAGCGGAGCGGTGCTTGACAGGAAGGGCCCAGCGGAGCGGTGCTTAACAGGAAGGGCCCAGCGGAGCGGTGCTTGAGACGGCGGGGCCCAGCGGAGCGGTGCTTGACAGGAAGGGCCCAGCGGAGCGGTGCTTGAGACGGTGGGGCCCAGCGGAGCGGTTCCTTTCTGCACGGCGGGGCCCTCTTCAGCGGTGCCTTTCTGCCCGGAGGGGCCCTCTTCAGCGGTGCCTTTCTGCCCGGCAGGGCCCTCTTCAGCGGTGCCTTTCTGCACGGCGGGGCCCTCTTCAGCAGTGCCTTTCTGCCTGGCGGGGCCCTCTTCAGCGGTGCCTTTCTGCACGGCTGGGCCCTCTTCAGCGGTGCCTTTCTGCCCGGCGGGGCCCTCTTCAGCGGTGCCTTTCTGCACGGTGGGGCCCTCTTCAGCGGTGCCTTTCTGCCCGGCGGGGCCCTCTTCAGCGGTCCTTGTCCAGTCAATCAAGGGAGCCAGACCTGGCCAGGACTCCCTGCTTAGTCGCCCTCCGACCGTGCAGTTGCTGGACCCTTCTGTGACGGAGTCCTGGGCCCATGGGTGTCCTCCCTCACACGCGGGATGGGGCTTGTGGGGCCCTCCTGGTCCGCGCCCCTGCTGGCTGACTTCTCCGCCCTGCTGCCCTTGCCCTCCTTCGATGAGGCTCTCTGGCCCTTGCCTCCCCTGGATGTTGTGCAGGTGATGGCCCAGGACTTTGCTCCTTGGGGGCAGCCGTGTCAGTCTTCTCGCGGCGGCCCTTGATTTTACGGGTCCTCTTTCCGGGGGGGGGCTGGCTGTCCCCTTGCTGCTGGCCGATGTATCAGTGCTGGGAAAGGGTGGACTCCAAAACCCGTGCACAATGGTGACACTTGAAGCAGGGCTGGTGGTGGCTGAGGTGCTCTTGGGACTCTTAGCAGATGGAGGGGGTGGGTCAGGTGGGGCAAAGAGGTTAAGTTTGGAGAGGTAAAGTTTTTAAGGACCAATGTAAAGGGTAGGTGTAGTGGGTATGGGAGTGGAGGAAGAGGATGTGGTTGTAGGAAAGTCAGGTGTGCTGTCTTTGGGTGCAGGTGCTTGTGACGGAGGCTGTCGTGAGGTGGATGGCTGTTGGGTGGGTGGCTGCCTGCGTTTGTGTGTCTTGGAAGAGGGGGTGACAGACACAGTGAGAGAGGACACAGGGGACGTGTAAATGGCAGTGGGGGTGGTGACTGCACGTGTGCGGACTGTACTGGAGGGTGTGCTGGTGATGGAAGTACTGGCTGATGGTGGTGTGCATGCAGGTGTGAGTGGAGACGTCACAGGGAGGGAGGAGGGAGACGAGGAGGAGGGGGACACAGGGGTGGTAGTGACTGTTGGCATGTCTGCATCTGGGTGTTGCTTGGGTGAATGCTTGTGTGATCTGTGGTGCTTATGTCTGGATGAGCTGCCCTTGGGTGTTGAGGTGTGTGCAGGCTGGTCTGATGGTGTTTATGGGATAGGCTGAGGAACAGAAGACAGAGACAGGGTGGAGGCAGTTAGAAGAGGGAGGCTGGAAACAGGGACAATGGCTGCCGTCAGTGCTGAGGCCAGAGCATTGAACGATCGTTGATGGGCAGCCTGACCCGAATGAATGCCCTCCAGGTATGCATTGCTCCGATGCACCTCCCTCTCTACCCCCTGGATGGCATTCAAAAGGGTAAACTGCCCAACAATGATGGTCTGTAGGAGGTCAATGACCTCCTCACTGAGGGCAGCAGGGATAACATGGGCAGGGCCTGAGGTGCCTGGGGCGAAGGAGATGCCCGCCTTCTTGGGCGAGCGGGCATGGAGCGAAGGCTGAGGGGCTGCTGGGAGGGCGGAGCTGGTGCGCTGGGTGGCGGCTGTACCTGTAGAGGCGGGGGGCCCGGATGTTGCCGCCACCGCTAGGGAGCTCCCTTCCGAGGACGTGTCGGTGTCGCTGGTGTCACCACGGGTCCCCGTTGTGGTGCTCCCCTCGCCCTCCGTATCACTGGTGACCTCGGTGTCTGTACCATGGCCCACCGGGGCCTTGTGAGTTGCAGCTCCCTCGTGCTCCGATGCCAATTCTCCTCCGCCTGATGATGCTAATGCACACATGCACAAGAAGATAAAGAAAAAGGGTGGGGGGAGAAATAAAAACAGGTTGAGTGCATGCATTGCCAACACTGTTGGCGGAGAGGACAGACACAGGAGCCTCATGCACTACGCCGCGCAATCGGGGTACACTACTCAGTACTTGTGAATAGGCCAACAGGTCTATGGACAACAAATGCGCACATGGATGATGCTGGACCATGGATTGCTGTACTTGGCACCCTACAGAGGTGGGGGGCGGGGGCACAGGGCCATGCCTAAAGGAGGGGACTACACTATAGAAAGCGCCCTGGCCTAATGTCACCCACAGCCCTCCTCCCCCACCCAGACACCTCCACTAGCAGAATGTGCTGGTACTCACCCCCTTGTGTCTGCTGTGATGTCCTCACGCGCCCATCCAAATCGGGGTAGGCCACCGCCAGGATCCGGGACATCAGGGGAGTCAAGGTACGACTGGCACCCCTCCTACGTTGGGAGGCCATCCCCAGCAGTGACTCGGCGGTCTTCCTGGTCCCGCGGCGGATGTCCTCCCACCTCTTTCGGCAGTGGGTGCCCCGTCTGTTCTGGACCCCCAGGTCCCGGACTTCCTTGGCGATGGCACGCCAAATGTCGACTTTCTGATGGGCGCTGACCTATTTGACATGTACAGGGTGGGAAAGGAAATTTCAACATTTTCTGCATGTTAGATGTGATTGCCCCCCCCACCCCAACCCTGCCATGTGGCACATGCTCTCATCTGTTGTGCCTTGCACTCCTCATTCGCTCCCCACCCCACCATCTTACATCCACCATACACAACCCAGGCATAGCCCATTCAACGTGCACCCAGTGTACTTACCTGTTGGTCTGGAGGACCGTAGAGTAGCGCATACTGGGGCAGGACCCCATCCACAAGTTTCTCCAACTCTTCTGAAGTGAAGGCAGGGGCCCTTTCCCCAGTCGCAGCAGCCATTGTTTCTTCCAGACCGAGGTCACAGCAGCACTTGCAGTATAGGTCCTCTCCTGTGGATGATCAGGTCTCGAGTGATTAATCAGATAGAAAATGGCGGTCACGCCCGTGGTGGTGCGTACCGCGACCGCCGGCGCACATCGTCATTGGCTCCTGAGACCCATAGGGTTCAATGTTAACCAATGCTGCTTTGCGCCGCGGTCTTCGACCACCTACCGCCACGGTGTGCCACGCCAGCGCAGTGACCTCACATCCCACTGTCACACTTCACAGGTCAGGCAGCCGCCATTTCAAGGGCCCACATGGCATGATTTCTACTGCGTCACACAGGCCTAGGCCTTGCATTGCCACTCATACAAGCCTTTCAATGCATAGCGATTCGTGTACTGTGCAAGCTGTGTGAACGAACCTGTGGGTTGCTTGACTCTGTGCTCCATGTTGTCCTTCCTAGGCACCGTCCGCTGGGACTTGCGAGGAGAAGGATGAATCCTCCCGTGTACCGACCGCTGGTGGACCTGTCGACAATGGAAGAACGACATATTATACTTCGATACCGACTTGACCGAGCCACTATACATGAACTGTGTGCCCAGCTGGAGCCAGACCTGATGTCCCCCATCCGCCAACCCACAGGGATTCCCCTTCTGGTGCAGGTTCTGTCAGTACTCCATTTTTTGGCAAGTGGGTCTTTTCAGACAACAGTGGCCATGTCATCAGGGATGTCTCAGCCTATGTTTTCTAAGGTTTTTTCCAGAGTGTTGTCTGCCCTGATGAAATACATGCGGAGATACATTGTTTTCCCTGAGGAGGGTTATTTGGCCACTGTGAAGGGTGATTTCTATGCCCTTGGACATATCCCCAACATCATTGGTGCCATTGATGGGACCCATGTGGCTTTGGTACCCCCAAAAGACAATGAGCAGGTGTACAGAAATAGAAAGAATTACCATTCGATGAATGTCCAGGTGGTCTGTTTGGCTGACCAGTACATCTCCCATCTAAATGCCAAGTTCCCGGGGTCAGTGCATGACGCGTATGTCATGTGAAATAGCAGCATACCTTATGTGATGGAACAGCTACAGAGACACCGTGTGTGGCTAATAGGTGACTCTGGTTACCCCAACCTGCCTTGGCTATTGACCCCAGTGAGGAATCCCCGGACCAGGGCAGAGGAACGGTACAATGAGGCACATGGGCGAACTAGGAGGATTATAGAACGGACCTTCGGGGTCCTGAAGGCCAGGTTTAGGTGCCTGCATATGACAGGGGGATCCCTCATGTACTCACCAAAGAAGGTGTGTCATATCATCGTGGCCTGCTGTATGCTTCACAATCTTGCATTGCGACGCCAGGTGCCTTTCCTGCAGGAGGATGGTCCAGATGGTGGTGTTGTAGCAGCTGTGGAGCCTGTGGAGAGTGAAGAGAAGGAAGACGACGGGGACGACACGGACAACAGGGACACAGTTATACAACAGTATTTTCAGTAGCACACAGGTAAGAATCACCCACGCCATTTTACATTTACTTCTGGCCTCCTGCATCTCTACTTTCTGTGTTTCCCCCCAGTTCCTTTTCACTGATTTTTGACTTTCCCTTCCCTTTTCAGAGCTGTATGACCCACAGCGTGACTTCTGCTTTGTTTGCCCATGGACTAATGCTTATTGACACTGGTATGTTGTCATCACAATGTAAATGAACATTATTGCACCGTTATGTGTAATACATTTGTAAAGAATACAAGCAGACTCCTGACATTTGAAGTGCAATTGGTGATTTATTTAAAGTGCTGCGTATAGGTCCATGATAGTAAAACGGTGATGGGTGGGGGTGGAGTAATGTCCATGGCAGAGTCCAGTTCTCAGTAGCACAGGTGCATTGCCCATATGCCTGTGGAAGGATGGAGCAGGGGCAGTTCAAGGTTGGACAGGGTGACAATGTGGGACAGTGGGATGACATCAGGGGGTATCGTTTGCTGGCGGGGGTCTTGGCATCCTACTCTGTCTTCTTGTGTGATCTCAGGTTCCGCTTGCGGGGTGGTTGATCTTCAGCAGGAGGTGGGGTTCTGGTGGCCTGTCGTGGTGTGGGGGCCTCCTGTCCACTAGCGCCGGCGGAGGTGGTAGGCTGTTCGTCGTCCGGGCTGGTGACAGGGGCCCTTTGGGTGCCACATGGTCCGGCAATGTGGTGACTATCTGGTTGAGGGCCAGGACGATGGTCCCCATTGCGGTACCGATGTTCCTGAGTTCGTCTCTGAACCCCATGTACCGTTCCTCCTGCTGTGCCTGGATCTCCTGGAACCTGGCCAGTACCGTCGCCATCGTCTCCTGGGAGTGGTGGTATGCTCCCATGATGGTGGTGAGGGCCTCTTGGAGAGTGGGTTCCCTGGGCCGGTCAACCCCCTCTCGCACAGCAGCCCTCCCAGTTGCCATGTTTCCCCGGGCCTCTGTCCCCTGGACGGTGTGCCTACTACCACTGCCCCCAGGTCCCTGTTGTTGTTGGGGTGGTGGGTCAGCCTGGGTGCCCTGTAGTGGCGGACACACCGCTGATTGACGCGTCCTGGAGACAGAGGCATGGGCCCGCTGGGTGGGAGCTGTGCTGGTATTCCCAGAGGGGGTTGGGTCTGCTGTGGCCAGTGTCTGTGTGTGGGGAACCGACTGTCCAGAGGTCCCCGATGGTCCGGGCTGGTCATCAGGTTCTAGGTCGACAGAGCTGCTGTCATCACTGGGGGCCTGTTCTGGGGGCGGGATGGACAAATCTGGACCCTCCTGGCCGGTGTGTTGGCGTTCGGGCCCTGCAGGGGTAAAATAGTATGGTTATTGCTTCTGTGTGTGCCATGGCATGCGATTTGTGTGTGCCCTTGTCCCCCAGTGCTGGCATTCCCTTGTGGGAGGAGTTGTGAGGGTGGTTTGTGAGGGGGGATGGGTATGTGCAGTGGTCATGCTTAGGTGATGGGTGTCCATGGTTTGTGGTGGCATTCAGGGATTGGGGTTGTGTTGGGTGGGTTATGCTGGTGAGACATTGGCAGGGAGGATGTGTGCTGGGGGGTTTGGGGTGAGGGAGGGGGTGTGGGTTGGCATGCTGGTGTTTGGGGGGGGTAAGGTAGTTGAGATTAGACTTACCAGAGTCCATTCCTCTGCCTACTCCAGCGAGGCCCTCAGGATGCAGGATGTTCAAGACCTCTTGCTCCCATGCTGTGAATTCGGGTGGAGTGGGTGGGGGTCCGCCGCCAGTCTTCTGCACAGCGATGTTGTGTCTTGACACCATCGACCGCACCTTCCCCCGTAGGTCGTTCCAGCGCTTTCGGATGTCTTCCCAGTTTCTGGGATGCTGTCCCACAGCGTTGACCCTATCGACGATCCTTTGCCATAGCTCCGCCTTCCTGGCTATTGTGGTGTGCTGCACCTGTGTGCCGAATAGCGTGGGCTCTACCCTTATTATTTCCTCCACCATGACCCTGAGTTCTTGGTCCGAGAACCTGGGGTGTCTTTGGGGTGCCATGGGGTGGTGTGGGGTGGTGTTTGTGGTGATGAGTGTGGTGTGTGTGGTGTTTTGTGCGTGGATGTAGTGTGGGTGATGATGTTGTGTTCCTGTGTGTGTTGGGGTTTTCGATAGCTGTGCTCTCTCTCTCTCTCTCTCGCCTTCTCTCCGAAATTCTAGTAGTAGGGGTTTGTGGGTGATGTGGGTGTGTGTTTTATAGTTGATTGGATGTGTGGGTGTGGTGTGTGTATGTGTATCAGGTGTGTGTATTTCGAATTGTCCAATGTGGCTGTGTTTTGTAAAGGTGTGTGTATTTTGACCGCGGCGGGGTGTACCGCCAATGGAATACCGCGGTTGAAAGACCGCCGCGTGGATTCGTGGGTCGTAATGGCATGGGCGTGTTTGTGTTGGCGTGACGGTGGAGGTTTGGCCATCTCCAGTTTATCGCTGACCGCTGATGAGGCGGCCTTCCGTGGATGTCGGGTTTTTGGCGGTTTGGCAGTTGTGGGTCAGAATGACCGTGGCGGTTTACCGCGGCGGTAGAATGGCGGACTTCTGACCGGCGGTAAGAGCCTTTTACCGCCGAGGTCAGAATTACCCCCTTAGTCCCTTCTCAGGCGGGGTACTCCCTCCCCTGTACACAGTGCGCTCTGATCCCACAATGCGGCAGGCCTATCAAGAAACGTGATTGAAGTTCTTGCCAAGCGCGAGTCCCTGACAATATCTCCACTGGTGCTGGGAGTTGAGAGAGAGCTCTTCGTGAGCCAGGTGGCTAGTACATTGTAGAAGAAGAACTCTCCATGTGCTTGAATCACAAACAAAGGAACGTTTTTAAAGCGCTTCCCCAGGTGCTAATCTTTGGAAGATCTGTCAGCCTCAAGCCCAGGTCACTCATGATGGTGTAGGAGCTCTGAGGAAGCATGGGTCAATCAGTAAGCCACTAGAGAACACTTGTAATTGGGGGCAAAGCATGCAAGCCAGCACATCAGGGCAAGTTCTCCAAAAATGATGGTCCCTCCTGGAAGCCCAACGGAGCCTATGTAGTCCAGAGTCAGGAAACAGCTGGCAGCAGGGCATCCAGCAGAAAAGCAATCCAGGAAGTCCCTTATGACAGCCAGCAGCAGCAGGTATCAGGGCAACCACAGAAGAGTAGTCCAGATGAGTCCTTTTGCAGCTTAGCAGTTCTTCTGGCAGAGGTTCAGTCCCAGTTCCAAAAGTACTCTCCAAATCATGGGGTCAGAGCCCTTGTACTTGTACTCTGGTCGCCCTGCTTCTAGAAGGTGGGAGTAGGTTCCAGCCAGGTCTGACCAGTTCCAGGAGTTTCCCTCCTCCCCTACTCTGGCTCCAGACATCAGTATTTGGTAAACAAGCTCTTTGTGGGAGGGCAGGATACATCCTATATAAGTGTAAAGTGTCCCCCGCCTCCCTCTCTCACCCAGAAGTCTGCCTCCATTGTAAGCTCCCTGGGGTCAGAGAACTCACACTCCACCTGGTGTTGGCGTAGCTCTGGAAAATAAGGACTAGACATATGCTCTCCAGCAATTACATCACTCAGCCCCTCACATGAATTAACCAAAGTACCCTTCACTCAACCATCCAGTGACCCTGTTTTGAAAAAGCACCCCACATCACCCTCCTGAGACTGGTGAGACAGTACCTGATTGTCCCTGACACTCAAACCACACTCTTCTGGGATGTCTTCACACTCCAAAACCAGGACTTCTACCTGGGGGGAACCCCTCTCCCTGTCACTCTCACCTAGAGTCAGTAGAGTGTCCCTCCCACCAGTAAGAATATGACTCCCCATGCCAGTTCCCCAATCCACCTCAGGGACCCTGTGCATCACTGGAGCTACCTCATACCCCTGAACCTCCTGGTGTATGTTAACTCCCTCCTTCAAGTAGGGCACAGCATCTCTGGGCATGTGCACTTCTTCAGCAGTACTGGATACAAGATTTTTGCTGCCACCATCTGAACTGGACTCAGCCCTCATGGCGTCCAGCTTCAGCTTTTCACAGCTCAGCTCTTGAGCTGCTATCCTTTCTTTTTTCAGGGCTAAGGCTCTCTTCTCCTCAGCCCTCTCAAGTTCTGCTTCTAGCTCTTCCAGACTCCAGATGCGAGCTAGGAGCCAATCATCTCTTTGTGTTCCCTCCTCAGGGCCACTGCCCTCCTCCTCAGAGTAGTTCTCCTCCTCAGAATCATTTGGTGGTGTTGCCTGACAACATTTTAACTCATACTGAAACAGGGCTGACTCAAAATCCTCCCTTCTGGATTTCTTGTTCACAGCCAGTCCCCTTTCCATGCAGAATGCTTAAAGGTGCCACTTTTTATACATAAATAGGTGCTAGAAATTGACTTCCATTCTGCAAAGGCTTCACAACCAAAAAACAAATTCCAAAAATATTAGCAATATTTCCAGGAGGACATCAGAGAACAAAAAGCAGAATCACAAGACAAGTAGTATGTGGTCACGTAGTCGTCTGAACTCAAAACAGTAGTGTACACTTAATCACTGTATGTCAAGTACAAATACAAGTCCAAATCCCAACCGCTGATCACCAATGTTAGAAATGGGGTCTTTGGTTGACAGTCAGGTTACCCCCTGTTCAAGCAAGGACCCTCACTCTAGTCAGGGTAAAAGAGAATCACCCTCAGCTAACCCCTGCTTACCCCCTTGGTAGCTTGGCAGAGCAGTAGGCTTAACTTCAGAGTGCTAGGTGTAAAGTATTTGTACCAACACGCACAGTAACTCAATGAAAACACTACAAAATGACACAACACAGGTTTAGAAAAATAGGAAATATTTATCTAAACAAAACAAGACCAAAACGACAAAAATCCACCATACACAAGTCAAGTTATCAATTAAAAACCAAAAAGAGTCTTTAAGTAGTTTTAAAAACACACTAGCGCTGCTAGAGTGAAAATGTACCTGGTGTGTGTCAAAAATAACTCCGCACAGGCAGGTGTGCATCAAAAATAACTCAGCACGGCAGTACTTGAGTAAAAAATCCAGCCGCACGATGATCCAAAAATCCTGCAGCGCAGGTTGTGATCTCCCAGCCTCCGTCAGCGATGCTGCGCGTCGTTTCTCCTGCTCCGTGCGCCAGTTCTTCGGTCGCGTTTCCTGCAAGCGTCGTTTCTCAGATGCGGAGCAGGCGGCGCGCCGTTTTTTCAGCCGCAGATCGCATTCGCGTCAATCTTTTCCCCGCACGGCGCTCTGTGTGTGGATTTTCTTGTCTTTAGGCTGCCAGCTTCTCCTTTCACGGTCCCAGGAACTGGATGTGCACCACAGGGCAGAGTAGGGGTCTCTCCAGAGACTCCAGGTGCTGGCAGAGAGAAGTTTTTGCTGTCCTGAGACTTCAAACAACAGGAGGCAAGCTCTAGATAAAACCCTTGGAGATTTCTTCTCAAGATGGAAGGCACACAAAGTCCAGTCTTTGCCCTCTTACTCTGACAGAAGCAGCAACTGCAGGATAGCTCCACAAAGCACAGTCACAGGCAGGCCAGCTCTTCTTCCTCATCTATTCAGCTCTTCTCCAGGCAGAGGTTCCTCTTGGTTCCAGAAGTGTTTCTAAAGTCTGTGGGTTTGGGTGCCCTTTTTATACCCAATTTCTCCTTTGAAGTAGGCCTACTTCAAAGTAAAGTCTCTTTGGAATGTGAAATCCTGCCTTGCCTAGGCCAGGCCCCAGACACTCACCAGGGGGTTGGAGACTGCATTGTGTGAGGGCAGGCACAGCCCTTTCAGGTGTGAGTGACCACTCCTTCCCTCCCTCCTAGCACCGATGGCTCATCAGGAAATGCAGACTACACCCCAGCTCCCTTTGTGTCACTGTCTAGTGTGAGGTGCAACCAGCCCAACTGTTAAACTGACCCAGACAGGGAATTTACAAACTGGCAGAGTCACAGAAATGGTATAAGCAAGAAAATGCTCACTTTCTAAAAGTGGCATTTTCATACACACAATCTTAAAATCAACTTTACTAAAAGATGTTTTTTTTAAATTGTGAGCTCAGGGACCCCAAACTCCACATGTCCATCCGCTCCCAAAGGGAATCTACACTTTAATCAGATGTAAAGGTAGCCCCCATGTTAACCTATGAGAGGGACAGGCCTTGCAACAGTGAAAAACGAATTTAGCAATACTTCACTGTCAGGACATATAAAACACATTACTATGGGGGTCATTCTGACCCCGGCGGGCGGTGGGAGCCGCCCGCCTGGAGGGAACCGCCAGAATACCGCTGCGCAGTCAAAAGACCGCCGCGGTTATTCTGGGTTTCCCACTGGGCTGGCGGGCGACCGCCAAAAGGCCACCCGCCAGCCCAGTGGGAAACAGCCCTCCATGAGGATGCCGGCTCCGAATGGAGCCGGCGGAGTGGAGGATGTGCGACGGGTGCAGTAGCACCCGTCGCAAATTTCAGTGTCTGCTGAGCAGACACTGAAATTCAAAGTGGGGCCCTCTTACGGGGGCCCCTGCAGTGCCCATGCCATTGGCATGGGCACTGCAGGGGCCCCCAGGGGCCCCACGACACCCCTCACCGCCATCCTGTTCCTGGCGGGTGGAACCGCCAGGAACAGGATGGCGGTGAGGGGGTCGGAATCCCCATGGCGGCGCAGCAAGCTGCGCCGCCATGGCGGATTCCCATGGGCACCGGAAAGTCGGTGGTACACCGCCGACTTTCCGTTTCTGGCCGCGGCTGTACCGCCGCGGTCAGAATGCCCGGCGGAGCACCGCCAGCCTGTTGGCGGTGCTACCGCCAACCCCGGCCCCGGCGGTCCTTGACCGCCGGGGTCAGAATGACCCCCTATATGTCCTACCTTAACCATACACTGCACCCTGCCCTTGGGGCTACCTAGGGCCTACCTTAGGGGTGCCTTACATGTAAGAAAAGGGAAGGTTTAGGCCTGGCAAGTGGGTACACTTGCCAAGTCGAATTTACAGTAAAAACTGCACACACAGACACTGCAAAGGCAGGTCTGAGACATGATTACAGAGCTACTTATGTGGGTGGTACAACCAATGCTGCAGGCCCACTAGTAGCATTTGATTTACAGGCCCTGGCACCTCTCGTGCACCTTACTAGGGACTTACTAGTAAATTAAGTATGCCAATCATGGATAAACCAATCAACAATACAATTTACACAAAGGGCATATGCACTTTAGCACTGGTTAGCAGTCGTAAAGTGCTCAGAGTTAAAAAAAAAACAACAGCAACAGGTCAGAAAAAATAGGAGGCAGGAGGCAAAAAAATTGGGGATGACCCTGCATAAGCAAAAAAGTCCAACACCACCCCAACATGGCACAACGAGGAGAAATACTTTTATTTCTCCTCATTTTTGCTTGAGTGGGGGAGTGGTGGTATGGGGGAAAAAAGATGTGGGGCTATGGCCAGAGCAGCTGACCTGCAAACCGAGAACAAAGGGTTTCTGTCTTCGAGTCACCTAAACAACATCCTCTGATTCTGGGCAAATGACTTAATCTCACAGCTTTAAAAAATAATGAATGCAAACTTGTGTAACTTAACTGTTTCTCATGTAGAGTGGGTTGAAAAAATCGTGATTGTAAATTTGTGTAACATAACTTTTTCTCATTCAAGACTACTTGAAAAAAACTATCACTGGCAAAGCCTATAGGACTAGGCTATGCAAGAGCTTTTGACCTTGCAAATGTGTTTTAGCCAAGTTGTACATGAGTGTGGCTGCTGTTTAGCATGGCTAAAAGGTAGTGTCACAGAGGAGAGTGGGGTGGAGTGGCGTAGAGTGGAATGGTGAAAAGTGGACCAGAGTGTTGTAGAGTGGGGTGGCAGAGTGTTGTGTATTACATTGGCATAGTGTGGAGTCATGTAGAGTGGCATGCACTGGAGTGGCATAGAGTAGAGTGCATTGGTGTGGAGTGTTGCAGAGTCTAGTGGCATAGAGTGCAGTTGCACTGAATGCAGTGGCATTGAATTCAGCCATGTGAAAAGCAACATCATAGAATGAAGTGGCGTAGATTAGAGTAGTGCATAGAAGAATGTAGTGGTGCAGAGTGCAGTGGTTCAGAGTGGAATGGTGCAAAGCTGAGTGGAGCATTGTGGAGTGGCACAGAGTAGAGTACAGTGGCATATAGTGCAGTGGCATAGAGTGCAGTGGTATAGAGTAGAGTGGAATAGAATGGTGCAGAGTGAAGTGGTGTAGAGTTGAGTGATGCAGAGGGCAGTGGCGCAGAGTAGAGTGGCATAGAGTGCAGTGGTGTGGAGTTCAGTTTAGAGTTGAGTGGCATAAAGTGCAGTGGCATAGAGTGGTGCAGAGTAGAATATAGTGTCATACAGTGCAGTGGCGTGGAGTGGAGTAGCTCAGAGTGGAGTAGTAAATAGTAGAGTGGTGTAGAATTCAATGGTGGAAAGTGCAGTGTTGCAGAGTAGAGTGTCAGAGTGCAGTGGAGTAGAGTAAGGTAGAGAGCAGTGGCATAGAGTGCAGTGATGCAGAGTAGAGTGAAGTGGCATAGAGTGCAGTGACATAGAGTATAGTTGTGGAGAGCGCATTGGCGTAGAGTGCAGTGGTTAAGAGTAGAGTGGCATAAAGTGCAGTGGCATATAGTTGAATAGTACAGAGTGAAGTAGAGCAATGTAGAGTGCAAAGGTATAGAGTAGACTGAAGTGGTGTAGAGTGGAATGGTGCAGGTTAGAGTGTAGTTGCGTAGAGTGGCATAGAGTGTAATGGCATAGAGTAAAGTGATGTAGAGTGCAGTGGTGCAAAGTAGATTAGAGTGGCATTCAGTGGATTGGCGTAGAGTGCAGGGGCAGAGAGTTAAGTGTTACAGAGTAAAGTGCATTGACATAGGGTGCATTGGCATAGAGTGCAGGGGCACAGCATGTAGTGTTGCAGAGTATCATAGAGTACAGCAGCGTAGAGTGGAGATGTGCAGAGTAGATTGGTGTGGCCTAGAGTTCAGGGGTTTAGGGTGCAGTGGCAAAAAGTTCAGTGATGTAGAGTAGAGTGGCAAAGAGTGTATTGGCATAGAGTAGAGTGGTACAGGGTGGAATAGGGAGGCATAGCATGAAGTCGAGTAGTGTGCAGTGACATGGAGTGAAGTGGTGCTGAGCGCAGTGGAATGGCATAGAGTGGTGCATTCATGGCGTTGTAGCACACTGCCATTACAGACAACACATTTTCAATTGAAATTACCATTATATTTGCACAGACATACATTTTTGCTAATAAATCTAAATAGTGCATGGATGAAAATGTGTGGAAATTGCATCAGGTACGGTAATGATCTGTTTTGACTATATTAAAGTATTTGTTTCTGACACACTTCAGAAAGAACGAATATGTGCTTCATTGTGTTCATAATTCTGATATATTCTGAAATACTCAC
Source organism: Pleurodeles waltl (assembly GCF_031143425.1). Taxonomy (NCBI): domain Eukaryota; kingdom Metazoa; phylum Chordata; class Amphibia; order Caudata; family Salamandridae; genus Pleurodeles; species Pleurodeles waltl. The sequence continues at coordinate 970,773,479 of NC_090439.1, forward strand.
ACAGTTCATTCAAATGTTATTGTGTGCTAGAAAAAACTTGTTTCCTATCTCGAGTATCCAGAAAGATTGTTACATAAATCCTCTCACTTTGAAGTCAGAGTAAGAAAAGTAAACAAGCGCCCTCGGAAGGCACCACCTGACATTTTACCTTGGTCTTTAAATGCACAGCAAATGTGATGAGATAAGAACAACATTTACAGGCCTGTTTACAGAAAGGGAGCACTCAGAAGGATACTGTAACTAAGGTTTTGGCAAGGGAAGGGCCAAACTCAAGCTGGACCGCCTAAAAAAACATAAAGCCAGCAAATGAAAAGTAAGGAAATCCGAGTTACAAACCACAAAGCCAATGGCAAGCAACGGGCAGAATGCATTCCTAGTTCAACTTTCTGAATGTCCTCAAAATGGCTTTAGCAAACGAGACAGCTGTGCAGTCTGGTAGGTTGTGACTTAAAAATGAATGCAAACTTGTGTAATGTAACTGTTGCTCATGTAAAGCGGCTTGAAAAAAAATGAATGCAAACTTGTGTAACATAACTGTTGCTCATTTAAAGCACTATAAGTAATCACAGCGGATGGACACCAATTAAGTGAAATCAATCTGTACTTTGTCGCTGCTCCACACAAAGGCCAGGAAGTGATGTAATTGCAACACTGCCGAATTAGAAAGCAGCAAAGAAGAGTGATAATTATGCCAAGAAATGGCAAGCAATTAGCAGGTTAAAAGCCCCTTTTTTGAGTCTTTTTTTTTAGATACAAAAGATCATCACCATAGCAACAGCTGTCAGGCTTGACCTATAAAACATTAAGCAGGCTCCCATATTCCAGTCATTCCCTATACACGTCATTTATTTGATGATGAGACCTAAATATAAATGCAACACAGGAAGAGTCAAAAGCATTCATAAGCATTGCAAAGTGTGTCAATGGAAAGTGGATTATGAATCTTTGCCATCACACAGTACGTCTTACCTTGGAGCCACAGACTTACTGGGACCCATCGAGGCTTCTAGGTTTCCTGAGGTCATTTAAGGTGTTAGACTGGGACTCTTCTGATTTGGCCGGAAATTAAAATTCCATAGATTGCTGAAGAGTTGTTTATTTAGTCTTTGCAGGATTGAGCTTCTGGAAGATTAGTCATGCAATCACTGACAAGAGTCTGGCAGTCACTGGGATGGCCATTGAGGTACCCCAGTGACTTGCACAAAATAAGCTGGGTGTCATCAGCATGTGTTAAAAAGAGAAACACTGCAGTTTATCAGTGTAGTCAATGGTCAACACAATAAACACAGAATTAACAAGGGAGAAAACAGTGCCAAACCCTGGGGGACATTGCAGGGCTTTAGCTGAGTGGCCCAAGGGAAAGGTGGAATAGACCCTGCCTGATCCCCAGAGAGTAAGCATTTCAGCTTCTTCACTGCTATGCCAGAAGCTCCTATCTGACTTTCACCACATTTCCACAGAACCATTGTTTCATTCTGTCAGAGCTCACCCTTGGTAGCAGGGACTTGCTGGTATGTACCCATTAAATGTTCAGGATGATTCACAAATGTTACAGATATTGCGCCACATTAGATTGAACCTGTTTAGGCTGCATCACTCCAAGAAGAGAAGACCACAACCTTGATTCTATCAATATGATCAATATGATGCACATCACATTCACCTATGAATGATATGGTTTTGGGTTATTTACATTTGGCAGGGTCTTCCTGATCCAGTCGTACAGAAGGTATGGACACCATCCTGCTTTATCCCTGGTATATAGAGGATCCACCCATGTATCTTCCTGCTTGACAACAAGGGAGGCAGAGCAGCCTTTATCTTATCACCTAATTTACCCCCTTGGACAGCTTGATTAAAACATTTGGGTTTACTCTGGTATCCTATGCAGACAAGTTGTTGTCTCCCTTTCGAGCAGTGATAACAACACAGGAAAGAGATTCCAGAACTGTATGAATGCAGTCAGCAATTGGATGAAAAACATACTCTTAGGACAATAAAGAAAATCGCTCAATATATCCTGTCTGGCCTACAGAAGACAGTTGTCACAGCCGTAGTCCTATCTAAAATTGATTATTGCAATGGTCTTTATTAGAACTTGCAAAATAGATCCTTGAGTAAACTTCAAACATTACAAAACGCTGAAGTACGGATGCGCCTTTCAATTTGCACCCAGGCCATAAGCAGACTACATTGGCTTCCAGTTAAGCAGTGCATAACTTTAAGGCTCTTTGCATTGCCTACAAAGCACTTCATGGACTGGGCCCTGACCAACTGAAGGAGAATTTCAAATGGCATCTTCCTATCAGAACACTACAATCAAGCTCATTCTAAAACTTGACATTTCCCACTTTTAAACGATCTTCATGGGGAGGTAGAAGCTTTGTTATCTGCACTGCCTTAAAATGGAACAGTCTACCCTTAAATTTGAAATCTGCCACCAATTTGTTATCCTTCCAGGAAATCTTTTAAAACCTGGTTATTCAGCAATGAGTAATGGCCCTCTCTCAGTTGTAGCACGAAGACGTCTCTGGGCATTAGTGCGCTTTGCACTAATTAGTTTTGCACTAGTTTTGCACTCGTTTTTCATCACCATTGTTAGAAATGGGGTTTCTGGTTGGCTATGGTTTGCACCTAAGCCAGACAGAACCCACCATTCTAGTCAGGGTGTGTAAGTTACACACCAAGAATAACTCCTGCTCACCCCCATTGTAGCTCGGCCAGAGCAGTCAGGCCTATCGCAGAAGCATGTGTAAAGCATTTGCACCACACACTCACACCAGTGACACAACAAATACATCACAAAAGAGACTCCGCACAGGTTATACAAAAAATACATTTCTTATTTTGTAGGTGTATCTCAACAACATAGCTCATAAGCATTGTGCATAGGATCCCAATCCTGTACATATATCATAAATCAAAACATCATAAAAGAGAATATTACAGTGCATTCTATGCAACTCCTGAAAGAATATTCGTTATCCTGTCAGTATAAGTCATAAACACAACATACATCATCACTTCAGGGCATGTAATGCAACAAACTTCAGCAAACATCACTAGCGGCACACAGATTACACAAAGTCATTATACGGGCATAGGAGACAGTGTACCTGCCTTCCTACTAAATATTATGCTGTAATTTAGGGATTCCCTATAAAGTACAGGAGCCTCTGCTCTCCTTCTAGCAATATTATGGTAGTGGGTAATCTCAATAAGATCGGGACCTCCGTTGAGGATTCCTTCTCATCCTGCCTGTAGAATTGGGGATGCCCCCAAAGGTATGGTGCCAGAAGAGAATGTAGAACTAAAAGGGGAAACCCCGCTGGGTCCCCAGCCTAAATGATTGGTGACATGCCTCTGCCCGTGAGTGCGTCAGCAGCTGTGGTACTCCTGTACCTCATAGCCACCCAGCGACTGAAGGAGAACTCCCTCGGTCTCCCTGGGCATCCAGTCCCCCCACTAGAGGTCTGGGCTTCAATGGGGGAACAGCATCAGGGTCATCAAGCTCCCTGCATGACTGTCCTCATGGCACTGGCCGCAGGAGAGGCATTGATGCAGGAGTCTCTGTTGCCCCTGCAATGTGTCCTGTGTGGGCTAGATGTGCTTGCAATGCTAGGTACGGTGCTCAAAGGGGGGATGGCGCTGGATTATCTGGATGGTTCCTTACGGCAGCAACCTCCTCCTGCTACTCTCAGGACCACAAAAGGGGAGATACCCAGGGTTTCAGTTGCACACTTAGGGGGTGATTCTAACCCTGGCGGTCGGTGATAAAGCGGCAGCCAAATCGCCAACAGGCCGGCGGTCCAAAAAATGGAATTCTGACCCTGGCGGGAACCGCCAACACAGCCCGCCACATTAACACTCCGACCGCCACGGCGGGACCGACAAACAGCGCGGCGGTCACCGCCAACAGCCAGGCGGCAGACAATGTACCGCCCACACTATCATGACCCACCAATCCGCCACCTTTTCCGGGGCGGGAGCCCCGCCGATAAAAACACGGCGGAAACAGACTACGAATGTGAAAACGCACACCTCTACGCACTCCACGAGTACGGAGGACAGCATGGAACCCGAATTGAACATCATACCTGCTCTCGTCTACCTGCTCATCTACCACGAGTACGAACTCCGGCACAGACGTCAACGGTGAGTACAGCACCTACGACACACGGGAGGGGGGAGGACGAAAGGTTACGGGCACACACATATGCAACCCCCCCCCCCAATATGTACACACCAATGCAGAGCAACAAGTCACAGTGACACCAACCAAACCCCCGTAAAAAATGCAATGACATTTCAAAATTGCCAATAAATATTTATGTCCAAAATAGCCTCCGATAAGTATTGGTCAACTAGCCAGAATATTTACATTTAAAAAGTCAATATACACAGCAGTGGACAACTGCAGAAATCAGTCCTGCACAGTTTACGTAGTAACGATTTGTCCGTGGGCCAAAGTGTAGCAACACAAGGGCAAAGCCCACACACAAGACCTGAGTCCTTAGGAGAGAACACTGCAGGGGCATCTGATGACAAAACTACAGGCACCTCAGGGGGAAGGGAAGGAGGGGCACCTCAGCCACATGAGTCCACAATGCCAGACCCACGAAGGGGCCACCATGCCCACTGCCATATCCTGGGGAGTGCTTGACAGGAAGGGCCCAGCGGAGCGGTGCTTGAGACGGCGGGGCCCAGCGGAGCGGTGCTTGACAGGAAGGGCCCAGCGGAGCGGTGCTTGACAGGAAGGGCCCAGCGGAGCGGTGATTGACAGGAGGGGCCCAGCGGAGCGGTGCTTGAGACGGCGGGGCCCAGCGGAGCAGTGCTTGACAGGAAGGGGCCCAGCGGAGCGGTGCTTGACAGGAGGGGCCCAGCGGAGCGGTGCTTGACAGGAAGGGCCCAGCGGAGCGGTGCTTGAGACGGCGGGGCCCAGCGGAGCGGTGCTTGAGACGGCGGGGCCCAGCGGAGCGGTGCTTGACAGGAGGGGCCCAGCGGAGCGGTGCTTGACAGGAAGGGGCCCAGCGGAGCGGTGCTTGACAGGAAGGGCCCAGCGGAGCGGTGCTTGAGACGGCGGGGCCCAGCGGAGCGGTGCTTGACAGGAAGGGGCCCAGCGGAGCGGTGCTTGACAGGAGGGGCCCAGCGGAGCGGTGCTTGACAGGAGGGGCCCAGCGGAGCGGTGCTTGAGACGGCGGGGCCCAGCGGAGCGGTGCTTTACAGGAGGGGCCCAGCGGAGCGGTGCTTGACAGGAAGGGGCCCAGCGGAGCGGTGCTTGACAGGAAGGGCCCAGCGGAGCGGTGCTTGACAGGAAGGGCCCAGCGGAGCGGTGCTTGAGACGGCGGGGCCCAGCGGAGCGGTGCTTGACAGGAGGGGCCCAGCGGAGCGGTGCTTGACAGGAAGGGGCCCAGCGGAGCGGTGCTTGACAGGAAGGGCCCAGCGGAGCGGTGCTTGACAGGAAGGGCCCAGCGGAGCGGTGCTTGAGACGGCGGGGCCCAGCGGAGCGGTGCTTGACAGGAGGGGCCCAGCGGAGCGGTGCTTGACAGGAGGGGCCCAGCGGAGCGGTGCTTGACAGGAGGGGTCCAGCGGAGCGGTGCTTGAGACGGCGGGGCCCAGCGGAGCGGTGCTTGACAGGAGGGGCCCAGCGGAGCGGTGCTTGACAGGAAGGGGCCCAGCGGAGCGGTGCTTGACAGGAAGGGCCCAGCGGAGCGGTGCTTGACAGGAAGGGCCCAGCGGAGCGGTGCTTGAGACGGCGGGGCCCAGCGGAGCAGTGCTTGAGACGGCGGGGCCCAGCAGAGCGGTGCTTGACAGGAGGGGCCCAGCGGAGCGGTGCTTGACAGGAAGGGGCCCAGCGGAGCGCTGCTTTACAGGAAGGGCCCAGCGGAGCGGTGCTTGACAGGAAGGGCCCAGCGGAGCGGTGCTTGAGATGGCGGGGCCCAGCGGAGCGGTGCTTGAGACGGCGGGGCCTAGCGGAGCGGTGCTTGACAGGAGGGGCCCAGCGGAGCGGTGCTTGACAGGAAGGGGCCCAGCGGAGCAGTGCTTGACAGGAAGGGCCCAGCGGAGCGGTGCTTGACAGGAAGGGCCCAGCGGAGCGGTGCTTGAGACGGCGGGGCCCAGCGGAGCGGTGCTTGACAGGAAGGGGCCCAGCGGAGCGGTGCTTGACAGGAGGGGCCCAGCGGAGCGGTGCTTGACAGGAGGGGCCCAGCGGAGCGGTGCTTGACAGGAAGGGGCCCAGCGGAGCGGTGCTTGACAGGAAGGGCCCAGCGGAGCGGTGCTTGACAGGAAGGGCCCAGCGGAGCGGTGCTTGAGACGGCGGGGCCCAGCGGAGCGGTGCTTGACACGGCGGGGCCCAGCGGAGCGGTGCTTGACAGGAGGGGCCCAGCGGAGCGGTGCTTGAGACGGCGGGGCCCTGTTCAGCGGTGCCTGTCTTCACGGCGGGCCCTGTTCAGCGGTGCTCTTCTGCACGGCGGGGCCCTGTTCAGCGGTGCCTGTCTTCACGGCGGGGCCCTGTTCAGCGGTGCCTGTCTTCACGGCGGGGCCCTGTTCAGCGGTGCCTGTCTTCACGGCGGGGCCCTGTTCAGCGGTGCTCGTCTGCACGGCGGGGCCCTGTTCAGCGGTGCTCTTCTGCACGGCGGGGCCCTGTTCAGCGGTGCCTGTCTTCACGGCGGGGCCCTGTTCAGCGGTGCTCGTCTGCACGGCGGGGCCCTGTTCAGCGGTGCTCTTCTGCACGGCGGGGCCCTGTTCAGCGGTGCTCTTCTGCACGGCGGGGCCCTGTTCAGTGGTGCTCTTCTGCACGGCGGGGCCCTGTTCAGCGGTGCTCTTCTGCACGGCGGGGCCCTGTTCCGCGGTGCCTGTCTTCACGGCGGGGCCCTGTTCAGCGGTGCCTGTCTTCACGGCGGGGCCCTGTTCAGCGGTGCCTGTCTTCACGGCGGGGTCCTGTTCAGCGGTGCTCTTCTGCACGGCGGGGCCCTGTTCAGCGGTGCTCTTCTGCACGGCGGGGCCCTGTTCAGCGGTGCCTGTCTTCACGGCGGGGCCCTGTTCAGCGGTGCCTGTCTTCACGGCGGGGCCCTCTTCAGCGGTGCTCTTCCAGGAAGTCTAGGGAGCCAGACCTGGGCTGGACACCCTGATCACTCGCCCTCCGAATTTGCAGTGGCAGGCCCCTTCGGGGACGGAGTCCTGGGCCCTTTGCTGTCGTCCCTTGCAGGCGGGATGGGGCTTGCGGGTCCCTCCAGCTCCGCGCTCCTGATGGATGACCTCTCCGCCCTGCTGCCCTTTTGCTCCTTAGATGGGGCTCTCGGGCCCTTGCCTCCCCTGGCTGTTGTGGCAGGTGAAGTGGCCGTTGTTGGCTCCTTAGGGGCAGCCGTCTCAGTCCTCTCACGGCGGCCCTTCACTTTACGTGTCCTCTTGCCTGGGGGTGGGCTGGATGTCCCCTTGCTGCTCAGTGAAGTGTCACTGCCGCCAAAGGGTGGACTCCAGAAGCCATGCACCACTTGAACCCTCGAAGCTGGGCTGGTGGTGGCTGAGGTGCTCTTGGGACTCTTAACCGATGGAGGGGGTGGGTCAGGGGAGGGAAAGAGGTTAAGATTAGAGAGGTAACATTTCTTAGGACCAAGGTAAAGGGTAGGAGTAGTGGTGATGGAAGTGGAGGAAGAGGATGTGGTTGTAGGAGAGTCAGGTGTGCTGTCTTTGGGTGCAGGTGACTGAGGCGTAGGCTGTCGTGAGGTGGTTGGCTGTTGTTTGGGTGTCTGCCTGCGTTTATGTGTCTTGGAAGAGGGGGTGACAGACACAGTGGGAGAGGACAGAGGGGACGTGTAGATGGCAGTGGGGGTGGTGACTGCACGTGTGAGGACTGTAGTGGAGGGTGTGCTGGTGATGGAAGCACTGGCTGATGGTGGTGTGCATGCAGGTGTGAGTGTAGACGTCACAGGGAGGGAGGAGGGAGACGAGGAGGAGGGGGACACAGAGGTGGTAGTGACTGTTGGAATGTCTGCATCTGGGTGTTGCTGGGGTGAATGCTTGTGTGTCCTGTGGTGCTTGTGTCTGGATGATCTGGCCTTGGGTGTTGAGGTGTGTGCAGGCTGGTCTGATGGTGTGGATGGGATAGGCTGAGGGACAGGAGACAGAGAAAGGGTGGAGGCAGTTAGAAGAGGGAGGCTGGAGACAGGGACAATGGCTGCCGTCAGTGCTGTGGCCAGAGCAGTGAACGATCGTTGATGGGCAGCCTGACCCGAATGAATGCCCTCGAGGTAGGCATTGCTCCGATGCACCTCCCTTTCCACCCCCTGGATGGCATTCAAAAGGGTAGTCTGCCCAACAATGAGCGTCCTCACGAGGTCAATGAGCTCCACACTGAGGGCAGCAGGGGTAACTGGGGCAGGGGCTGAGGTGCCTGGGGCGAAGGAGACGCCCGCCTTCCTGGGCGAGTGGGCACGGAGCGAAGGCTGAGGGGCTGCTGGGAGGGCGGAGCTGGAGCGCTGGGTGGCGGCTGTACCTGTGGAGGCGGGGGGCCCGGATGTTGCCGCCCCCGCTAGGGAGCTCCCAAACGAGGACGTGTCCGTGTCGCTGGTGTCTTCACCGGTCCCCGTTGTGGTGCTCCCCTCGCCCTCCGGATCACTGGTGCCCTCGGTGTCTGTTCCAGTGCCCACCGGGGCCTTGTGACTTGCAGCTCCCTCGTGCTCCGACGCCAATTCTCCTCCGCCTGATGATGCTGATGCACAAGAAGACAAAGAATAAGGGTGGGGGGAGAAATAATACAAAGTTGAGTGTATGCCTTGTCAATACCGTTGGCGGAGAGGACAGACACAGGTGCCTCATGCACTAAGCCGCGAAATTGGGGTACACTACTCAGTACTTCTGACTAGGCCAACAGGTCTAGGGACAACAGACGCGCACATGGGTGATGCAGGACCATGGATAGCTGTACTTGGCACCCTACAGAGGTGGGGGGCGGGGGCACAGGGCCATGTCTAAGGGAGGGGACTACACTACAGAAAGCGCCCTGGCCTAGTGTCACCCACGGCCCTCCTCCCCCACCCAGACGCCTCAACTGCGCTTAAGGATAGCAGAATGTGCAGGTACTCACCCCCTTGTGTCTGCTGTGATGTCCTCAAGCGCCCATCCAAATCAGGGTAGGCCACCGCCAGGATCCGGGACATCAGGGGGGTCAGGGTACGACTGGCACCCCTCCTAGGTCGGGAGGCCATCCCCAGCAGTGACTCGGCGGTCTTTCGGGTTCCGCGGCGGATGTCCTCCCACCTCTTGCGGCAGTGGGTGCCCCGTCTGGTGTAGACCCCCAGGGCCCGGACTTCCTTGGCGATGGCACGCCAAATGTCGATTTTCTGATGGGCGCTCACCTGTTAGACATGTACAGGGTAGGAAAGAGAAAACGTGAATTTTCGGCATGTTTGGAGTACATGCCCCCCCCCTCCCCAACCTTGCCATGTGGCCCATTCTCTCATCTGTCGTGCGTTGCAGTCCTCATTTTCTCCCCACCCCAACAACTTACATCCACCCCACTCCACACAGCCATAACCCATTCAATGTGCACTCAGTGTACTCACCTGTTGGTCTGGAGGACCGTAGAGTAGCGCATACTGGGGGAGGACCCCATCCACTAGTTTCTCCAACTCTTCAGACGTGAAGGCAGGGGCCCTTTCCCCAGTCGCAGCAGCCATTGTCACTTCCAGACCGAGGTCACAGCAGCACTTGCAGTATAGGTCCTCTCCTGTGGATGATCAGGTATCGAGTGATTAGGCAGATAGAAAATGGCGGTCACGGGCGTGGCGGTGCGTACCGCGACCGCCGGCGCACATCGTCATTGGCTCCTGAATCCCATAGGGTTCAATGTTAACCAATGCGGGTTCGTATAGCGGTCTTCGACCGCCTACCGCCACGGTGTGCCACGCCAGCGCATTGACCTCACATCCCATTGTCCCACTTCACCGGTCAGGCAGCCGCCATTTCAAGGGCCCACATGGCTTAATTTCAACTGCGTCACCCAGGCCTAGGCCTTGCATTGCCACACATCCAAACATAGCCATCCATACCTTTTCGTGTACTGTGCATGCAGTGGTGAACGTACCTGTGACTTGCTTGACTCTGTGCTCCATGTTGTCCTTCCTAGGCACCGTCCGCTGGGACTTGCGAGGAGAAGGATGAATCCTCGCGTGTACCGCCCGCTGGTGGACCTGTCGACAATGGAAGAACGCCACATCATACTACGATACCGGCTTGACCGAGCCACTATACATGAACTGTGTGCCCAGCTGGAGCCAGACCTGATGTCCCCCATCCGCCAACCCACAGGAATTCCCCCTCTAGTGCAGGTTCTGTCAGTCCTCCATTTTTTGGCAAGTGGCTCATTCCAGACAACAGTGGCCATGTCATCTGGAATGTCTCAGCCTATGTTTTCAAAAATCTTGTCTAGAGTGTTGTCTACCCTGACGAAACACATGCGGCGCTACATTGTATTCCCTGAGGAGGTTGATTTGGCCACTGTGAAGGGTGATTTTTATGCCCTTGGACATATCCCCAACATAATTGGTGCCATTGATGGGACCCATGTGGTTTTAGTACCCCCAAAAGATGATGAGCAGGTGTACAGAAACAGGAAAAGTTACCATTCTATGAACGTCCAGGTGGTCTGTTTGGCTGACCAGTACATCTCCCATGTGAATGCCAAGTTCCCTGGGTCAGTGCATGACACGTATGTGATGCGAAATAGCAGCATCCCTTATGTGATGGAACAGCTACAGAGACAACGTGTGTGGCTAATTGGTGACTCTGGTTACCCCAACCTGCCTTGGCTATTGACCCCAGTGAGGAATCCCCGGACCAGGGCAGAGGAACGGTACAATGAGGCCCATGGGCGAACTAGGAGGGTCATTGAAAGAACCTTTGGCCTCCTGAAGGCCAGGTTTAGGTGCCTACATATGACAGGGGGATCCCTGATGTACTCACCAAAGAAGGTGTGCCAGATCATCGTGGTCTGCTGTATGCTTCACAATCTGGCATTGCAACGTCAGGTGCCCTTCCTGCAGGAGGATGGTCCAGATGGTGGTGTTGAAGCAGCTGTGGAGCCTGCGGAGAGTGAAGAGGAGGAAGACGAAGAGGACGACCCAGACAACAAGGACAGAGTTATCCTACAGTATTTTCAGTAGCACACAGGTAGGATTCACCCACGCCATTTATCATTTAGTGAATGCCCCCTGCATCTTTACTTTCTGTATTTCCCCCCAGTTCTTTTAACCTGAAGTTTACTTTTCCCTTTTCTTTTCAGTGCTGTTTGACCCACTGCGTGACTTCTGCCTGGTTAGCCCATGGACTAATGCTTATTGACATCGGTATGTTGTCCACACATATATAACAGAACATTATTGATAAGTAATGTGTTATACATTTGTAAATAATACAGGCTGACTCCAGAATGATTTATGTGCAATGAGTGATTTATTTTTAGTGCTATATTTTGGTACATGATATTAAACGGTGAAGGGTGAGGGTGGAGTTATGTCCATGGCAGAGTCCAGTTCTCGGTCGCACAGGTACATTGTTCATATGGCAGTGGAAGGATGGAGCAGGGGCAGTTCAAGGTTGGACAGGGTGACACTGTGAGACAGTGGAATGACATCCGGGGGGATATTAGACTGGCGGGGGTCTTAGCATCCTACTCTGTCTTCCTTTGAGATCTCAGGTTCCTCTTGCGGGGTGGTTGTTCTTCAGCAGGAGGTGGGGTTCTGGTGGCCCGTCGTTCTGTGGGGGCCTCCTGACCACTAGCGCCGGCGGAGGTGGTAGGCTGTTCCTGGCTAGTGGCAGGGGCCCTTTGCGGTGCCACATGGTCCCGCAATTTGGTTTCAATGCGGTTTAGGGCCTGGACTATGGTCCCCATTGCGGTAGCGATGGCCCGGAGTTCATTGCTGCTGTGCCTGGATCTCGGTGAACCTGGCCAGTACCGTCGCCATCGTCTCCTGGGAGTGATGATACGCTCCCATGATGGTGGTGAGGGCCTCTTGGAGAGTCGGTTCCCTGGGCCTGTCCTCCCCCCCCTGTCGCACAGCAGCCCTCCCAGTTGCCCTGTTTCCCCGGGCCTCTGTCCCCTGGACGGTGTGCCCACTACCACTGCCCCCAGGTCCCTGTTGTTGTTGGGGTGTTGGGTCAGCCTGGGTGCCCTGTAGTGGCGGACACACCGCTGATTGACGTGTCCGCGGGACAGAGGCATGGGCCCGCTGGGTGGGAGCTGTGCTGGTGTTCCCAGGGGGGTTTGGGTCTGCTGTGGCCTGTGTGTGGGGAACCGACTGTCCAGAGGTCCCCGATGGTCCGGGCTGGTGGTCAGGTTCAAGGTCGACAGAGCTGCTGTCCTCGCTGGGGGCCTGTTCTGGGGGTGGGATGGACATCTCTGGACCCTCCGTGGCGGTGTGTTGTCGTTCGGGCCCTGCAGGGGTAAAGGAGTATGGTTATTGTTTCTGTGTGTGCCATGGCGTGCATTTTGGGTGCCCTTGTCCCCAAGTGCTGGGATTCCCTTGTGGGAGGTATTGTGAGGGTTGGGGGGGGTGTATGGGTATGTGCAATGGTCATGCTTTGGTGGTGGCTGTCTATGGTTTGTGTTGGCATTCAGGGGTTGGTGTTGTTTAGGGTGGGTTGTGCTGGTGAGACATTGGCAGGGAGGTTATGTGCTGGGGGGTGAGATTGGGGGTGAGGGGGGGGGTTGGCATGCTGGTGTTTGGGGGGGGGGTGAAGTAGTTGAGATTCTACTTACCAGAGTCCATTCCTCCGCCTACTCCAGCGAGGCCATCAGGATGCAGGATGTTTACCACCTCTTGCTCCCATGCTGTGAATTCGGGTGGGGTGGGTGGGGGTCCGCTGCCAGTCTTCTGCACAGCGATGTTGTGCCTGGAGATCATCGAGCGCACCTTCCCCCGTAGGTCGTTCCATCGCTTTCTGATATCTTCCCGATTTCTGGGATGCTGTCCCACAGCGTTGACCCTGTCTACGATCCTTTGCCATAGTTCAGCCTTCCTTGCTATGGTGGTGTGCTGCACCTGTGTGCCGAAGAATTGGGGCTCAACCCTCATGATTTCCTCAACCATGACCCGGAGGTCTTGGTCCGAAAACCTTGGGTGTCTTTGGGGTGCCATGGGGTGGTGTGGATGAGGTGTGGGGTGGTGTTTGTGGTGATGTGCGTGGTGATGTGTGCGTAGATGTGGTGTGGGTGATGAAGTTGTGTTCCTGTGTGTGTTGGGGTTTTCTAATGCTGTGCTCGCTATCGCTATCTCTCGCTCTCGCTCTCGCCTTCGCTCCGATTTCCAACTAGTGGGGGTTTGTGGGTGATGTGGGTGTGTGTTTTATAGTTGATTGGATGTGTGGGAGCGTTGTTTGTATGTGTGTCAGGTGTGCGTATTTCAAAATGTCCAATGTGGCAGTGTTTTGGAGCTGTGTGTGTATTTTGAGCGCGGCGGTGTGTACCGCCAATGGAATACCGCGGTTGAAAGACCGCCGCGTGGATTCGTGGGTCAGAATGGCATGGGCGTGTTTGTGTTGGCGTGACGGTGGAGGTTTGGTCATCTCCAGTTTTCCGCGGCCCGCTGATGTGGCGGCCTTCCTTGGATGTCGGATTTTTGGCGGTTTCACAGTTGGTGGTCAGAATTACCCTGGCGGTCTACCGCGGCCGCGGCGGTAGTATGGCGGACTTCTGACCGGCGGTAAGGGCCTTTTACCGCCGAGGTCAGAATGACCCCCTTAGTCACCTCTCAAGGCGGTTTACTCCCTCCCCTGTACACAGGGCTCTCAGAGTCCACAAAGCGGCAGCCCCATCAAGAAACATGATTGAAGGTTCTTCCCAAGCGTGAGTCCCTGACAATATCTCCACTGGTGCTGGAAGTTGAGAGAGAGCTCTTCATGCGCCAGGTGGCTAGTACATTGTAGAGGAAGCACTCTCTTTGGGCTTGAATCACAAACAAAGGAAAGTTTTTAAATTGCTTCCCCAGGTTTTTGGAAGATCTGTCAGCCTCAGTCCCAGGTCAATCATGCTGGTGTAGGAGCTCTGAGGGAGCAGGGGTCAGTCAGTAAGCCCCTAGAGAACACTTGTAATTGGGGCAAAGCATACAAGCCAGCACATCAGAGCAAGTTTTCCAAAAATGATGGTCCCTCCTGGAAGCCCAACGGAACCTACGTAGTCCAGAGTCAGGAAGCAGCTGGCAGCAGGGCAACCAGCAGAAAAGCAATCCAGGAAGGCCTTTATGCCAACCAGCAGCAGCAGGTATCAGGGCAACCACAGAAAAGTAGTCCAGATGAGTCCTTTTGCAGCTTAGCAGTTCTTCTGGCAGAGGTTCAGTCCCAGTTCCAAAAGTGCTCTCCAAATCATGGGGGTAGAGCCCCTGTACTTATACTCCAGTCACCCTGCTTTTAGAAGGTGGGAGACGGTTCCAGCCAGGTCTGACCAGTTCCAGGAGTTTCCCTCTCCCCTACTCTGGCTCCAGACATCAGTATTTGGTAAACAAGCCCTTTGTGTGAGGGCAGGACACAGCCTATACAAGTGTAAAGTGTCTCCGCCTCCCTCTCTCCCAGTCCAGGAAGACAATCAGTATGTAAATGAATACAAATGTAACCCTGTCATGCATAATCCTGCCTGATTGATGGCTGTCTGGAGAGTATGCTCAAAGTGGAGCTGTCACTCTTCTCCAGACGTGGATTGGAGACAAGCTGCAAAGCACTAGATTTATAAGCACAAAGAAATGCCCACTTTCTAAAAGTGGCATTTCTAAAATAGCAATGTAAAATCCACCTACACCAGTAAGCAGGATTTCCAAACATTCCCACGCTACTCCTTACAGATCAGAAACGACCACTTAGACATATATAAGGGAATTCCCAGTGAAAAACTATGAGGAGCAGCACTCACAGTAGTGAAAAATAAAATAGGCTATTTGTCACTACTAGGACATGTAACACATAAACGTATATGTCCTATCATTTAAATACACAGTGCCCTGTCCATAGGGGTATTTAGGGCCTACCTCAGGTATGACATAGGTGCAGTAAAAAGGGATTTTAGGCCTTGGCAAGTAGTTTGACTTGACAGGTCAATGTGGTAATAAACTGCACATGAAGACACTGCAGTGGCAGGCCTGAGACAGTTTGAAAGGCTACTTCTGTGGGTGGTGAAATCTGCACTGCAGGCCTTCTAGTAGCATTTAATTTACAGACCCTGGGTACATGGTATACCATGTTACAGGGGACTTACAGGAAAAGTAAATAACCCAAACACATGTTACAGGGGACTTACAGGTAAAGTAAATAAGCCAAACAGGTGTAAGCCAATTACACAAAGTTTTAGGGGATCGAGCATGTGCACTTTGGCACTGATTAGTAGTGGTAAAGTGCCCAGAATCCTAAAGCCAACAAAAAGAGAGTCAGAAAAACAGGAGGAGAAAAGCAAAATGTTTGGGTATAACCCTGCAGAAAGGGCCATTTCCAAGAATCATCATTATTAAAAAAATCTGTGGTGTCCATTCAGAAAAGGCAGATTTGCTACACATGGGCTTTCACATATTGTACCTCACAGGTGTAGCAATCCTGTAAGATCATTCCATCCTACATGACTGGGACATCTATAAGTGTGTGTTTACTCACATATTCGATGATCAGACCTATACACAGGCAGTAGATGATGAATTTTCTATATGTAACCCAAGATAATATTGACCTTTTTACATACAATTCAGTACTGAGTTGGTTAGTAGTCAAAACTGCATGGTCATAGGAAAAAGGGTCTTCTCTCTCAAATAAGATAAATGGAATAAGAACAACAAACATAAGAATAATACCGTGGAGAACATTCAGCCAATGGATTCTACTCTACATTTAGAGTTTCCTCTCAAAACTGGTGGATTTTAATTTCTCTCCAAACTCTAAATGAGGCCTTTATTTTGATTCATATTAGGGAGGTCTGCTTTGCAACCCAATTTCCCCACTCGATCAAATTTTGTGATCTTGGGAAAAGTCACAGTCTGTCACTATTGAGTTCCTTTGTCATATTAAGATCTTAATGTACGTTTGCAGTACTGGCTATTGTATTGTATTGTGTTTGTATCTACGAATAACATTATTTTGTAGAGAGCATTTTTGCACTGCAGGAGGCTTAACATATGCCCCAACTATTGCACATTGTGTGCAGTTAATGTTGCCAACAGCATAATACAAACCCATACACAGGTACAGGGCCTTCTATTGCTAAGTTTCCAATAATGGGCACTCTGGCAGGAATTTTTGAACTGAGGTGTAGATCACAAGCGGCTGTCTAGTCCACCTAGTTCCTGTTGTACCTATGCCCACATCCACTCACCTCCTGCCCTCAGATGGGACTGGTGTGATCGATGTGCGATGCCAGGCACCTCTGCTCTTGGCGGAGCACCTGAGAGTGGAGCATCTGTGCTGCATACTAAACTGGTCCCAGCAAAACACTGACTCACTCACACCGGCATCTTTGAGCATCTGTTATGCGTAGGTTTGGTTTTCATTAATTTAAAAAGCAGTTGGGAGAACAAGATGCAAAAGCACTTCTCAAACAACAAAAACATGCAAGCCCACCTAATTAAAAACACACAGAGCTATATGTGGATGTAACAAGTTGAATAACTATAACATAGGAACAACCTATAATATTTTAATTAGCAAGATATTTTTAATTGAGTGAAAAATACAAGGCTTGAAGTGAAATAAGAACATATGCTGCAGTTCAAGAGGTCAACATAACCTGCTTACTTTATATTTGAAAAAAAACAGGAATTGTTACTCACCTGTGAAGTGTTTGCATTTGTGATCTCATTAACCAGCTACAGTCACCAATAAAGCATTTTGAAGCACTTGAGGAGATCATCACAGCTGGACACCTTGGTGTCACCGGGTCATGAAACATTCATTTCAACTTTGTTTCATGGTGAAGGCAGTGGCGTAGCTTCAGTAGGAGTTTGGGTGTGACACCCTTCAAATAAATGCATTGATGGCTTTCTGGGTGGATCGGGGGGACGGGCTATGTCGAGTCTGCAGTGTCTGCGTTGCTTTTCCCATCATCCTGCTGATTTCACTGAAGGGTTTAACTTGTTCAGTTTACCAAAGAAGTAGTACATCTGGATTGATATAAGTATTCCGTGAATGGATGCACATTTATTACTTTCTGGAATGCGCAAACATTGGCAGTAGTAGGCTTGGAAAGCTGCATTGGTCTCAGGTTTCCAGGCATAATACTAGCAATAAAATACAAAGAAGCTGATGTGACGAATGCTTTTAAATAGTCTAATGACAATTGCTTGGGCTAGCATTTGTTTTTGACCCACTATGCTACTGTAGACAGAAGATCTGATTTAGGGTTTGGTAGATAGAGTAAAGGCCGACTCAGTGACAGAGGACTTTAAATCTCAATGCCTGGAAGCAATACACAACCCACAACAGCAGAGCCATTCACATTCATGTGACCGAGGACACTGGCAGAAAGACACATCTGACTTTACCATTCAAAAGTGAAGTTAACCCTTATTAAGAGCCATCAGAAAACCCCGTGATAGTCTATGGGCGAGATAGCCTTAAAACAGTGAAAAATTTCTTTAGGTGTTTTTCACTATCAGGACATGTAAAACCTAAACCTACATGTCCTACTTTTAAATATCACGTAGGCCTCCCCTAGGAGTGGCTTATAACTAATAAAAAAGAAGGTTTAGACCTGGCAAAAGGTTTATTTTTCCAGGTCGAAAAGGCATTTTAAAAATCCACTGCAGGCTGCAGTGTCAGGCCTTGGGCAGATTTAAAAAAAAGGCTACTGTAGTGGGTAGCATAGTGAGTGCTTCTGCCCAACAGTAACATTTAATGTACAGGCCCTGGGTACATGTAGTACCATTTCCAAGGAACTTCTAAGTAAAATAAATCAGCCAAATGGGTGTATTCCACTTTTACCATGTTTTCAAGCATTTTACCACCGTTTAGCAAGGAAAAGTGCACAAAGTCCCAAGAATCAACAAAACTGAATTCTATAAAGGAAGGCAAAAATCAGAGGCGACCTTTCAGAGTGGGCCAGGTCAATCAACTATATGAATCTGAAATTGTCCGAAAGGAAGTAGGTAGCAAGCGCAGTAGTTTGAAGACATGAACCAAGACAGTACAGTCTCCTGTACAAAATGACTGCACTTTTGAAAAATTCTGAAGGTAATGTCCAATACCCAAAAAACATGATTCTCGTACTTGGGCTTTGAAGACATTAAAGCAGCAACCACTAGACTCCTGTGGGGAATAATAAAAAGGACAAAAATGATTATATATTTGTAAGGAAATGCCTCCTTGGCATGGTTACCCCCTGACCTTTTGCCTTTGCTGATGCCAAGTTAAGATTTGAAAGTGTGCTGAGGCCTGCTAAGCATGCCCCAGCACCAGTGTTCTTTCCCTAACCTGTACATTTGTCTCCACAATTGGCACACCCTGGCATCCAGGTAAGTCCCTTGTAACTGGTACCCCTGGTACCAAGGGCCCTGATGCCAGGGAAGGTCTGTAAGGGCTGCAGCATGTCATGCCACCCTGGGGACCCCTCACTCAGCACAGACACACTGCTTGCCAGCTTGTGTGTGCTGGTGGGGAGAAAATGACTAAGTCAACATGGCACTCCCCTCAGTGTTCCATGCCAACCTCACACTGCCTATGGCATAGATAAGTCACCCCTCTAGCAGGCCTCACAGCCCTAAGGCAGGGTGCACTATACCATAGGTGAGGGCATAGGTGCATGAGCACTATTCACCTACAGTGTCTAAGCAAAACCTTAGACATTGTAAGGGCAGGGTAGCCATAAGAGTATATGGTCTGGGAGTCTGTCAAACACGAACTCCACAGCACCATAATGGCTACACTGAAAACTGGGAAGTTTGGTATCAAACGTCTCAGCACAATAAATGCACACTGATGCCTTTGTCACTCTTTGGCCAGGAACAAAGCCTGTACTGGGCGGAGGTGCTTCTCACCTCCCCCTGCAGGACTGTAACACCTGGCGGTGAGCCTCAAAGGCTCACCCCCTTTGTTATAGCACCACAGGGCATCCGAGCTAGTGGAGATGCCCGCCCCTCTGGCCACAGCCCCCACTTTTGGCAGCAAGGCCAAAGGAGATAATGAGAAAAACAAGGAGGAGTCAATGGCCAGTCAGGACAACCCCTAAGGTATCCTGAGCTGAGGTGACACTGACTTTTAGAAATCCTCCATCTTGCAGATGGAGGATTCCCCCAATAGGATTAGGGATGTGACCCCCTCCCCACCGGGAGGAGGCACAAAGAGGGTGTAGCCACCCTCAGGGCTAGTAGCCATTGGCTACTATCCTCCCAGACCTAAACACACCCCTAAATTGAGTATTTAGGGGCCCCCAGAACCTAGGAAGATAGATTCCTGCAACCTGAAGACGAAGAAGGACTGCTGACCTGAAGCCGTGCAGAGAAGACAGAGACACCAACTGCTTTGGCCCCAGCCCTACCGGCCTGTCTCCCCACTTCCAGAAAAACTGCAACAGCGACACGTCCCCCTGGGTCCAGCGACCTCTGAAGCCTCAGAGGACTACCCTGCATCTAAAAGGACCAAGAACTCCTAAGGACAGCAACTTTTAAAGACCACACGTTTCCCGCCGGAAGTGTGAGACTTTCCACTCTGCACCCGACGTCCCCGGCTCGACCTGCGGAAAACCAACACTACAGGGAAGACTCCCCGGTGACATCAAGCCTGTGAGTAGCCAGAGTTTACCCCCCTGAGCCCCCACAGCGATGCCTGAAGAGGGAATCCATAGGCACCCCCTGACCGCGACTGCCTGCTTCAAAGAACCCAACGCCTGGTAAACACACTGCACCCGCAGCCCCCAGGACCTGAAGGATCCGACCTCCAGTGCAGGAGCGACCCCCAGGCGGCCCTCTTCCTAGCCCAGGTGGTGGCTACCCCGAGGAGCCCCTCCCTTGCCTGCCTGCCTGCATCGCTGAAGAGACCCCTGGGTCTCCATTGAAACCTATTGCGAACCCGACGCCTGGTTGCACTCTGCACCCGGCCGCCCCTGTGCCACTGAGGGTGTACTTTCTGTGCCTGCTTGTGTCCCCCCCCCGGTGCCCTACAAAACCCCCCTGGTCTGCCCTCCGAAATCGCGGGTACTTACCTGCTGGCAGACTGGAACCGGGGCACCCCTATTTCCATTGAAGCCTATGTGTTTTGGGCACCACTTTGACCTCTGCACCTGACCGGCCCTGAGCTGCTGGTGTGGTAACTTTGGGGTTGCCCTGAACCCCCAACGGTGGGCTACCTTGGACCCAACTTTGAACCCTGTAAGTGCTTTACTTACCTGTGAAACTAACAAATACTTACCTCCCCCAGGAACTGTTGATTTTTGCAGAGTGTCCAATTTTAAAATAGCTTATTGCCATTTTTGCCAAAACTGTACATGCTATTGTGATCATTCAAAGTTCCTAAGATACCTGAGTGAAATACCTCTCATTTAAAGTATTGTTTGTAAATCGTGAACCTGTGGTTCTTAAAATAAACTAAGAAAATATATTTTTCTATATAAAAACCTATTGGCCTGGAATTGTCTTTGAGTGTGTGTTCCTCATTTATTGCCTGTGTGTGTAAAACAAATGCTTAACACTAGCCTCTGATAAGCCTACTGCTCGACCACACTACCACAAAATAGAGCATTAGACTTATCTCTTTTTGCCACTATCTTACCTCTAAGGGGAACCCTTGGACTCTGTGCATGCTATTTCTTACTTTGAAATAGTACATACAGAGCCAACTTCTTACATTGGTGGATCAGCGGTGGGGTACAAGACTTTGCATTTGCTGGACTACTCAGCCAACACCTGATCACCAAAATTCCAAAAATTGTCATTAGAAACTGATTTTTGAAATTTGAGCTATTTTTCTAAATTTTTTAAAGTCCGGCTAGGGCCTTGTGTTAGTCCCTGTTAGTTAGAGTTTAAAAGTTTTGTAAAAGTTTGAATTAAGTTCTAGAGATAGTTTTAGATTCTTAAAAAGTATTCCAGCTTTTAGAAACAAAATGTCTGCTGCAGAAGAGATAGTGATGGAACTCAACCTCACCCCTTACCTGCATCTTAGGATGTCAGAGTTAAGGTCTCTCTGCAAAATCAAAAAGATAAAAACTGGTTCAAACCCTACCAAAGTACAGCTCCAGGAGCTTTTGGAAGAGTTTGCTAAAAACAACCCCTCTGATGATGGCCTCACAGAGGGGGACTCTAGTGATGTGGAGGATCTCCCACCTCCAGTCCTAGATAGGGAGCACAGGGTTTCTCCAACCCTGACTCCAGAAGTGATAGTCAGAGATGTTGCTTCTCTCACAGGAGAGTCCAACAGATCTAGAAGCATTGAGAACAGTCTCAATGAAGATGACCTTCTTCTAGCCAGGATGGCCAAAAGATTGGCTTTGGAGAGACAGCTCCTAGCCATAGAAAGGGAAAGACAAGAGATGGGCTTAGGTCCCATCAATGGTGGCAGCAACTTAAATAGGGTCAGAGATGCTATGACATGCTAAAAATCCCCAAAGGGATTGTAACTAAATATGAAGATGGGGATGACATCACCAAATGGTTCACAACTTTTGAGAGGGCTTGTGCAACCAGAAAAGTAAACAGATCTCACTGGGGTGCTGTCCTTTGGGAAATGTTCACTGGAAAGTGTAGGGATAGACTCCTCACACTCTCTGAAAAAGATGCAGAATCCTAAGATGCAGAATCCTATGACCTCATGAAGGCTACCCTGATTGAGGGCTTTGGATTCTCAACTGAGGAGCACAGGATTGGGTTCAGGGGGGCTCAAAAATCCTCGAGCCAGACCTGGGTTGATTTTGTTGACTTCTCAGTCAAAACACTAGATGGTTGGATTAATGGCAGTGGTGTAAATGATTATGATGGGCTGTACAATCTGTTTATGAAAGAAAACCTTTTAAGTAATTGTTTCAATGATAAACTGCATCAGCATCTGGTAGACCTAGGACCAATTTCTCCCCAAGAATTGGTAAAGAAGGCGGACCATTGGGTCAAGACTAGGGTGACCAAGACTTCCACAGGGGGTGACCAAAAGAAAGGGGTCAAAAGCCTCCCCAGGGGAAGAGTGTTGAGACATCCAAGGGTAAAAGTAAAGAGTCTTCTACAGGGCCCCAAAAACCTGCTCAGGCGGGAGGGTCCAAAGCCTCTTCACAACCCAATTTTGGGTACAAGGGTAAAAACTTTGATCCCAAAAAGGCCTGGTGTCGTAGCTGTAATCAGCAGGGACACCAAACTGGAGACAAGGCCTGTCCCAAGAAAGTTTCCACTTCAAACTCTGCTCCAGTTAGCACTGGAATAGCCAGTCTTCAGGTGGGATCAACAGTGTGCCCAGAGCAAATCAGGGTTCACACTGAAGCTACATTAGTTTCTGAGGGTGGGGTTGATTTAGCCACACTGGCTGCCTGGCCCCCTAATATGCAAAAATACAGGCAGCAACTCTTAATTAATGGGACTAGTGTAGAAGGCCTGAGGGATACAGGTGCCAGTGTCACCATGGTGACAGAGAAAGTGGTTTCCCCAGGACAATACCTGACTGGACAAACTTATCCAGTCACCAACGCTGACAATCAGACTAAAGTACATCCCATGGCTAGGGTAACTTTAGAATGGGGAGGGTCAATGGCCTGAAACAGGTGGTAGTCTTCTCAAATATCTCAGTAGACTGTTTGCTTGGAAATGACCTGGAGTCCTCAGCATGGGCTGAGGTAGAACTCAAAACCCATGCAGCCATGCTGGGTATCCCTGAACTGGTGTGTGTCAAGACAAGGGCACAGTGCAAGGCTCAGGGTGAAAACGTGGTGTTGGAGCCTGGAATAATGGCCCAACCCTCCAAGAGAAAAGGAAAGAAGACTGGGGTACCAGCTTCAACACAACAAAAGAAAAAGAACCTCTCTTCCCAGGAAGAAGTTCTGCCCTTTGAGGGAACTGAGCCCATGGAGTTGGAACCTTATCAGGTTGAACTCTTACGCCCAGGGGGGCCCACAAGGGAACAGTTGTGTAAGGGGCAAGAAACCTGTCCCTCTCTTGAAGGCCTTAGGCAGCAAGCAGCTGAAGAGACCAAAGGAAAAATCACTGGAATACATAGAGTCTATTGGGAAGATGGACTCCTCTACACTGAGGCAAGAGATCCCAAACCTGGTGCCACTAGGAGAGTGGTAGTGCCTCAGGAGTTTAGGAAGTTAATTCTGACCTTAGCTCGTGATATTCCACTTGCTGGACATTTGGGACAAACCAAGACTTGGGAGAGGTTAGTCAACCATTTCTGTTGGCCCAACATGTCCCAGAAAGTAAAGGAGTTTTGTGTCTCCTGTGCCACCTGTCAAGCCAGTGGTAAGACAGGTGGCCATCCAAAGCCCCCCCTCATTCCACTTCCAGTGGTGGGGGTCCCCTTTGAAAGTGGGTGTGGACATACTGGGTCCACTTGAACCTCCCACAGCCTCAGGGAACCAATACATACTAGTAGTAGTGGATCATGCTACTAGATACCCTTAAGCAATTCCCCTTAGGTCTACTACTGCCCCTGCAGTAGCTAAAGCACTCATTGGTATCTTTACCAGAGTGGGAATTCCTAAGGAGGTGGTGTCTGACAGGGGTACCAACTTCATGTCAGCATACCTGAAGCACATGTGGAATGAGTGTGGGGTGACTTACAAATTCACCACACCATACCATCCACAAACCAATGGTCTTGTGGAAAGATTCAACAAGACATTGAAGGGCATGATCATGGGGCTCCCTGAAAAACTCAAAAGGAGATGGGATGTCCTCTTGCCATGTTTGCTTTTCGCCTACAGAGAGGTGCCTCAGAAGGGAGTAGGGTTTTCCCCCTTTGAACTTCTGTATGGCCATCCTGTAAGGGGACCACTAGCTCTTGTAAACGAAGGCTGGGAGAGACCTCTTCATGAGCCTAAACAAGATATAGTGGACTATGTACTAGGCCTATGTTCCAGGATGGCAGAGTACATGGAAAAGGCAAGCAAAAACCTTGAGGCCAGCCAACAACTCCAGAAGATGTGGTATGACCAAAAGGCTGCTATGGTTGAGTTTCAGCCAGGGCAGAAAGTCTGGGTTCTGGAGCCTGTGGCTCGCAGGGCACTTCAGGACAGATGGAGTGGCCCTTACCCAGTGCTCGAGAGAAAGAGTCAGGTAACCTACCTGGTAGACCTAGGCACTAGCAGGACCCCAAAAGGGTGATCCATGTGAATCGCCTCAAACTCTTTCATGACAGGGCAGATGTGAACCTGTTGATGGTTACAGATGATGACCAGGAAGCTGAGAGTGAACCTCTCCCTGATCTCCTCTCCACTGACCCTAAAGATGGCTCAGTAGATGGAGTGATCTATTCAGACACCCTCTCTGGCCAACAGCAAGCTGACTGTAGGAAGGTCTTACAACAGTTTGCTGAGCTCTTTTCCCTAACCCCTGGTCAGACACACCTGTATACCCATGATGTCGACACAGGAGACAGCATGCCTGTCAAAAACAAAATTTTCAGACAGTCTGACCAAGTTAAGGAAAGCATCAAAGTGGAAGTCCACAAGATGCTGGAATTGGGAGTCATTGAGCACTCTGACAGCCCCTGGGCTAGCCCAGTGGTCTTAGTCCCCAAACCTCACACAAAAGATGGTAAGAGAGAGATGAGGTTTTTTGTGGACTACAGAGGACTTAATTCTGTCACCAAGACAGATACCCATCCCATTCCAAGGGCAGATTAGTTAATTGACAAACTAGTTGCTGCCAGATACTTAAGTACCTTTGACTTGACAGCAGGGTACTGGCAAATCAAAATGGCACCAGGAGCAAAAGAAAAGACAGCATTCTCCACACCTAATGGGCATTATCAGTTTACTGTAATACCCTTTGGCTTAAAGAATGCCCCTGCCACCTTACAAAGGTTGGTGAATCAAGTCCTTGCTGGCTTGGAGTCCTTTAGTGCAGCTTATCTTGACGATATTGCTGTCTTTAGCTCCAGCTGGCAGGATCACCTGGTCCACCTGAAGAAGGTTTTGAAGGCCCTGCAAGCAGCAAGCCTCTCTATCAAGGGATCCAAATGTCAGATAGAGCAGGTAACTGTGGTTTACTTGGGACACCTTGTAGGTGGAGGCCAAGTTCAGCCACTCCAACCCATGATCCAGACTATTCTGACTGGGTAGCTCCAAAAACCCAGACTCAAGTCAGGGCATTCCTTGGCTTGACTGGCTACTACAGGATGTTTGTGAAGGGATATGGATCAATAGTGACACCCCTCACAGAACTTACCTCTAAGAAAATGCCTAAGAAGGTGAACTGTACTATAGAATGCCAACAGGCCTTTAACACCCTGAAACAAGCTATGTGCACAGCACCAGTTCTAAAAGCTCCAGATTACTCCAAACAGTTCATTGTGCAGACTGATGCCTCTGAACATGGGATAGGGGCAGTTTTGTCCCAAACAAATGATGATGCCATTGACCAGCCTGTTGCTTTCATTAGCAGGAGGTTACTCCCCAGGGAGCAGCGTTGGAGTGCCACTGAGAGGGAGGCCTTTGCTGTGGTTTGGTCCCTGAAGAAGCTGAGACCATACCTCTTTGGTACTCACTTTGTAGTTCAAACTGACCACAGACCTCTCAGATGGCTAATGCAAATGAAAGGTGAAGATCCAAAACTGTTGAGGTGGTCCATCTCCATACAGGGAATGGACTTTATAGTGGAACACAGACCTGGGACTGCCCATACCAATGCAGATGGCCTTTCCAGGTTCTTCCACTTAGAAAATGAAGACTCTCTTGGGAAAGGTTAGTCTCATCCTCTTTCGTTTGGGGGGGGGGGGGTTGTGTAAGGAAATGCCTCCTTGGCATGGTTACCCCCTGACTTTTTGCCTTTGCTGATGCCAAGTTATGATTTGAAAGTGTGCTGAGGCCTGCTAACCAGGCCCCAGCACCAGTGTTCTTTCCCTAACCTGTACCTTTGTCTCCACAATTGGCACACCCTGGCATCCAGGTAAGTCCCTTGTAACTGGTACCCCTGGTACCACGGGCCCTGATGCCAGGGAAGGTCTCTAAGGGCTGCAGCATGTCTTATGCCACCCTGGGGACCCCTCACTCAGCACAGACAGACTGCTTTCCAGCTTGTGTGTGCTGGTGGGGAGAAAATGACTAAGTCGACATGGCACTCCCCTCAGGGTGCCATGTCAACCTCACACTGCCTATGGCATAGATAAGTCACCCCTCTAGCAGGCCTTACAGCCCTAAGGCAGGGTGTACTATACCATATGTGAGGGCATAGGTGCATGAGCACTATGCCCCTACAGTGTCTAAGAAAAACCTTAGACATTGTAAGTGCAGGGTAGCCATAAGAGTATATGGTCTGGGAGTCTGTCAAACACGAACTCCACAGCACCATAATGGCTAAACTGAAAACTGGGAAGCTTGGTATCAAACTTCTCAGCACAATAAATGCACACTGATGTCAGTGTACATTTTATTGTGAAATACACCCAGAGGGCATCTTAGAGATGCCCCCTGAAAACATACCCGACTTCCAGTGTGGGATGACTAGTTTTACCAGCCTGCCACACCCCAGACATGTTGGTGGCCACATGGGGAGAGTGCCGTTGTCACTCTGTGGCCAGGAACAAAGCCTGTACTGGGTGGAGGTGCTTCCCACCTCCCCCTGCAGGAATAGTAACACCTGGCCTGAAGGATCCGACCTCCAGTGCAGGGTGACCCCCAGTCGGCCCTCTTCCTAGCCCAGGTGGTGGCTACCCCGAGGAGGCCCCCCTTGCCTGCCTGCATCGCTGAAGAGACCCCTGGGTCTCCCTTTGAAACCTATTGCGAACCCGACGCCTGGTTGCACTCTGCACCCGGCTGCCCCTGTGCCGCTGAGGGTGTACTTTCTGTGCCTGCTTGTGTCCCCTCCCCACTGCCCTACAAAACCCCCCTGGTCTGCCCTCCGAAGTCACGGGTACTTAACTGCTGGCAGACTGGAACCGGGGCACCCCTATTTCCATTAAAGCCTATGTGTTTTGGGCACCACTTTGACCTCTGCACCTGACCGGCCCTGAGCTGCTGGTGTGGTAACTTTTGGGTTGCCCTGAACCCCCAATGTTGGGCTACCTTGGACCCAACGTTGAACCCTGTAAGTGCTTTACTTACCTGTGAAACTAACAAATACTTACCTCCCCCAGGAACTGTTGATGTTTGCACTGTGTCCAATTTTAAAATAGCTTATTGCCATTTTTGCCAAAACTGTACATGCTATTGTGATGATTCAAAGTTCCTAAGATACCTGAGTGAAATACCTTTCATTTAAAGTGTTGTTTGTAAATCTTGAACCTGTGGTTCTTAAAATAAACTAAGAAAATATATTTTTCTATATAAAAACCTATTGGCCTGGAATTGTCTTTGAGTGTGTGTTCCTCATTTATTGCCTGTGTGTGTACAACAAATGCTTAACACTAGCCTCTGATAAGCCTACTGCTCGACCACACTACCACAAAATAGAGCATTAGACTTATCTCTTTTTGCCACTATCTTACCTCTAAGGGGAACCCTTGGACTCTGTGCATGCTATTTCTTACTTTGAAATATTACATACAGAGCCAACTTCCTACAATATTTTTTAAAGAAAAAAATAGATTCTAACTAAAGTTTCAGCAAGCAAATATTAGTTGGAAGCAATTGGAAAGCTACAATACTTCATTAGAGTAATCATGGAGGAATAGACTCTGGCCACAATTTGCTGGACCAGAAGATTGTGTAGTAATCCAGGATAGATATCTCGACTTTAATTGGACAGGAACCAGCTTTGCCACATTCAAGGTTTGGACTACTGAAAACAGGATTTAAACATCGTGACTATGCTCCTAGAATTCCATTTAGTCTAAGATCTCTTGAGATATCATTGGGGACATTTAGAAGCCAAAATGGACTGAGAAGACCAGTGGGTAACAGGGACAAAGATGCATATTCAAATGAAGCATGGCCAGCGAAGAACCATCAGGAGTCTTACCCTGAAGGGCTGAAACTGAGAGTTAATTGTGACAGCTTGAGAAATGTCAGTGACAAAGAATCACAACCTGCAGAGCAGCACAGCAGCTAAGCTGAAGCCCTGAAGCGAATTGAGAAGTATCTGATCATGTTGAATGACTCTGAGAAGCCTAAGAGATTCAGGCCCATATTCATAGTTTTTTTGCGCTGCATTTGTGCTGCTTTTTGACGCAAAAGCGGCGCAGACTTACAAAATACAATTGTATTTTGTAAGTTTGCGCCGCTTTTGCGTAAAAAAATGACGCAAATTCAGCGCTAAAAAAAGTATAAATATGGGCCTCAGTCTATTGACATTTTCGCCACAAGCCAACAAACACCAACCACCAGCATATCATCAAAGGTTCTTTGCCTTTCATGATGGAAACCACATGCCTGAAAGGAGATCAGCATCTTATTGTGTTCTAGCAATCCCTGAGTCAGTTGCGCTAGTCAGTGTTCAATGGGCATCAAATTAATCAGATGTTACATTGATCCAGAGTTTACTCGATCAACCAGATCTAAAGGGTAGGATTATTCATGGACGTCACTTTACCGAAATGCCAGGGGTAGCGGAAATGACATCACATGCCCCTTGGCCTCTAATTTCACTCCCATACCCATATACTTACACTTACGCCCAAAGTCACAAATACACTCTCTCACATAAACACACTCTCAACCGCAAGCACACACATAACATACATTTAAACACACTTTTTACTTACTTCAGCTGCCATGGAAGGGCATATTCCAGCTAATGGTACTCCATTTTTATTACACTAATAGTGAAAAATACATTATTATTCACTGTTAGTGTAGTAAAAAAATGACAGAAAACAAAGAAAGAGGAGCCAAAACTGACGTCCATAAGGAAGAGCTGCCACTGTGTTCCTGGTGCTGAATTTGCCACCTCTGGTGTAAGGGGTCGCAAAGGCAGCGCCAGGGGTCGTAAAGGGCAAGCCAGGGGTCGCAGTTGCGGCCCCTGGTGATCCCTAAATGACCTCCATGGGATTATTGCTGACAGAAGAAATCCACTGGCAAGATGATGGAAAGGTTTCTGTACATCATTTCCTGCTCCGTTCATTAAACTGTTTTGGTGCATATCCAGAGGGGTTTGGAGCATCTGTTCGTGCTAAGTTATTCGTCTGACTGAAGGAAAAAGATGCTGTCTTTATTCTGATGCAAAGATTAGCAGCCCGATGGGCTTCGATGTTTTATAGCGCTTTAAGATCATTGAGCAGGTCTTTATGGGTGTTTGATTTTATCGCCTAAATCGTTTTAAGGATGATAGGTTTGTTTTTTGGCAAATCTCTGCTTGAGTTGTTAATTTTTAGCCAGGATTATCCACTTTTACACATAAAAGTCCATCTAAATCCTCGATTCTGAGAGTTGCACACAGAACATTATTTCAAGAGGTGCCGAAATTATTACACTTTTTAATTAACGAGTTCAATAAAGTTCTTCCGCCACAATTTTCCCAGAGGAAAATGTCTGGAAAATGCCAGGATGTGTAGCTTTTGAAGCACCAAAATCAGCCTATTAGATTTCTTTTCGACAGGTTTACTGGTCACATGAAATGTTTCTACCTTCTGATAAATAGTGAACCCCAGGCATTGGATTTCATTACGTTCAACAATCCTCTGCTCCACCAGAGAGCCAGTGCTTAATTTGTGCTTCTTGTTTCCGGTGCGGAGCGCCGGCAATTATTTTTGAGGGCCGGCACTTATTTTTCTGCCTCAAACATTTACTGCGAACAAAAGACACGTATGGGAAAGACGTAGGGAGATAAAAACGAAAAAACATCACAATTGGAGAAAGCAGAAAGCTGCGAGAGTGAGCTGAATGGGCAGGGTGGATGAAAGAGGCCTCGGGTGGCTTCAGGATTACGCTGCCTCAGTATTCAATGTTCGCACATTTAGGCCCATAGTTATACTTTTTTGGCGCCGCATTTGCGCCACTTTTTGACACAAAAGCGGCGCAAATTTACAAAATACAATGGGCCCATATTTATACTTTTTGACGCAAAACTGCGCCAACGCAGTTTTGCGTCCAAAAAATTAGCGCCGGCTAACGCCATTCTGAAGCGCCATGCGGGCGCCGTATTTATTGAATGACGTTAGCCGGCGTTAGCCGCCGGCGCTGTCTGGTGTGCGTTAAAAAAAACGACGTACACCAGGCAGCGCCGGCGTAGGGGGAAAATGGCGTATGGGCGTCCAGAAATGGTGCAAGTCAGGCTGAGGCAAAAAAATCGCCACAACCCGATTTGCGCCATTTTTTTACGACGCCCATCCCCCATTGAAATGACTCCTGTCTTAGCAAAGACAGGAGTAATGCCTCCTTGCCCAATGGCCATGCCCAGGGGACTTCTGTCCCCTGGGCATGGTCATTGGGCATAGTGGCATGTAGGGGGGCACAAATCAGGCCCCCCTATGCCACAAAAAAAAAAAAAAAAAATACTTACCTGGACTTACCTTAATGTCCCTGGGGTGGGTCCCTCCATCCTTGGGTGTCCTCCTGGGGTGGGCAAGGGTGGCAGGGGGTGTCCCTGGGGGCAGGGGAGGGCACCTCTGGGCTCATTCTGAGCCCACAGGTCCCTTAACGCCTGCCCTGACCCAGGCGCTAAAATCCGGCGCAAATGCGGGTTTTTTAGTCCCGCCCACTCCCGGGCGCCATTTTTGCCCGGGAGTATAAATACGACGCATATGCATCGCAGTCATTTTTTAAGACGGGAACGCCTACCTTGCATATCATTAACGCAAGGAAGGTGTTCACGCAAAAAAATGACGCTAACTCCATGAACTTTGGCGCTAGACGCGTCTAACGCCAAAGTATAAATATGGAGTTAGTTTTGCGTCGAATTTGCGTCGAAAAAAACGACGCAAATTCGGCGCAAACGGAGTATAAATATGCCCCAATGGTATTTTGTAAGTTTGCGCCGCTTTTGCGTTAAAAAGCGGTGTAAATGCGGCGCTAAAAAAGTATACATGGGGCCAAAATGCAGCAGCCGCGTCTTTAAGAGGAGGGCTTTGGGCACCGGCACCTTTTTATTTACACATTAAGCTCTGCAGAGAACACTCGGATAATTTGTAATCAGGATTTATGCCTACTGGTAGATCAAATTCAAGGTCATATCCCTTCAAGTATGTTGGGTTTCTCTGACTGAGTTACTGATGCCTATTTTCCTGGCCCTTAGGGCTTGCATCCTTGTTGTCCTTGGCAGTCCTCCCACTTGGGTTTCTATGCTTCGTTCTGCTCTTCTTGACAAAGTGTGGACCCTGTGCTGTCATATTCTCTGCTGCTCGCAGAAGCAAGTAGAAAAATACAACACCTATCATCACTGTGCATGTAGAAAATGAATGGATACTCCCCACCTCAGGCAGTGGCCGCGGATTCATTCCTCCAGCAGCAGAAGGACCGTGAGGCAAGATGCCTTTCATCACCCTGTTCTGCCATCATGACTTGGGCGTGGGCATCTGCAGCACTAGCTTCAGCTGAGGCTGCTACTGGTGTGCCAGGGGCACGCTCTGCTCATACTGAGAACTGGTGTGTGCCATGCACCTGATGCCAGTACCTGCTTAGCCTGGTGACGCTGTAGTGCTGCTGGAATGCACAAAAGGTCACACCTTCCATGGGGCATCAAAAAGGCTCACATGCAATACCCGTCTCTGATATGTATCTAAGCACATTGCTTCCAGGCACGTTATCATCCTGACAAGAAGAAGCCATGCCTTTGCTTTTGCTGTATATCAAGCGTGGTGAAACTCTAAGCGTTGTTTAGTTTTCTTTTCGATGGATCAACACTGACTGTTTCC
This sequence comes from Pleurodeles waltl, assembly GCF_031143425.1. Taxonomy (NCBI): domain Eukaryota; kingdom Metazoa; phylum Chordata; class Amphibia; order Caudata; family Salamandridae; genus Pleurodeles; species Pleurodeles waltl. Next base: position 970,805,360 of record NC_090439.1, read on the forward strand.
CATATTATGAAAATGACATGAAAATGTAGCTCCCTACAAGTTGTTCATCAATCCAAATACACTATGAAGCTGTGGCCAACTAAGAGGCATGTTGCCCTCACACTAGCAAGAACATTTATCGACCTGTCGCAATACTGAAGGGCTCCTGTCCTCCCTGCCTCCTCTCCACCCTCACTAGTGAAGAACAAGGGTCTACCTTGAGTTCTCAGAACATGGGATTACACGGGATGAGGGTGCAAACATCAAGAAAGGGACTTTAGATTTACATGCTCCCGATGCACCTCAAGCTCTGGGTAATCTGCGTGGAGTCTTTAAACTTGAAATGTAGTAGCAGAGAGTGACCAGTGTATTTTATCCGTTCCGGCACCAGATTCAATAGGTGTCAACATGTTTCCTAACAGACTGTTCCTGCTTAATGCACCCAAATCACACCTGTGGATAAGACTGAGAGATGGGGAGTCCGGTAGTCACAGGCGCATCTCCATGGGAAAATGTACTTTTCTTTGACAAAACAGTGTTTATTCACAAATCATACAAAGGTGAAGACTTGTTTCAATTTGTTTAGATAGGAGGAGCATTTCTGCCTCTGGCTTTACCACCACTAGTGATTGCCTTCATTGAATGCCATTATTCCTGCTTTTCTATTGAAGCACTAAAGCCATCCCTATTGAAATTCCTATTGCAACTGTAAGGCAATAGCTCTTTACAGAATGTGGGCTTGAAAAGCATATTTTTGTCTGTGAGCCAGGGGTTTTGGGCCTTTTCCAGCAGCATAGCCGCTAGAAAGCAGCTAGATTGGAACATCCGATATCTGTGGGCACCGAATAGCCATAATACCTCGTCTATAAATGGACGCTAAATACCTGATCCAAATGTACTGCACGAGGACACCGCTGACCATATGTCACAGCATGCACTATGTTCTAAAACCGGCATTGACGTGCTCAACAATACTCTGCCCACCAATTTTTTTAACAGTTGTCCTCATATATCACTCTGCCCTGCTGTTAAGGAAACCTCTGCAGGAAGGGCAATGTGTTCATTGTAACTTCAGTTTGTATTAGTCATGCAACATTTAAGACCAATGAGTAAGACATCTGTAATATGCACGGTATAGATCATATTATGCTATTACTTTTTTCAAACATTGGATTATGTGGTTTTTCTGAATTTCTTTTTTTTGTAGTCAGGAACAATTGCAATTTCCGATTGCATGTAATCTTGCGTTGGTTTCAATCTTCCTACCAATTCTTTTTTTCCAAAACCATGTCAAAGGGTCCAAAAACAGTTCCTAACCACCTCCTGGGCCTACGTGAAAGATGAATGGGACACGCCTACCATCTTGCGAATGTATGGTTTCCGCTGCTCTTCAGCCTTCATTGTACTTTTGTCTTCCTTTATTTTAGGACATAAAGTTGCAGCCAGAATGTGAGATGAATGAATCTAAATTCATTGTAGAAAGTATCCTGTCTACCACCATTTCCAGAACAAAAATGTTACTTTCACACATGGCTATGTGTACCGCAAAGATCCTAAGTGTGCATCCTGAGCACCGTTTTTTGGAAGTTTTTCAGCAGGGTTTTACACACATCCATATGCTAGACAACTAAATCGTCTTAATTTTTTTGTTTTACTTTTAAGTTTTCGTCTGTGCTGTTCTAGAAGGCTAGTTTTGGGTATGAGACCATGTTTTGAGTTTCTTGCTCACTTCAACATTTATGCCCTGATAACTAGTGGGGATTTATATTCTGAAATGTGTGGCAACGCCTGTCTCCACACACATCAGAATTCTGAATGATGTGGTCATCACTGCTTCTCTCTGGAATGTAGTGCAGGTAAATGTCAGTAGGCCAAACCTGCCAATATTTACTGGCGAAAAATAGCAGGTAGTTCATGTGCAATCAGTGTGATAAACACGGAATATGAGGCACTTACCACTCCTGGGATGCTCTCATCAGCTTGTTCCTTTCAAGTAATCCATATCAGAGGTTCATCCTATTCTAGGGCAAATAGTTTTGCATTTGGTTGCAATGGCACTTTTGGGTGCTTACTTTGTCATTTCCCAAGGTTGCTACGTCCTTAAATGCTTGAAAACGTTGCTGATCAGTCTGGTGGTCTTGGTCTTACAATTTTCTGCTCAGGGACTTCGATCCCTTTTAGTAGATACTGTGTACATCCTCAACTTTCCTTTACAAGTGGCAGATTATGGGGACACTTAAAGTTTAATGATCTCCCAGCTCACAGAGGTAATTTGTTGGTTTTGATAGGAAGCCTCGTGCACTGTAACGAGTGATGTAAGAGAAAGTTGTGGGTGTCTCAATATTCAGACTATCTCGACTGGAAGAAGCTATGGCTTGTGAGGGATCATTTGAAAGACAATGACAATGACAGACTGGCTACTGAGGCTGTATTCAGGAAGATCAAGGGTTCATCTTGCTATATTCGCAGTAATTAGACTTTGCTTGAGGTTTGATGGCTCATGAGGTATGCTGTTACGGGATTTATACTGCAAAGGTAATCATGCCCATTCACAAACTGCATTTAGTACGTTTAGTAGAACTGCAATAGTACTACTCATATACTATAAAATACTATTCAGTAACTTACATGTGGAGGCCTATGCCTCTACCTCTCCTATCTTTTGTGTGCGGAGATCACCGACTCGACTGTGTACATCTCCGTACACATAGGTATATGTTTAGTAGTAAACGAGGAAGGGGCAGGAGGGTACTGGCTAGAAGATGGGGAATATTTACAAATACATGGGAGGGGTTTAGGGAGATGTAAGGAGGGGTTAAGAGAGAACTAGGGAGGGCTTTAGTTAGTGACATGCACCCACCCACAAAAGACCAAGCTCATTACTATTCACAAACTGTACTTCTATAATTACGACAGCCAAAAAGGAAACAAAAACAGTTAGAAATGAACTCCTATTCTGACCTGGAAAAGTCCAGCACCGTAGATGGCCAACTCTTGGGACTATATCACTCTCCTATAGAAAATAAAGGTGGCAGGGACTCAAATTCAAACCCGACTGGAACTGATGTTAAATTAACATATTTTAACTTTTTAGAAAAATAAAGAATATAATCATAGGTAAATAAAAATTAAAATGTTAGTTGGTTATAATATATGTTAAGTTTTTAAAATCTAAACATCAATGCAAATTTAAAAGTTTTATCAAAACATAATGACATTAATTTAAATTAAATCATACATAACATTAAATAATATTTCACTACGTAATAAATAAATATAAATGTTATAATTTAAGTAGGATTTTTTACGTATTTTTTTAATTTAATTTAATATATAAAAATATTATCAAATATTTAATTAAAAATTAAGATCAAGGTCAAATTCAAGTTGATTGCTTACAGTTAATAAAAAACATAACAAATTACAAAATCAGTCAATATAAAAGCAAATACCAATAAAAAAGCATTTGTCAGTCAACTAGTTCAGCTTAGGCCACAAGAACCAGCTAGTAAAACATGATTATCATGATACGTAAGAAATATAATAACCACATACATAATATGATATGAGATATATATATATATATATATATATATATATATATATATATATATATAAATTCATCCATAGAGCATGTTCCTTAGCTGATTTTGTGGATAAATATTCCAATTGTTCGTAGAAACCAACACAAAGGCAACTTAACGGACACCCATTTAATACATTTTACCGAATTACATTAAGGTTGTGACAAAACCCGACTTAAGCATTAAATAAAGACGATCCTACAAAATCACATTTAATTACATAAATAGCACCATTGAGCTTGCATAAAAAGTGTCAACGTAGTTTACAGTACTTTTACAAAAAGTGTTGTTGTGCATCAATCAGCATTGAGCAAACTTAGAGACGGCAAACTATGAAGGTGAGTAGTTCAATTGACTGACAATAAAAATCAATACAGTGACATCTTAGTGCACACGTTTCACGAATTTTACAAAGTTACATGAGAGTTGTGTGTGGTTTTCCACTTAGGAATTGAATCAAAGCTATCTTACATGATCCTATTTGTAAAGTTATGAATTGTTTACTTCTGATCCATTACTGAGTGATGATATAAATTTGGCTCCAGTTGTGTTGAAAATGGGAATCAGTTTTGGATCTCTCAGGTTAGCCTGCAACATTTTAAATGCTGCTAGCACTGAGTATGCTTTTTGCTTTGTTGTTTGCAGATGTCGGGCAAACTGAAGTCATCAATCAAAGATAACTACTAGCTATGTGTACTTGTAAATTATGTCCAGTTTTTCATCCAAGTACCAATTAAAGGTTTTTGTCCTCTGGCAGTGCAAAAAAACCACGACTTTTGTTTTCTTGGTGTATGTTTCCAGCCCATTCCTTCTATAATATTCAGCAAAAGTAGTTGTGAAGCGTCACAGGCCTATTGGAGTCTTGCTAAGCAACACTATGTAATCTGCAAATTCAAAGCTGGTCGGGGGGGGGGGGGTCTCAGCTAGCCACAGTGCCTCTAAGATCATTACGTTCAGCTATCATTAAAAATCTGAACAAATAGATTGTAGAAAAGTGGTGCGAGCACGCAGCCTTCTCTCAGACCGTCACTTGTGGGAATCTTTTCGTGGTTGTTAACCCATCTCCCAGTTTTACTTTTGACCCATGTGTTATGATATAAAATATGGATGACACAAAGTAATGCCGGAGGTATTCCCCATTGACTTATTTTGGCTCACAAAGCCTGCTGTGAGAACTTAACGAATGGCAACTTTATGTCCACAAAGGAGGCATAAAGTGAAGATGTATTTTTAAGCGAGGCCTCAATAACTACAGCAAGGGCCGTAAGGTCTGCTGTAGTACCCGTACCTTTTTGAAAGCCAGTTTCTTTAAATAACAATAAGAGGCTAGAATAAAATTTGGCATATATATCGATTACGGTCATTAACCACTTTTATAAATAGTACCTTTCCAAGAGTCTGGTATGGTATTGGCATTATATGTAGCATGGTTTTATATATAGTGCCTCTCCAAGAGTCTGGTATGGTTTTTGCAGCCAAGCAGTTATTAATTAAGATACTCAACTAAATTGACCAAAACTCCAACTCAGCTTTGTATGATGCTGTTGGAAGGGCTTTTGGTCTAGCAGCCCCATCTGTCTTAGCCTCTTTATTAACTTGCTGAAGTATTATTGAAGTGTAGCTGAGATGCTCTGTATCTGAGGATATTTTAAAAATTATGTGGCATAAGATCCTCTAGGTTCGTTCGCCCATATAATTTTTCAATGTGTTTCACCCATGTTAATTCTGAAATATTTGCAGTATGTGGGTTCACAATAGGTCCGCCCATTGATAATCTTTCAAAAAGCTTTATCTCTACCCTTCTTGCATTTGTGTTGCATTTTTATCCATTTGTGATTTGTGTAGTCAGTGTTAACTTTTATAATGGCTTTCATTGACCTGATTACCTTTCAATTCTGAAGCTACGATTGTCTGGTGGCTAGTGGGAGTTTTCAAAAAAGTTCTTATTTCCTTGTTTAGTTTATGCTTTTCTCCTCTTGAAGCTTTAGAAAACCATTAATTATTGGGGTGCAGGCTATTCACTTTTTTCAGTGTTAGGGCTGTAAATGTTCCTAGGAATGTTATGGTAAAGGAAGACCAACCGTTTGCCATCATGCTTTGTCCCATGTTGACCATGTTTGTAAGGACTGCTTCCAATACTGAATGATGGGCGTTATATTTGTTTCTTTCAGTTGGTTTAAGGAGGATGCATGAGATTCCACTGAGATTCTCATGAATATCAGAAGCATTTTGTTCCATCAACTTTATTATTTGTGGAAAATAATCACTCTCTGCTCACGAGACCAATAGAAAAGTGATGACCATCTTAAAATTTTTAAGGCTCACAATAATGTATTCTACTGGTGAGTGAGATTTTGCCATGATCTGGGTATGCTCTCCTGCAGGATATCCTTTGAGTTGCCCATTTAAGACACGGAAATCTGCTCAAATGCAAAGTGCCCAATAAGACCACACCTAGCTTTTCTTTTCATATGCCGGACCAAGTTGCAACATGATTTTCCATACATTATTTAAGATTTTCACTTGCTCTACAGCTGAATAGAGAGAGTGTAGGTTTGAATTGAAATTGCCAGTGAACAGCCAGCTAGCGTTTGGGTAAGTAGCTTTTAGGTCTCAAATGATTTTGTCCAGTTTTTTTTTAATCTTCAGCCTTTTGTGAGCTCTATCGTGATTTAGATACAAATTAAGAATAATAAGTAAGCCCATTTTTTACTCTTTCCAATTATGAATAGCTATTACATTCACCCAAGTTGACAGTGGGTTCAACAATGCAATATTATGGTTCGGGATTGTTGCAACAGATAGCAGAACCTCACTTAGTCCAAACTTTTAAATACGATATTGTAGTAAATTCGTGAAACTCAATAAAGCCAATGAGTGGAAATGCCTCTTCACACCATGTTCCCCTAAAAGCAAGGATATCAAATGATTGTTACAATTTTACAGCACTGTCACCTTGTGACATATTTGCTCAGCTTTTTATGTTCCAAGCTGTATTGAATGCGTTTGCTAGCGCTCATGCAATACAGGATCAAATATCTTCCTGGATGCTGTTGTTGATGACTCTAAACCTCTGCCTTTATCGTAAGAATAGCAGATATTTACATTCAAAGTTTGATTTTTTTTATGCAACTTGTCACTTGCCCTGATAGCACTTTTTAGTACAAGATCCATTGCTGAGTGCATTAAGTTATTGTGCTCTTGCCTACCAAATTTTGAAGTATCACCTGATGGACTGTTGGTAGATACAGGACTCAAAATGTCCAGATAGGGCACCAGTTCTTCAGCAGACACTATAATTCTCCATTTGGCAAAATGTTGATTTTTAGTGATAACCAATAGCACAGTTGCAATACAGCCCCATGTTACCACTGTAGTTTCATTTTTGTGACTCTGGTCATGACAGATAGATTGAATTTCTCTTATGTAAGCTGATTTGAGGTGCACTAATATTTTAAGGTCTGATAGTAATTTGAGAATGTTTCCTCTATTCAATATATCAAATTCCCTTTCAATTTACACTAGGGCTAAAAAGGTAATTTATTTGATTTTACTTTGAATTATTTCAAAATTCAATAAATTCTGGGACTAGTAGACTCCACTTGGCTGGGACTGAAGTTACCGCTATGACACAGTGGTTACTGGGTTTGCAGGAATATCCTTACACTAAGTACAGCAGGCGGACAGGCGAGGCTCCTCCTAAGGGGTGGAAAGGCGTAGACTCACTACTTTTATCCACTTCACTGTGAATCCTGATGTTTGTTTGATGGCGTTGTCTCACAAAAAACTCACTGCATGCTGTTTGGTGGATACTGAAACAAGCTGGGCTGGAATTCTGCGTATTGTGCCCTCACAAAAGAGGGGTGGGACTGTTGCTATGAAGAGCTGCAGGCTCACTGTGTAGTAAAAGTGCACATGACATGCTGGCTGAATCCCTGGATTTGGCCAGTCTGACATGCATATTTCAGGCATTTCAGTTAAAATCCACTCTCCCTAGAAGGCAGGGGCTGGGCTAGCTAACACAGCCCTTTGTTTGTTCAGTGAGGCTGCAGTGTGTAATCTTTGAAGAAAGACACTTCCAGATCTGTTGAAGTACGTTGAAGGTAACTGTTTATTTAAGTTGCAGAGCTGTATGAGGCGAGATCGTATGGCAGCATCCATCCAGAATGGCATTTTCCTTCCAAATGTCATCCACCCAACACTCTACTCCCGAACACACCAAATTCACCTCAACGGAACAAATAGTACAGCATTCAACAGGCTATCTACTTAGTAACCAAGGGCCATATGTACCAACGCATTTTCCCATAGACGTAGAATGGGTAAAACCCTTTGATACATCTGGCCCCAACTCTTGACTATGAAATAATGAAGAATACAACATCTGCCTTCATGAAAAAATAAAAACAAAAATAACCATAAAACATAAAACACAACGTAAAAAAATAATATGCAAACATAAATTATGTTTCAAACTCTAGGAAATACAGTATCATTGACCATTTGTTTATCTTGAGGAACATGAAAATCTTCTTGACTCATTCCAGGAGTAATAATACTAACATCAGGAGAATGAGAAGAAAAACCATCACTAGTTTGAGTACAATTTGACTCTTTGTCCTTATCACCCTGTTGAGAAACACAGAAAGGAAACATATCTACATAATGTCTATCCGGAACACTCAATCTCCTCATCAATACAGTTTTTTGGTATTCATCCAGTGGAATTAAGTTTCTATTTGCCCACCATCTTCCCTCAGCTAATCTTACAGTGGTATGTGCAGATTTAATTACCTTCAAAGGACCACTAAAATTGAACTCAACTTTAGATTTTTTCTTTTTCATATTCTTAAGAATTACCCATGTACCTACATCAATCTCCTTATCCACCACTGAATGAATCTGAACACATTTTATTTTCATTTTCTCTTGAGATTTCTCCACTTTAAGTTCTTCGATGTCTATGCTCGCACACTTTAGTTTTTAACATAATTTTTGTTTTTCAACCAGTTTGGCACTAAACTTGTGTGAGATCCCCTGCCTCTCAACAAAGCAAAAGGTGACAAACCTGTTACAGTGTGAAGTGTGTTGTGGCACGCCCATACTTTATTTCTTATGGAATCTTCAATGTTGACTCCACATGCTACTGCTGTTTGAATTCTACTGTTAAGTATTCTGTTAACTCTTTCCACAGCCCCATTTGCAATAGGGCTGTACAAAGCAACAGTGTAATGTTTTATTCCTTTGTCCCTTAGAAAAGATTCAATTGTTTTTAAATTAATTGCACACCATTGTCTGTGACCAGTTCCAATTGATATCATTCTAATGCAACGATTTTGTTCAAGGAATCAATTGCTATTTTATCACTAATTTAATTTACAAATTTATAATATACCTCTTTGGAGAAATAGCCAATCAATGCAATAATGTATTTTAAATTGTCTCGTAGCACGTTTATGGGACCTGAAAAATCCAGAGCCAACTTACACCAGGTTCCCGCAGGAAAGGGAGTAGGCACCAAGGGTGTTTCTTTTAATTTCCAATGTTTATTAGACAATAAAAAAAATTCACATTTGTTAATAAACTCCTCTATATGTCTATCCATACAGGGCCATCAAAATCGACGACTCAAAACTTTTTTTGTAGAAGTAATGCCAACTTTACCAGCATGAGCGAAGCTTAGTATTTTGGACCTAAGTTCTTGTGGTGGAACAAATTTACCTGATTTTAATAAAATACTAAATTCTATAGCTAATTGAGACTGCACTTCACAAAATATGTGTAATTCTCCCATAAAATGTTTGAGAGAAGGCCAACCTTTGGTAAAAAAACATTCTACTTTAGCAAGAATGTCCTCCTTTCCATATGCACTGTTTCATTCATCCTCACTAATGGTTCCTTGGCATACTTCAGTGGTGTCCAAACTGGCCACTGCACACTTTGAATGAAACCCATTCATATGATTATTATTGATGCTATCATCGATGGGTAATCTTGACATACAATCAGCTCTAACATTAGTTTTTCCTGGAATATATCTGATTTCAAAATCAAATTCCTGCAATCTGGAAAAAATTCGTATTAATCTCGACGAGGCTGCATACCAACACTTATCACTTAATAAAAATTGCAAAGGTTTATGATCTGTGCACAAAATAAATTTAGTTCCCCAAACATATGTTTTGTACTTTTGAATTGCCAAGGCACATGAAAGTGCCTCTCTTTCTATAGTGCTATATCTTTTCTCAACTTCCGAAAGTATTCTAGAAGAAAAAGAAATAGTATGTTCTTCAGATCCACTTTTCTGACAAAGCACTGCTCCAAGACCTACAGCACTTGCATCTACAGATATAATGCATTCCTCACTGCTAACGTATATTTTTAACAGAGATACCTTAGTGAGTACGTCCTTAATCTCTACAAAAACGTTTTTTTGAATCTCGCCCCAAATACATTTTTCTATCTTAGTATTTTTTAAGGGATTCCATGAATGTTGCATAACTTCCAACAAACCTTGCATAGTAATCTAATAATCGAGTAAAAGATTTAAGTTCTTCTTATTCTTAGGACTCAGTATATCCCTTAAAGCTTGATGAAGTCAACATTTGGTTTTATACCCTCCATGAACCAGATAATCCACCAGGTACCTCTTTTATAGTTCATACATACCCCAACACCATATAGTTGACATGGCTTGTGGTGGATATATTTAACAGCCATCACATATTTTGCCAATCCCTAGGAAACCTGCACTTGAAAGGAAACATTGGTTTTGTGCATTCCTGAATCATTTAGTGGCAATTGATGCAGTTGGTTATTCATCTGCAAGAAAGTTTGCTATACTTTTTAATTGTTTGGGCAATGAAGGCCAGAAAATATTTGCTCATTTACCAACATTACATCCTCCAAGTGACTCTGCAGGATCCATCCAGAATGGCATATTCCTTCCATCTGTCATCCACCCAACACTCTGCTCCAGAACACACCAAATTCACCCCGAGGGAACAAACAGTACAGCATTCAACATCCTACCCACTTAGTGACCAACTCTTATGTATGAAATAATGAAGAACACAACAGGGGCGTTGTGTTGCCTTGAACACCCAATCCTGGCGCAGCTCTTTGGTATTTATCATAGTAAATATCATGAGAGCTACGTCTGCATTGGCTCTTGGGCACACTCTAAGCTCAGGCACAGAAGAGCCGGAGAGTGCAGTGTGTGTGTAAGTATGTTTATCGTTTATCACTGTGGATCACACTGTGGGTGTTTGTATTCATTAGTGACTAAAATAATGATAGATCATTCTTTTTCACTTTTTAAGGTTCATTTTCTTCACGGTTATTTTCTGCTGAGCTTTCATTTGAACGCTTCGGAGCACTATGAGTGGCGTGCAGGAGTCCCTTTCCATCCAAATGTTTTTGAGATATAAACACCATTAAATACTGTTTCCATCCCTCCAGCCTGGTAGTTGAAGGCAGGATGACCAGCTTTTCTTCCCCACAGCTGTGTGTCTTTGAAATATAGGTCAAATAGTTCTTCCTAGCCTGACCTGCCATCTCATTTTCCATTAAATAGCTGTACATAATGTGCTTATGTGAGATGGCTTCTAAAGCTATGTAATCAAGAAGGAAGTGAAAAAATACCTCAGATTGTTTTACCAGTATGCCACTTTATAAGTTTACATTTTTGCAACTGATCCACCAGAATTTGGTCATCTGTTGCAGAGGTGTGTATGTGTTTGTAACATTATCAAAGCACTTATCTCTTAGAAAAAAAACAGCAGTGCAGAGGAAATAAGTCCAAAGCTGCTGGTGGAGCCACTTCTAGAAAACACTGTATTTTTTTAGCACTATTAAACACAGACCAGCTTTTTCTATGTTTTACTGGTAATTGTTTACTGTTTAGTCTGACAAATTACACAGTAAAAAGCAACCACTAATTAAATGTGTATTTTCTTCTTAAAATGCACACTGCCAAGAAAACACCTAACATCAGTCTAAAACACTGTTGTATCTACGCCTTCCACAGGCCTCAAATATATTTAATTCACAGTCTCCAATTTCAGAATCGAAATGTTATTATTTACAGCAAATCATTATTTTTACTCATTTATCTTAAACAGCCAACAGCCATTGACAAAGCCGATACTACTGGCAGGTTTTAGATGTATGTCAGTTTTTGTGTTATACATCTGGATGCATTAATATCTCAGACACACATCTGGATGCATTAATATCTCAGAGGGAAACCAAAATATCGGTAGGGTGGCACACTATGGGAATGACAGAAATGTATTTTACATGTTCCCTTGTAGAGAGCCCCTATTTTTTCATCCCACTCAAAGACCTGTCTGCACATATTTCTCTGTGACCTATAGCAGCCAGCAGCTCTGGCTGCGTCAGGAAGTCTGGTTAGAGCATTTTCTTCCAAAGTAGATGCTGCATGCAGTGCACGACACTGGGCAAGCACCCACTTTAAAGGGTTTGAAGTTGTCGCACTGTACAATTTGCACATTACAGTAACTGTTGAACACATTAATGCAGTAAGATATGAGGCAGTTTTTAATGTGTTTGTAATTTTTCAAGACTATACTGTCCCACTGCTTAATAAACCTTGCTTTCTCACCTAATTAATTTGCTTTAAAATGCACCATTTGCCAATATTTGTTCTTTTTTTCTCAGGAGGAGAATGCTACAGACCCCACATCTGACCTTTAAGCTTTTTTGCTTTGCTTGCTACATAAAAGTTGTACCCAACTTCTACGCCCCACCACTTTCAAATGTCACCAGCCACCACTGCAGGAGGAGTGTTTGTATCAATTGAGATCATTTTTAGGATGAAAACGGTTGGTTTAAATTTGACTTTAATGTATTTTTCGGAGCTATTGAAAGGGACTGAAAATGAAGGTTCTGCTTAAATTTCCTATTTCTTTGAGCAGATGCTTCTACAATTTTACAACATCGGAGACTGTGATTTAATTTGAGCTGACAATTAGCCACCATTACTGCACTATTTTTTTCCTGCCCCTTCAAAGATAATGAACATGTTCATTATGTCTTTGGTCTTTGTTTGACATTGAGATGCAATGGTTGTTTGTTTCTGGCCTTTCTCATTCTCTTTCTTTCCCGTTTAGACAACTGTCTGTGGACATTCGTTTGATAATTTTGCACAATTTTCTTGGTTTTTAGTCTGTCTGGGGTTCCTTCTGTGACTCGAGGGATTCGAGGGATTTCATCATTTTCTGCTGAGTTATGATCACGAGTCATATGAATTCTAGGCTCCAAATTGGCTGTGCGATGTTGTCACTAGTTGAAGTTGACTTTCAGTATTTGTGTCCACGTCCAGCTTATACTCTCAGAGTTGGGGTTTCTGCTCCCCCAATTTCTTGTCTGCAGTTATAAGACAACGAGGGTCTCTTCGGTTTTTAGCGATTTTACTTCCTGACCCAAATCTTTTAATACACGAGGAAGCGACTCCAGCTTAGTTACAATAGGGGAGCATAAGCACATATGAGGTAATTTGGAGGGTCTCTGTTTTTGCCCAATGAATTAACTTGTTCAACTAATCTAATTTTTTATCGATAACAGCGACGTGTGCTGATAGCATGCAGTGCATCAGCTTGCAACCTCAAGTTATCTGACTGAAAATTTAAAGATTTGATTATGGCATCAAGAGCTGACAGGATGTTTGGCCACATAATGGATTCTCCCTGTGGGTTTTGATAAACTGTTGCGTGTGTCAAAATATTACAATTATCCAGGAAGACGTATTTTATAAGTGATAAACTGTGAGAATAGTTTACAAGGGACTATTGATCTTCAAGAGCCATGACAACAGATGTATCAGTAATTTGAAGATTTTCGTTACTGACAACGTGCGTGAGCCTGATGTGGATAATTCATCAAGGCCCTTTGCAGGATCCTTATCCATTGAATTGTCAACTAGAAAAACTTCATCCTGGAGGTATTGAGATGGTTGTGGATTGACTATTAGCATTTTTCCGAGTGTTTGTCACAGCTGAAGACGCCTGATAACATAATGCTAGGAAAGATGTGGCAGAAGGTCGTTTTTGTACTTGCTGAAGGACCTTTATAGCTGGCAAGCTGCCTTGTTGAAGTTGCCTTTGCACGTCTTCTCTTTCTATATTTAGGTATAGGCAACATTTCAGTGTATACTTCCCCAACTTCATAATATTCCTTCTATCAAGAAAAGGATTCCACAAAAGTTCACTGTTCCCAGTTGCAGGAACAGTTGAAAATATTGTGCACTACTTCTTACGACTGGGCCACCTGAATGACCATGAGCTTTCCCCCCTTTTTAGGATTGAGCGCGCAAAGCGCTCCGACGCTGGTGTAATCTCTGTATCGGCTCTTAACCATTGGTTTGGTTGGTTAGTGGGCTTGCCTTTTAAAAGTCGCTTGATTTCATTAGTGAAAGGCATGCACATTTCATGCCTTTTCGATGTTTAGCCCTCTTCGAGCGCACCGGCCAACTACTGAAAACATACGAGGCTTGATGACTTCCGAATGGTTTGTGGACTACTTTTTCTTTTTCTTTTGTGGGCAGCGCAATCTCACTGGGCAGTAATCAAGCGCTTGCATGATATCATGTACAATTGCACTTTTGCTGATACGTTTCACTGCAAGTGAACTTCTATTTCCTTTTGTGTGTCTGCTTTGCGCTCATGGCGCCCGAAGGCTCGCTTATGTGAAACCGTTTTACTTTTCAGTTTATGTGGCAAGAAAAGTCCGGATAGAAGTTTAAAACACTAATAGCTCTAACTCAAATGCAAGACTCATTCCATTTCAAATGCTTGTTTCCCCTGTCTCCACCTCCACTCAGACGAGACCTTCACAGAAACCCAAACCACCACAGCCTCGCACTGACTCATCTTGTGGATTCCACCACCAGGTACCAACTTTGGAGGCTGAGCATCTCACAATATGCACCAACGCGGCAAAGGGAGGGTGAACTGGGAGCCTGCTGCAGCCCAGGTCATGGCATGTGTGACCCAAAGCCCCTGGGGCCGATTGGTGATAATGTCAATAGGCTGCAATAAAACTACTTGGTTCTGGCCAGTTAATGGCAGGAGTGTGGGGGGGGGAGTGAAAATCTCCTTCCTGATATTTGACATACTAATGGCAGACAGGCACTTACCTTGCAGTAGGAGTCCTTCTTTCACAATGTAAACAGTTTTGCATGGGGGCATCACTAACCTCCTCTATTAGCCACTTTCCAAAATCTCTTTTCACTGCCCAAGAATACATGGTCAAAGAGGCACTGTGAGGTGCTTAGGTACTTAGGCACTGTGGTGCTGAGGTGCTGGGGTCTAGACACTGAGGCACGGATCATGGAATTCACTATCACTACCACCACAACTCCTAACTCTGAATGAGGACCATAGGGGTGGGAAAGCAGAGTAATTGCAAATGAGTGGGATGGGGAGCAGCTGTAGTGCAGGCCACACTGACACCTAGGTGGGCCTCCTCCACACTTCTCCCAGTGGTGGACCCTGGGCTGCAGTCCTTAACACATTGCGGCTTGTCCCCTGACTCCAGGCTCCATTCAGCCCAGTGCTTGCACCCCAACTCTCCTGAGAGGCGGGGAGGACAGAGGCTCCACAGTGGTATCTGCTCCCAATCTCTGAACTGGTGAGGCTTTTTGGCTCAAACCCCTCAGGGTCTAAGTCCTACACCCATGCCAACACCAGCGGGTAAGCAAGTGAAGCAAGGCTTCTTCCTCTATCATGGCCAGCGGCTGGTAGTGGCTTCTCAGTCACCTGATCCTGTTCAGTTAAGTTAATAATGCTGTAGTATTTTTGAATTTGTTCTGCGTTTCAAATAAATATTTTATATTACCTTACATCAGTATTTAACCTCAAAATAGTGTTACTAAATTATCTTTAAGTTTAATAAACCTTTCTCTGTACTTTACCATAGGGAGCTCTCAACCCCGATAGTGGCGACCTCCGCCTATGTGTGAAAAGATACAAGTGGCAACTATAAACTCATAAATTAGGCTCCACCCACTGAATTCTGGGAATAGGGACATGTAAGTCTACATTTTGAGTAACTTTGCACTCATAAATGTTGAATAGCCAAAAGTAGTAAAGTTACTCAAACGTGGAAAAGTAAATGTAAATATGTAGATTTACCCATATGTAAATTTACCTTTGTGAATAATTCCCTTTAACCTATTTCAGTTTTTCTCCTTTTCTTAGGCACAGTCACAAACAGAATGAAGAGAATGAGATGAATGGTAAAGGCATGGTTTGTAGAAGTTTTCTTTAATCCTGAACAAATAAGTGTTGCAGATGGGACACATAGCAAAGTATGCGAAGATGCATTATTATTCTCTAAAACTGTGTGCTGTACTTGCCTGCCAATGCTCCTCAAGATGTCTCATAATTTGGTCAGTAGTTAGGATTGGTTGTTTGTTTAAGTTTTCTGTCATTAGTTGGCAATGAAAGAATATAGCATAATGGTCATCGAATGTGTCTTTAATTGAAGTCAAAGTTTTAAAAGCAATAACTTATTTCACACTCAAATAAAATGTTCAAACCCCTGTGGAAAGAGGCTTGAGGACTGTTTTCAACTTCTAGGGAGTAAATCAGGTCATTCTGCTTTTCCTACTTCATAGAGCACTTTTGTATTTGTCATAAGCTTTAAGTCATCCTTTTCGAAGGCTAAAGCAATGGCTTACAATTTGATTTTCACAGAAAAAACAATACAAAAACATTTTAATCACAGTCTCAGAACATCTTAACACTATCCTAGTCAAAGGAGGTAGACTTATCTTGTCAGACTTATCAGTAGCATTCAATACGATCTCCCACTGTATCGTGATACAAAAACTGCTGGTTATAGGAATTGGAGTCTCTGTAATTAATTGAATAAAGCATTTTAATACCCAAAAGGTAAATCTATTTGCTCCCCTCCCTTTTCCTCTAATCCTTTTCGCCCTCAGCACTGAGTTCCCCAGGGATGCTCATTGATCCCTATGCTCTTTAACACATATATAATGTCACTAACCTCACTGATCCACAGCTATAGATTTAATTTACTGTCCTGTGCTGAGGGTACCCAGCTGATCATATTACTTTTTGAAGAACAGGGCTTGTGTCAAGCTATGCTTAAGCAGTGGATGGAGGCAGTCTCATACTGTATGCGGGATAAATGTCTTAAACTTAACTTAGATACAAATGAAATTTTGATCCTGGGCAAACAATAGGTTGACAGCTGGGATGGACTTACCACCTCTTTCATTCAAGGTAGGTAGGAACCTCGGAGTCAAATTTAATAATGATTTATCCTTAAGACAACAAATTATATTTGTGGCTGCTGCCTGCTTTGGCATTATAAAAACCTTGAAAAATTTGATCAGGTATATTAGAAATTGGTTTTCTGGTTGTCTAGGGTATGCACCTCAACCAGGCAGAACCCACCACTCTAGTCAGGGCGAGTAAGTTACACACCAAAGATAACCTGTGCTCACATCTGGTAGCTTGGCACAGAGCAGACAGGCTTATCCACAGGAGTCTTGTGTAAAGCATTTGAGCAACATACTCACACTAGTGACACAATAAATACACCACAAAACAGACTCCACACAGGATTATATAAAAATATTCTTCTTATATTGTACCTCTATATTGATATCATAGGCCAAAACTATCATATGTAAAGGAAACATTGGGCATATTATGCAATTACCATCTTCGTACTCATTGTCCAGATTATGTAATTTCTGACATCCCTTTCTGGGTAGCATCAGAGCATGTAGTAATCAGAGCGTGTAACACCTAGGTTCTACAATATCCCCCTAAATACACAAATTACCACAAGCCACTATAATTTTGAGGGAAACCAGGCAATACATCGGAGACCCTCATGTGAAATTACAGACCCTTTTCAGTCAATACTAGGAGTCAGACAGATTAGGAATGGTCCCAGGCAGTGCACCACAGTCACAACGATGATCTCAGGGCATGCGCTGCCCTATACCATACAGGGTGGTGACAGTCTTCCTCAGTGTGAGAGAGATAAAGGGGACTGACTTGCAGGGGCCCCTAGGATGCAAAAAGATAAAGTCTGTATAGTAAGTGTAGGGTTGTGATGCAATGGGACCACATCAGATAGGAAACATAAGTTAGGTTCCCAGTGCCCGCAATACAATAACGTATCCTGGTGATGCCAGAACGTTGATGCACTCTTAGCCTCACAATGTTCCTCCACAACATGAGCTCCTTTCGAGGGAGGCCAGGCCCAGGCCTTTTAATCCCAGACATCCCTGGAGTCATCCGTGACTGTCAGGCCAGGTCCTGTTTTTGGAAGTGGAGGGCCTCACTCGTTCGGCAAGGGCAGGGCCCCGGCCGGGTTTTCCCAGGCTTAACCAGCAAGTCGGAGTGCTTTTAAATGGGCCGCTGGACCTCATGGCAAAGTTCATCCTTGGCCGCGGCCCTGTGGCATGCAAGCGTTCTCCACCCCTAGCCACACACAGTAGCGTCTTGTACCTCAGCCATGGGTCTTCTCTCATTGGGGAGGGGCGTCGGCTGCACAAGTCAGCCCTGCTGGATGCCTCACGGTGTTTAGCAGCTGCGCAGGCTCAGTGGCGACACCCAGGCTTCCAGTAGTGGGTGCGCTGGCCCAAAGGATGTGCTTGTCTCCTTGGCAATGTATCCCCAGGTAGTGTGGCGCTCAAGGGAAGCCTGCGGCTGGAGCGTGGACACAGGAGGGGCTCAGATTCTGTGTTTGCCCATAAGATCTGCTGAACCAACTGGGGGGGCACACTCTTCTGATTCAGTGAAGAGCACTAGGTGGCAGGGGTGGGAGGACTCCTCATCGGTCAGCCACTCGCTGACTTGACCACCAAAGTAAATGAAGCGCTCTACCCACAAAGGTGCAGTCAGAGTAGTGCTCCCCATGCGTTCAACTAAGAGCTGCTATGCGCTGGTGCGATAATTATGAAATGCACTCCTCAAATGCTGAGTTGCATAAGTCAAGGAGCAGGAACCAGCACTCTCCCTGCGCTGGGGTCCTTGGGAGGCACTTGTGGGGAGGGCACAACAGGGGCAGGCAGGCCAGCACACAACAAGCCTGGGGGCTGAAATTGTGGTTCCTCCTGGCAATCCTGTAGTGCCTGGTTGGCACCAAAGTCAGAGGGGCAGCTGGCAGCAGGACAACAAGTAGAAATGCAATCCAGATGAGTCCTTTGTTCCACCCAGCAGACACCATGCAGCACCAAGCAGAAGGACAACAAGCAGAAGAACAGTCCAGATGAGTCCTTTGTGCAGTCCAGCAGCCCTTCTGACAGAGGTTCAGTCTCAGTTCCAAAAGTACTCTATAATCATGGGGCTACAGCCTCTCTATGCTCAAAATGCCCAGCTTCTAGAAGGTGGGAGAAAGTTCCAGCCAGATCTGACCAGTTCCAATAATTCATTTCCCTTCTCCTCTGCCTGGCTCCAGACATCAGTGCAAGGCAAACAAGCCCTTTGAGTGGGTGCAGGACACAGCCTATTAAGGTGTAAAGTGAGCCCCACCTCCCTCTCTCCCAGCCCAAGAAGACCATCAATATGCAGATGTAACCCTGTCACACCTAATCCTCCTTCATGGATGGCTGTCTGGGAAGTATGTAAAAAGTGGATCTGTCAACCTACCCTCAAAATGAAATGGAGCAATGCTGTAAAGCACCATAGTTATAAGCACAGGGAAATGCCCAGTTTTCTAAAAGCGTCATTTCTAAATTAGTAATGTAAAATCTGCCTACATCAGCAAGCAGGATTTCTCACTACCATTCCAAACATACCAAACATGCCCATGCTACTCCTCATAGATCAGAAATTACTACTTAGACATATTGAAGGGGATTTCTAATGCAGTCCTATGACAGGAGCATTACTCACTGTAGTGAGAAACTAAATAAGCTGTTTGTCACTACTAATACATGTAACCCAAAAAGACATATGTCCTACCAATTACATACACAGCTTCCTGCCCATAGGGCTATCTAGGGCCTACCTTAGGTGTGACTTAGGTGTAGGATAAAGGGAGTCTAGGCCTTGGCAAGGGGTTTGGCTTGCCAAGTCAGTGCGGCAGTAAAGTGCACACACAGGCTTTGCAGTAGCAGGCCCGAGACATGTTTGAAAGGCTATTTCTGTGGGTGGTGCAATCTGCACTGCAGGCCCACTACTAGCATTTGATTTGCAGGCCCTGGGTACATAGCATACCACTTTACAAGGCACTTACATGTAAATTAAATGAGCCAAACAGGTGTAAGCCAATTAAACCATGTCTTAGGTGTAAAAGTACATGCACTTTTGCAATGCTTAGCAGTGGTCAAGTGCCCATAGTCCTAAAGCTAATACAAAGAGGGTCAGAAAGATAGGAGAAAGGCAAAACATTTGGGAATAAGCCTGCAGAAAGGGCCATTTCCAACAAGGTATCTACCTGATTCTGCTAGAAAAAGTTTGGCACATGTGCCAGATTCATCTATATAAATCTTTTGTAGCTGGACCTTCTTCATAATCTAAACACAAAAGTCCAGGTAATACAAAATGCTGCAACTCTTTCAAACTTGTGGGTCTACTTTAGCTACCTATTGGAAAAAGGATCACATTCAAAAATCTCTCTCTAACTCATGGCGCTTGTTAGACTTGTCAGCCTTAGACCTATCTTCCCCCAAACATTTTGCCTTGCTCTTCCACATTTTTCTGATCTTGCTTTTGTTGGCCTTAGGACTCTGTGCACTTTAACACTGCTTACTAGTGCTAAAGATTGTTCACTTTTTAAAACATGGTAACATTGGCTTATCCACTGTTTGAATATTTAATTTACTGATACGTCCCTAGGAAAGTGATACTACATGTACCCAGAGCCTGTAAATTAAGCACTATTGGTGGGCCCACTTAAGTGACCTTGCAAACCTTTCTCAGTCCTGCCATTGCAGTCTATCTGTTAAGTTTTAGACTGGCATTTCAACGTGGCAAAATAAATCTTTTGTCAGGCCCAAACTGTAATTTTGAAAACATAAGTTATCCCTAATGTAGGTCCTCAACAGTCCACGGGCAGGTTGCAATGTATGTACAAAGCAGGACATGTACTTTTAAGTTTGACATGTCTTGATTGTGAAAAACTCTCCAATTTGTTTTTCACTATTGCAAGGCCTGTCACTTCCATAGAATGACTTTGGAATTATCTATGTATATGCAGTAAGGATATCTTCCAATTGGGAACAGTTAAACAGTTCAAGTTGGGTGTATTGGGAATTGTAACAAAAACTCCTGTTTTATGATGAAGTTGGATTTTGAATTACAATTTTGAAAATGCTACTTTCAGAAAGTTGGTATTTTCCTGTATTAGCCAGTTAGTGCCTGCAGCCTGTCTCTGGGTTACATGACTAGGTGTAGTTTGTAGTTGGAATTTGTGTATTCCTCTTACACAGCCACACAAAATAGAGAGCTTAGGTGTGACTGATGGGCCATCACTGGCAGGATGGGAGGGTAGAACTGGGCACAACCCCACTCATAACTGAATATGCAGTGTCTTGCCTGTCCTGCCCCCTGTAGTTAGTCTGTACCTGGGCAGGGGAGGCAGGAAACCTGAGCACTTCCAAGAGAATCCTCTAAAAGCTTCTCCCACTTCCAGGAGTAAATATTAGACCTCAGATACCAATTCTTCAGCGCACGTCTGGACCTGTAGAAGACTGTGCAGGAAGAAGGACTACTGTGCTGCTGAAAGGACAGCAGCTAGACTGCTGCCAAGCTGTGCTGCCCTGCTGCCCTCTTGCCTGGGTGAGAAGGACTGGAACCTGCAACCTGAACCCAGGACCACTACAGTGACTCCAATGGCTAATCTCTTGTAACCAGTACCTGGTCTCTGCAACTGTGAGCCCTACCTTGCCAAGTGTGCTAACCCAGTCCTGGACCATTGGAATTGGGCCTGAAGGTGCTTTGCCAGTCCATTTGAACCAACGCATCTGCTTTATTGGGCAGCACAACCCTGATCAGAACCGACTCATCGCCTCTGCGGTGTGGGCTTTCCCTGACCAAGAACTTTGCACCTCCCTTGCATCCTGCAGCATCATTGGAATCACTGCTGCAAAGAAGCAGGCCTTCACATTGCAAAATCTTGTTGATGGCAGCCTTGACGATGATGTAGAATCTTGCATGGCAAGCCCCACAGCTTCTTTGAAGTAAGCAGGCGTGCAAAGCGGGACTTTACATCGAAAGCCCCCTTGTTGACGGCCTCCTTGACAATGATTCAGGACCTCACATCACAGCCCTGCAGCTCACCGGAACCAAGGATGTGCAGTGCATCTCTGACCTGGACATTGCCTCGGCTGCATGACGCAAATATGTCACGGGACCACGCAAAGCTCTGCAACTGGGATTTAAGGTACTCTTGTTCAACGGGCCTACTTAGGTCCCTGCAGCCGGCCTGTGCTCCTTCGTGGTCAGCCTGAACTTGTGAGTTTGACCCAGTACGGCATGGCCTGATAACCACAGTTGGCACTTTGTGCCACTGAAATCTTTAAAATTACATATCTCAGGTTCTACTGATTGGATTTTTGTCATTTTAATCTTGTTTTATTTATTAACATTTACTATGTTTTTTCTAATTTGGTATGGGATTTGTTTGTGTTGTGTTTTCACTTTATTACTGTTTGAAGAGCTACATAAATACTTTACACATTGCATGTCGGTTAAGCCTGATTGCCTTCAACAGGGTTGAGCACAGGTTAATTTGGTGTTTGCTTATGACTTCAGCTTGACAAAGATTAGGGTTGCTGCTTGAGTGGGGTTTCACCCCCTCAACCTAATTTCGTCCAGCGCTGTCATAAACCGTCCCTAGCTGTCTCCAAAGTAGTAATACTCAGTATTCTTCCGTGAGGACCTTGAGATCCTCTCTCTCTACTTGCCTTTTCCTCCCAAATATCACCTTAAGAAGAGGGGAGGGCGTTCCTTCTCAGTCTTAGGTGTGACTTGGGGAATCAACTTCTGACCAAACAAAGTACACGCACTCCTGTACTAAATTTCTGAAAGAACTGAAAACGTAGATCTTTACAGCCCCTTAATTAGGCAGCATGATTAACATTCTATTTCCAGAAGCCCTTTTTTCGTGGGCATTGCTACACTTTATAAATCAAATTACATTACATTACATTACACAGGGGCTGTATGAATGAAATTCGACAAACAACTACACGGCGCCTCTTTACTGACGGCTAAAGAATGAGAAGATTCTATGTCCAGGCTCGTACACTGCAGCGTCACTGATCGGATCATTCCAATAGAGAGTCTGCTCCGTGGCCCCATGGTCTGGGTCTTTGTTTACTCTCATCTCACAGTAACCTGCGGCTGCCCTACATGCGTCCTTGCTTTCTTGGGGTCCGTCACTTAAGAGTCAAGTGCTGTAAAAGCGATGAGTAATGACATAAATACATCTGGAAAGGAGCCGAGCAAACAAGTCAATTTGCCAGTTTCTCAGTTTTGAAGGCTTTCAGTATTTATGGATATTAAATAATGGTTTATGGACAGTCAAGGTTGCTAATCCTACCCTTGGGGCTAGAAAAAGAAACAGGCTGATGAATGAATTGGATGTAAGATTATGGAGCATCCAGCTTCTGTGATCATTTGAGGACATGATATATGAAGTAGTCGGGCAGGAGAGATTTGTCTTTTAAGGGAGAAAACAAATGCCGCACGCTATCCGTTTTGTGTAATCACTATTAGGCTTATGTCAAGGTAGGTTGAGATATTTAAATTCTGACAAGGTTTCTACCCCACCAGTGCGGTGGAAGAAAACCCTTCACTACATTAGGCAGCTGAAAACCCAGCATGCCTTGCGAGTCTGACCCTGAACAGTGGCTTAGGGCCATATGTACGACACATTTTCCCGTAGACACAGAATGGGCAAAACTGTTTGGTACATCTGACCCTTAGTGTCTGCCGCAGTTAGTTCAACATTTGGATTACAGAAACTTGTGTCGAAGTGCTGACTGAAAAGCGTAGATTTTTGACAGATTCTCTGTTACTCCCCTCGGATCAACGTAAACTACACATTTCATAACACCGAGAAAGAAGAACGTGTTTAGAATAACATAAGATTTTTTTCAAAAAAGCATATTTTTGCTGTATCATCAATCACTTATTATTTAACATTTTATACTCTTTTACTACAGGCAAGTGGAAGAACTTTCCTGTTTTTAAGTCGTTTTAATTGCTCTGAATACTTCCACTTCTCTTTTTAAAAAGGTTATATTGGCTATTGTACAATCGGGTGGGATCTCCTTTAACTCCATATTTAATTTTTGTGGATTGCTCAATACAAAGATAGTTTCATATCAGCTAACAGAGGAGCAGATGCCTGTAAAATGTGTTATTGTTGCAATTAATTTTACACAACCAACAAACTGCAGGTTATCTCTGAAGATAATATGCAAACATGGCTCTAGGCCGGGAGCGGCTCCTCCATTATAGCGGAGGAGCGTCGCCCCAATAAACAATGCCCCCAGCAAACCTCCTGAGAAGAAAAATAAAATAGCAATTAAGTTTATTTATTACCATTTTATTTTTAACCAATGGAACTGAGTGTCAGGACGGTTTGGGGCCATGCTGCAGAGTGGCAACAGCGAGCTGTGCACTTAAGTTCAAAGTGTGCATGTCTTTTGGCCAGCTGTCATGCCACAGCCAGCCAGACATGCACATTTAAAATTTCTCTAACCCATCATCCTTAGACAGGTGGTTCAGAGAAAGCACAGGCTTCTAGTGCTCTTGAGAGCGCTAAGAGAGGACGTACTCTCCAATTCTGACACTTCTCTCATGCTGGTTAACAGCATGAGAGCAGCACCAGGATTGGTCAGGTGAGTTGGCTGGGTCTCGCGCTGGAGGCAGAGCCGAGAAGAAGACAACAGAACCAGAGCAAGGAACACGTTCAGCAAGCAAACAAGGAAGGTGAGTGCCAATTTCTCTTAAGTATATTATTATATATATATATATATATATATATATATATATACATTTTTTTTTTTCATGCAGTCACCCACTCACCAGCCATTTGCCACTCTCTAGTGTTGTTAGCTGCCACTGCTCTAGGCATGCGGTTTTGAAGTCACATAGATTCTTTCATATGTGAAAGTGATATCAAGATGCAAAGTATTGAAAGAAATCTTATAGGATGATTTAGAGTTTCACAGGTGGATTTTCTGCCACCAGTCTGATGGACCTAGGCCCTCTGCCACTCTAGACCATGAAGCCCTGCTGCTTCTAGAGGTGTGTGCCAAGGTGGCAAATATTTCTCAGCAAAGCTTACCATTTCTACACTGGTATGACACATTTTGTGTAAAAAAAACTATTGGGAAAATTCTGTTGTTGCCAGTGTCAGATGGATAATTTTTCTGCTTGCTGTTGACACTTTAAATTTACTCCCAAAGTGGAAGTGCACTGCCGTAGCCCCCACAGCTTGTCTCCCTAACATCCTAACATTCTTGGGGTGATTTGCATCATGTGAGGGCCACATTCACTTTCAGTCTGCATGGCCCTTACATAGCCAATTGTGTCAACTCCCTTTTGTCACACACTCACTTGGTTCTAAATCTGGAGGTGATGCTGGACCTCCAATCCCAGTTTGGGCAGCTTAATGAAACAAGTAACAACTGATTCCAAAAACTGTCCCCAACAGGAAAGGGGGATGGAATACAAGAAGAAAAAAGTTGAACTTTGCTCACTGAGGGAACTACTTGGCTTTCTTGTACACTGTCTAGTAAGATCAGAACTCCCAAGACCATGCTATCCTAAATGATGGTGTGCTACACTAAAAACAACAAGAGGCAATGTTTCTCATAGGTTCCTAACTCAAAATGATCACTCATTTGCTTTACACTATTTATACACTTACGGACAACATCATAATTATTGCATGAGAAATAGCAGAAACCATTTCAAGATATATACTGGTCATTTTCTGGCAGTCCGGAACATACAGGATTATGATCTAAACTTGAACACAACTTCAAATTTGAGAAGTTTCTCCCAACATGCTGCAAGCAACTTGAAAATAAACACAGTGGCAGACATTCAGATTGGGTACAATAGAGTTCAGAGTACTGCTATGAAAAAGTCCAGAGCACTGGACCGCACGGGGTTTAATACTCAAACAACAACATCCAATATCAGAAAACGTTCTCACGCCTTAAGAGAAAATCGTTTTTGGAATATTTGCCTAATCTATGGATTAGTGCACACTAACCTGAAGGGAGGGTACTTAGCTATGACAGTACTTGTACTGGAATCTAAAGACGACAGGAGACTCAGTGCAAAAAACTTGAGGAGACATAATCGTAGCTCATGAAGGAAGACACTGGAAGCATTGCAGATGCCTGGATCACAAAATGATCAGGAAGGCTTGGGAAGACCAGAGCACTAGACGTTCCGTGTGACTCAGGAGGTGAGTGCAGGGATGTTGCTTGTGCAGGACTGTAACAAGGCCAGTGTCAATGCAGGATCAGCAAAGCAAATAGTGTTCCAGAAAGGCATGTTTCCCATGAGGCTGCATCGAATATTCCAATGAACCTGACATACAATGGAACCCCAAGTGCATGATGGTACAAGTATATGGTTCACAGTGGAAATGTAACTTTCCTAAAAAGAGATGTGATATCTGCAGGTGCACAATAGATCAAACTTGCATAGCAAAAGAACAGGAGGTTCAATGGTTCAGTCTTCCTGGGAGGAGAATCATAGAGTGCTGAATGCTGGAAGGCGCTACTAGGGAAACATGACTTGGAGTACTCGGTACAGAGAGGCGCCACAAGGGAAGGGTGACATGAGCCTGAAGAGTAACACCCACAGCACATAGGGCACAAGATGGAGTCATGACACCTAGAATCAACCTACAGAGGATGAGCCTGAAATACTAGCCCCAGCACCACAAACAGGTAAGGGAGCACTGATGTCACAAAAGGTTTGGAACTCATGCTCTGCAGAATTTCTGCAACTGCAGATGGAGATGTGTTTCTGCTGTCCAATTCTAGACAAAGCATGGGGCCATTGTGAAGGATGGCAATCACATGCACACATGCACACACCATTAGCCAGCATTGGAATGTTGTTCACGGCTGTTAGAAATTGGATCTCTAGTTGGCAGAGGTATGCACTCTGTCCAAGTAGGGACAACAATCCTAGTCAGTGTAAGTCAGATACACACCGTAAATTAACTTGTGCTCACCCTTTGGTAGCTTGGCACAGAGCAGTCAGGCTTAATTTAAGAGGCGATATGTTAAGAGGCCTTTGAAGATCATAAGGTCCCTGTCTTTCCTTCCCTGGCTCCAGACTCTCTACAGGGGTTATGCAGCCCTTTGTATGGGGAGAGGCACAGCCCTATTCAGGTATAAGTGAGGCAGTGCTAAGCTCCACCCCCATCAAGCCAGTTCCGCACATTAAGGCCCATTAGGTCACAACTATTCTCCCATTGTGTGTGACTGCCTACAGGGAATGCGCAAAGCCCAGCAGTCACCAACGCCGGACGTGTATTCAGAGACAGGCAAAGGCACAGAATGTTTAAAGTAAGAAAATGGAAACTTTCTAAAAGTGCCATTTTCAGACTTACTATTTAAAATCTGACTTCACCATAAGCTGTGATTTTAAATTGTGATTCTGGAGACATACAATTCCAAATTACTGTCTTTTTCCAATTGGAAATTACACATAAAAGATGTTTTAAGGTAATCACAATGTTATCATAAGAGAGAGATAGGCCTTGCAATAGTGAAAAATGAATTCAAGAGTTTTTCACTACCTGTACACGTAAAACCTGGAAGTACTTGTCCAATGTTTTATATACATTGTACCCTGCCCTTGGGGCTAATTAGGGCCTACCTCCCGACGGGTGACCTACATGGAATAAAAAGGAAGGTTTGGGTGTGGCAAATGGGCACACTTGCCAGGTCTAAATGGCAGTTTAAAACTGCACACACAGGCTCTACAGTGGCAGGCCTGATGCATGTTTGAAAGGCTACTGTAGTGTGAAGCACAATCAGTGCTGCAGGCCCACTAGCAGCATTTATTTGCTGGCGCTGGGCACACATAGTGCACTTTACTAGGGACTTATAAGTAAATGAAATATGCCAGTTGTGGATAAGTAGATATTACCACATTTTAATGAGAGATCACAAGCACTTCAGCACTAGTTGGCAGTGGTAAAATGCACAGAGTTCTAAAGCCAACAAAAACAAGGTCAGATAAAAAGGAGAAAGAAGGGAAACATTCTGGGGATGACTCTGCAGAAAGGGCAATTTCAAACAAGGGCCTAGCAACTGGAGCACAAATCTACCATCCGCCATTGCATACAGAAGGGCTGTAATATGTGTCTGGCCCAAAGACAACACCAGGAAAGCAGAACAGTCAGCAAACTGAGGGCCAGAGAGAACATGATTCATGCAGTGTGACAATTCACTAGCCTTGTAGAAGAAGGACATGTTGCAATGTCTAGTGCAGTAGAGGCATACATGTGTGCCCTGCAAAAGGGACAAGTACACAAACTGCCAAGCACTCAGATGCATCCTTCAGCCAACTGTAGCAGCCTTTCTCCACCCCATTCTACCTCTTCCCAATCTCAGTTTTTCCAACTAGTTTCTCCTCTCCTTCAACTAGAAGCTCTGAACGTTCAGCGCTGATACGAAACAGGTATCGCAGACAAAAAGAGTGCACCTTCGTGCCATTGACAACACTAATTGGTTGTTGGTCACGTGGTTAGTGTTTGTTGCTCCATTTTATTTTTCCTTCCGTGTAGGTGTTTATTTTTGAAGGAGCTAGGGTTGCAATGTAGGTGAAAAGGAATCAATTGAGTTAATAAATGAGAAGGAGATGTGTTTTTGTAGCCGTCCACGATTATAGAAATATATTTTTAGGGCAAGGGCATAGCGAAACATGATGAGTGGTGAGAGGTGGGCATGGGTGGTAGTTCTGTGAATTTTTCTTTGTTGAAGTGTAAGCAGGAGTGGCTCCTCCAGGACAGCACTGGAGAGTCGTCCTGCTGGAAAAATGCCCCAGAGCAAACAATGAAATGGCAATAAAGTTTATTACCATTTTATTTTGCAGCAACCCATCCTGAACCGAGTGTCAGGACGGGGTGGGACAATTGCTGCTGAGTGGCATTAGGGAGCTGTGCACTATGTTTAAAGTGTGCATGTCCCGTTGGCCGGCTGTCTTGCGACGGCCAGCCTGACGTGCACTTTAAACTTCTCTAACCCAACTGTCGTAAGACTGCTGGGTTACAGAAAGCACAGGCCTCCAGTGCTCTTAAGAGCACTGATAGAGGCCGCTCCCTTCAATTCTGACGCTTCTCTCGTGCTGTTTAGCAGCATGAGACCAGCACCAGGATTGGATGGTGCAGTTTCCTTGGTCCAGAGGTTCGAGGAGTGAAGACACTGGAGCGAGGAGGACGTTGTGGCAAGTCAGTAAGGTAAGTGCCATTTTTCAAATATTATATTAACCCCACCTTAATTTTGCCCATTCCATCACTCTAAATACATGGCAGTCGCCATTGAGTGTAAGAATATTTGATGTGTAGGAGGGGAGAGGGATGATGTTTTGCTAGTTGTATGTGGTCGATTGTACGGATTAAAACCACTGTTCAAGGACATTGGGTGATAGTGTTTTTTAGGTAATTATTTTTTTAGAGGTGGTTGCAAGTAATTTGTTAAGGTCAATTCCTGTTTATGGTGTCACTTTTTGTTGCTCTGTAGGATGATATGTTGAATATTTTATGTTTTGTTTAAAAATGCTTTCAGACACTAACACATTCTCTGGGTAATAAGAGTTGCTGGGTGCTAATTCCTCTTGTGGAATTAATTAACATGCAACTCATAAATACTGTTTACAATTATTTCTGCTTGTGGAATTTCTGCAGAGTCATTTAGGACAGTTTTGCACATGTGATTTTTCCGCATGCAAATTTAACACAGAGTAAATCTGCATGTGGAAACCCCCCCATGAGGAAAACCTATAATTGCACAGTATGCAATCAAGGCATAAAAGCATGCAGTAATTTCTCATGGCATGGAGCATAATCAGGGCCTTAATGTGTACCATGATTGTCTTGAGATGCTGGCCTAGAAATGTGGCACTGATGTCGGCATATTTCATTAGCCCATCAGCATCATGGGTTAAACTAACACGTCCCTGGAAAGCGGATAAGAACTCGTCTAGGCATAGTGTACACAAACATAGCAGTTAGACGGGAGGTAGGAGATTTCCAACCTAGGTCCCTTCATATACACCACCCGACCCGCTTTAAAGAGGCCCTGGACCCTTCTAAATGCAGGATGGGAGTTCCCCAGGGCTCACTGTGCACCATGTCTACCCTGAGCCACACTTTATCTGAACCCCTAGGAAGGTCGCTGAAGGCACCACGAGGATGATTCCACTTAAGGTCACAGTGGCCCTCAAGGTCCCGAAGAAGGATTGGTGTCATGTTCATGCTATCACCGACAAGAAGAAGAACTGCTGCTTTCTTTTGTGCACCTGTACTGACAATATTTGAGAGAGCTTTCTGAGCCCTATCTGTACTCTGCATCAGGCATATGCGAACAAAGGGCACTAGGACAAACACCTTGGCTATGCACCACTTCTGGCCTCAGACTATAGGAAAAGCAACCCTATGCAGGTATTCCAAGGACATGTTGCTTTATTCAGTATGCAACTTTGTCTTGTATCATCTGACATTCCTTTCAGTTGGTCACTGCAGGTGCCTAGGCCTGACCTGTCACAGTAAGGAGAGCTGTACTGGACGCCAAGATTGTATTCCTTTCCTTTAGGAGAGATGTTAAATCTAGGCCCCCTCTACTGCTAAGTTCCGGCTCCACGATAAATAAAAAAGGGCGGATAAATAAACAGGAGAAATGTGAGACGGACAACAAAGAGAGATAGTTGCAGGGCAGTCTCTCTCCATCACTAGCAGTTTTTAAGTCATTAGGGTTGAGCCTGCATTGCATGAGCTCATGCATGCGTATCGCAGCGAGACGTTTTAGTTATTAGAAAAAGGCTCGGAGCCCTGTCGACATCACGTCAGTGTTTTTTATTGGTTCGTGGGCTTGCCTATTAAAATCCGCTTGCTTTCATAAGTCGAAGGCATGCACACGTCATGCCTTTTCCGGTGGCTAGCCCTCCTCGAGGGCATCGACCAAGTACAGAAAACATGTGAGGCTTGCTGTTTTCTGTCCGGCTCATGGACTACTTTTTCTCTATTTTCCTAGTGCGATTTCGCTTGGCAGAAATCGAGCGCTTTACACAGTTAATTGCACTTTTTCGGTTACGTACATAAATACACTTTTGCCAATAGGTGAAAAGTCCGGTTAGGAGTTTACAATGCTATCAGCTCTAACATGAGCAAACGTGAGACCCGTTGCATTGCAAATGCTTGTTTCCTCTTGAAGCTTTGCTGCGAGGTCAGGAGCTCGGGGTTTATAGCATGATACTGAAATTCTACATTATGTGCAGATACTACTACCAACCGTATCTAACTTCTGTTGAGCTGTGTACAGACTTGGTTGAAGAATCAACATCAAAAGCTGTAGCACTAGCATTCCGTTTCTGCTCATCGTACAGTTCCTAAAACACAAAGGGATACTTAAACAAACGATGATTTCATATTCTATTGCTGTCCCTACTGCTACTTTCATAACTACCTACATCACGTATTGCACCACTTTGCGACCCTGTGCATCACATTATGCACGCGGCATGCATTATGTATGCAAAGGGGGCGTTCTTGCGCAAGGAAGCTCGCAAAAATGGCGCAATAAAATGTACAGGATTTAAGTGCACCATTTTTGGCATCATTTTTAAACTCTGCTGCAAGCAGGCGATAAAAGGTCGCACCCATTGGAATCAATAGGCCTCGTTGCACTTTGCTTCACTAGCGTCAGGATTTTTTACGCTAGTGGAGCAAAACGCTGTGATAGTGAGAGAGCGTAGCTTATATAATCAATATTAACATGAACTAATGTGTAATAATGCTGCATAGAATGTTTTGCTAAAACGTGTGCTTAAAATGTGCCCACGGGGAGTGGCCGCCACTATATACAATGACTAATGAAACTGACTAATAATGTTGAAATGTTATATTAGGATATGATTTTGCATTAATAATAATAGGTTATACGTTAAGGTTTTGTTAATAAATCATTAGGCCTTAGCATGAGTCGAGGCCTAGCTGCCCTGTTTCATATAAAATGTGTTTTTCTAACGTGCAGTGTGCTGACTTGCTGAAGGACATTAACTCTTGTTTTCTTCCAACTAGGAGATGAATGTAACTATAGTAGATCCGTTCTCATGAAATTCGACTTGCTTGTAGAAACATTTTAGCTGAATGCAACAGTGTAGACCACTGGCAGGTACAAGGTTGCCTGAAACGGTACAGAGAGTGGAGCCACTGACCGAAGATGTGCAAAGGACCACGAGAGTATGAAATCATACCGGACATTCCACCCGCTAAAGACGTCAATCATAAGGACCAATAAAATACGTGAGAACTGTTATGGGGTGACAAGTTTGATGAGATAATTGAAATTCTATTGGAGGAAGATAGTGCGGTGCAACCCCTCATCCAACCAAATTTTAGGGGAATGTACAACGAAAATGGGATAAAAACCCTTGACACAAGGAAGTGAATTAGAACAGGAGAGAATAGGAGATAGATGAGAGGGAGATGCTGTGGCGTTTTACTACGACCCAGACACTTTGTTACTCTGCATAGAGACTTTGCTGTTTGGTTCTTAAATTGCCCGTTTACACTTTACCTCCTTATGAAGGAAGTGCCCCTTTTTACCCGATTGCTGAATTCCTGATGGCGATCCAACTGATGTCCTGAGGACGAAGACTGAACCTGAGTGCTGACCGCAATACGGAGGGTAACTATATGACAATGATATTGTGATTGTCTATTTGCCTTTCCTTTCTAGGTACCAACTGCTTCTTTTGACAGAGACCATAGTTAGATGTTTTCCAAATTGGTGTTTCTAAATTGTTTTGCATGAAGCCCAACATGCCAATGCTAATTTGAGGTTAGGAGAGGGGTTCACTAAACTGACGCAAATAAACAAATGACTGAATCTATGCTTTGTTGAATAACGTGATGATAATACTCTGCTAAGGAAAACCTATGTTGACGCTGTGTTATGTTCTAATATTCGTGATTCTTGATTTGATGAAATCTTATCAGAGTTGCCATATTGTGACTATGCTAATGTGTTTCTTGGTTTTTGAGATTAATAAACTTATTAGTAGAATTGTAATCAATACGGAATAAACTTCACAAAATCATAATAAACTGGTGTGGTTATTCATGACTGAAAGGTCATGGTGGTTTTCGAGTTTATTAAATGTCTTTGACTAATTTGAATTGTCGCATTATTGTGAACTTTGATGACATTATTGACATATTGATTGACATGCTGTTTAGTTATCTCGTCCTAAGGTGTCTTCAATCAGGGTCAAAAGATTCATTGGCCTAAAACGAGTCCCAAAGTGAGTAAATTAGTCATAAAGGGACGCGTTAATAATAGCGTCAAATATTTTGATGCTATTTTTCCTAATACAGCTGTGGTACACTGTACCTTAAATATGGCGCACTCATGGTGGCATTAAAGAGGTGCAGGGGTGCCCAAGAAAAGTGGTGCTTCACGATATGTAGCACCACTTTTATTAAATCTGGGTCTTTGTGTCCCAAGGTCAGTGCTGGCTTTTGGGCGATGCGAGCGGTGCAGCCGCTGCGGGTGCTGACCTGGATTGGAGGTGCTGACCTCAAAGGGGCACTGTTTAGCAATAACTTACAAATCTAGCGATTTTAAAGCACCTGCTGAAAAGTTCCTTGTGCATCCAGCCTTCAGAAAACAATTAAAATGTCAAGATACCTCTTGTGATTAATGTTTCTGCTAGGGAAAGAGATGGGAGTCTGGTCTAGCGACATCCTTGACTCGCCATAAAGTAGCGCAGAGAGTTATTACACCTGCTGCAAAGAACAGAACTATATTTTATGTGGATAGCTGAGTGGATTAGTAAAGTCAGCATTTCCAAGCGCTTTAAAACAAATTAATGTATGTGAAAAGGAGGCTATGGCAGTGGTGTAGCAAAACTTAAGGGGGGCTCCTGCAAAGTACCTATAGGGGGTCCCCTCTTACTTGGAACCAGTCAGTGGCTGCTGTCCCTCCACCGTGCACTATGCCAACGGTGGCCCCATAGAGCAGGGGGCCCCCCAGCACGGCGGGGGCTGCAGGGCCTTTGCTATGCCACTGGGCTATGGAGAGAGGAGGGACATATTTGCCGGGGAGTAGTGAGTGAATCCGAGAAGGTGGTCATGGGGTGGTGGGTGCCAAAAAAGACTGTCGCACAGGGCGCCACCAGCGCAAAAGCTGGTCCTGCTCAAGGTCATCGGGTTCTCAATTACAAGGTCTGTTATATGTCCCTTTTTAACAGCAGCTGTTGTATTTTAGCCTACAGTCTTCTTATTCTTCAGTTTTCCTTTTATTAGGTGACTGATGGTGATGGGTCCACAAACCCCAGCAATAATGGGAAATACACTGTCTAAAAATCTTCGCAAGTCCCTTGGTTGGAGCAAAGAAAATCCTTCTGGTGCTGAGTTGGCAAAAGCCAGCGCAATTTAACAATGGGGCATGGCTTAAGTAGTAGGGTGCGCCAAAGCTAGCTGCCATTGTTGTGAGATGAGGGCGTCCCACAATGCTGGTGGACCCAGTCTTAAAGGATCAGTGGGCACAACTCTCAGCCTAACCACGCCAGTCAGTGCATGCTGCTCAGTGGTACTGGCAGCTCCTGAGCTCTGCATTTCTAAGGGCAGAAGACCGTTCAGAGATGAGTCTTGAATTTCCTGCTCTGTGAAAACCTTCTTGGAACAATGAAATGGCAGCTTCTGGGGAAGGCAGGGGGATGCCTTTGTGTTATGAGTGCCCCTCAACCCAGAGCTATCATTGGGGCTGAGAACAGGCGTTATTGAGCCATAACAGATGCTCCGGTTCCTGATAGATACTTACTAAGTTTGCCTGCATAATGTGCTTTAGGTTCCAAAGTGCAGGCCATTTAGTAAACTTGATGGCATAGATGGTATATTGTTACTTCATTCTTGGCGTAATTGTACATGTAGACCTGCATAACAGCATGTGTACTCAGGGGGCATATTTATCATAGTATGGGTTGCATTTATGCCATACAAGGGGGTGCAAGGGCGATGCGACACTAAAGTCAGATTTGTCAAGCCACGCTACGCCACCTTGCGTGGCCCTGTAAGGCTTGATAAATCTGGAGTAACAGAAGGCAGAGCAAATCTCTGCCTTGCATTACTCTGCCCCAGGGAGGAGTTCCATGCGTGATGCATGGGTGTTCCCACATATCCAGTCATGGATTTTGGTGCATTTTCAGACTTACCATGAGTGGTAGACCTGGGAATGAGTCAAAATGGTACACCTCCCTGAGGGAGGCATAACAAGGAGAAATATTGTTGTTTCTCCTCGTTTTTTCCTCTTTCTAAGTGTGCATTCTGCAGCATACATAGAAAGGGGAACATGCCTTTGAAGATTGCTTTTGTGCAGGAAGGCAGGCCTTCCTGCACAAAAAACAATCCTCCTTACAGCGCAGGCACCCTCGCACCATGGTACAAGGGTGCCTGCATTGTCGCTAGGCAGCCAAAAGTGCGCCAGCACTAGGAAAGGACAGGAATACCCATTTAATGTTAAATAAGGACCATTCCTGTCCATTCCCTTTCACACAGTGCAGCAAGGTGGCTTGCTGCGTTGTGTGAAAGATTGATACATGTGCGCCTCAATCTTTACTTTTCATAGCTGTGTACAAGTCTTTTTCTATGTCTCAAAAAAGCTTGACGAATAGCATTTAGTTAAATTATTTAACGTCTATAGACCTCATGGGACAGAATGCAGTGATGCTGGTAATCTTAATTTCGATTTATTTCAGTATTTGTTTACCAAGTTTAGGTACAGAATCAACCTAATGACTCGAAAATATTGTTGGTAACCAGACATAATGGACAAAATACACAAGAAATGTGTCAATAGTGCACTGTTTTTGGGCTCCTGTGAGGAAAGTTTGATCACATCTGCTGAAATGATCTGTGATGACTAAGAGAATCTGTATCCCCTGTGGGCCATTACCAGTGAGAGAATATAAGTGCACACTAAAACCATGGAACCTGTAACCCGAGGAATGTGCCATTGGTGCAACCGGTTTTGCTATAATCTTACCAGTTATGTATTGGGTACTTGTAGGAAGTTGGCTCTGTATATACTATCTCAAAGTGAAAGATAGTGTGCACAGAGTCCAGGGGTTCCCCTTAAAGGTTGATAGTGGCAAAATAAGATAATTCTAGTGCTCTATTTTGTGGTAGTTTGGTCGAGCAGTAGGCTTATCAGAGGGTAGTGTTAAGCATTTGTTGTACACACACAGGCAATAAATGAGGAACACACACTTAAAGACTTAACTCCAGGCCAATAGGATTTATATAGAAAAATATATTTTATTAATTTATTTTTAGTACCACAAGATTCATATTTGAGGTAAGTACATAAAATGCAAGGTACGTCACACAGGTAAGTATAGAACTTTGATTTAAAACAGTAGTACACACAGTTTTGGTTAAAATGGCAAATAGCTACTTTAAAAGTGGACACTGTAAAAATCAACAGTTCCTGCGGGAGGTAAGTTTTCGTTAGTTTCTCAGGTAAGTAAAGCACTTACACAGTCAGTCTCCTGGGCATAGGCAGCCCACCGTTAGGGGTTCAAGGCATCCCCAAAGCCATAGCACCAGCAACACAGGGCCGGTCAGGTGCAGAGGTCAAAGGAGGGTCCAAAACACATGGGCGCCTATGAAGAACAGGGATGCTCCGGTATGTACCTGCGTCCTTGGGAAGCAGACCAGGGGGGTTTTGTAGAGCACTTGGGGGACCACACACAAGCACACAAATCACACCCTCAGTGGCACAGGGGCGGCCGGGTGCAGTGTGCAAAGCAGGCATCGGGTTTTGCGATGAAAGCAATGGAGGGACCCGGGGGTCACTCTGGCGATGCAGGCAGGGCACAGGAGGGCTTCTCGGGCCAGCCACCGACTGGGTTAGGATGAGGGCCGCCTGCTGGTCTCTCTTGCACTGGTAGGTGGTTCCTCTCGGTCCTGGGGGCTGCGGGTGCAGTGCTTGGTCCAGGTGTAGGGTTCCTTTGTTACCAGGCAGTCGTGGTCAGGGGAGCCTCTGCATCCCCTCTGCAGGTGTCGCTGTAGGGATTTAGGGGGTCAACTCAGGATGTCCACATCGTTGGAGTCGCCTGGGAGTCCTTTCTGCAGTGTTTGTTGTCCTGAACTCGAGCCAGGGGCGTCGGGTGCAGAGTGTGAAGACTCACGCTTCTGGCGGGAAGTGAGAGTCTCTTTAAAGTTGCTTCTTTGTTGCAATTTTGTTACTGTTTCTGGACAGAACCGCTGTCCTCTGGAGGTTCTTGGTCCTTTAGGTTCAGGTCAGTCCTCTGAGTCCTCAGAGGTCGCTGGTGCCGCTGGATGCGTCGCTGTGCAGGTGCTTTGAGTCTGGAGACAGGCCGGTAGGGCTGGGGCCAAGTCAGTTGTTGTCTCCGTCGTCTCTGCCGGGCTTTCAGGTCAGCAGTCCTTCTTGTTGTTGTAGGTTGCAGGAATCTGATTTCCTGGGTTCAGGGTGGCCCCTAAATACTTCACTTGGGGGTGTGTTTACGTCTGGGAGCAGTAGCCAATGGCTACTGCCCTGGAGGATGGCTACACCCTCTTTGTGCCTCCTCCCTGAGGGGAGGGGGGCACATCCCTATTCCTGTTGGGGGAATCCTCCAAAACCAAGATGGAGGATTTCTTAAGGCAGCGGTCACCTCAGTTCAGGACACCTTAGGGGCTGTCCTGACTGGTGGGTGACTCCTCCTTGTTTTTCTCATTATCTCCTCCGGACTTGTCGGCAAAAGTGGGGGCTGTGTCCGGAGGGGCAGGCATCTCCACTAGCTGGGATGCCCTGGGGTGCTGTAACAACAGGCATGAGCCTTTGAGGCTCACTGCCAGGTGTTACAGTTCCTGCAGGGGGAGGTGAGAAGCACCTCCACCCAGTGCAGGCTTTGTTCCTGGCCACAGAGTGACAAAGGCACTCACCCCATTTGCCAGAAACTCGTCTGGTTGTGGCAGGCTGGCAGGAACTGGTCAGCCTAACACTACGAATTGGACTGGTATACAGGGGGCATCTCTAAGATGCTCTGTGTGTGCATTTGTCAATAAATTCCACACTGCTATCAGTGTGCATTTATTGTGCTGAGAAGTTTGATACCAAACTTCCCAGATTTTAGTGTGGCCATTATGGAACTGTGGAGTTTGTAACTGACAGACTCCCAGACCATATACTCTTTATGGCTACCCTGCACTTACAATGTCTAAGTTTTGGCTTAGACACTGTATGGGCATAATGCTCATGCAAATATGCCCTCACCTGTAGTATAGTGCACCCTGCCTTAGGGCTGTAAGGCTTGCTAGAGGGGTGACTTACCTATGCCACAGGCAGTGGACTAAGGGCATGGCACCCTGAAGAGAGTGCCATGTCGAATTAGTCATTTTCTCCCCACTAGCACACACAAGCTGTGAGGCAGTGTGCATGTGCTGAGTGAGGGGTCCCCCCCATGCTGCAGCCCTTAGAGACCTTCCTTGGCTACAGGGCCCTCGGTACCAGGGGTACCAGTTACAAGGGACTTATCTGTGTGCCAGGGCTGTGCCAATTGTAGGAACAAAGGTACAGTTTAGGGAAAGAACACTGGTGCTGGGGTCTGGTTAGCAGGGTCTCAGCACACTTTCAATCATAACTGGCATCAACAAAAGGCAAAAGGTAAGGGGATAACCATGCCAAGGTAGGCATTTCCCTACAGTACTGTTTTTGCAGTATACTTCATGTCATCCCAGGCCTGGCTAGTGCATACAGTACCTAACAGGAAAGAAGCTTCTTGATTCTCACAGTTCACTTTATGTCTAGTTATACAGACAATTAGCATGCCGGCAATTCCTGGATAAGATATCTATGCTTGCTTCATGTCGTTAATGGCCAGTCAGATAACTGAGATATTTCCAGGCCCAGGTCAGTGTAATATGCCTCTGATTCCCCTCTTGTAAATACAGCAACACAACTCTGAGATGATTTAGGTTCCTGTTTCAGGATGAGGAACTTGCATACAGCTTTTATGACTAACTATGTTACCTTGGTCCAGTTCCCTGTGGAATGGAGAATCTGAGTTAATATTTTTCTAGCCAGAGTAATATTACATCTGACAATTGCACAGTTAGAGTGGAAAGCTGCCTATGGTCAGTTTTGGCTTGGCCTTCGTGAACATATATGTTATTGGGTTGTTATGCGGCTTCATAGGGCGTCTTGGTTCAAAGAGGTAGTTGTGAACCCTTCCGTTATGGTCCAATTGTGTGAGTTGGTTAGTCCTTTTCAGATGAAGGTAATGAAAACGAATGGCCTGGGTTACTTTTGTTCTCTTTCAGACAAAACTGTATCTAGTTCATCTTATTATCAACTAGAACAGTGTATGCTAATTGAGAATCCGTTATGCTTTCAGACTACCCAACAGAATTAGGGCTTGATTTAGAATTTGGAGGAGGGGTTACTCCATCACAAACTTTACGTATATCCTGTTCGTAGTATTACAAGTTCCATAGGATTTCATGGAATTGCAATGCGGTAGATGGGTTATCCGTACTGTTTGTGACAGAGTAACCCCCTCCGCTAAACTCTGAATCAGGCCCTAAGTATTCTTCTGCTATGTTCTTCTATAGCCTTGACAGACATAATGATATTTTCAGGGTACACTATCACCACAATCATGCTCCTAGCAGTCTTTAGCCCATCAGTTAAATTACTTTCATTCTACTTCAAGTTCACTAATTTAATGTTGATAACATGCCCCTGTCATTAAATGCATTTGTACTCAAGAAGGGGCGACCTGAGGTATATAGCAGCAAAAGTGCCACCTGACGGATACAGCAGCAGACGTGTGTCACTCAACATCCCCAACGAAATGCATGTTTGATTTGCTTTTGATTAAATTTCAGTAATTTCTGCACAATTGCTCAAGTCTTCTGGTTGATACACATTGAAGATGATGCGCTGAGGCACCCTGTGGTTCTGGATGCTCCATTGATGTTTAGAAGTCACACCCTGGGAGTTTGATATGCTCATTACAACCAAGATTTTCATGTTGGATGATGCAAAAAGAATATGGATGCGTTCCCATTCTCCATGAACATGTGGCTCAGTCCAGAGTCGGAGGGAATATCACAATGGTCAGGAATCAGCAACAGAAAGATCTGGAAGTCGGGTGACTAGGTGTCTCTGGTTTGCCGGGACAATTCAGGTTTTCACCAGCAGTCCCTGCAGATTTCGGGAAATTTAGCTCATGTCCTGGTTTTTAGAGAGGGTTTTCTTAAAACGGTGGGGGTGATTCTTTTTGTTTTCCAAAGTAGAGCTAGTTAGCAGGTGTTATCAGAAAGCAATTTAATTAACAGGCATGACACTGGCTTTCGAAAATGCATTTTATTTATATTCTTAGTGCCTCTTTTGTAACTGTCTGCTAATGACCTCTGTCTTTCTGTGTGCTGGGTTGAAGTAAAATTATAGTCCTTCTTCTATTTTT
Source organism: Pleurodeles waltl (assembly GCF_031143425.1). NCBI lineage: Eukaryota > Metazoa > Chordata > Amphibia > Caudata > Salamandridae > Pleurodeles > Pleurodeles waltl. Next base: position 970,845,615 of record NC_090439.1, read on the forward strand.
CTGAAATGTCCCGGTTTTTGGCTTTACAATTCTGGTCATCTTATCTGGAAGGCTTAAGGGACATCACAAGCCACTGGCAAGCAAATGAGGTAGGTGGATTGTGGGGGAAAGAAGTGCACATCGGACAGTCTGCTGACAACAACAGGCGTTTCTTCCTCTTTTATGTTTTCTTCTTTTCCAAAGTGGGATTTGTCTCACAAGGGAGGCATGGAGAAAGAATAAGAACAAGGTAACTGTTGTTCCAGCATGATCTTAGGGTCAGGCAGAGCAGTGCTACTCAGGACTTTGGCAGTCCCTTCTCTGTTTATTAACGACCCCCACTGCAGTATATTGCACTATCTGAACATCCTGGTCCACAGTCAGTGTTGAAGTACTGTTTGAAAAGGTTATTTCAGTTTAAACATAATATTGGGCTATCATTACCTGTTTTATGCCTGTGAATCTGCAAAGGAATTCCTAGAAAGAGTGAATTAATTTATTAGTGTGGATTTCTGTGCTAAATAATCAGTAGTAAATCCCTCTCTAATGGTGGGGATTTGGCATTCCAGGGCATAAGTTGGTTTGGAAATTTTGGGATGCCCACAAACTTGCCCCTGTCCATCCTGGAAATGTGAAGATATTTACTACAGTTAAGGGCAAAAGTAATTCCCCTTCCAGGATGAAAAGGGAAATTGATCAACCCAATCCTTCTGGAGCACATGGGAACATCTTTCTCCATAGGGAAAAATGTTTCCCTGCAAAGAAAACATTTTGTGCGTTTTCACATAGGGTTCCATTCCCTATGTATAGAGTGCTATGGTCATCTCCTCATACAGACAACAGCAGCCTTTAGGAAAAGTCACTTCACATTACTAGAAGTATATTTGAAAAATTGTACCAGGCACAGATTTCCAGATATATCTCTAAAAATATTTGGGACTCAATAAGTTTGTAAAAATACTCCCAGGCAGAGAGGGAAATATCCACCTATACGAATATTTTTTTTTTCATGAATACAGTCCAAAGAGATTTTTTCTGATTCCATTGCAAGATTTGTTCATCCGAACTAGACAGAAAACAACTTTGCTAAAATGGTCTTTATGGTAGAGGAAAGAGAAGTGCTGGTATATGTAACAAGACAAAGGAGAGATCTACCTACAGTGTAACTTTACAACATGGCATTCCACTTTCTTATGCTTGGGAACCTCGACTCTCATGTGCACTGAAATGAAGTACTCTCTGTGAGTTTTCGGTAGATTTATTGTGATGGCAGCAGGACATAACAGCCTTCCTCTCCGCACATTTCACTGGCCCGCATCTTCTCCACCAACCACTTCCCAGCGAATCTCCGGCCCCCAGCATTCCAATTCCAAGACAATCTCTCGGCATTGGGAGAGCGGCACGTTCTATAAAATACGACCCATACTATAAAATACGACCCAACATACACCTCAACCCCTCCTGAGCACCATAAGATATTGCAAACAAATCTTAGTGTGAGAAGTGGTGGGTCTCGGTCATGGTATATTACAGAGAATTATGAGGGAGGTCCATCCCAACCTAGAGTGTCGATAAAAAGTTCAGTACTCCAGAGTCAAGTGCCCCCAACTCTTAATAATATTAAGGCATGGATATTTTCACATTAGTATATTTTGCAGATGGATCTAGTGCTCTCACTGAAGCAAAACCATGCAGAGCACTGATGTAGAGTTAACACACTGGGGCTCTTTCACCTTGCTACCTCCAACACTGGGTGCTTTTTGCTGGTCAAGCACAGTTCTGCTGTTAGGCTTCCTGGAATCAATACAGAAAAGAAAATACCAATTCCCCTTCCAGGCTACTTCTTCAAATATGCTTGTGCAATGAAACATAATAGTTCTTTGAATAGCATTTCATGAGACTGCCTATTTGCAATGTCTACATCATGGGAATGCCCAATTGTGTGGGCAGGACTGACATTCACTTTAACTAGATTAATTGATTCCATTTTGGATGGCAGGCAACTAGAAAAATGCAATTCAATTTGTCAAACCAGTTATTGAAACCCAGGTAGGCAGGCAGAGATCGGGATGATTTAGAGAGGTCTCTGAGACTAAGGCCCAGGTTTACTAAGATTTTTCTCTGGGGTTGCAGCACATTTGTGGTGCATCCAGGCACAAAATCCTTTTTGATATTTAGTAAACCATGCAAACTTGATTTCCGAGGTCTTGAATGGCTTAGTAAATACAATGTACCACAACGCAGTACATAGAACTGTCTTGTGTTACTCTGCATCAGCTAGGGGTTATATGGATGGAGCATGGTTGTTCCCATGAATCCACCCAGGTATTTTGATGCAAAGCTAGATTTAGAACGGCTTGTAAACCTGGGTTTGAGCCGAAATGGTGCACCTACCAGATAGAGGATTAACAAGGAGAAATATTTTTGTTTCCCCTCGTAACATCCTCTTTCTATGTGTTCTGCATTCTGTAGCACTCAAGGAAAGAGCAATATGCTCCTAAGGGTTGCTTTTGTACAGGAAGGTATCCCTTCTTGCACAAAATTATCCTGCCCTTGACGCAGGCACCTTTGCACCATCGTGCAAGGATGCCTGCATTGGTGATATGCAGCACACAGCGTGTCAGTGCAGGAAGAGAAGAGAATTTCACAATATATTAGTAGTTATAGTGTATTTCTGTTCTTTCTCTTTCACACAATGCAGTGCAACAAGTTAACTTGCTGTGTTGTGTACATTGTGTTAAAGAAAAGTAAATCAGGCGCAAGTCTGTAAAGAAGTCAAGGAATTCTGAATTGTAAAATGGAGGTTTGTAGGTAATGAAAAATATTCATTCCTTATACACAAGACAAGCAATGCATCGAAGGTCCAAATTGTTTCAATGTCTTTGTTTTTCCTGTGAACAGTGAGGTCTTGACAGAAATAATTTTCTCCATAAATTAGTAACTGTACCATACTTTTCTTTAGATTAAAACTTTTAGTTGCCTTAGTTCATCCTGTTTTGTATTACTTTTTGGACCAATGCCTTCTTTTAGGATCCATCATACTGATAATACTAAGTTAATTGTCACAAACGACGCTCTTTGTTTGCATTTTTGTATTCCATGTGTATAAAAAGAGGTATCTTTGTTATTGCTCCTCATGTTGAATAGTTCTAAAGTGACCTCGTTGGCAATTGTTCATTATTAAGCTTCAGGAGCGGCTCCTTCACAACAGCGAAGGAGCGATGCCCCACTGGCTAAGCCAGCAGCTGAAAAATAAAACAATAGTTTACTATCAGCCAGCAGCATGTGCAGGCTGTGCCTTGTGAGGGGGAGAGGGAGTGGAGTGCACTTAAGTGCGCATGTGTGTTTGGCTGGCTGTCTTAGGCCGGCCAAACACACATGCGCACTTAGGTTTCTCCAACCCGGTTGTGTTGCACATCTGGGTTGAAGAATCTGCACAGACTTCCATGAAGTTTCTGAGTGGCAGACCAAGCCGCTTAGACCAATCCTGGTGCTGCTCTCATGATAGGTTTAGCATGACAGCAGCACCAGGATTGCATGAGGAGCCTGTGCTGGTGTCCCAGGGACTGCTGGGACACCAACACCATTGAGAGGAAACAGAAGTGAGGCAGCCGGCGTCAAAAAGGTAAGTTTTTTTTAATTATATATTTTTTTATTTTAGCCCCCTTCCTGCTTTGTCCTCCCCCAGCCTGCCCCTTGAGATTTTCGGCCGCCGCCACTGTTAAGCTTTCTCTTTTGCTGTGCGTTTTAATAAGCATTATCTAAATGTGTGAAATTTAATTTAACAATCCCAAAAAGAAGAAAGGTTGAACAAATTAGAACTCATGATCTACAGACTGCTTAACTGACTGAGGTCCTAAGTGGAAAAGATGACTTCACTAAATGGTAAAACAGTAATGCCGAGGCTGCTATCCCATCATGAAGAGACAACTATCGAAATACACTGCCTTCCACTATGGCGCTCGTATGAGTGGTGAATGTAACTTTTGAATCAGGTCTTGGATATTGAATTACACCAGCCTAAATAGTTTGTGGAACACTTGCCACTTGCAGAGCAAACACAAGGGAATGCAAGATCTCGAGAAACCTCAAAGAATTTCCTGTGACCACAATTGTGGCCGCAGAAGAACTTGAACGTAAGTATTTATAGCTCTTTGACTTACTACTGATTCTAAATACAGCAGTGACCATGCTTGACGGGAAGCCGCTGACTAACACCATGATGCATAAAATATTTTTTTTCATCACACCACTTTCCCTGAACAGCTGCCAAAGCAAACGCTCCTCTTTGTAGTAAATGTGAGGCTGTCACCCGGGGAGGCTTCTGTTTGGATCAGCATCACAGTAGCATTTTCTTATCCTCTATTATGTGAACTGATGTCATAATATGCCACTCATTATTACTTTAGGTTTAGTAGCGCTATAATCATGTAAATTATAGTTTGAAGGTAACACAAAATCCTCCAATTTCCAGAAAAAAAACTATAGAAATATAGAGTAGAATCCGCCATCTGGATTCCCTGCATCATAGGGATACTGTTGTGGAGGAAACTCAGCATGAGAGATTCTACTCCCATTTAGAGTTTCTCCAGACATTGGAGGATTTTCAGTCCCCTCCATACCTTAAAGAAGACCATGAACAGGAATATATCTGGGCAGACACGTTTTGACTGCTATAGAGCCCTGGGGTTGCCAAGCAGGCGGGCAGCATGGGAGGACCTGTGGCTACTTTATATACTGAGACCTTGAACCTTGCTATGTAATCGGGCACACAACAGCAGTCTCCCTCATGCCACACTATAGGGTGACCACCCGTCCGTGATTTTCATGGACTGCCTGTAATTTCGTCTTGCCATCCGTTGTCCGTGATGAAAGGCTTAAGAGGACGGCATTTGTCCGTAATTTTAGCCTTTCACCAAAAGGACAATGAAGGGCAGGGCAAAACTACGGGCTGATCAGTTTCCCCAGCTGGATTGAAAGGCATGGAGTCTCCTGTGCTCTGAGGGAGGGCGGGGCAGACAGATAAGAAAAGGCCTTCTTGCCAGGATATCTCCTTCCCTAAAGAAATGCAAATGTGGGCAACTGGTAAATCTACAAGTGCAAAGGGGCTTGAAAACCTGCAGTGACTTTAATAAAGTGAGTCACTTGAAGCTTTGTGATGGCAAAGATATTTTCTTTTAGAGAGGTACTGTAATGGTGTTCCAAGGGAAGCTGTGGAGTGTGTGGTTTTAATGGAGTGTTATAAAAGATGTTAGTACTATGTATAAACTGTATATTATGCAAATCTGCATTTGAAAAGCACTTTTTTAATTTAACCGAAATGTATTTATACATTTTGTAGCAGCCTATATTACGATGTAATTGTATTTATATAGCGCTTACTACCCCTGATGAGGCGTCGAATGCATGTTTAAAATAAGGACATACACATTCACTTTACTTTCAGGGACCTCAATATTGGCAAAGCCAATAGGTCTCGTCTATGTAAGAGTTATTGGCTTTGCCGATGTATTTTGGCCATGTTATTCACCAGATTGGCTTCTGTTCAGCATGGCTAAAAGTTAGTGGCATAGTGGTGTGGAGTGGAGTAGAGTGGCATAGGAGTAGTGGCGTAGACCCCAGTGATGCAGAGTACAGTGCAGTGGGGCACATTGCAGTTGCTTAGAGCGCATTGGTGTAGAGTGCAGTGGTTTAGAGTGCAGTGGCATGGAGTGTCGTGGGACAGAGTAGAGTGGCATAGAGTGCAGTGGAGTAGAGTGGCATACAATAGAGTGACAGAGAGTGCAGTAGTGTAGAGTGGTGCAGTGGCATAGGGTGCAGAATAATCTCGCGTGGCAGGGAATGCAGTGGCGTAGTGTAGAGTGGTGAAGTGCAGAGTAGAGAATAGTGCTGTACAGTGGAGTGATGCAGAGTAGAGTGGTATAGCTTGCAGTGGCATAGAGTGCAGTGGCGTAGAATGCAGTAGTACAAAGTAGATTGGGATACAGTACAGTGGCAGAGAGTGCAGTGTTGCAGAGTAGAGTGTCAGTGCAGTGATGTAGAGTGGAGTAGAGTGGCACAGGGAGCAGTGACATAGAGTACAGTGGTGCAGAGTAAAGGGCAGTGGCATACAGTGCAGTTGTTTAGAGTGCACTGACGTAGAGTGCAGTGGCATAGAGTGGCACGGGAGAGAGTAGAGTGGCATAGAGTGCAGTGGAGTAGAGTATATTGGTGCAGAAAGTAGTAGTACAGAGTAGAGTGGTGTAGAGTATGGTGGCAGCCAGTACAGTGTTGCAGAGTAGAGTGTCAGCATGCAGTGGTGTAGAGTGCATTTAACTAGAGTGCAGTAGACAGAGTGGTGTAGAGTGCGGTGACGTAGAATAGATTGTTTCAGAGTAGAGTGCAGTTGCATAGAGTGGAGAGGTGCAGGGTAGAGTGCAGTGGCATAGAATGTAGTGGCAAAGAGTGCAGTGGCATAAAGTAGATTGTTTCACAGTAGAGTGAAGTGGGTTAGAGTGGAGAGGTGCAGGGTGGACTGGAGTTGCACAGAGTGGCATAGAGTGTGATGGCATAGAGTAAAGTGGTGTAGAGACTTGTGGCACAGAATCCAGAGGTGCAGAGTAGATTAGAGTGAAATACAGTGTATTGATGTAGAGTGCAGGGGCATAGAGTTGAGTGTTACAGAGTAAGGTGCACTAGCATAGCGTGTACTAGCTTAGAGTGCAGTGGCGTACAGTGTAGTGTTGCAGAGTGGCATAGGATGGAGTTGTATGGACTAGATTGGTGTTGCCTAGACTGGTATAACATGCAGAGGAGCAGAGAACAGTGGTGTAGAGAGGCGTAAAGTGCATTGACATAGAGTGGCACAGAGTAGAGTACAGTAGAGAGGCATAGTGTGAAGTAGCATAGAGTGCAGTGGCAAAATGTGGCGTGGTTCAGAATGGAGAAGAGTGCAGTGCAGTGGCATGGAGTGGTGTAAAGTGGAGTGATGCAGAGTAGGGTGCAGTAGTGTGGAGTAGTGCAGAGCAGGGAGTGGAGTATGCATGGTGTGGTAACACACTGCCATTACAGACAACACATTTTTTGATTGAAATGACCATTACATTTGCACAGACAAATAGTTTTTCAAATCAAACTATACTGTGCCAGACGATGATGTGTGGAAATTCCAACACCTAATGTAATAATTTTTTTAATCATATAAAGGTATTTGTTTGCAGCACAGTTCTGAATTAACAAAAATGTGCTTCATTTGTACTCCTAATTCTGATATATTCTGAAGTTTATTTAAATGTTGTCATGTGATAGAAAAAACTCTTTCCTAACCCCTTATCAAGGAAGATTGCCATGTAAAACCTCTCACTTTGAAGTCAGAGAAAGAAAAGTAAACACTAAGGCCCGTATTTATACTTTTTTAGCGCCGCATTTGCGTCGTTTTTTGACGCACAAACGGCGCAAACTTGCAAAATACCATTGTATTTTGTAGGTTTGTGCCGTTTTGCGTCAAAAAGCGGCGCAAATGCGGTGCTAAAAAAAGTATAAATACGGGCCTAAGTTCTCACCGAAGACAGAGCCTGACATTTGACTTTGTTCTTTGAATGCACAGCAAATGTGATGAGAAAAGAACAAGATTTACAGGCCTGTTTACAGAAACGGAGTACTCAGAAGGATACTGTAAATAAGGTTTGGGCATGGGAAGGAACAAACTCAAGCTGCACAGCCTAAAACAAATAAAGCCAGCAAACTGAAAGCAACAAAATGTGAGTTACAAACCACAAGGCCAATGGCAAGCAACGGGGGAATGCATTCCCAAAGAAGCACTATGAATGTAGTTAAAGTGACAGAGGTGGGATACTTTGTGGGGAAAGTCCAGTATTTTAGTCCAGTCCATATCTTGCAGAGGTTTGGCCAAATAAATCACCCAGGTAGTATGACGAGAAGACCTGGACTGGTTTCCATGTTGCAGGAAAAGTCTGTATAACCATTCTATCAGTTTGCCACCGGTTCCTATGGTGTAAAGCTTCTGGCACACCGCTTGTAGAATTAGTGCTAAGTGGCAGACATGAAATACGACATTTAATGATTATTTAAGGTGGTTGTAAGTAAGGAGTTGACCTGAGTAAAAACAGTAGTTGCAAGGGCTTGGAAATTATGTAGCTCGCCATCAAGAAACAAATCCCCCACTTTTAAGATACCTGCAGCATGCTACTGATGGAGTTGCTCTGAGCACAGCCGTTCTGTGCGAGTGGGAAGGCTTAGCAAACGTAGTGCAGGAGCACAGGGTTTCTTTGTGTCAGTGAGTTCACTGGTTCTAGCAAGGCAAGAGAAAGCTGTGCATGATAACCCCAGATGGTGATATGTAGAATGGTCAGTAGGAAACAATGAGCAGTGCATTAAGCCTTCCTTAAAAGTCTTTACTGATAAACCTCATCTCATGCAGGGAGGTGGGAAGAAAGCCAGCGAGCCACCCATTGGACCTGTGCAGCTGAATAAATGCATTCTAAGTCCAGAAGACCTATTCCACTTGCAGTCACAGGTAGCTTTAGAGTGGAAAGAGCTACCCAACGGCACTGCAGTGACCAAATCAGTTGTGTGGCATGTCTGAAGAAGGAATGAAGGATGAGCAGCATCTTCACCAGTGCCAAGTGGCCCAGTACAGAAAGCAGAAGAGAAGACCAAAAAAGCAAACTGGGTTTGGAGGGACCATGACACTCTGCCAAGATTTCCGTTTTGCAAATCAGCGGGAGAATGGTAAATATTAATCACTAGGTACCGAAAGGTAACTGGTTCCCAGTTCAATCTGAGATCTAATTGTATACAAAGGGGAAAACAGTGCCATATGTTAAAGAAACACAAATTACATTTTAACATTTTTACATTTTCTTTGTGCAATTTACATCCTAAATATTTTGAAGTTTCTATGTGTACTTGACACTTAGGGATAACCCAGATCACTAGTTTGGCTTTTGCTCAATTTCAAAACCATTTAAAGACATGGACAAAGTGGGCAATTGCCTTGCACAACCTTGCAAGGGGTCTGGCCCCTGCTCACCCTTCACAAGCAGGAACAGCAGACCATTGCACCAGAAGAGTTTGCCAAGGTGGATGGGTGTTGCGTGTTCAACCACTTGACAGTGCCACTTCTGTTTCTCTCCTGTGTGCAGAGACAACTCCCCAGGCGCCCAATACCTTCCGATAGTCTTGGTGGAGCCATCTTGTCTGATTTTAGGAATTGTCCCACCTTGTTCTTCTCTTCGTTATTTATCCAGTTCTGAGCAACAACCTTTGAGTCACTTGTCGTGGATCTCCCATTTGATCTTGATTTCATCCTCCTCTTTTATTATCTTTGATTGGTAGCCCGGGCTCCCATTTCTGAGATAAATGTAGAGTCCCAGACACACACTCTAGTGCTGTGAGACTACAGAAAAGTTTTGGGTACCTCACATTCTGACATTAGGTGTGAGACTGTTGCCTACACCATCTGCCCTGCCTCTTTAAAAGAAAATTGGGTTGAAAGCCCATGGGCGGTTGGGGTAAGCCAGGTGTTTTTGTTCAATTTGTTTAAACTAGCATAAGGTTAATTACCTTAATGTTTCCCAAACTGTTTGCCAGGGGTTTAAAAATGTCCAGAAACATAATCAAAATGTTGCTGTTACTTTCTCTTCATGAAAGATTGGGTAGATTTGGGGAGGGGTGATGGCCTTGATGCAGTACTGAGGGGCATTAATTTACTACTGAACAAGGACGTAATGTGGCACCTGAATGTAGCATACCAGGAGGCAATCACAAAAAGACCAAAGTGAATAAATAGTGCTATGTTAAAAAAGAGTAAATAAATGCACTGACAACATAGTGAGGCATGGCCTCTCTTGTGTGTGTCTCTAAAACTGACTTTTGTTCTTGAATTTTTGTCCTGAATTTTGACCCTTTGTCCTGAATTTTGACCCTTTGTCCAGAATGTTTTACAGTTCCTGTCCAGCATTTGCCTCAATGCCAGGTGCTCACCCTAGCCACACACACTACAGCACTGTCAGTGCTGCTCTACTCAGGCACACTGTCATTGATCAGCAGCAGCCTGCGGACCCTTAGCTTGGTGAAATCACGGTCTAGCCCCACAATGTACAAAGTTCTCTCACCCTCTAGGCCTTTCTGGTGCAACCGCTAATCCAAGCTTTGGTCGTCTCCTCAGCACTCATTGTGTTACAGTTTCTTGTCCCTCATCACTTTCGTATATGTGCACGTGAATCCCCTTGTGTTGTTACCAATGGAATGTTCGGATGATTGAGGATGCTGCAGACAGGTATCCGCCTTTCTGTCAAGAGGCTTGAATAAAATAAACTACTGTGTTCTGTATAGTAATGAAACCTTTTAGAAATCTTTACTTGATTGTGTTGCGAAAGCCAAAGGCAAACCTATGGACTGTCCTCCACCTGACTGATTCCTGTCTTTCTCTATGGGTATAATGCTTGCGTCAGCAACTTATAGATGAGGATGGACGAGAGGCCTTCTGACTCCCACCTCTGACTCGTAGGAGAAGCGGATGAATTACCCTTAAGCCCTTCTGGATAACGAACTAAGTAAGGACAAGAATACTGTGTGCTCTTACTCTCAATGTACCTGGAACCTGACTTCATCACTGAACCTCTGCTGAAGTCGATCTGCTTAACAGCAGAGCAGCGTGCGGACACACACACACACACACACACACAAAAACATGGTTCCTGGTGGGGCACAGGTGTAGGCAAAATCTGGTTTCGCATGGAAGTAAAAACTTGGAGCTGATTGGTGAAGTGCCTTAAACAGTATAGGCTGGTTGGGACATGTATGGAATGCCCAATATGGAATTGTGAGTGAAGAATGAGGACTCCTCAGAAATGTATAGTTGCCCTGGAGTGCAAACTGGACCAAAAGGTACTGGTGGCAAGATAGTGAACTCTCTATCAAATAGTTTATACGAAGAGTAGTCTCACAGAATATAATACATTTTGAAGCGTGGGACGGAAGGAACAGTGACTTACTAATAAGGTTGGCAAAATTGTCTTTTTAGGTCCAGCATAGCATCTGGGCTTTTAACCACGCCCACCGCAGGCCCATCACTATCACTCGTTTGTGGGTTTGCCTTTCAGAAATCCTTTGTTTTCGTTGGTAAATGCTTTACATTTGTCCCTCCTTGGGGAGGTTATGTTACCGCCTTGGACATTGACCCTGTTACATGGATAATTGCACTTTTGCATATAACTTTGACTGCGAGTGAACTTCTTTTTCCTTTTCTGTCTCTCCTTGGTGTTCACGCTCATGGCGGTGGTGGTGCTTTGAATCGGCTCACTCACGTCAACTGTTTTACTTTTTATTTTCAGTTTGTGGGGCAAGAAAACTCCAGTTAGGAATTTACAATGCTAATAGCTAACTCAAGCAAATGCGAGACCCATTGCAGTGCAAATGCTTGTTTCAGTTTATGGTAAGCAAATGTAAAACTATTTGCAATTCTACTGTTTCTGTATCTGCATGCCCAAATGTTGAAACAAGCACTGCAAAGCCAATAAGTCATACCTAAAAGAGCTATGGCCTTTGTCAGTGTCTCGTAGCCATTTTGTCTAGCAGCACACCTTCTGTGCAGCTCTGCTAAACACAACTAAAGAAAACAGAGATGGGCTCTGGGCTAGTGGAGTCATAATGTTTTTTTTCGTTTTAGCTGTTAACTCTCCCAAGGCAACATGGAGTGAGGGATAGAGAGGACATGTGAGAGGGTGTTAGAAATGGGGCTTTGGTTGACAGTCAGGTTACCCCCTGTTCAAGCAAGGACCCTCACTCTAGTCAGGGTAAAAGAGAATCACCCTCAGCTAACTCCTGCTTACCCCCTTGTTAGCTTGGCAGAGCAGTAGGCTTAGCTTCAGAGTGCTAGGTGTAAAGTATTTGTACCAACACACACAGTAACTTAATGAAAACACTACAAAATTACACAACACAGGTTTAGAAATATAGGAAATATTTATCTAAACAAAACAAGACCAAAACGACAAAAATACACAATACACAAGTCAAGTTATCAATAAAAAAATGCAAAAAGAGACTTTAAGTAGGTTTAAACACACACTAACACTGTCAGCGTGAAAAAGTACCTTGGGTGCGTCAAAAATAACCCCACACGGGCGAGTGCATGTCAAAAAGGGCTTGCTATGCGTTGATTTCACTCACGAGTGGGACCTTGCCTCGTTTCTCCTTTCGCCAGGTCGGGCGCGTCGTTTCTTCTCTCCGCAGGAGAGCGATGCGTCGATCCAGTCAGCACTTTCGGGTCCGGGCAGGCCTTGCGTTGTCTTTACACGCCCAGCTGTGCTTGAGTCGGAAATCCAGCTGCACGATGATCCGAAAACCACGCAGCGCGGGTTGGGATCTCCCAGCCTCCGTCAGCGATGCTGTGTGTCGTTTCTCCTGCTTCATGAGTCGATTCTTTGGTCATGTTTCCGGCGAGCATCGATTCTTAGCCGCAGAGCTGGCAGCGTGTCATTTCTTCAGCCGCAGATCGGAGTTGCGTCAATCTTTTCCCTGTACGGCACTCTGTGCATAGATTTCATTGTCTTTAGGCTGCCAGCTTCTCCTTTTAGGGTCCCAGGAACTGGATGGGCACCACAGGGCAGAGTAGGAGTCTCTCCAGAGACTCCAGGTGCTGGCAGAGAGAAGTCTTTGCTGTCCCTGAGACTTCAAACAACAGGAGGCAAGCTCTAAATCAAGCCCTTAGAGAGTTCTTCTCAAAATGGAAGGCATACAAAGTCCAGTCTTTGCCCTCTTACTCCGGCAGAAGCAGCAACTGCAGGATAGCTCCACAAAGCGCAGTCACAGGCAGGACAGCTCTTCTTCCTCAGCTCTTCAGCTCTTCTCCGGGCAGAGGTTCCTCTTGTTTCTAGAAGGGTTTCTAAAGTCTGTGGTTTTGGGTGCCCTTCTTATACCCAGTTTCTCCTTTGAAGTAGGCCTACTTCAAAGTAAAGTCTCTTTTGAATGTGAAATCCTGCCTTGTCCAGGCCAGGCCCCAGACACTCACCAGGGGGTTGGAGACTGCATTGTGTGAGGGCAGGCACAATCCTTTCAGGTGTGAGTGACCACTCCTCCCCTCCCTCCTAGCACAGATGGCTCATCAGGATATACAGGCTACACCCATGCTCCCTTTGTGTCACTGTCTAGTGTGAGGTGCAACCAGCCCAACTGTCAAACTGACCCAGACAGGGAATCTACAAACAGGCAGAGTCACAGAAATGGTATAAGCAAGAAAATTCTCACTTTCTAAAATTGGCATTTTCAAACACACAATCTTGAAATCAACTTTACTAAAAGATGTATTTCTAATTTGTGAGCTCAGAGACCAAACTCTACATGTCCATCCGCTCCCAAAGGGAATCTACACTTTAATCATATTTGAAGGTAGCCCCCATGTCAACCTATGAGAGGGGCAGGCCTTGCGACAGTGAAAAACGAATTTAGCAATATTTCACTGTCAGGACATATAAAACACATTACTACATGTCCTACCTTAACCATATACTGCACCCTGCCCTTGGGGCTACCTACGGCCTACCTTACTGATGTCTGACATGTAAGAAAAAGGAAGGTATAGGCCTCACAAGTGGGTACACTTGCCAAGTCGAACTTACAGTTACAACTGCAGACACAGACACTGCAGTGGCAGGTCTGAGACATGATTACAGAGCTACTTATGAGGGTGGCACAACCAGTGCTGCAGGCCCACTAGTAGCATTTGATTTACAGGCCCTGGGCACCTCTAGTGCACTTTAATAGGGACTTACTAGTGAACCAAATATGCCAATCATGGATAAGCCAATTACATACACATTTTGTAGAGGAGCGCTTGCACTTTAGCACTGGTTAGCAGTGGTAAAGTGCCCAGAGTAACAAAAACAGCAAAATCAGAGTCCAGCACACATCAACAACCTGGGGAACAGAGGCAAAAAGTTAAGGGAGACCATGTCAAGGATGAAAAGTCTAACAGTAAGTGAGAGCACACACCAGGCACTTAGGCCATTAGGCTAAAAGGGTTTCAGGACCCCCCCCCTCTCATGTTCCGTAGCCCGGGCTGCAGGCCTGCAGCTTTGTGTGGGACTGTCTCAGGGAAAGCCTGGGAGAAGTACAGCTGAAGAAGAGTCAGAACATTCTCTTTTCTCCCACAGGCACCTTCAGCCTATCTTGTTTTTGCAGTGTCTCAAAGGAGGTGATAGGATCACAGACAACTTCAAAGACCAAAAACTCACTGTGGAGGTTCCAATTGTGCCAGACAATGTGCTTTATTGATCATATTGTTTTAAAGAGAGACAATGCTTTCCTGTTAACACTTGTAGCTTGTATTAGAGACTGCTTCTGCACTTCAAAGACAATCTCTGCTATCTTCCTGTGCGTTCAAGCAAACAAGGAAGAAATCACAAACTGTCTTGATTTGCAATTGCATTTAACCGGTGATTACTACCCATGTGATGGGTAAAAAGTGCTAAATTAATGCTAAAAAGGGAAAGAAGACTTTTTGTTTTGTAAATGCAGTGACCAGACTTTTCTACCGATAGCATCTTTCATTTGGGTGGGCACTTTACACGAGCATCAGACTACATTACATAAACTCAGATTTTTTTTCTTTGGCACAGGCAGATTAAATGATTTGCCCAGGATCACAGACTGTTTAGCTAACAATGGGATTCACATCTTGTTCCCCAGTTCCAAGATCAGCAACTCAGTCTGTTAGGCCACCTCTCGTCAGTTATTATTGGTATCAGTGGCTGCTGGTGATCTATGAAAGTGGTGGGGTGTAATACGGCCCAGGAGTTCACCACATTTTTTTATGAAGTTAACTCACTCATACTAATTCCCTCTCACATTTAGGAACAGATTAATAAACATTTTGTGCTGGGTTTGCATCAGAAAAGTGATACAAACCTGTGCAAAATGTGTTTTTTAATTCACTTCAACCTCCAATGGTTTTTGATGCGAAACCCTATCTACTTACAATAGCAGACCAACTATTGTGGCAAAAAATAAACACAGCTTGAAAACAGATGTTAAAAGGAGAAATGGTTTTATTCCTCCTAACTTTTCCCACTTTGCACATGTGTACTGCACTGTACAGTGCACATCCGAAGCAGGAACATTTTTTAATTTAGAAAGAGCATGTTTTTTTGTGCTGGAAGGGCACCCTTCCAGTACAAACATATGCTAGACTCACACATACATCTTTACACTATGGTGCAAAGGTGTCTGTGTGGCGTTTGGCAGCCTAATTGTGTGCTGGTGCCACAGAGAGAGCAGCATAGTACCAAATATTTGTAGAAATGGCGCTTTATGGCTCTCTCCCTCTCACGCAATACTAAATCTTTGGGTGATGCGCTGCGTTGTATGAAAGTTCTGACAATCTGGCCCTTAGGCCCTTTCCCCTCACTCACTCTAACTCACATTCTCTCACTTCCTTATTCTCACCAGTACACATTTCCACTCACTGTTACTCGTACGCAAGCATACTCATACTCACTGCTTCTCATTCTTACTAACAAACTTACACTCACTGACTAACTCTAAACTCTGTGGCAACTGCACCTATTGCATCATTGATAGCTACGCCCACAACTCACTTCCACTCCCTCTCTCAACCTCCAACCAAACACTCATTCACTTATTCTAAGACACATTCTCCCCTTTACTCCTTTCCTCCTATTCACTTTCACTTATTCATATACACTCTCAAACTCACATTCTCACTTTCACTCTCATTGAAATGAGTTCTTACACCGAGAGAAGTAGGTTCTTGTGTATACGAGACAGTGGAGCTCTGTCACATACAGACCTCATCATCTTGTAGAGCTAAACTCACTCTTCTGCAGATAGAGCTGAGGTCCAGCCTAGATGCAGCCAGGTCTCTGCATACATAGTGCTGAACCCATTCACAGAGAGTGCAGAGACCATGAATCCGTAGGTAATTTCTTTCATTGAGCTGGAGCTGGGTTCCTGCATACATAGCACTGCAGCCGTGGGGCAGATAGAGCTGAGTTCTTCCAAGTATGCAGCCGAGCTCCACTGCCGACAGGGCTGATCCCCTGAGCAGCCATAGATTGAGGTGAGCCAGTTCACAGCCAGGGTTGAGTTCTTTGAGCCTTCATTCTTATAATGTAATTCCGGAGGTTCTGTGAGGACTGAGAAACTCGGACCAGCTAATATTCTGTGAGAGTATCACACCCCTCTCACCAGGGTTAAACTTGCTCATGGCCTGTTTCTGATAGGGAGTGAGGAGGAGAAGGTGGGATGGAGGATGACAGTGAAAGAGAAGGAATTGAGAGAAGCAATTGAAGAGATAGAGTGAAAGAGAGACAAGGTAGACAGCACTGAAAGTAAATTAAGCATCTGGGAGAACATGAACAGAAAAGTGAGAAACAGAGAAAGAAGTGAGAGGGGAGTGTGAGTGAGATGGAAAAGAACAGAGACTATGGGGCGGATTAAAATAAAAGTGGTGCTGCAGCCAGTGCAGCACCACTTTTCTTGCGCCCCTTAGCGCTCCCCTACCGCCACTATGTGTGTGCCATATTTAAACTACAGCGCACCAAGGTGCAGGGTAGGGGGCAATAGTGTAAATTTTTTTTACACTATTGATGTACTGTTCAGTGTTAGTGACAAAATTGTGGCGCTAACCCTAAACAATACATACGGGCCTATTGTAACCAATGGTGTGCCCCCCTTTTAACACTTGCTATGGGCAGGCGTTAAAAATGCCCCAAAAAATGGCGCAAAGAAATCTTTAAGATTTCTTTGTGCCATTTTTTTGCCCCCCCCAATGGGGGAATGCCCCCCTTGCCTACATTATGTCTGTTGCAGGCTTAATGTGGTGCAAAGGGTTACAAAGTGGCACAATGCATGCAGTTTGTAAATCTGGCATGGTGATTTTGGCCTTGTTTGGCCACATTAGCGTAAAAAAAAAAATACGCTAATGTGGTGCAAGGAGATTCTAGGCCCTCTTAATTCTGGGCCTATAAGTGAAACAGGAGACACCAGAGAAACATCTGAACAACAGCACAACAATATTGCTAAGGCAAACGTAATGTTATTTTATGGTAAGAATATTTGCGAACTTCACAGCTCACACTAGAGAGTACCCTGGTGCTGAGAAAGCTGAGGCTATGTCGGCTGTGACTGGACCTTGTCCAAGTGAAGAGATAAGTTTTCAGTTTCTCGTGGAGCTCACACACAGAGGAGGTAAGAGAAGGTAGCGGCAGGTCACTCCAGGCTTTGGGCATCAAGCAGAAGAAAGCATGAAGGCTGATTGATTCTGGGTCTGTGTATGCAGGGGATGTGAGCGAGCATGAGTCTGGCTGAGCGGAGGTGTCTAGTGGGTGTGTTATAGATGATGTGGCTATTGTTGTAGGTGGGACAGAAGTTGTACAGGACTTAGAATGTGTGTGTGAGCAACTTTAAGGGTGTGGTATAGTGAATATGGGGGCCAGTGGAGGTTTTTGAGGTGCAGAGTGATGTGAACATGGGGGAAAACCTGAGTGTGTGTCCGGCCGCTGGGTTTTGTGTAGTATGAAATCTTCTAGCAGTTAGACAGTGATTCGACAAAGTACATTTCCGTAGTCCAGCTTGCTGATGATGAGGGCCTGGGTGACCATCTGCATGTGTTGACTGGGAACCATTTGAAGATTCATTGAGCGTTTTGAAGGTGTGGAAGCAGGAGGAGTGACTACGCTGAATAAAGTAAATTTTACAGCACATTTCTCCCTTCATCAGAAGTCTGCTTTTCACTGTGTGACCTTGGCAGTGCTAGCTGTGGATGGTGCGGATACCAAGCTCCAAAAAACATTTTGGTCACCAGCACACTTTCTTTTAAATAAAATTAGGCACTGGATTTGAGTGAAGGTGTTGCACATGTGACAGATCTTCTTGGCAGCTGTTTTACGATTGGAA
This sequence comes from Pleurodeles waltl, assembly GCF_031143425.1. Classification (NCBI taxonomy): domain Eukaryota; kingdom Metazoa; phylum Chordata; class Amphibia; order Caudata; family Salamandridae; genus Pleurodeles; species Pleurodeles waltl. The sequence goes on from NC_090439.1 coordinate 970,863,513, forward strand.
AAGGTGATTAAATCCAATTCAAAATTATTTTTTATGAGGAACATCAAATGTAAACCCTTCCTATACTGAAGGAGTTTGACATTTTAGATATTCACTTCATTGGCTTGGCTGAAGCAGGCAAACGCAAGGTGAGTGGGTGGAGGAGTAAAGCTTGTGAAAGCAGCTTAGCTTCAAGGGTGCAACAGGAGGGACTTCCTGCAGTATCCTCTGTTAGTGCATGCACGCTAATTGTTAATATATGGCTTTGTTTCCCCACAAACAAACGGAAGAGCTCCCATCATGGTTCTCTCAAATTATTGTCTCCTCAGTGGACAAAAGCTCTGTATACCCCTTTATACTGATAGCTGTACTTTCCCTCTTCCTGTGAGAGAGTACTAGGCACCTGTTCAGGTGAAGGAACAAGAGCTCTGCACTAGCTAAGGGAGCAGGTGTTGTGCACCAAAGGGAGCTACTGGAGCCCATTGAAAGGAGTGCAGCAGGGTTATGTGCATGCACACACTTTCTCATATGGATGGGTCTACTCACAGGTCTCCTGGTCTAATCCTGCAGAAGTGTCTTATGCTGCTGCTCCTCAACATAAGAAACATAACTTTCATTTTTACGTGGCTTCAACTCTTTCACTAATGTGGCTGCCAACACTACTTCCCATGATGAATTTCGTTTGCAGGTTGCACACATTCAAATTTGTGCATCTTTGTCCAACCTTCTTTCATTTGGAGAGAAAGAAGCAAGAGTGACTTAAGCGCAAGTGTGTATTTTTCTAAGGAAATTAACCTAGAGCTATCAAAATGGGAACTGGCTGTATAGGTGTAACTAAGATACTGACTTACTTCTCTCACAACAGTGCATATCCATTTTAAGTTTATTGAGAAGTCATTATATCTTTGAATAAAAATGAATGTCTTTCAATATTTGTTTTTTGTCACACAAAAAGCAGTGGTACAAAGCCCATGTAGTACAAGGAACCATGAGTGAAATACAACTTTGAACGTCATAATGGTAGACCCCAAATCACTGTGCAGAGGTTTTAAATTGTTCAGGCTGCTAAGAATATGCAGCTTGGAGGACGATGTTATCAGAATTATGCAGCTGCACTTTGAGTAAAACAACTTTTAATCTAAAAAAATACTTAATGCATATCTTGTCATTGCCATCACGGGCTTCTGGTGACATTTACTAACCACAGGGCCAAAGATATCACCAGAACCCCTAAATAATAATATGTGACCAAATTTCACAGTTACCCATTATGTACCCTCTGTATGTATTTAACTGGAAACTCTTTTGCAGATGCAAATAGATAAAACTCAACCTTAAACAAGAGACAACTCATTTAGGTGCTACCCATGTATAGCACATAAAAACCAAAATAATTTGCATTCATTAGACTCACTAGACAGCATGAGGGACTTGTCTAATGGCTATGTTTAAACATTAACAGAACATGAGTGTTCACAAAGAGTGGTGAAATCATATGTTTGAAGTTTTTTTTTTAGAGTTCTGATACATCAACTAAGAAAGGAGGTTTGGTCTAGTTGCTAAGTTGTCGATCTAAGGACCCTGGTTTGTATCCAGCTTGTCATTGACTGAAAATTGTGCAGTTGTAGGAAATCACTTAATGACAATGTGCCTAAAATTGAAATGTGTGAGATACTACTATAAATGTGTGTGTAACAAAAAGATTTAAGCCACCACTTGATGGAAACAATCTTGCATCATTTTACAACAGCTCCCATATTGTGCAACACTCTGTTGCTCTGGGGCCAGGTCCATACTTTAAAAATACCGATCCATGCATGCTTTTATATTGTGAACAGGTATCCAGCTTATTATACTCTGTGGATACAGCTCCCTTGGAGCTGTTGGTGACCCACCATCATGTTATGGCAGCCAGATAGAAGCTTCCCACAATTTTCTTTATCCCAATTTATTCTTAACACCTCAAGTCTTCTTCTCGGTGTATGTGGGAGCACTTTCTTGGGCACATTGGGAGATTCCTTCCACACACGTCCTCTTTTTTCTTAGAAGAATTTTATCATTATGCAGTTCATGCTCCTTTAAATCAGATAAGACACTTTTCCAGTAAGCTTTCAGTGCTTTCTTTTCTATGCATTAGACTAGGGGTATAGCTACCATTGGTGGACAGGTGAAGTGGCACCGGTGCATAGAGCATTGAGGAGCCAGTTGAACCCTGATACTTGCTGTATTTACTACCACACCTGTATTCAAAGTGTCCATTTCCTCCGCTTGCACCAGGGTACATGGCTTCCTTGCTATGCTACTTCATCAAACAAGTACAGGACTCGCTTGGTAACAACCATCTTGCAGACATCCGATGCTTGCTGGTCTGATGTACACTCTCTGAGCTTCAGCAGTGCTCAGTGTCTCAGGGGAATTCATTGGTGAAGATAAAAGGTTTGGCTTTCATAAGCTAAAACAGAAAAGAACAGGCATGCACATATGTCTTTTCAATTCATTAGCCCATTAAACCACATCCTATTGGCCTTCCAAACATACCTGGCCCCAAGTGTGTGAAATTGTAGCATCACCACCACTGTCTAGTGCTAGACCCCCCCTTGAAGTTCGGGTCTAGTTATGCCCCTGGCATACACACAATGGTGGGTGATCAGAGGTCATGAAGATGGACAAAGGAGGATCGCTGGGGAGGCAAGCAGATAGACAATGGTTTAAGCAAATGGATAGGGGATAGGGGACCAGTAGACGGTCAATGGAGGGTGGGCGGGGGCAATAAGAAGATGGACAAAAGACGGTGTGCAGTACAGGCTTAGTGCAATCACATGGATAACAGAGAGTGGATGGGAGCACCGGTGGCAACCACAGGGACAACAGAGTGAGTGGTAGCGGTAGGAGAACCGCGTAGGCAGTACACATGAGACGTATACGTGGGAGAAAGCTGAAAAGCATGTTCTCTTGTAGATGTTGAAAAAAAGTAGCACTGGGAAAAATTAGCAGTGGAATGACACAAGTAATGAGTCCATGCACCATGGGAGGGACAAACAGAGGAAAAGGCTGGAAAACTATGGAAATTCACTAATAAAAGGAAGAAAATGAGGGTGACAATATAACTAATAAATGGCAAGCAGTTGGTTGCCTCTTAGCCCCCTGTAAGGTAACAAGAGGTTTCATAACAGAAAGCTCATGTGCTGTCTTAGGCAAGACCTAAAAGGGAGAAATGTCAGCAAACGTTTCTGCAAAACAATAAATCCTCATTCTGGACAGGAAGGAATGCATAGAATGAGGAACTTTAACGCCCCACAGCACTATCTTGGCCAGACAATGTAAATTCCTTAATGATATTTACATTAGGGTAATTGCAATAACTGGCCTCTGACAGTGCTCTTCAATGCAACTTTCCCTGTTAGGGTGCTTGTGGGTAGCACATGCCTGCCATGAGTCATTGGAGACAAGTGTGGCACACAGGTTTATATACTGGGGTAGTTGCTTTTAAGTGCACTGCCATGGGCCAATGAAATGTACTATCTTAATGTATTACCCGGCTCCTCACCGCGCTTCTATAAGCAACTGTGTTTTTTGCTTTTTTCCTACACCAAATCAACTCAAATTCTGCTCCATAGGTGGGAAAAAACCTGGCTAAGTTCTTGCATTTCACTTATAGTGTGGGAATTTCGCCCATCTCTACTCACATGTATCAGAATTATTGGATAAGTACAGCCACCTAACTAATTCACCTTTGTGTCCCTTCTGATGTATTTTTGCATTAAGTGTGCAGTCATTAGATAGACACATATGTTGAATTTTTTAATTTTAAATAAATGATAATAAAACATGTGAATTTGTGAGGTACAAGTACTAGTAATTGGTGAGCATAACGCTAGATGAAACAGCAGCACATAGTAAGGCATTAATTCAGGATTGTTTCATTGCTAATTGAAAGGAAGATCCCTTTGGCTTCATTGGTGTGCTTTTTATATAATAATAGAACCTCAGGTAAGGTGATGCAGTGGCATACACCAGATTCAGCTCCAAGTCACCGGCCTCTGTTTTCAGATTGTCACAAGCTGGTGAAATAAATGTGGTCAAATTGTCTTCAGGCTCTAATGCATAAGTTCCTGGATCTCAAATTTCTTAAGAGTTAACTTACCGAGCACATAGCAAAAACAAAACCACCTACAAGAAAAGAATCTTATGATATCATGAAAAACATTGTGGAAAAAATACAGGAAATAGGACAGACAAAAGTCGGTTGTGGCAGAAAGTTAATTCGAAAAAATGCCACGAATGTAAGGGCCACCCATTGTCGCCTAAGTGAATATTTAATCACCAACACATCAGATGATTCCTTACAAACGAAGAATGTGAGGTTATTTCAAATACAAACAAGCATTTGCAATGCACTAGGGTCTCGCATTTGTCGGAGTTACAGCTGTTCACAGTTGTAAACTCCCAACCGGATTTTTCTTGCATTAAAAAAAAAAATAACTGTGTGATCGCTCTGCTACAGTTCACACTAATAATACCTATCAGCAAAAGTGCAATTAACTGAGTAACAAGGTCGATAGTATGCGAAGCGCGGGACTTCTGCCCAGCGAGATCACACTGCGAAAACAGAGAAAAAGTAGTCCACAAACCCAGCGAGCCTCTCATGTTTTCTGTACTTGGTCGCTGCGCTCGAGGAGGGCTAACCACCGGAAAAGGCATGACATATGCGTGCCTTCCACTAATCATAAGAAGCAGATTCTAACAGGCAAGCCAACTTGCCAATGAAAGACTCTGACGTGACGTCGACGGGGCTCCGAGCCCTTTTCTAATACCTAAAGCGTCTCGCTAGTGATAGAGCGGTCCGTAGTAATAATTCACCTGTGTTCGGACGCTCTTTAGGCCGATGAATCTTTTGACTAAGTGGGAACTCTCTGTACTCTTAATCGATCAATTTCCTGAAATCAATAATCAATAACGAACATAAGCAATACCTTGATCAACATAACACTTAGCAATTAGTCCAGAGTACATTTCGGCGAACCCTGACCTTTCAGTCAGGAATAACCACACCAGTTTATTGCAAAGTTAGTGAATTTATTTCCCTATATTAACAAAGCTAGCACAATATAAATGTGTCTCAACACCAAATGATAAACATAAATGAACATTAATAGCTGTCCATAACGGCGAAACAAGTGTAATCTATGTAGCATTTGAATCACAAGGCATTCGATAATGGCAATGCAAAGCACTAATACGATAATCTGTAATGAACTAATTGAATACATTTAGTCAGCATAACAAGATCTCAAATTGCATCGTGCGACATATGGAATCCTCATCTAACCTCAAATTAGCATCGGCATGTGGGACTTCATGCAAAAACAATTTAGCAACATTAATTTAGAAAAAACTCCTAACTAGGGCTCTTATCAAAATCAGCAGTTGGTTACCTAAAAGAAACACAATGCAATTTTACAATTTCCTTTCATATTTACCAATTACGATCAGCAATCAAGGAAGTCTTCGTCTCACAGGTACCATTCTTCGATCAACATGGGTACCGTCTCGATCAGCATGGGACGGGGCAAAGGGGCCGGGTGGACGGGGCAATTGCCTCACGGCGGCAAGGTAAGACTACTACTTCATGCAAAGGGCATTTCAAAGTTAAAGTCTCTAGGGCAAGAATCATTTAAGGTCTCTTTCTCTCGATTAGAGAAAGTATCAAAGTCTCTCAAAATGGCGTCGCAGCAAAGTGGGCCATAATAGCTACGAAGTCTGCAAAATGGCGGGTATCGAGCTGGTAATGGCTACTTTCTTCTCGTGCACCTGGTTTTTATAGACAACAGTTCAAATCCAGTAGGGTCTCCATTGGAGGGTTCATAGGTTAGCTTCAAATTGTCCAATCAAAAACAACAGTTCTCAAGCTTTTACTTAAGCATACATTATCCTTGGAGATGGGTACGCAAGTTGCAACATTGTCTACCAATTAGCTCACTTTCAGAGCCTCCATTGTCCGCATCTGCAAGTCGACCTTGAAGTAAAGGGAAAATATGCCAGGCTGGCACGAAACTTTAAGATAAGCATGTGAACAGTTTCTGTGGAAAAGTACAGCTTCAAGCAGAAATACACGTTTAATAGCACATTGGAAAAATACGAGCATCTAAACCGTGAGACCAGGTCACTAGGCCAAAGCCTCCTCTAAAGTAATGCTAAGCTAACGCATTTCAAACAAGCAAATCGTAGCACACGTTTATGATTATGTCGGATTAGTGCAATTCTAATACACCACGTTACATAAAGCACGCTTATAAATGTTGGCAAACTACTCTGAGGGCACATTTTGTCCCCGTACATTCTTTATTAGTTCGGTTAATGTCACACATGATTATTTCACACTACGTTTATGCGTTAATAAATCAAAACCTTCATTTTCTGCTTCATCAATCCCTCCTCTGATGACTACTTGTCATCACACAAATTAAGCCCACAAATTTTATTCCATTAAAATTCTGTCAGTTCTCTTTTCCTTTTAGTTCCCCTAGTTTGCGCTTTGTATTCTTCTGCCATTCTTTTCATAATTTTCTCCTCCTTTCTTCTTTTAATTCTTTCCATAATCATTATTATTCCCCTTTTTATTCCCCAAATTCCAAATACACAAATTATCACTATTAAAATTCCCTCTATTATTTTTAACAATATTCCATTCCAAATTCCCCCAATCCAATGTCCCACTGAAGCAAGTCCTTTTACAACCTTCTCCCACACTCCTGGTTCTTTCAGTTCCTTCAAATCTGCACTTTCTTTTGTTAGATTAGCAAGCATAGTTTTAATTTTCACACTATTGTCAGGTATATAGGTACAACAGTGTCGTGCACCAAGCATTTTGCAAACACCGCCATCCTTTGCTAAAAGAATGTCTAAAGCAAGCCTATTTTGAAGAGTCATAGCTCTTTCCGCTGCAAGTTCAGCATCTATCAGGATTATAGCACCTGAAAACTTTGTCAGCATGTTATCCACTATAGTAGACAACTTTCTTATTTTGATGGAATTCAGCACAACTCCCAATGAAGGAATCATGGCTCCAAATATATCACCTACCACAGCAGCTGCGGTCTCTCTTTTCTGGATACGATGGGATCCAGATGTCTTTTGAATCATCGATAGGTCATCCAGCTGATAAACCTTTGGGAACACTATACCCAAATAACATCTTCCCCACCATCCCTTTGGAAGACGATAATAGGCATTATACCCACAAATGTAATATACACCTGGAATGACAGGGTCAAGTCCGTCCATCATGAATGTCCATTTGGCCTTAAAGATAAACGTATGTTTACACTCACTCGCTCCTACAAAAATGTTGTCATAATAAGATTCACCTCGATATATACAAAACTTCCCTACATGCCAAGCATCTAAAGCAATTTTCCCTTGTGTCTTTATTGCAGCAAAATCATAATTATCTACTGAAGTCCTCTTATGTAACTCCTTTTCTAATTTCGCCTTCATTTGAGCCCTTCTATCATCTGTGCGATCTAAAAAGCTTATTTCTACTGCAGAGAGCGAGCAGGTAAGGTTTTCCCTATGAGCGTGAGCCGTTTCAAAAGGTTGCATTGGCTCGAAAAATTCCCTCATAATTTTAGCATCCCAATCTTTAGCAATCTGGCTTAGCTGCGCTATTATAGGAACATAAGCAAAGGTAACATCATAATTTGAGTAAAAATACTGTATGTTAGTTTGACCATAAAATCTAGACATTACTATACTACATGTAATCCCGTATGTAAGAGGCATGTGGTGATATGTTACCCCTTCCTTTACTGATGTCGGTATCTGGGTACATACATAACAATCTTTCGCATCCATTGTCTCAACATATTCTGTTAGTAAGCGATAGAAAACATTATACGAAAGCTCTTTCCTATCATGCAAGAGTCTTTCATCCAGTGCTAGCCTTTTCAATGCGGTTAGTTCAGTGACAGTAACAGGAGCAAAAGTAGAAGCCTCAATTCTCTCATTCTCAGTTTTACCACGTATTCCAAGCATAATTGCCATTACTATTAGTACACATGTAATTACCAAGCCTATACACATATTTACAATATTTCTTTCTATTGTTTTGCGTCATGATCTGTATAGAATCAGAGAGCTAGAAGCACCTATAAATGAAACTTATTTAGCAATTCAGTTACAAAGCTGAGCGAGTGCAATGTTCACACCGTCTTCTTCAAGAGGCCAGTCACTTATCGGTTAGCAGCATTTGTCTCAATTCGGCAATAACTCAGTCTTTATCGGTTTAGCAAATGTCTCATCCGGAGCAATGTCTCAGCTGGTTGTTTGTTTCACGTTAGATTGTAGCAAGCAATATCATTTATCACCCTTTCAATCAACACTGTCCATAAAACTTTTCTTTTCTATTGGTATCTCTTCCTCTTCTTCGTTCTCGATGCTTAGAGATACAAACTCGTCAGTCCAATCGTCATTGACTGCATATGCCCATTCTGGACCGGAATACCTTCTGTTCGGTATCCTTTTCCTTTTCAATTTTGCTTCTCTTTTCGATTCTGCCTCGCTGGTACTTTCCTCTTTTGTCAAGTCTTTTTCTTCACTCGAGGTTGGTACCACGACAGACACTTCTTTTCTTTTCTCTTTTACTTTTGGCCTTTCTCCGTCGTTCAAACCTTCTCCGGACCTTTGTTTTACTGGTGATATACTTAGTCTCCTCTTTGCACCATGTCCATTTGATGGACCTGCGACCTTTTCTGTAGAGGTTTGAACTTTTTCGTTCTGCTCTGCCTTGTCCCCTCCTTCAGGGGAATCGATCACGTTCTCTTTTTCTTTTTCTGTATCGTCTGTTTCTGGGAAAGCCCTCCTCTGATCAGGCTCTCCTGCTTTTTCACCTTTTTCGAGCCCTTCGTCACCGTTACTTTCACCAGGCTCTGTATCACTTTCAGCTGCTTCAGGTTCTTTGTCACCTTCAGCTGCTTCAGGCTTTTTGCTACCCTCAGCTGCTTCAGGTTCTTTGTCACCTGTAGCTTCTTCGTCGCTGTCTGAACTTTCTCCTTGGTCTTCCCCAAGTGAGTCGGACTCTTCGCCCTCCAATAATATCTCTTTCTCTCCTGCTTCTGCCTGTTCGCTTTCAGTTCGGTTTTGTTCTGTCTCAGCACTCAGCACTGTTTTATCAGGCACTGGCAGTTTCAGCGCTTCAACTTCCTCATCTGTGGGACACAACACCTTCTTTGTGTGACTGGCGTGAATCCAGTTGGGAACCCCCGCACACTTCACAGCGGTAGTTGTCGTCAGGATCACTTGGAAAGGGCCTTTCCAACGGGGTTCCAGGCACGACTTCCTCACGTGCTTCTTCACCACGACCCAGTCACCTGCTTTCAGTGCGTGTCCTGGACCTTGGATCGGTGGCAAGGTGGTCGCTTCCACCTGGTGAGAGAAAGAGCGAACCACGTCAGCCAGTCCTTTGCAGTAGTCTAACACCATATCATCTGTAATATTCAAAAGCGCGTTTGCGGGAACTGCAGGAAGTCTCATAGCCCTGCCCATGAGAATTTCGTGCGGAGATAATCCAGTCTTTCTATCAGGGGTGTTTCTCATTGACATTAGCACCAAGGGCAATGCGTCAGGCCATTTCAAATTTGTTGATGCACATATTTTCGCCATTCTTGATTTTAGTGTACCATTCATCTGCTCCACCAGTCCTGATGCTTCAGGGCGATAGCTACAATGCAGTTTCTGCTCAATGTTCAGCGCTTCGCAAAGTAACTTTATCACCTCGTTATCGAAGTGACTTCCCCTATCTGATTCTAAAGAGATCGGGAATCCGAAATGTGGTATCAACTCTCTCAACAGTAGCTTTGCAACTGTAAGGCTGTCATTTCTACGTGTGGGGTATGCCTCAATCCAGTGACTAAAAATGCACACAATCACCGACACATATTTCAGACCTCCATGCACAGGCATCTCAATGAAGTCCATCTGCATTCGACTAAAAGGCCCGCTTGCCCTACCAATGTGACTCGCGTTCACAACCGTTCCCTTTCCTGGGTTCATCTGCTGGCAAGTGACACATCGATGGCAAACTGCTTCTGCAGCTTGACGAAATCTGGGGTTAAACCAATCAGTTTTGAACAATCTTATCATGGCATCTCTCCCTAGGTGAGCTTGCCCATGATAGAACCGCGCAAGCTGTGATAAGAGACTATTTGGCAAAACAAATTTTCCCTCATGTGAAACCCATAACTCGTCTTGTCTCTTTATACATTGTGATTTAATCCAGGAATCTCTTTCATCCTCCCTGACATTATTCTGTAGTGCTTTTAGTTCCTCTATTGTATCTACGACCTTCAAGGCAAATGCTTCAGCTGGTTCGAGTTCTGGCTCACTTATTGAATTCCATTCATCTCTGAGTAATATACAGTTCAAGGCACAAAATCTTGCGACTTGATCCGCATATGCATTTCCCAGAGAAACATAGTCCTGTCCTTTCGTGTGAGCACTGCACTTTACCACTGCAACTTCGGCTGGCACTTGAATAGCGTGTAACAATTCCCTTATCCTCTCCCCGTTCTTCACTGGGGATCCTGAAGAAGTCAAGAACCCTCTCTGTGACCATAGTTGTCCAAAGTCATGCACAATCCCAAACCCATATTGGCTATCAGTGTAAATTGTGACTTTCATCAATGCAGACAGTTGACATGCTCTGGTAAGGGCTACAAGTTCTGCTACTTGTGCAGAATAGACTCCTTGGAGCCATCCCGCTTCCAAGACACCTGTTACAGTACATACAGCGTATCCTGCCTTCAAAATCCCCATCCCGTCTCTTAGACATGAACCATCAACAAAAAGAATTTGGTCATTTTCATCAAGCTTAGTATCTTTAATGTCCGGTCGAGGTTTGGTGCAAAATTCAGTCACCTGAAGGCAGTCGTGCTCGACGTCTTCAGCGTTCTCAATTTCAGCATTTTCTCCAGGAAGCAAGGTTGCTGGATTCAACGTAGTGCACCTTTTCAGCTGCACATTCGGTGAGCCCAGAATTATCGTTTCATACCTTGTGAGTCTAGCTCCAGTCATGTGCTGCGTTCGGGAGCGGGTCAAAAGTATCTCAACTGAGTGAGGGACCATGACTGTTACTGGGTGTCCCATCACTATTCCTTCACTCTGAGTGAGGCTGATACCAACTGCTGCTACGGCACGCAAACACCCTGGGAGTGCTGCTGCGACCGGATCCAAAGTAGCTGAAAAATACGCTACTGGTCTGTTTACGCCACCATGGGCTTGAGTCAAGACAGACAAAGAACATGCATCACGTTCATGACAAAACAATGTGAAAGGCTTTGTGTAATCAGGCATACCTAAAGCTGGAGCCCAGCACATGCACTCTTTCAATTCAACAAAAGCATCCATCTCATCTCCTTTCAGCTCAATTTGATCCAAAGCATCCTTCTGGGTCAGTTTCAGTAAAGGCTTCGCTAGAGTCGAGAAGTTGGGAATCCACTGTCGACAGTAGCCCACCATTCCCAAAAACTTCCTCACTTCCTTTCTCGTCTTGGGCGGACTCATTTGAAGTACACTTGTTATTCTTTCCTTCATTATTCTCCGTGATCCCTTCTCTATCTGGTGACCCAAGTATTTCACTTTCTTCTGACAGAACTGCAATTTGGAAGGAGACACCTTGTGTCCATTCCTTCCCAAATGGTTCAACAGAGCAATGGTATCGGCCGTGCAGTCGCTTTCTGTCTTTGATGCAACCAGTAAGTCGTCAATGTACTGTACTAGGGTTGACTCGAATGGCAATTCTAACTCTTCCAAGTCTTTCTTTAGAATCTGATTGAATATTGACGGTGACTCAGAAAACCCTTGAGGAATTCGACACCAACTGTACACTCTGTCTAGGAATTTGAAACAAAAGAGAAATTGGCTGTCCTCATGAAGAGGCACAGAAAAGAATGCTTGTGACAAATCGATGACCGATAACCATTCGGCATCGCAAGGGATTTGAAACATTATCACAGCTGGATTCGGTACTACTGGGCAGCATTTGACTATGATGTCATTTATTTTCCTCAAGTCCTGCACAAGTCGGACCTTTCCACTTGGCTTTATTAGTCCCATTATCGGTGAATTACATGGACTACTTAACACTTCTTTCAGTACTCCTTGTTTTACAAATTCGCCAATAAGTTGAGCAACTTTCATGAGGGTGTCTTGTGCCATGTGGTATTGTGGGGTCTGGGGAAAGATTGCATTGTGCTTTACAGTCACTTTCACTGGTTCCACTCCTTTCATCAATCCCACCTCTTTCCCTGTCATGTCCCACACTTCCTTTCCGACTGTCTCCCGTAATTCAGCTGGAATATCTTCTTCAGTTATCATCGGGAAGAGACAAATCAGAGGATACTCTTCATCGACAGTTTCCATCTCATCCCCCTCTACACTGTCCTCTTCTTCCCCATCACTGCTCGTCTGGATTGTTATTCCTTCGTTCGAACACATGATCGAACATCCCAATTTGCACAATAGGTCTCTCCCTAACAGTGCTATTGGGCTTGAGTCACATATCACGAACTGATGCACCCCTTGATAGTTACCGATGCTGACTGGTACCGGATCTGTTATTGGGTTCGTCAGGTGCCTGTTTGCTACTCCCACCACTTGAACTGTCCTCCCTGAGAGTGGCAAATTTGGTACTTCACTGCTCTTAATAGTTGAACGTGTGGCTCCCGTGTCCACCAAGAATGAAACACGATGACCCATTACTCTTCCCTCTACGTACGGACCCTTTTGATCAACCTCTAATGATGCTGCAAGCACACAATCTCCTTCCTCTTCTGAGCTCTCACTCTCCCATACATTGTTTATTCCACTCTCACTGTGTAATGGGAACTGTTGTACGGTGCCATTTGTACTCATTACCTGACCCGAGACCTGTGGAGGAACCATCACTTGCTGCTGACTCATTGGTGCCAAAGGTATTTGCATTTGCTGATTAGGTACCATGGGTAACTGCTGTTGCATTGGCTGCATTTGCGTCATCTGCATACGGGGCATCTGCATCTGCTGCGGCTGCATAGGTTGTAATCCCTGCAATTGATTTATGGTCTGAAAATTTGGGTTTGGACCTCTCATTTTCGGTCCCCTCATTGTCTGAAATGCATTGACATCATTGTTTTGCTGACCAACACCTACACCTGCACCTGCACCTTCCTGCACCACCATCGGGCACTCGCGTTTCCAATGACCGACAATTCCGCACACGTGACACGGCATCACCTTCTTCATTGCCTGCACACCCGTCACAACAGTGTTTAAATCCGGACCGTTATTCACAAAACCTCCTCTGCCTCTGGCCTGTGGCTGAAACTGCATGTTTCCCTGCAACTGCGGCTGCGGTTGCGGTACCTGCTGTTGGAACCCTTGTATCCCTTGCAGGCCTTGCAGACCTGTCTGAGCTGCTTTAAGTTGCATCATCATCACCTTCTCTTTCAGCTTTTTCTGTTTCACCTCAATCTCGTCGCTACAGTATTTCGCATAATTCAAGACCTCATCAATCGGTTTCGACTGCCAGCAAATCAAATGCGACTTTATCATCTGACTTATCTCTGGTCTCAACCCTTCCACAAATCTGAACACAAAATGAAGCATATCCTTCGCCTCGATTGTTTCCGTGCCACTGTAGTTCTTAAACGCCTTCAACAACCTCTCATAGTAACTATGAATCGATTCTTTAGCCTCTTGGGCAGTTCGATCAATCTTCTGCCAATCCACATTTTTCGCGGCAACCTTCGTCTTCAAATGCTCAATCACCTTATAGTACAAGCTCATCACCATAGGTGATGGTGCACCCGTCTCCCTGTCTCTCTCTGGTTCACTTGTCGGCCAACCTACAGCTCTTTTGCAATCCTCCCACAAATCTGCCGGAACCACAATCTCAAAGAGAGTGTTCAGGTCTTCCCAGAGACATTTTGCAAGCTTCACAAACCTATCAGTCTGTTGATACCATTCAATCGGCTTCTCTCTCAGTTTGGGAAAATCATCCGTAAATGACTGAATGTCGCTTCTGTGCCATGGTACATGTATTAATTTTCCCCCTGCTGTCTCCCTCATTGGTAACATGGTTACTGTCTCGCTGCTTTGTGGTCTTTTCTCATTATGCTCTGTAGCACTGTCCCTCCTCTTTTCCTTCCTCTTTACCCATCTGCTTTCCCACTTGTCTAAGCACCTCCACACTTGTGCACTCTGTAGCAATTCTCTGAGGTGTGTCTTCATGCCTGCTGACCTCATGTGTTCAAAATCTGTGGTCCCAAAATCCAACCTGTAGCTTCTGCTCAAGTGTTTCATCTTGTCTATGTCAACCCCGTTTCTGTCAGCTGCTTCCTGCAAGCCCTTATGTACCTTGTTCACTTCCTTCGTAATCCTGGGACATAGATACCTCAGCTCTTCTTCCGTGTAGGATTCTAACCTATTTACACCCATAGTCCCTTCCACCAATTCTTGTGCTTCCATGTTCAACCTGACCCTATTCATATCGTCTTCTCCTTTCCCACTGGCTGAACTTTGTGTGGAGTTTAAACTGTTGAACCACTGTGTCAGCTGTTGCGCATTTACCCCCATCAGTGTAGCATTCACATCGACTGCCATTGATGGTTGTGGCAACTTTTCAGTATTCGATGTTAGAGGTATTATCAGTGGGGGACTCGACCTCACCGGTGTAGACTGAGCACATATGGGACTAACCTCCATCAAGGATCCGGGTCCAGTTGGCTGAGCCGCTATCGGAGTTATCCCTGGAGTGTACTCTATGCACCTCCTTTCTGTTCCATTCTGCAGTATCGATCCCTGACCGCTCATACCTAAGTTAGGCTGACTGTACAGAGGTACCGGTGGACCTACAGTAATGGGTAGTGATATCGCATCTGGGTTCTGTCCATTTCCCATGTTCTGAGGCATGTTCATTCCCATACTATGGGTCATCATTGCCGGCATGCCCATCTGACTCCCCGTCATCTGAGCATGTGCGTTTCCTCCCTGCATCTGCTTTTGAGGCATCATAAACTGAGTTGATTCAGCCTGTGTCATTGTTGGATTGTGACCATTCTGTACTCCCCTTACGGTTTGTCCTAGAACCATTCCTCCACTATTGTCACTGCTGTAGTACCCTGGCATCTGCTGTTGATAATTTTCTGCTTGTTTCAACATGGGCACATCTGGATATATTCTCCTAACCTGCGGTATCTGCGGGGTAAACAGTAAACTCGGGTCCTTAGATCCCGATGACGCTCCTGAACTCTGGGTTTCACTGTTCTGTACCGGAGGGGCAGACCTGGTACTTGGACATTGTCCATTCTCCGCATAAGGTGGTGGACGGTCGTTCAGCAATTGCATTATTAACTCCTCATCCTCTAACTCTTCTTCTCTTCTCAACTTTTCCTCGTCCTCTCTATCCTTGGAACACTTCCTGTCTGTCTTACAGGTAGCTTTCTTACCTGTCTCCTCTTCTTCCTTAGTAATTGCGGGAAACAATTTTATCCCCTGCAATACATCTGACCTCCACACCTTCTGCGCATTATCCCACCTAGCATCCGCTAGTGTCTTTTCTACCTTCCTCATCCTTGTTTCAAACTTATTTTTCTGTTGCTGTCTAGCCATTAATTCCCAGATCGCTAGAGCCTCAAACTGGGCTGGCCTTGGAGGCACCTTCATGTCATACATCGTGAATCTCAGATTCTCTAGGATCCTTATATTGAATGTCCCATGTATCGGGAACGCTACGCTCCCATGTTTCTCTGTCAGTTTGTGCCATTGCTTTAGCCAAAGACACGGAGCTACCCCTTTTTCCTCCATTACAATGTAAGCTGGTGTGCCCTCGGGCGGCGGCTCCTCTCCTACGCTCGCTTTGATGTAAGACTCCCCCTTCATCGCACTCCTAAATGCTTTAAGGAATTTCATTTTCTTCGTCTTTTTTTTTTTTTTCACAAAGTTTATAATCAATAGGTCACTTTTATTCCACAAAATTTGTAATCAATAGGTGACTTTAATTCCCGGAATACTCTTCGCTTGCCTTTCCCCTTCCAATCGAGCCCCACGGACTGCGTCCAATCCGTGCGCGACCCGTCTCTGCAACCAACCTATCCCAGCGCGGTTCCTAGTGACGTCACACTCACACACACACTGCGGCTGACAAAGCCTCGCGGCTAGTCTTCCTTCACTCACCTCTTTTCGTAACAACTTCTTGCATATATTGCGAGCTACCAAAAAATAAAACAGATCTGTCGGTTTACTACAGGAAGGGTAACACAGTCGCTTCAGGACCTTAGGGACCTTTCACTAGCCTCGGCCGCTATTCCGTCTTTCTCGGTCCCCACGTTCGCAAGCAAATCTGACCCGCAGACCTACTCTCAACTTGACAATGATCTCTTCTAGTGCACTTAGAATCTTGTCAAAGCCCGAAGTCGAAGTTTCTTTCACTCCCTAACACACGTACCGACTCGTTGACCACGCCCGATCAACCTACTAAACCGCCCAGACCACAACATGGATCAACATACTCCGGAGTCTCTTGACCTCGCAGGGCCCGTCTCAACAACAACAACCACGTGGACCTTTTTATGCACAAAGCGCCACACGCACATGAAGTTCGACGACTTCCCTACTCTCACACCCGGAGCCGCACCTCCGCTATTTCTATGAAGTTCGACGACTTCTCTACTTCTACACTCAGAGTCGCACCTCCGCTATCCTTTAAAGAAAAAAATCCCTCGCACCCTTTTCACACACCCTGCGGCAATAAGCTGTGCAAGCGCAAAACCCTAACTTCACTCATACCATCACTAGTACCGCCAACGCTGTTGCCACACCTCCGTTCTCTCCATTCGCAAGCTCCGAGATCCCGGGAAAGTCGTGGTGGACCTAGCCCATCATCATTCTGTCAATCAGTTTTATCCCAAAAAAATCTAATTCAACTTCTCGAATGAGGCCTCAAAATGCGTAACCGTTAATCCAACACCATGTACTCTAATAGTACAGGGTCCCAAAAGACGTAACCGTCCTCTGCTACCATCTACTGATAGAGCGGTCCGTAGTAATAATTCACCTGTGTTCGGACGCTCTTTAGGCCGATGAATCTTTTGACTAAGTGGGAACTCTCTGTACTCTTAATCGATCAATTTCCTGAAATCAATAATCAATAACGAACATAAGCAATACCTTGATCAACATAACACTTAACAATTAGTCCAGAGTACATTTCGGCGAACCCTGACCTTTCAGTCAGGAATAACCACACCAGTTTATTGCAAAGTTAGTGAATTTATTTCCCTATATTAACAAAGCTAGCACAATATAAATGTGTCTCAACACCAAATGATAAACATAAATGAACATTAATAGCTGTCCATAACGGCGAAACAAGTGTAATCTATGTAGCATTTGAATCACAAGGCATTCGATAATGGCAATGCAAAGCACTAATACGATAATCTGTAATGAACTAATTGAATACATTTAGTCAGCATAACAAGATCTCAAATTGCATCGTGCGACATATGGAATCCTCATCTAACCTCAAATTAGCATCGGCATGTGGGACTTCATGCAAAAACAATTTAGCAACATTAATTTAGAAAAAACTCCTAGCTAGGGCTCTTATCAAAATCAGCAGTTGGTTACCTAAAAGAAACACAATGCAATTTTACAATTTCCTTTCATATTTACCAATTACGATCAGCAATCAAGGAAGTCTTCGTCTCACAGGTACCGTTCTTCGATCAACATGGGTACCGTCTCGATCAGCATGGGACGGGGCAAAGGGGCCGGGTGGACGGGGCAATTGCCTCACGGCGGCAAGGTAAGACTACTACTTCATGCAAAGGGCATTTCAAAGTTAAAGTCTCTAGGGCAAGAATCATTTAAAGTCTCTTTCTCTCGATTAGAGAAAGTATCAAAGTCTCTCAAAATGGCGTCGCAGCAAAGTGGGCCATAATAGCTACGAAGTCTGCAAAATGGCGGGTATCGAGCTGGTAATGGCTACTTTCTTCTCGTGCACCTGTTTTTTATAGACAACAGTTCAAATCCAGTAGGGTCTCCATTGGAGGGTTCATAGGTTAGCTTCAAATTGTCCAATCAAAAACGACAGTTCTCAAGCTTTTACTTAAGCATACATTATCCTTGGAGATGGGTACGCAAGTTGCAACATTGTCTACCAATTAGCTCACTTTCAGAGCCTCCATTGTCCGCACCTGCAAGTCAACCTTGAAGTAAAGGGAAAATATGCCAGGCTGGCACGAAACTTTAAGATAAGCATGTGAACAATTTCTGTGGAAAAGTACAGCTTCAAGCAGAAATACACGTTTAATAGCACATTGGAAAAATATGAGCATCTAAACCGTGAGACCAGGCCACTAGGCCAAAGCCTCCTCTAAAGTAATGCTAAGCTAACGCATTTCAAACAAGCAAATCGTAGCACACGTTTATGATTATGTCGGATTAGTGCAATTCTAATACACCACGTTACATAAAGCACGCTTATAAATGTTGGCAAACTACTCTGAGGGCACATTTTGTCCCCGTACATTCTTTATTAGTTCGGTTAATGTCACACATGATTATTTCACACTACGTTTATGCGTTAATAAATCAAAACCTTCATTTTCTGCTTCATCACTAGCGATATGCATACGCAAGCCTAAAAAGAGCAAAGGGAGGTGTGATATTTAGTGAACACTGAAACTTGAATGTAATTGGAGCATCAAGTTTTCATTTAATTCAGGATCTTCAAACTGCAAATTGTATAGCTTTATAAATATGTCCCATGACATAAGTTAAAGATCCCTGAATTTTGTTTAAACCTCTGTACTCAAGACCGGACTGGAGAACCCAAAGCAGCCTGGCAAAAATGCACAAACCACCCACACCCCTTCATCTCCTCGTGCTAATCTCTCTCATGCCATACATACCTTCTCTCTTTCTCCTTCTCTCCTCTATCTATTCTTGATCTCTGATTGCTTACTCCATACCCCACCCTCGCCTCTCTTTCTCTCCCTCCTGAAGACTCCCTGGGACTGCTGCAATTAACCTCGGGTGAGCAGGAGACAGTGACAAAGTCACCTTGAGCGGCCCAGGACATTTACAACCTTACACCTAGGACTCAGCCCACTATGGAAATGGCCGACAGAAGGCCTTCCCGGCCTTGTCTGTACTTCCACAGACCTCAAACTGCAGGTATTTTAGTAATTATACAACAGGTCCTACAGTGGACGGTGCAGTGAATTGTGACATAAGTGTATAGTGGTGTGCTTAAAGTGATTCAAAACAACAACAGTTGAGCAACAATATAGATAGGATTGCACCTTTCTTTAGGAAAAAAAGGATTCAGGTTTCGAGTAGAATTTGAGCGAGTGGCAATGAATGCAAATCTACATGTTGTAGCATCACATTTGGCTTCAGCATCATTCTCATTTCCTTGCTTCTCTTTAGGAAGTGCGAGCTGGTTTGACTTCCTCTTCATGTGATTGTTCCTCCTCTTGAGTATGACCAAACATTTGTGTCCCTCCACTGCTCGGCCTTTTGGGGCTACCTTTTCTTTTAGCTGAAGCACTCCTTAAGAGTGCATGCATTAGCAGGTCATCTCCCTCATGGACTTCCCCCTGTGTCCCACTCTGGGTTGCTGCTTGCCCCTGCCACCCTCATATCCTTCTCCGTGTTATTGCTTGCCCCCTCCCAATCCTCTCTTTGTTGTTGCAAGACCTCTCCCAGCCTCCTATCACTCTCCATGTTGTTGCTTCCTCTGTTTATGGTGTTGCTTGCCCACTGATGCCCTCCCATCCCTCTCTGTGTTGTTGCTTGCCCCCCACCCTCTCTTTGTCATTGTTTGCCCCTTCTCACCCTTGCACACCTCTCTGCTTGTTGCATGCCCCCTCACATCCTGCTCTACCCAATGTCTGCCCACTTCCGACCCATCCTGCATTGTTGCTTATCCCCTAACATCCTTTGTTGTTGCTTACTGTGTCTTAGCTCTTTTTTATTTCTGGCAGGAGGGTGGGGCGGGAGGCATCTGCACACTTTGTGTTGCTCGATCTCCGTCCCTCCAACTTGCCTCCCACAAGCAATTAAAAAAGTCTTATGTCTTGACCAACTCTGGCCATGTGTAGTGCTTTTGTTAAAATAATCTCAGCCATGCTCGCATA
The DNA here is from genome assembly GCF_031143425.1 of Pleurodeles waltl. Taxonomy (NCBI): domain Eukaryota; kingdom Metazoa; phylum Chordata; class Amphibia; order Caudata; family Salamandridae; genus Pleurodeles; species Pleurodeles waltl. The sequence goes on from NC_090439.1 coordinate 970,883,672, forward strand.
AGTGAACCCTAGTGGCTTTATCAATGCTTGTTTCTCATTTCACTTAATACATTAATACAGCAGAATGGGGACTGGGATGGATTGGTGTAGAAAAGGGGATATGCTGGTGGGATTACGATTTCCTATCCTTGCTGAGGGCTTTAAAGATGGAGCAAATAAGCAGGATTGAATGGTGTAGGAGTCAGAGGGTAGAAGTGCCCATGCTGCAGCCAAGATAAGTAACCAGAGAAATGATGGAGCTTTTTTCATTGTCTCTGGGTGTTGGAGGCATAATGCATAATTACAGGCAACGAAGCATCTCTTATTCCCAAGAAATATGTCTTATTTTGGGGGGGAGATTAGGAACATAGTGGCTAAGGTATGTTGTGCGGTTAAAGGTGAATTATGGAAGAAAACAAGAGGGTAAACGGAAGGGGTGAAAGCAAGCAATTGATGGGACATGAAAATACATTAAGGGGGAGAGTTTTCATGGGTATAGAGCTTTGAGTACTTTGAAGGTGTTAGAGAAGGGCTGTTATGGATCGTGTATGGATGAGCTAGAGTCATGGGCTGGAGCTGAGTGGGTGTCATACAGTTACATGGATGTGTAATAAGTGTTGTATGCCTACTTGTAATATTTAACTCACATGCCCTTTACACATGTAGTGTCACTTTACCAAGAACTAACAAGTAAATTAAATATGCCAATAAGGTGTAAGCCAAGTCTACCATGTTTAAAAGAGAGAGAAAGTACCTTAGTACTAGTTAGCAATGGTAAAGTGCAAAGAGTCCTAAGGGCTAACAAAAATGAGCTCAGAAACAGGACGGCTAAACATCTGGGGATGACCTTGCAGAAAGGACCAAGTCCAAAAGTACTGTTAACTGTGGTGAGTGTAGGTCACCTTTTCGAAAACTGTCCTAAATGTGAATCAATATGCCTATGTCTGTAGAAGTTTTTTTCTGTCTGGCATAAACCTGTTCCTGCAAAGAAGCAATGGAGTTGGTAAAACGTGTAGAAGCCTATTAGCCAAGCGTTTGCCAAGGAATTTGCAGTCCAAATTCACTCTGGTCAGATCCAAGAGCAATCAATTGCATCTCCTTCTCACCTTGGAGCTCTTTACCCTGGACATGAAGACGGGCCGAGCATAGCAGTTCCGAGGTGGCTCCAGTGTGAAGCGGAGCCTAAATTCTTTCCAGGTGGTGCCAAGGCCTACAACCTGCAATACAGTTTACGATCAGCCCACCTCAATTTTCTGACAGATGCACACATGCTCACCCCGCGTATGATTTCTGCCACATCCACGGACTACCAGTCACTCTAACAGGCCTGCATAATGACGTAGTGAAGAGCAGGCATAATCTTGGAATCAACTGCGTGGCCCTCCCTCTCTCTGACACCACCTGATTGGGGACCCTGGGTGAGTGCTCTCTCTTTTTTCCACATGCTCCTTCGAATCCACCTATCACTCTATGCCTCTGTGACTTCAAGTACCCTTCATATTACAGAAAGCAGAGGAGGAACTGGGTGAAAAGAAACGGAGGCTTGGAAAAATACACGCTTCTACTTTGATTTACAACCAAGATCACCCTATAACTCAAATGTTGTTGAATTTAACACCAACTAAATTTCACCTCCCTTCTCCACACACACATCACTAGCACACACAGCAGTACAGACAAGCACATCACCACTGACACACTCATTATCACTGTCTCACTAACCACCATGACCACACAGATCTCCACATATAGTACAACTGTCTCTTACAAAACTACTGCTACATACACAGTTCATCTGACACACCGAGAACCACTGCCTACCACACCAACAGAGACCAACAAAGCATTGCTGCCACACATTCCCACTGTAGTATTTATTTTAAGACACATTTTAAAGTTTGGTTTGTGGTAACTCATACATACAAAGTATGGTTTGCATGTACCAAGGGTAGTAAAAAAATTATTAGTAAATATTACTCAACTAGTATTCTGACAGCTGAGCTTGAGAAGCACACACTAACTAGTAATATTGCACTGTGAAGGCCTGGAAGCAATGGTCCCTACTCCTTCGTTAATCTGCATTCCCAAAAGAATGTAGCCACACTGTTCCTGCACCTTTAATGTATTTGTGGGTCAACAGGTGTCACCAAGAAGAGTCACGAATTTGGAGGAAAAATAATCGAGGCCATCAAAACATCCAGCTTTAGAATAGTAGATGAGGGTTAAATTCAAAATCCAGAAGCTGAAGAATTATCCAGACCACTAAACTATCCTGAACCAAGGACACTAAGCTCTGCTAAATCAAGGCAGAACATGATCTGGAAGGAAAGGATGATCTCTGATGAATGTTAAAGAACACCCACCAGCACAAATCAGGCCAGGAAATAGAATCAAAGAGCACAGAATACAGAAAAATGGACATTCAATTGTGTGGCTGCCATCTGTCTTTGGTTCGAATCATCATTTATATGAGATAACAGGCTATAATTTAAACAAATAATTAGAAGAAAAGTTTGAATATTAAAGAAACTCTACTTTCAAGTGTTTGGTAAAATAAAGTCAAGCTCCTCCCACTGAATCAATTTCTTATCAGCCTTTCAAGAAAGAGAAGATAGTGATGGTATTGCTAAATAAAGCATGTTCCAGAAATTCCTTGCATTGAATTCAGGCCCATGTCAACCTTACAAAACTATGTTGAAGTATGTGTATGTTCTACTGCTGAAGCACCTGAAATCACAGCTTTGCTGATCCTCATAAGACTGGCAGATCATTGAGGCAACCACAGAAACAGATCACTCTAAGGGCCCTGTGGTTCTTTTCCCACAAGATGTAACACATACCCATTTATCAGTAGGTAGCCAAATGTAGGTGCAGTATTAGTTGAGCCCAAGCCTGCTTGCATATTAGGAGCACGTGGGCTCTTCAAAACACTATTTTATTCACAAACAGTGATGGGTCCGATTCACAAACTGCATTTTGTAGTATGTAAAGAAGAATTCCAGTAGTGCTAACTGCAACATCAAATCACAAGCCTATGGAAGACAAAAGTTTTGCCTCCACCTCTCCTATATATGTCTCCGCACATGTACGTTTACTACTTAGTAGTAAAGGTGGGAGGGGCTGAGGGAATGGTGGGAAAAGACAGAATATCTACTACTAAGTGGGAGGAGTTTAGGAAGGGGATGAGGAGTTATTTAGGGAATATTAAGGAGGAGCATAGGGAGGGGCATGCTAGTACAAACCCCCATGCACAAAAGAATAAAGCCATTGCTAGTCCCAATATACAGCTCTAAAGTTGCTTCTGCCCAAAAGGTGAAATTGAAGTAGGAAATGCACTCCAGCCCAGCCTTGGAGTAATTTTAACACCACAAAGTTTACTCACTGGAACAGCAACACATTCCCATAGACAATAATAGCAGCAGGGACCTACTAAAACACCCATAGGAAATAATGTTAAAATAATTAAATTATATAGATGTACACCCACATTTAGAAACGTTAATACACCATAAAATGTAATTTACATAAACTAAACACAACTTTTAGGTACATGTATTAATAATTAAAACTAAAATTGATAACGGTGTTTTAGAGACAGATTTAGAGTTTGGTGGATGGGGTTACATCGTCACAAACGTGACAGCTATCCCATCCGCCGTATTACGATCCCATTATATCCTATGGGAATCGCAATACTGCGGACAGGATATCTGTCACGTTTGTGACAGAGTAATCTGTTCGCCAAACTCTAAATCAGGCCCTTAGTTTATTTTGGGTAAAAACTATTTAGAAAACAAATGAATATATATTTGAATTATGTAATTGTTTAATAAACATTTATTTTGATGAGGTAATGAACTCTAACATTAAATTTAATCAGTTCTAGGATAAAATTGTGATTGATTTTATATTTATATTCTACAATTAAAAACAGAATTAAAAAAATTAATACATTTCAATTATTTACACTTACAAATTTGGCTCAACCTGAAAGCTTACACTGTGGAGTAAATTTGCACTCGGAAATGGTGAACATCCAAAAATAGTAAATTTACTCCAAAGTTTTAGAGTACATTTACATATACAGATTTACTCACATCTAAATTGACCTTTCTGAATAGCCGTCGCTGCCTCCAGCTAAAAGACAAGGAGTGAAGGTGAAGTGCAAAATATGCAAGCACTTGACAACTATATTGCATTTTGGGACTTTATATGCTTTCAATGGTGTTATATTTCGTTCTCCAAATAAGCTAAATATAACTGCATCAAGCCTTATAGGATGCATGGTTTGAAAAGCTTATTAAGTACCGACAGTAGGCAGCACACTTTTTTTTCTGGGCTTGTTATTAGCACTTCAATCACTGTTTTTGTTACAGTGCAAAGATTGGTGAAGTGTCCACTCAATTTTCCAATAACTGTCTCTTTGGCACTTCATTATACCCAACCAATTATGTATCGTTCATAGATTTCTAGACTACTGTGGCAGAAAGTTATCATCTGGTCCATTTATGCTGCCATTTCCCATCTAACTGGAACGCATAGATCCTTTCTTCATCTTTGACTCTACCCTATCTTTCACCAATCAGATTTTTGGAGTGGTAGGCTTTTTATACCTTACTTTCTTTTTTTACTCACCATATTTAACAGCAGATGATGCATTGAAATTTACAACAAAATATCTTTCATCCGATTTACTTCCATTAAAGCAAAGAATATATTAAGCTAAATCAGCCTAAGTGCATTGGTTTTGCCACTGCTTGTTAACAAAGGAAGTCAGTCATATTCTGCGGTTGTTTTAGGCAAGGGTATACAAAGGATCAAACCATATCTTTTCTATGAGGCACGGGGTATATTGCTCAGGGGTGGTAGAGAGTGTGCATTTTGAAGGGCTCGGGACCACTCAAGATTATTCAGCTCCCACTTTGGTGGGATACTTCAGATGCGGTAAGGACCAGGCATCCCTGTTCTGCTGTTCTGCTCAATAAAATGTTGGGGGACGCTACACACATCTCAGTGGTGAGGCCTAAGCTTGATGGCTATTACTGAAGGGAGCCAAAAAAGGCTAAGAAAAGCGCTTTTTATGTAGTGCATAGAGCCTGTTTGAGTTTGGCAGTCATAGAAGGTGTCCCATCATCAATGGCTGAAGGTTTGTTGAACAGCTCCTTTTTAAAGATGTATCTCACACACATTTGATTTAACAGCTTCTTCAAGAAAGTGGACATCCGAACTCACACTAGCTACTGCTTGGCAGCTGGTACAATGACTGTTGAGTCCTGGGTGTTGTCATAGACAGTGAAGGAACCAAAATAAAGCTGTTTGTGGATTGTTAGTTCTCTTTTTAGCACATATTTAAGTGCATTTCTTGTCTCGAGGTAGGGGCTCGCCTCACTGTGTAAGGACTTTAGTAGACGAGGAAATAATGTAAAAATCTACATTTACTATCCCATTCTCTTTACTAAACTCATAATGCAGTAAAAATACCGACTTTTTAAAAGAAACTTCTTTGTTTGGATTTTACTTTGCATTTAGTTCTTTGATAAAACACAACCACAAGAGCCTTCCCCCACCGCCCCCTTCAATGTGTAAACGTGAACTGGTGCTGCAACCGTGCACTATGATTATCATACGTTTTTTAGCATTTCAACCTGCTGTGTTTCTTTCTACCGTAGCTGTGATTAACTTTACATGTAATGTGATTATGTCATCTCAACTACTTTCAACATTCATAGCATCTTTTGTTTATTACACACTTCTTGTCTTGAAAGGTAATAATTAACATTGTCAGGAAATGGTGTTGAGACATTGCTTAGCAGATTACAAAACAACATGTTTGCCTTCACCTAAAGACATCAAACATAGGCCTTAGGGTAAAGATAACCATGACAGCAAGGAAAATATAACACATAACTAATATGAAAAGATATTGTCTCCCACCAGATAGTCCTCTACAAAATAGTATTGTCTCCACATATTATCATTTATTTTAAGGTTTATGTAGTACCAGAACTGACGACCAACGTGTTGATGACTTAGATTAAAAAATACACTTTGGTACACCTAAGCAGGCAAAGTGATGCAAGGTGATGGGTGACAAGTCCCGCTTCCTCATATTTATTAAGGTGTACCTTAACCCCTTCGCTGCCAGGCCTTTTCCCCCTCAGGTGGCAAGCCTTTTTTTGGCTATTCGGGGCAGTTCGAGCTTAGGCCCTCATAACTTTTTGTCCACACAAGCTACCCACGCCAGATTTGTGTCCTTTTTTTCCAACATCCTAGGGATTCTAGATGTACCCAGACTTTGGGGGTTCCCCTGAAGGAGACAAAGAAATTGGCCAAAATACAGCGAAAATGTATTTTTGTTAAAAAAATGGGAACAAAGGGCTGCAGAAGAAGGCTTGTGGTTTTTCCCCTGAAAATGGCATCAACAAAGGGTTTGTGGTGCTACAATTACCAGCTCCCAGCTTTCAGGAACAGGCAGAATTGAATCAGAAAGCCCCAGTTTTCAACACAATTTTGGCATTTTACTGGGACATACCCCATTTTTAATATTTTTTGTGCTTTCAGCCTCCTTCCAGTTAGTGACAAAAAATAGATGTAAAACCAATGCTGGATCCCAGAAAGCTTTCTGAAAAGTAGACAAAATTCTGAAATCACCATGGGGTAATTTGTGTAGATCCTACAAGGTTTTCCTACAGAAAATAACAGCTGAAATAAAAAAATATTGACATTGAGGTGAAAAAAAACAGCCATTTTTCTCAACGTTTTACTCTGTAACCTTTTCCTGCAATGTCATATTTTTTAAAGCAATATACCGTTACGTCTGCAGGACTCATCTGGTTGTGGGGATATATGGAGCTTGTAGGTTCGTCAAGAACCCTAGGTACCCAGAGCCAATAATGAGCTGCACCTTGCATTGGGTTTTCATTCTTTACCAGGTACACAGCAATTCATTTGCTGAAATATAAAGAGTGAAAAATAGGTATCAAGAAAACCTTTGTATTTCCAAAATGGGCACAAGATAAGGTGTTGACAAGCAGTGGTTATTTACACATCTCTGAATTTTGGGGTGCCCATATTAGCATGTGAATTACAGGGCATTTCTCAAATAGACGTCTTTTTTACACACTGTCTTACATTTGGAAGGAAAAAATTTAGCGAACGATAAGGGGCAATAACACTTGTTTTGCTATTCTCTGTTCCTCCAAGTCTCCCAATAGAAATGGTACCTCACTTGCGTGGGTAGGCCTAATGCTCGCGACAGGAAACACAAAATGGACACATCACATTTTTACATTGAAATCTGATGTGTTTTTGGCAAAGTGCCTAGCTGTAGATTATGTCCTCTAGCTCAGCCAGCACCTAGTGAAACCAACTAAACCTGTGCATTTTTTAAACCTAGACACCTAGGGGAATCCTGGATGGGGTGACTTGTGGGGCTCTCGCCAGGTTCTGTTACCCAGAATCCTTTGCAAACCTCAAACATTGGCCAAAAAAACACTTTTTCTTCACATTTCGGTAATAGAAAGTTCTGGAATCTGAGAGGACCCCCAAATTTCCTTTCACCCAGCATTCCCCCAAGTCTCCCGATAAAAATGGTACCTCACTTGTGTGAGGAGGCCTAGTGCCCGTGAAAGAAAATGCCCCAAAACCCTCTGTGGACACATCAAAATTATCAAATACTAAACTATCTGTTTTTGCGGGGGTAACCTGCGTTTTTGGTCCTGAATACAGCAGCCGTATAGGGAAACCTACCAAACCCAAACATTTCTGAAAACTAGACACCCGAGGGAATCCAGGGAGGTGTGACTTGCGTGGATACCCCAATGTTTTCTTACCCAGAACCATCAGCAAATTTAGCTAAAAATCACATTTTTCCCACATTTCTGTGTGGGATCAATGCACTGGACAAATTTCCTACCACCCAACGTTCCCCTCAGTCTCCCAGTAAAAATGATACCTCACTTGTGTAGGTAGGCCAAGTGCATGTGACAGGGAAGAGCCAAAAACATGTTGAAATTGGGGGGGTACCAAAGGGGGTCCAAAAGGGCAGTTTGAAAAAAGTCGTTTTCAGGCTGACAAATGGGGCAGAATTTTTATCGGTATAGATGAGACAATGCTGGGTGGTATAAATTTTGTATTCCTGCAGATTCCGGAAGGTTCAGCCACAAAAATGTGGAAAAAATGTGTGATTTCCAGAAAAGTTGGAGGTTTGCAGGGCATTGTGGGCAAGAAAATGGTGCAGATGCATGTGAAGCACTCCACCCTGGACTCACCCAGATGTTTAGTTTTCAGATGTATCTAGGTCTTATGAATTTTTCTACATGTCAGAGCCCCAAAGTCCAAAAAGTGCAGCCTTCACCATTCCAACTGGGGCGATTTTGAGAGTTAGCCAAGCTCTCATGGCCCAAATGTAAAACCAAAACCCCAAATAATCAAATGTACTCTTGCTTGCCGTGGGATAAGATGTTTTGGGGTGCAGGGGGAGAGCTGAAAGATTGTTATCCCCTTCAGTTGGGGTGAGGGCATAACCATGCCCATACTGGTTGGTAGCCACCACCACACCATTTTTTTTAAATTCCCTGGCATCTAGTATACTTTCTGCCCCCCAGGTGAGGATAAGGGGTAATTGCCCCATCTGCCCACTGGTGGGCAGAACAACTTTGGCCCCATTTATTTGGGGTGGCGGTATGACTATACCCCCACCCTCTTATTTTGAAAAATAAATCTTCCCTGGTCTCTGGTGGGCTTTCTGTCCTCCTTGGGGGCAGATCAGCCTTCCAAAAATAGGGGGGGGGGAGAACGCAGAAAAAGCCTAGTAAAAGAAGCACCTCCCTTATCAATATAATTTTTTTTAAAAAACATCCCTGGTGCCAAATGGCTTCTGCCCCTCCTGGGGGCAGATTGGCCTAATTAATATAGGATGATCTGCCCCTGAGGGGGGCAGAAAAGGCCTAATAAAAAAATTGCCCCCCAGGGAGTGACCCTTGCCTAAGGGGTTGCCCCCTTATCAATATAAATAAATTAAAATCCCTTGTGTCTAGTGGCTTCTGCCTCCCCGGGGGCAGATGGGCCTAATTAATGTAGTGGCCTTAGATAAAATGCCCCCCCTTGGGTATTGACCCTTGCCCAAGGGTTCACTCCCCTTCTTTGTTTACACAAAGTAAACAAAATCCCTGGTGTCTAGTGGTATTCTTGCAGCACGATTGCTATGTGATCGTGCTGCAGGAATGTACAGAGAGACATGAAAAGGAAAGGAAAAGCCTTTCCTTACCTTTTCATGCCTCTCTGCCTCCCCTGCCCCCCGTACCGAGGAGAAACTAATCAGTTTCTCCTCAGGTCGCGCTGGAAGCATTGCTTCTAGCGCGAGGGGAGTTGACCTCTAATCAGACGTCACTGGAGGGGGAGGGAGGGATGGAAGGGGAAGCGATTCCCCTTCCAGCCCTGTCCTTAGGGGATGGGGGAGGCCCTCGGGCGAGCGCCAGCACTTCCCCCGAGGGCCTATACCAGGACGTAATGGCCTCAGCGCTGTGCCACCAGACGTAACCATTACATCCATGGCCGGAAAGGGGTTACATTTGAGACTGGAAGGCATGGATAGCCAATGCTGAAAATGCTCCCACTCAAACTGCGTGACATAAAGAGAATTGACATGCCCGGCCCTACAGTTGCTTTCCTGTCTTCTCCAAGACAGTAAGGGTAAGTAGAGGGTCAGTTTGGGAGGCTGGCTCCCATCACTGCTTCCTTGAGATCTTCTCTTGCCAGGCACAATTAGTGTTGTGGAAGCAAAACAAAGGCAGTAGAGAACATTGTAAAGTGTGCCCCATACTTGATACCCCTTTGTCCCTTCTTCTTATAGATTGATTTGGACATGCCCCTCCAATCATCTCTATTTTAACACATTCTTCAAAATGGCACATAAATATTGGTGTTAGAGGAAATTGGAAACAGCAACGGCTGTCTGGATTTGCATACCACATTACTTCGTCTTTTGTACACTGTACCAGGGCCTCTGTCATGACCAGCCAGATTATTTCTAACCTGTGGCTAGTGAAGAGGTTTACCTAGCAGGGATGTCCCTCTAACCTTTACTGTTTGCACTGGCAATGGAACCTGTGGCAAATGTTGGTCAGGTGGAGGGAAACTCCGGGGGAATCCTGTAATTCATAGTCTATGGCCTTCAATGGAAGAGGTATGCATTAAGGTATCTGGATGCTCAAATGTACAAGGTAGACAAAGATGTTCTTGTGGAGAATATTGTTAAAACCCGAACCTCAGTTTAATCAGTCTGCTTTTAGAGGCAGATGATACTTTGGTACTGGTCTGAAATGTGTTATCCAAAATGATTATTCTTCCGTGACTTCTATACCATTTTGTGAAAATACCAGTAGTTAGCCCTTATCATAAATGTAAGGATGTAGACCTCCCGTTATTTAACTTAGATTGGGGTATGGCATTGAGCAGGATGGCCCATGCTAACTCCGTCTCCCCTTGGCAGAGATTGAACTCAGTGTACATGATAATGAATTCTATTATTGGGCAAGGCAAATGCAGAGTGCATTGGGGAGCTGTTGGGTTTCTGCAGCCAAGTCTGACAAAATACACTTTCTAGAACAGGTGTTGGGTAAAGTGAGATTGAGGCTTTGTTTGGACACGGCCAGGAATTCTGCTCGTAGGGGTCCTATCTGATAATGGCAGAATGTCTGATATGTATATGACATCCCCAGTGCTTAATTTGTGAAAGAATTATCACTGGTGCCTGACACCCTGCTCAGAAGCCCACAGCTGATGCAATTAAATGTCAGTAGGTGACTTACCAAAGCTCTATTATCCTAACTTCACCTCATGCCTCTTTTCACACTACCAGACACTCCCTGCCCCTTTATCTCACTCTTGCAGGTTCCTGCTTTTTAGGGTCGAGAGCGCACAGCGCTCTGTCCCTGGTGTAATCTCTCTGTGGGCTTTTAACCACGCCAATCAGTTTTTTTGGTTTGTGGGCTTGTCTTTTAAAATTCGCTTGATTTAATCAGTGAAAGGCATGCCTACGAGGCTCCATGTTTTCAGCATGATTTCTGGACTACTTTTTCTCTTGATTTCATAGGCAGCGTGATCTTGCTGGGCTGTAGTCGAGCACTTTGCATGACATCGACCCTGTTACATGGATGTTTGTACTTTTGCCAGTTACATGGATAATTGCACTTTTGCAGATATGTTTCACTGCAAGCGAACTTTTGTTTCCTTTTGTGTGTCTGCACTGCACTCATGGCGGCCATCGGCTCACTTACGTGAAACTGTTTTACTTTTCATTTTCAGTTTATGTGGCAAGAAAAGTCCTGTTCGGAGTTTACAACCCTAATAGCTTTAACTCGAGCAAACGTGAGACCCATTGCATTGCAAATACATGTTCCTTTTGTGACAATTTTGCCATCTGTCTCTTAATCTGTCTTTCCAATCAGTGTAATGTTCCTCTCTTGCACTCAGTAAATAAATGTTGCCACAAAATAATAAGTTTTGGTTCCTAAATATAAGTGCTGGTTGCTCCTTAAGGCAGCCCTGGCTCAAATTAAGCACTGGACATACCGTGGGACAGTTTTTGACACGTTTGACTTACTTGGGCACCTGGATTAACCTGGGAATGCAAATCAGCTTAGACTATAATGTGAAATAGGCCTTAAATGCCTCCTCGCAGGATGGATTTCCCAAGATGTAATGCATAAAAGAACATTAGGGTAGATGTGTGCTCAAGAAAGCTCAATACAAGATAATTTCAACATGAGAATATCTGTCACATGCAACAGCAACACAGGAGAGTTGAACATTTAATTAAAATTGCACACTTTGGGGCATATTTATACTCTGTTTGCGCCGGAATTGCGTCATTTTTTTTGACGCAATTCCGGCGCAAAACTAACTCCATATTTATACTTTGGCATTAGACGCGTCTAGCGCCAAAGTCCATGGAGTTTGCGTCATTTTTTAGCGTGGACACCTACTTTGCGTTAATGACATGCAAGGTAGGCGTTCCCGTCTAAAAAATCGACTCCGAGGCATGTGCGCCGTATTTACACTCCCGGGCAAAATTCACGCCCGGGAGTGGGCGGGTCAAAAAAAATGACGTACGGCCGCTTTTGCGCCGTTTTTTAGCGCCTGGACAAGGCAGGCGTTAAGGGACCAGTGGGCTCTGAAGGAGCCCAGAGGTGCCCTCCCATGCCCCCAGGGACACCCCCTGTCACCCTTGCCCACCCCAGGAGGACACCCAAGGCTGGAGGGACCCATCCCAGGGACATTAAGGTAAGTTCAGGTAGGTTTTTTTTGTTGTTTTTTTTGTGGCATAGGGGGGCCTGATTTGTGCCCCCCTACATGCCACTATGCCCAATGACCATGCCCAGGGGACAGAAGTCCCCTGGGCATGGCGATTGGGCAAGGGGGTATGACTCCTGTCTTTGCTAAGACAGGAGTCATTTCTATGGGGGTTGGGAGTCGAAAAAAACGGCGCAAATCGGGTTGAGGTGAAAAATTTGCCTCAGCCTGACTTGCCCCATTTTTTGACGCCCAAGCTCCATATCCCCCTACGCCGGCGCTGCCTGGTGTACGTCGTTTTTTTCCACGCACACCAGGCAGCGCCGGCGGCTAACGCCGGCTAACGTCATTCATTAAATACGCGCCCGCATGGTGCTTCAGAATAGCGTTAGCCGGCGCTAATTTTTTTGGCGCAAAACTGTGTTAGCGCAGTTTTGCGTCAAAAAGTATAAATATGGCCCTTTATTTACTTACTGCAGTAGTTCTTACAGAGTGCATCAAGACAGATGCAGTGCAGAAAAACTCTGCTTATTGCGTTTTCAAAGTATTTGTTGATCACTGTTTACACATACTTTCATTTATACCCATTCCATTTTAATTTATTAATTTGGTTTCCTAAATGAGCATTTGTCACACAGAAATATCCACCAGTATCGTGATTTTTTATTGTGTACAAATCTGCTCCAAAATACCATTTTGTGATGGCATTCCAAAGTGGAAAAGGTGTTGGTGAACATACAAAAAATAGTATGTTAGTGATTCGTTTCAAAATTTTTGTAAGCAGTTTCTTACTCAGAAAATTATTTGAATTTTACTCTTGTCAAGCAGAGGGTTAGAACTACTTTTGAATGCCGACGAAATGTTTGAAAAATTGGTGAGACTTTATCATGGGGAAAAATATTTTCTTTTTGGAGAAATGGACAAAACAAATTAGAAGGTTTAATTGTAGCTTAATGTGTTATTTCGGCGTGTTGAAATGTTTGCAGATGTGAATAGTCCTGGAAGTCTGGACTGTTGAAACTTTCCAAGTATACTGTTGGAATTCTTTGACAATTCCATCACAATCCGGAAGTGCTCTGTCTGAGGCTAAAATCCAAGAGACCCATGCATATTATACCCTTCCCTCACCACTGGCATATTTTGGTGAAAGTAGTATTGTCAAAGCAGAAGTATATCAAAATAAATGCTGGACTAGTCTCAGCAACTGGTAATTACAGAGGCCACATCCCAGTCTATCGTTCTTTTGCCCAACAATCCACGTCTTTTTGGACCCAGACATGTGCAAATCATTTTTAACCCTGCTCCAATAGGAACAATCCAGCCCGAACTGACAGGACGGATCCTCCCCGAACAAGCTCTCAAGCAACTCAAGACTGGTTTTGCCCTGATGGGGGAATGTCAGAAGGGTGCAACTGGCAAGAAGTGATGTAAATCCCAGAGCCCTCCTTGTCCCTTATAATGTTTCCACATTGTACGTTTTTTCTTCACTTTGTTTATGCTGCATTTGGGTTTAAGTACAAACTGTTAAGTACATTGTGCTATACATTCTGATTGATATTATTCTCAAGCGCGGCCTCGCCTCCCCACCTTTTGCCCCTCATGAAGAGTGTCTGTCAGGCTGAACAAAGGTCAGCCTGACAGACACTCTTCATTTTCAGCTCAGACAGCCAGGAGTGAGACATACGCGATATGCGCAGACTCCTGGCTGCCTGAGTTGAACTTTGCTGGGCTGAGGAGGTCATAGCTCCAATGGGCGTGACCTCCTCGGCTCAGCAAAGGTGCCTCGAGGCCCTCCACTGGGAGATGAGGAAAGCGTCACCCACTGACTTCGATCTGGGCGCTTCAGGTTCAAGCCCTGAAGTGCCCAGTGCGAGTGTCAATCAGTGACACTTCGTCACAGAGTGGGATGGGGTCAACAGTCTCACTGACCCCATCCCACTCTGCGACGAGGCTGGGACAGCTGCCTAGGTCAGCCAGTGAGGGAAGGCAGCAGTCCCAACCCTCCTGGGACCTCGAGGCTGAAGGTAAGTGTGTGTGTGTGTGTGTGTGTGATGTTTTAAAATGAATGTTTGGTGCATGCGTGCATGTTTGAATGTTATGAGTGTTGTTAATGGATGTGCGTGTGTGCATGCATGTGTGTGTGTGAAAGAATGAGAGTGTGTGAACTTTTAAAATTAATGTTTGGTGCGTGTGTGCGTGAATGTTATGAGTGTTGTTAATGGATGTGCGTGTGTGCGTGCCTGTGTGTGAAAGAATGAGTGTGTGTGTGTGTGTGCTTCCCGCCCGCCCCCCTCCCTCCTAAAGCTGCCGGCCGCCACTGATTATTCTCAAAATCACAAGTGAAAAAATCAACAGGTGCAAATAGCTGAATTCTTATTTCTTTTTATTTTTATCGAAAATCCATTTTATATCTTCTTTTTTCAAAATGAAAATGTATTTAGCCCTGTAGTTTAACAATGCCATGAAGTTGATCTCTGCTTCTTTTTAAAATGCGTAATGTATAATTAAGTATGTTTCTTTTATTCATCTAGAAATGTATAATTATTTCCTAACAATATATTGGTATAAAAAATGAGTGGGGAAGTTGTTTTAACTATATATTCTTTTGAAAAATGCATCACTTTTCCTTTCTTCATATTGGAAAACTCAAACAGTGGGTGGTTGTCGCACCGAAACAAATAGTTTGTATTCTTTAATTTAAAGAAGCGAATCCTTGTGTAACCAACAAGTGTTGCTTTGCAATTTGGCAGGGGGAACCCACCAAACAAAGGATCTTTATTTGACTCAAACTAAAAATAATCAGCTGAGAGGAGCGGATAGTGAACTCCAGATATCAGCCAAAATATTTACAGAAGCATTAGTGTTCTGTTCTTTCTCAGACCTCCCTAAATCTGCTACACCAGCCCTCTTGGCACTGTAACCAAAACATACAATAAGTGCCCACCTCTAATCCTGCACAAGCAACATTACAAGACCTGAGGTGATCATCACCAGTGACAAACAGTAGTTGTGTTTAGATTTGACCTTGGCGGAAGCACCAGAAACCTTGACACTTTTATAAGCAGTGACAAACAAAGCAGAAGGAGTTAGTAATCCTACCTAAAACTAGGCAAAGGTCAGGAATGCACTTTCAGAGGCAAACAGAACTAAGGGTCAGATGTGCAAAATACTTATTTCGCATTTCCTAAATAGTGACTCCTTTGAAATCGCTATTTAGGAACTGCAAAATGGTATGTACATAATTAGAGATTCCCTAAAAGTGATTCCTACAGTGCAGTACTCGCTATTTAGGTAATACCAAACTATTAGTTCCTATGGGCCTAAAGGTACGAATGGTTTGCGAATGGTTTAGCATTTCCTGACTTGCAATTTCCTAATAGGAAATCACAAATTAGGAGATGCTAAAGCAAGGGTGAATTTCAGCCTAGGGCTCCCATTGCTGCACCCCAAAAAAAGTGGTGCATATGTAAAGCGCACACATGCCTTAGGAGCATGTGTGCACTTTATTGCACTTTAAAAAAAGCATTTTCGTGTCCTTTTTTAAAATTGCACATGGTTACCATCGACTTGAAGCCAATGGTAATTGCATTTCCTAAATGCTAATTTTGCATATAGGAAATGCTTTGTACATGTGCCAAGAAATCACAAATAGGAAATCCCTATTTGCGATTTCCTATTTAGAGAATCCCAAAATGCAATTTTCCCTAAAGGCCTTTGTACATAGCAAGAGGCTGTTTTGCATTTCTTAATGGGCCGAAATTGTGATTCGGCCCGTTAAGAAATGCATAAGGTGTTTTCACATCTGGCCTCATAAGGCTCCGACCCCCCCTTCTTTCACAGACACTAATGCAGGGCTACATGGACATGTGAGGAAATCCCCCAAAAAATCTGTGAACCCACAATGTTTTGGACTGCCAGGCAAAGGTCAGTTTGAGGGTACGGATATCAACAGTGGTGCCTAGCTATAGGCCTACCCCTTACCTGTGATCATTTTAGTGGTAATTTAGAATAAATTATATATTCAATTGCTTTAAAGTAAAATAAATGACGTACCATTAATCCATCCCTATTTCTAACACGAACTCTAACCTTAAACAATGTTAAATATTAATCATAACAATTTATGGTGATTTAATTGATTTTAATTAAATACATTTCAGTATAACTCTTTTGATCCTAACCCTAACACTGGGTTTGCCATTAAATGATGCATTTGTTTTATGAGTTAAAATAATTAAAATTAAAATGAAATAAAATATTTAGGACACACTTACCTTAGCACTAATGATGGTGTTAACCCTAACCAATGTCAAGTCGTTATTATGTAAATTAAAATACATGAATTCAGAATTATTTATGGAATAAATAATGATGGATTATGATACCCCTACTCTAACCTTGGCTCTCAGGTCAGACATTTGGGGGCACAGACTGGCTATGTAGTGGACCCCTCTCTCGGAAGAGGTGCTCAACAGTGTACCAGAGGTGATCACCTTATGATCTGTTGCCCTGAGGAGTGCAGTGACATCAACAATCAGACCTTCTTTTGTAAATGCTGATGCGATGTTGGGCCATGGCCTGAGGAATGAATTGGGGAACTGAGGGGCTGAGGAAATGATTTAAGACTATACCTTTAGTATTCAGTGTCCCTTTGGGTAAATTGAAGAGTGGAGTTCCTCTCTTTCCTGAGGGCAAGGCTGCCATGTGTGTACAGATTGGTTTATGGGTCCTTTACCTGTTTACTGATGACTGTTGAAGAACTGATCCTAGGCACTGTCCCTGGCTCTAATTGTTACCATTGTCGATGTGCTGAGTGAACCAAATGGACTTAAAACATAATCTCATAGACCCCAGAATCCCATAGAGGAGTACTTGCGATATCAAATGTTGGACGTGAATGGCCAGTGACCTGGTACACAAATTGACAGCTGACAACTGAACTCTGACTGATCAAGTGCAGCTACACTTGGATTTTGCTGAACTCACACTTGTGTGCAGGCACAAAACTATGAAAGGGGTTATTTTCATTGACCATTTTGGAGATCATCATTGTAAAGGATGTACCTGTGGACAAGGTATAATTGTATTATTCCCTCATGGTTGGAATCTTTCTATAAGGTGTCCCCATTTTGGTAGGTCTAGTGGAAGAAAGGGAGCCCAATAAAAGAGTCTTGGAGTGTCTGGAAAGGCAAAGAAGTGACAGATGTCACACAAATTGATGGGCGGTTCCTGTTGTGTTTTATTTACCAAAGGAATCTCTCAGGGAGGTGAGTAGCTTCATTTTGGCCATTTGATTATTTGCCATATTTCCCCTTTGGATATCTAGTAAAGAAAATTGTTTTGCGGTTAAAATGTCATAACTAACATCTTAGAAAGTCGTCTGTAATAATCTGCAAAATAAATTGGTCAATTTCCAAAGTTCTGATATGATATATGATAGTGAAACAAATGTTTACCATTTGTATAGAAAGCTAACATACTGAATCGTGTTTTTGCAGCAGACTGGAAAGGCTTGCCTTTGGAAGTGTGGCATGGATAATAAAGTTGGAGAGAAAATCAAAGCAATCATAATATTTTTTACATGTAGTGTTTATACTTGTGACGGATAATCCTTCCGTTGTATTATCATCTCCATGGGATATAATGGGAACGTAATACGGTAGATGGGATATCCGTCACATTTATGATGGAGTAACCCTATCCACCAAGATCGTAATCAGGCCTTTAATACTAAAATGTATACCTACATGTGGAGAGATCTCTGATACCATGGAGAAGAACCTTGGTACAGAAAAAATAGGTGAGTTGGAGGTTGTGGGTTGGTGTATGTTTGTGAATAGCTTTCTGTAGTACAGAAGAACTACTGTAGTAATACTTTACATCCTACAAGTTACAGTTTGTGAATAGGCCCCTGTGGTTCTTTGTCAGGGCCTAGCACGAGCGTTACAACAATTATTGTGCTTTGAGTATTTGGCACTAAAACAGACCCTCGTGTCATGATGTACAGATACCCAGTAGTCTGTCTAGTGCCCCTCGATTTTCAAGGGATCTTGTGACTTACTTACTTACTTATACCTACTCCCCCTCCTGGGGTACAGGCATTCAACTAGGACTCTCCAGCCACCTCTGTTATGGACTTTTCATTCATATGACTCCAGGTGTAACCCATTTCCTTGCAGTCAGCCTCGAGGCCACAGCACCAGGTATTTCCTAACCTTCTTCTTTTCCATTTGCCTTGCGGAGTCCAGGTCAGGGCTTGCCTTGTGGTGCTGCATATGGACTTGTGAAGGGTGTGACCTATCCAGCCCTACCGATTTTTCATGATTTCTTTATGAGCAGGGGGTTGAAAAGGCTGCCGGCATAGGTTGTTGTTGCTGATGGTGTTTGGCCAGCAGATTTGGAGGTTTTTCCTCACACAGGTGTTGATAAAGGTTTAGACCAGTGGTTCCCAAACTTTTTCGACCCGTGGCTCCCTTGACCTATTGGCTGCGGCTCCCTGTTATGTCACTTTTTTGGACGGGTGTGGGGATGTAAGCCAGGATTTGGGAGCACTTCCATTTTTCTTCCTAAAAAAAAATTGGGATGAAGCTGATAAAGGGATTCTGCGATAGGGACTTGTCTTTAGTGGCTTGGAGTATGCACTGCCAGTAATCTGCTGCTGAAGGCCAGTGCACAACATTTTTATCACACTCTTTCTGCCTGCCATTGCGCTTTCTCCTTGTTCCTGGCAAGTTAAAAAAAAAAGCACATTAGTATTTTTGATCTCAGATCCTCCAGCACCACACTTGGAAGTCCCATATATGACAATAGACCTGATTCAGGCCTCAAGGGGAGAAATACATTCTCCCGATTCTTATTTTTTCAATTTCCCGCTTTCCTCTTAAATGTTGACATTTTTGAAATTTCATGATTACCCTCTTCTCTTGAGTAGCTGCAGAACACTGACAGAAGTGACACTCTATCATTGTCCTGATTGGGTCTGACCCTGCCTAAATCGACATACTCTTTATTTATTAGGCAAGACGTCATGTGCTAGTCCAAACCACTCCAGACGCTGACAGCTGTGGCTTCCATAACATCCCCACGTGGCATTCCCACATGGGTTACTCAGGGCTGTAAATGCACATTGCAAAACCCTAACAAGTTTGATTTTTGCACTGTGATTCTTTCTTTATCATACTACCGTACGGCTCTGTTCCAAACATAACATCTTTATAATGGAGCCGTATGGTAGTATGAAAGAGAAAGAGTCGCAGTGCTAACAGTGCTTAATTTGAGCCAGTGCTTTCCGCAGGGATTAATTTGAGCAGGTGGTTTCCGGTTTTCTGCATCAGACATTTAGGAAGAGCAAAAGATACATATGGGAAACGTGGAGGAAGAGAAACTAAAAAGCATCACTAAGAGAGAAAGTAGAAAGCTGCATGAGTGAGCTGAAGGAGTAGGGAGTGGCTGTAAATGGATTAAAGAGGCCCGAGAAGGCTCGCACATTTAAATGCAGCATCCGCTTGTTTCAAAAGAGAGCTTTCATCACCATCACATTTTTATCTACAAATTAAGCACTGGGTATACAGTGGGGGGCACAGCACTTATTTTTAAGGACTGGCACTTAGGCCCATATTTATGAAACGTTTGTGCTACATTTGCATTATTTTGTGACGCAAAAGCAGCGCAGACTTACAAAATATACTTATATTTTGTGAGTTTGCGCTGCTTTTCCATAAAAAAATTATGCAAATGCGGCACAAACTCTTCATAAATATGGGCCTTAGTTTTCTGCATCAGGCATTTACTGTGAGCAAAGGCACATATGGGAAGGATGAAGAAAAAGAAGGACGTAAAAGCTCCACATTGGGAGAAAGATGCAAGAGTGAGCTGAAGGGGCAGGGAGAGGCTGTAAAGGGATTGAAGAGGCCCAAGATGGCTTTAGGATTACTGCTGCCTCAATATTCTGTGCATGCATATTTAACTGCAGCAGCCACATGTTTCAGAGGAGAGCTTTCAGGCATGTTTTTATTTATAAATATTTAAACACTGAGTGAAAACAAATCAAACTTGATGGGTTTTACAATTTACTATGTAACATTGCAAAACCCTAACAAGTTTGATTTATTTCCACTGTGATTCTTTCTTTTTAATACTACTGTTCGGCTCCATTCTAAACGTAACTTGTCCTTAGAATGGAGCCGTACAGTAGTATGAAACAGAAAGAATTGCAGTGCAGATAAATCAAACTTGTTAGGTTTTTGCAATGTTATGATGTCTATTGTAAAATCCATCAAGTTTGATTTGTTTCCACTGCAAGTCTTTCTCTGTCGTACTACCATGCAGCTTTGTTAGCTGTACCGTAGTATGAAAGAGAGACTCGCAGTAGAAACAAATCAAACTTGATGGGTTTTACACTTTACAACATAACATTGCAAAACCCTAACAAGTTCGATTTATTTCCACTGTGATTCGTTTTCATACTCCTGTAAAGCCTCATTCTAAATGTGATGTATTTTTAGAATGGGGCCCTACGGTAGTATGAAAATGAAAGCATTTCAGTGTTCCTTAGAAGTGTGCGGCGCCCCTGGTGAGTTCTGATGGCGCACCAGGGAGCCACGGCGCACACTTTGGGAAACACTGGTTTAGACTTTTGTTGGTGATGGTCACTGTTGTCCTTCAAATTTCCACTCCATTCAGAAGTACCAATTTTATGTTGATTTTAAGAAGCTTGATTTTAGTTTGCAGCATTAGGTCCTTCAAGCTCCAGATCGTCTTTTGCCGATTCTTGCCTTGATGTCAGCATCTGTGCCACCCTGCTTGTCCATCACACTGCCCAGGTAGGTGAAGGCCTCAACCTCCTCCAGTGCATCACCTGCAAGAGTGACTGAAATTGTGCTGGCCTTGTTAACCTTCAGGATTTTGGTTTTCCCACTGTGGAGGTGACGTTTCGAAGCCTCACCCATAACTTTAGGACCTATATGAAAGGCATCTTTTCCCTTCCAAGTTTCTTTTGGAGATCATACAAAGGTGTTGGCTTTTGATTTTGTTGCATCTTTGCAATTCTTTGGATGAAGAAATATAATCTATTTGTTAATTGGTCAACCTGAACAGTATATTTGTTATCATAGTTTTTTCATGATCCTTGTTATGCTTTTGGAGGCTTTTTGCCTCCAAGTGATGACATAAAGGACTGCACATTCAATTTAATATTGGCTAACGTTTTTCTGGGCCATTACTGTGCCACATTTGTTTCTGCAGTATTTGCTACACTAAAGCTAGTTCAGATTGCCCTCACAGTGAGTATGATTGCATCATACCAATAATACTTGACACCATTGTTCCTTATGGACATCTTTATTCTATAAATGAGAGAGATAAAGGAATCCTAAAAGCCTATTAAATCGGAAATGTACATAATTGGGTTAATTTCCCCATCTTCATCTGCTTCTGGAGCACCTTTATATGTTGTACTCAATATACACCAAGATCTTGGACTGTACATAATTTATAGGGGTTTAAATTAGATTAAAATCCAGGACAAATATTATTTTTCTCGCATTAATCATAATTTGAGAGGCATCATCTGCAGAGAATAAAAGAAGGTGATGAGTGTAAAAACAACCACCTGTGCACCATTTGGACATTTTGAATATGATGTAATACCATTTGGATTGTGTAATGCTCCTGACATTTTACAACATTTTATGGGTTCGATATTCCCAGGTTTCTTGACTCAGTTTCGGTTGTTCTACTTGGGTGACACCCTGTGTTTCAAAGATGCACGAAAAACATCAATAACGTGTGCTTGGTACTTGGTGTTATCAAGACTTCAGCAACATCCACAGTCTGAAAACTGTGAGCCTGAGAAAGAAGACTTGAGTATTCTTGGTTCATGTAGAATGCTTTAGGTCAGTCTGAAGAACGTGGCAGCATTATTGGAGTGGCTTCTGGGAGGAGCCTCTCTTTCCTTGGGCGATCAAGAAGGTGAAATAACAGGCCTTGTCAGCATCCGGTCCTTTGACAGAAACAGAATAGGAATTGGGAAAAGTATGAAAGTATGTAAAATAATATCTGAAATCCAAACTTTGCTAAAAAAAAAACAGACCGGACATAATAAAATAAGGAAGACTATCTTACAAGTGTGTGTTTTAGGCTTGATATTTGTAGAGGAAAGAAGATTTTATTTGATATGGGAAATCTATTAATTGTGACATGAAAAACATGTGTTCTTACAAACATGGACTTCGTAATGCATTAATCATCCTGCTTTACTTTCTACTTTTTTGTTTTGCTGGCTATGCTGGAGGTTAGCAGTAGTGGACAATCTACAACAAACAGATATTCCTCCTTGGGATAGTTATGTATCATTCATTCATTCATTACGATTTATTTCGGTAATAAAATACCATAAAAGCTCATTCTACAATAGACATTTAAAAATAAGAAGCCATAATGTAAAACACTTTAACTAAAAAGAAGAACAATTAAGAATATAAAATACAGGGTCTAAAACAAAATCAGAGATGATAAGAATCCACCAGTATAAAAAAAACAATATACAGGCCTTCACCCATTAAACTTAAAAGGTAAAAAATAAAAAACACAATATAACAATTTTAAAATCAAATATTCCCTATAAGCACAGCATGTCCAATTTTCTCTACAAACTTAAACTTGTTTTGGTGTGATACATTGCAAGCTACCCCTTAAATTTTTAAGTCCTACGTGCCAAGTTGCCTCTAGGAATCTAGCCAAAGCACACAGTACAACACCGTGAGTATTTGTTTTACAGATCGTTAGAGCTAAATGCCAATTGTTGATGCCCATGGATCTCCAAAGAGGTATAATCCATTTGGTCCGCTGTTTGGCATATGCAGGGCAATAAAATAACACATGGGCAATACATTCAAATTACCCACAGCCCATTGGGCATAAGTCTTGTTGGTTATTCTGTTTGGACCATCTACAAGTAAAAGTGCATAATGGCAATGATCCCAATCTAAACATAATATAAAGTGCTCGTGCTTGGGGAGATAAAATCAAATCCATATATTTTTCAAATTCATAATGGCATTTAGTTGTCGTGAACCTATCTGTCAAACTGGACGAAGACACCTCGGCTAGCTGTCTTGTTTTTAAATTGGACCAGTATGCATCCTTAACCACTTGTACCGCATTTTTTGGGAGACTGTAAGGGTCTATCCAAAACTGGGACAGCCCTAAATTGATCAAAATATTTTCAACATGATTACCCCAAGAAATTGTTCTTGTTGTATGTGTACACAGCAGGGCATTCAGCCATATTCTGTATGGGCCATAAATGTCCGTGGACCAGATCCTGATCCAATACAATATCGGTCTTAAAGCAGCTATATGAGCGATGGAGTCTAAATTTAAGTCCATCCGAATAGGCAACGTGGGGGAACTAATGGGGATTTTTAGTAAAACCTTCATGAATGAATTTTCGGCAAGCTCTAAGTTCCTCAAATTGCCATGTCCCCATAGCTCTGCACCATACAGGGAACCCCCTCTAGCTTGTATTTTATTTATTTCTATTGCGGGGGAGATTGCAAATCTAGAAGATCTATTAGCGAATCTCAAAATACCCACCCGAGTTCTGTTTCAGTCTCATATGTGCTTTTGACAAATGGACCTGCCATTTATGTGTGTCCTCTAGTGTAACTCCCAAATAATAAAAATTGGTGACTCTCCCTAATACTTCTCCATCCAATAAAGTTGTTCTCCTTGTTTTATGTTTTTTATCACCAAAAATCATGTATTTGGTTTTTGAAGTATTAACTTCAAGGCCATAGTCCTTACAGAAGGACATAAACTTCTCGAGTAAATTGGCAAGGCCGGAAGCAGCTTGAGATAATAACAAGGTATCATCCGCAAATAGTAAGCACAGAGTCTTTATCCCACCTACTCTTGGTGCATCATTATCGCAGGCCATTAAATAAGGGATACATGCATTAATAAACAACAAAACAATGCAGGGGCCAACACGCATCCCTGCCTCACCCCTCTTTTAATCGGAATCTCGCTTGTTACCTCCTCATTTACTCCCCATCTAATTTTTGCAAAACTCTTGGTTATGTATCATAATGGCTGGGTGAACAGCCAATAGGTATGCAGTCACTTGGTGTTTCCCATTTGTCGCTAACATTTTCAGGTCGCCTTGTCGAATAATTCTCGACAAAGGGAGTACAGCCCTCCAGTCCCTGCATTTCCAGGATTCAGATAACCTTCCAGCAGTGGGAGAGAGAACAGATGACACTTTCTAGTGACAGGAATAGTAGGTCAAATGTTCACTTGCCACCACAGCAGCTGACTTACGGCAACCTCATTGCAGACAGCAGTGCTATCACATTACGTACAGCAGAACTATCGCTCACTTACCAAATGCAGCAGAGCTAGTCCTTATTTTTGACAAAGGAATACTTTACTCCCTGAAAGATCCCTCTTTCAGACCAGACACTACAGCTATCTCTTACTTGTCACAAACAGAACTGCCCTTCACCTATCATAGACAGCAGAGCTATCTCTCATTTGCAACAGACAGTAGTTAATCCCCTCTCATCTGATCTGTCATTTGATAGGTGTATAACATTCTGTCTTTCTACCTGCAGTTCTGTCTGTCTGTCAACACACATTGATCTATCCCAGGCGGCCCATGCACATAGTTAAGGAGCACCTTAGCTACAACCATGGTGGGTCAAGAAAAATAAAGAGGACCGGGAGATATGTGCAGGGGACAAAGGAAAAGAGGGACTCTCACAATGAGCACTATTGGGCTGGCACCTACCAACCCAACATCACACGGACACCAGTAACAACAGGTGCAGCGCATACAAGGGAGCAACCTGTTCCAGCTACAAGAAGATTGTTAAATAAGAACCCTGGGATTTATGTTTCCATCAGAATCTATGGAAGATCCACAAACACACCTCTCAAATGAATCTGACTTGCAACCGCCCAAGTCATTTGGAAGGACGCTGCACCACATTACTACCAAAAATATGCTTGAATAGAAGTAGCCATAAGGTGCTAACCCCATCGCAGTACAGCACACAGGCATGACCCACAACATAACTCTGACTCACTCAAGCTAGTTTTGAGGGTCACAGCATGTGCATTCAGAATACTACACCACTGTAACAAAACCCACATCATCACTTACTAAAATCAGGGAAAGGTGAAATACCCCACACTTCTTCCTAGATTCTGTTTTTTGGTTAAACCAACTGTTGGACCTGGTCCTTTTTGCAGGGTCATCCCCAAACTTTTTGCCTTCCGCCTCCTAGTTTTTCTGACCTCTTTTTGTTGGCTCTAGGACTGTGAGCACTTTATTACTGCTGATCAGTGCTAACGTGCCTGTGTGCTCCCTTCTAAATTTGGAATGATTGTCGTACACCTAATTGGCACATTTAATTTACCTGTGAGTCCCTTATACAGTGGTGTCCCTATACCCAGGGCCTGTAAATTAAATGCTACTAGTGGGCCTGCAGCGCAGTTTGCGCCACCCACAAATGTAGCCTTTCAAACCTGTCTCAGTCCTGCTACCGCAGGGCCTGCATGCGCAGTTTACTGCCTCAGGGACTTGGCATCCAAATGTATTCACTGGGCCTTGAACTCCCCTTTTACTACATATACAGTAAGTCATCCCTAAGGTAGTCCCTGGCTAGCCCTATGGGCAGGGTGCAGTGTGGGTGAAAGGCATGACATGTGCCTGGTTGTGTGGCCTGTCGTGGTAATGACAAACAGCCTATTTGATTCCTCACTACTGGTAGTGTTGCCTTTCTCATAGGCTTGCATTGGAAATGCCCAACCTTATGTCTAGGTGGTATTGTCTAAACTATGAGGGGTAGTGTAGAAATGTTTGGTACGTTTGTAATAGTAGTGCTGCCTACTGGTATAGGTGGATTTTTTATTACCATTATAGAAATGCCACTTTTAGAAAATGGGCATTTCTCTGTGCTTATGGCTCTGGTATTTTGCAGCTTACCTCCAATCCACGTCTGGGGCAGAGTGACAGCTGGGCTTTGTGCATACCTTCCAGATAGCCTGTACACAGGGAGGGTGGAGGTGTCGCAGTGGTGAATCTGCTTATTGAATGATCTTTCTGGGCTGAGAGAGGGAGAGGCAGGCGCACCTAATTTGTAAAGGCTGTGCCCTGGCCTCATACAAAGGGCTTGTTTACCTCCCACTGATGTTTGGAGCCAGTGCTGGAGGAAAGAGGGACACTTCTGGAATCAGTTAGTACTGGTTGGTCCCCCTTCTCCCCCTTTTGTGGAAACTGTACAAAATGAATATAAGTACAGGGGGTCTTTCCCCACATTTTTAAACACTAATGGGTTACTGAACTGGACACTGAATGCTGCTGGAAGAACTCGCCAGGAACTGCCTTTGGACTGCTGCTGTTATGATGACCTGTGACCAGCTGGTTCATTGAGAGTAACTGCCACTGGCTGTAAACCTTTGTTCTGGCCTGCTTGCTTGGGCCCTGCAGCCCTATGCCCCACTGCTGTCCCCAGGGCCTGACTGGTGTGCCCCCTGTTCCCCTGTATTTCCCCTTCCTCAAGCCGTAGGAAGGGTGTTTGGCCATGTATTTCCCTAGCAGAAGGGAAGCGCTGGAGGTACAGAAGCGCTGTGCTCCTCCTATGTCAGCCGATTATAGGGGCTCCCCATTGCCTTTCTAAAAGCACCTGGAGAATGCTACATTTAACTGATTTCCTCAGCACAGGAAGAGCCCTGTCTTGGTCTCCCTCCGCGCAGGAAGAACCCATGTCCCCTGGTGTGTGGTCGTCCCCCACTCTCTTCTCCAACATGGGAGAGGTCGCAAGGGCCACCGGGCCAGCGCAAATGAGCGTGCGCTCTCTAGTGCCCCTAGGGCACAAACAGACACCTCCTATGGTGCAATAACCACTGCGGCCCGTGCTGCACACTTAATATATCTCCAGAAGGCGAGGAGGCTGTTGAGCGCTTGGCAGTGCCCCACAGTGTACAGCTAGGAAACAGTGCCCCTTCAAAAACCCCTTTCAAAAACTACAGGATTCACACCATTCCATGACTGTTGTAAACAAAGGTCAGTGAGAAACTCGCAAAAGGCATGCCTTTGGTGTTTAGTCTCAAGGCACAACTTCAAGTCATGTTAAAAATGCAACTTCATGAACCATAAGGTGATCTGGAACTGTGAAGCGAGCCTGTTCATCGCAGTGTAATGAAATAAACCATGTAAGTCTGGCTCCCGTTCAAAATCAAGGGCACAGACATTTTTCCACTTTTGAGACTGTTTTCATAATAACTCCTTGTAGCAGTTGAAGTCCTCTGGTAAGTCAAAGTCCAAGTCCAAGTGGAAACACAAGAAGACTAAGCGGGACGTGTCCCTTTCTACCCATTTTGTACCTCCAGAGAAATTGCAAGGCCATCTTTTGCATTTTTGATACTTATCCAGTTCCCTGTGGCATGCCTCTGGGCCTCGAGGGTCTACAGGGGCCTCTTGTTGGGTTACCACTGGTAAATCCATCCATGCCACTCTGTGTGCCTCTCAAACCTGCTCTGAGTTCGGCACCACCTTCAGTTTCGACTGATACTCTGGCACCAAAATCTGCACCTGTCTTTTTGTCACTGATTCCAGCACCAGAGGAGGACCGTTTATGGATACCATAGTTTAAATCGTCTCAAGTGAGTTAATGTCCCAAATTCACCCCTACACACCCGGCCTACACAGCCATATTCAGACAAAAAACTGCATCTACTGCAGAGCCATCCTCAGGTGCTCCACCAGCTTTCTGGTTCAGACTCTGGTCAGAGTCCACCACCATTTGGAAATGACAATGGAGATCCTGGGGATGACCTACCCCTGATGATGACAATCTATGCATGGACATACCGGAGGCCCCTAGGCTGGATAGTTCCCCTGATGCTGGGTTGAATTCTCTCCTGGACCACCAATGGAAGAAAGTGCTTCCTTGCCTGTAGCCAGTAGATATGCAGATGTAGTGGAGCCATTTTAGTTGCTTGCGTATAGGAGTTTAGCTTAGCTTTGGATTGCAAGCCTATGCCCTTTTATCTAGATGCTCTGTTTTATTATTCATTTTAATTTATTTTAGCAGTACTTACAGTTCTTACATTTTGTTAGAAATGTTTTTATTTTTTAATCAGTTGCCATTCTGTGAAAGCGTCATTATCAGTAATGTGAACATGTCATGCATTTTGTTATGATACTGCTGATCCAAATTTGTGCACACAATCCAACGCTTAGGTATATACCCACCTCAGGATGTCTGCACAGACAATAGCATGGGCCTTATAAAAACACTCTGTAAGAACAAGGTCATTACAGGGGATTCCACCTAGGAGATACCATCCATACTGCAAGTCACGTCACAGTAGACCTTAGCCTTTGTGTGTCTACACCACCTGATTTGGAAACTGGAGGCCGACCTTGCTCTAAGGTAACTGGGGTTTGGGGCGCTTCTCATGGACATGGCTTGGGCAGATTAGATTTATCATACCTGGCTCTCTTCTGGGTGGGCAATATGCTTCAAGGAGGAATTTGTATATTCATGCATATTACAAAATGTTGGGATTGTTTATCTCACAATCCTGATTTTGTCTTTATCCCAATAATTGCAGCTCATGAATTTTATTGTAGATTGCGGTCTTTTCAATAAATGTATTGAAAACTGTTCTGCATCTTTATTATTGCCTCTGATTGTTTAAGAGACTAATTTCTAATGAGAGAAAAGGGTAAGACTTGTTCCAACATGATATTCCCTGAGAGGGTTTCAGAGTCCATGCGCCAGACTGACAGAAATCACCTTTACTGTTTGTGTTTTGGTGAGGTGCTGCTAGAAAGCCAGAAGGGTTGAGCTGGCAGCTGCCAACTGTTGATGGCGGTGACTCAGTTGCCTACAATCAGAGGTGCTGCTGCCCCTAATCCAGCAGTCTCATAGAGATACAAGCGTCCTTATGACACAGCTGAGGTTTTGGACTTACACCTCCCTTCTGTGGAAGTTAAAACTAATGTATCACTGAAAGGTTGCAGCCTGGTCAGACTTCTTCAGAGCTCTTACTACCATGCAATGAAGTCTTTATTAACATAATAATGAGCACATGCTGCACATGCTGCACTTGCTCCCAGATCAGAAATAGCAACAGCAGGCCAGCACAGGGAGATTGGCAGGTCCTCCTCAAGCATCCAGCTCTTCTCCCTGGCTGAATGTCCTCAATCCAGAAGCATTCTGCAGTTGTGGGGTCAGCAGTCCAATACTTATACTCATTTCTGCCTTTGAAGTAGGCAAACTTCATAGGAAAGTTTTTGTGGTCCACAGGACCCTGCCTCTCCCTTTCCTGGCCCCAAACACACTCTAGGTGGTTGGAGACTGTATTGTGTGAGGACAGGCACAGCCCTATTCAGGTGCAGGTGTCAGCTCCTCCCACCACTCGAGGCCAGGAAGGCCCATTAGGATATGCATGACACACACCAGCTTCCTTTGTGTGACTGTCTAGAGTGAATTCACAAACACCCCAACTGTCTCTCTGACCATGATGTGTATTCAGAAGCCAGGCAGAGGCACAGAATAGTTAAGCAAGAAAATGCCCACTTTCTAAAAGGGGCAATTTCAAACTTGCAATTTAAACACATCCTTCACCGAAAGGTGTATTTTTAAATTGTGAGTTCAAAGACCCCACATTCATACCCATATCGCTATCTGCTCCTAATGGGAAACTGCACTTAAAAGATATTTGAAGGCAATCCTCGTGTTACCCTATGGGAGAGAAAGGACTGGCACCAGTGAAAAACGAATTTATCAGTATTTCACTATAAGGACATATACACCAGCATGTGTACTGCCTTTGGTCTAACTTAGGCATTACTTACATGTAGTAACAAGAAGGTTTGGGTCTGGCAAGTGGGTGCACTTGCCAGGTCATAATGGCAGTTTAAAGCTGCACACACAAACACTGCAATGGCAGGTCTGAAACAGGTTTACAGAGCTATTCATGTGGGTCGCACAATCAGTGCTGCAGGCCCACTAGTATCATTTGATTTACAGGCTCTGGGCACACATAGTGCACATTACTAGGGACTTACTAGTAAAACAAATGAGCCAATCATGGAGAAACCAATCACCAATACAATTTAGACAGAGAGCACTTGCACTTTAGCAGTGATTAGAAGCGGTAAAGTGCCCAGAGTGCTAAAACCAGCCAAAACAAAATTCAGCACAGGAACAAAAACAGGTCAGAGTCAAAACGTTCAGGGGAAACCACACCAAGAGGTGACAGGTCTAACATATGTCCCCTTCAGCTGAGAATGGAGAGAAGTACCCAACCCCTTAGGCGTTCTCTTCACTAAGGCAGAAGTACCTGGACAGACCACCATTGTTGGCAACTTCTGTACCAGGGTGGTGTTCCACTGTAAAGTCCATTCCCTGTAGGGAGAGTGACCACTTCAACAGTGTAGGATTCTCACCTCTTATCTGCATCAGCCATCTGAGAGGCTCATGGTCTGTCTAATCCCAGAAGTGAGTCCGAAACAAGTAGGGTCTTATGTTCTTCAGCATCCAGACCACAGCAAAAGCTTCTCTTTGTATTGCTCTCTACTTCTGTTCCTTGGGGAGTAACCTCCCCAGGCAACCTGAAGTCTACAAGTTGATCTAGGCCCTCTTAATTGAGCTGTGAAAGCACAGCTTCCACTCCATGCTCTGAAGCATCTGTCTGCACCACAAATTCTTTGGAAAAGTGCCTTGAGCACGGGTGCTGTGTACATGGCCTCATTCAGGGTTTCAAAAGCAGTCTGGCACACTCGGTCCAGATCACCTGATACAGCTGGTTCTTCTAAGTCAGCTCTGTCAAGGTGGCAACAATGGTGCCCAGGGAAGGCTTTTGCGCTGGTGGCGCCCTGTGCGAAAGTCTTTTTTGGCTCCCCCCACCCCAAGACCACCTTCAAGGATTCCCTAAGTACCACCTGGAAAACGGGCCTCTCATCTTTCCATAGCCCTCCTTTCACATGCATTGATTTGTTTTAAAGCGCTTGTAAAGGCTGACTTTACTAATCCACTCAGATATCCACGTAAAATATAGTTCTGTTCTTTGCAGCAGGCATATTAACCCTCTAAGCTACTTTATGGTGAGTCAAATCGGCTGCTAGACAAAACTCCACTCTCTCCCCCTAGCAGGAACATTAATCACAAGAGGTATCTTGACATTTTATTTGCTTCCTAAATGCTGGACACACAAGGAACTTTTCAGCAGGTGCTTTTAAATTGCAAGTTTCTAACTTATTGCTAAACACAGCGCCCCTCTGAGGTCAGTGCCCCTCAATCCAGGTCACATCTGGTGTGCTTGTACCACTCTCACCGCCCTAAAGCCGGCCCTGATGGTGCTATACCCCTTGACTAAGCTGTTAAAACCAGTGAGTCCTAGAAAGGCCCTCATCTCAGGGTTTTGGGGGGTGCCCAAGCCAGAATTGTGTCAATTTTGGCTTGTAGGGGTGCCACCTGGCTGCTCCCTATCTGGTGTCCCAAATACACCACAGACCCCTGCCCTATCTGGCACTTACTGGCCTAGATAATGAGGCCTGTACTCTGCAGGGCCCTTAACACTTTCTGGAGGTGGTGCAAGTGGTCCTCCCAGCTGGAGCTGAAGACAGCAATGTCATCTAAGTAGGCAGCACTGACGTTCTCCAGTCCTGCCTGGACCTGGTTGACCAGCCTCTGGAATGCGTCAAGAGCGTTCTTCAATACAAAGGGCTTGACACAGGACTGGTAGTGCCCCTATATTGTTGAGAATGCAGACCTCTCTTTTGTTCCCTCGATTAAGGCAGTCTGCCAGTACCCAGACGTCAGATCAAACATGTTTAGAAACTTGGCAGCTCCCAACCAG
The DNA here is from genome assembly GCF_031143425.1 of Pleurodeles waltl. Taxonomy (NCBI): domain Eukaryota; kingdom Metazoa; phylum Chordata; class Amphibia; order Caudata; family Salamandridae; genus Pleurodeles; species Pleurodeles waltl. The sequence continues at coordinate 970,915,823 of NC_090439.1, forward strand.
TCAATGAGCTCATCAGCTCTGGGGATAGGGTGTGGATCAGTCCTGGTAATGGCACTGAGCCCCCGGTAATCAACACAGAACCTGAGTTCAGGTGTTAAACCGGGTGGGGCAGCCTTGTGGACCAAAACCACTGGGCTGGACCACAGACTGTTGGAGTGCTCAATCAACCCTAACTCCAGCTTCTCAGAGACTTCCTCCTAGATGCTGTTTCTCGCTCTGTCAGTCAACCTGTAAGACTTGTGCTTAGCAGGCAGGCTGTCCCCAGTATCAATGTCATGGGTGCACCAGTGGGTGTCCCCATGAATAAGCGAGAACAGGGAGGCAAACTGCCCCAGCAACGGGCGACAGTCCTTCTGCTGATCTAGGGCTAGTGTGGGGGAGAGGTTCACACCCTCCACTGAATAGCCTGCTCTTTGTAAGACAGGAGATCAGGGAGAGCTTCACTCTCCTCTTCCACCCCATCATTTGTGACCAAGAGCATGGTCAACTGAGACCTCCCAAAATGTGGTTTGAGACAGATCACGTGCGGGGCCCTCAAAGGGTTCCTGGGAGTGTGCATGTCCACCAAGTAGATGACATCAGTTTTGCGCTCCTTCACCTCAAATGGCCCAGACCACCGGTCTTAGAGAGCATGGGGCTCTACTGTGGCCATCACCTACACCTTCTGGCCATGCTGAAACTCAGCCAGAGTGGTATTATTCTGGTCTTACCAACATTTCGTGTCCTCCTGGCTAGCTTCCATATTCTCCTGAGTGAGTTTCCAGAAGGGGGCTGCTGGTTCCTGAAGGCCAGCATGTAATTGAATATATCCTGGGGTGGCTTCTTGGGAGCTGGCTCCCAGCCCTCCTTCACCAGACTGAGAGGTCCTCTCACAGGTTGTCTATACAGAAGTTCAAAAAGGCTGAATCCAACCCCTTTCTGTGGTACTTCCCTGTAAGCAAACAACAGGCATGAAAACAAGATGTCTCACTTATGCCTTATGGGTTCTGAGAGACCCATAATCATGCCCTTCAGGGTACATTGAACCTTTCAACCAACCCATTGCTTTGGGAATGGTAAGGCATGGTGAACTAGTATGCCTTCCACATGGACTTCATGTACAGCGACATGAAATTGGTACCCTGGTCAGATACCACCTCCTTGGGGAAAACCACACAGGTAAAGATCCCCATTAGTGCCCTGGTGTTGTTTGGTAAAATGAGTTACCCAGATCCTTTGGGTTCTTTATTGGGTTACCCTGTGTGGTTTGTAATAACCAGACGTGTATTCAGCAGGCAGGCAGAGGCACAGAATACTTAAGCAAGAAAATGCCCACTTTCTAAAAGTGGCATTTTAAAACTTACAATCTAAAAACCCAATTCACCAAAAGAAGCATTTTTAAATTGTGAGTTCAGAGACCTCAAACTCCACATCTCTATCTGCTCACAATGGGAAACTGCACTTGAAAGATATTTTAAGGCGTTTCCCATGTTACCCTATGGGAGAGATAGGCCCGGAAATAGTGAAAAACATATTTAGCAGTATTTCACTATTAGGACATGTAAATCACTCCAGTACACATCCTACCATTAAATACAACCCACCCTGCCCATGGGGCTGCCTTGGGATTACCTTAGGACTGACTTACATGTAGTAAAATGAAAGGTTTGGGTCTGGCAATTGGGTGCACGTGCCAGGTCCAATTGGGAGTTTAAAACTGCACACACAAACACTGCAATGGCAGGTCTGAGACAGGTTTATAGGGCTACTCATGTGGATGGCACAATCATTACTGCAGGCCCACTAGTAGCATTTGATTTACAGGGCCTCAGCACATATAATGCACTTTACTAGGGAATTACTAGTAAATCAAATGTGCCAATCATGGAGAAATCAATCACCAATACAATTTAGATAGAGAGCACTTGCACTTTAGCACTCGTCAGCAGAGGTAAACTGCCCAAAGTCCTAAAACCAAGAAAAACTAAATTCATCACTAGATCAAAAACAGGAGGTCAAAAGCCAAATGTGCAGGGGAAACCACACCAAGAGTTGACAGCCTTTCTTTTAAATAAAACATTACAATTTCTAACAACATATACATTTTATAATTTTTTAATGAGCCTTGGTGCTTTTTCAACTCATCCGGATCGTGTCTTGGGAAACTGGGAATCGATAGTTAGAGTGTCCATGATCTGCTTTGGTGATGTGGGGGAAATGATGATCTGGGATTTGCAACAGATTTTCTCTGGTCCAGTCTCCACATGGACATTAACATCTGACGAGCGTTGTGTCATCTATATGAAGTTAGAGGTATTTTGTGTGGTAGATTTTTCTGGACTTTCACCCGTTATCATTTCCCCTTTGCTGGTCACAACTTGAAATGGCTCAGCATCAAAGGGGCATTGGATTTGTATCATCATGGCTGAAGAACAATCACTCAAACTCCTCTCTTGAAAACAGTGTTCTTTGCATGTTGTCATTTTTTAGCATAGGCCTTCATCTTCTGCTTACCACTCAAGATGTTCACACGTGTCTCAGCATCAATCTTGGATCTGACGTTGGTCCCCAACATCAGTGTTGCAGGGCATTCACCTGTGGTCAAGTGAGGAGTTGAACAATAAAACCCTATAATACAATTCAAGACAGTCTTGAGGTTGAGCTTCTCTAATGCTGCACACTGAACAGCCTTCTTTATTGTACTCATAAAATGTTTAACAAGGCGGTTAGCCTGTGGCCACAGAGGTGTGCTTTTCTGATGCTTCACATTAAGCAGATTGAGGAACTCTCTGAATTCTATACTATTAAAAGATGTGCCATTGTCAGTTTTCAAAATCATAGGAATGTCCCATGTTGCACATATGTCATCTAATCTCTCAATGACTGTGTCCTGAGTGATAGGCATGAGATCTTCAACTAATGGGAAGCAAGAGTATTAGCCCACAGTCACCATCATGTGATATCCATTGTTAAGTGGACTGAAAATTTCAACAGCAATCCTTTCCTAGGAATGCTTGGGCATCTCTGACATGTTGTGGAGTAGTTTTAGGTGACAGGCAGTGTTGGAGGCAGCACAAGGACAAGGGCCACCTCAACAGTTTTAGATTCTCACCACTCGTCTTCATCATTCACCAAAGGGGTCCATGGTCCATTTGGACCAAGAATTGAGTGTCAAACAAATATGGCCTCAACTTCTTCAGGGCCCATACTACCGCAAAGGCTTCTCTTTTTATAGCACTTTACCTTTGTTACTGGGATTTAGCCCCCAGGAGATGAAGGCTACAGGCTAATCAAAGCTGTCTTCGTTCAACTGTGATAGCACTGCCCGAAACTCGGAAGCATCTGTCTGAACGATGAACTCCCGGGAATAGTCAGGTGCTGGGAGCACCAGTGCGGTGCACATGGCCTGCTTGAGCGAGTCAAATGCAGCCTGAAAGGCCTCATCCATATTATGTTTTGAGGCTTTTACTTTGTGGTCAGCTCCGTCAATAGTGCTATATCCCTTGATGAACCGCCGATAGTAACCAGTGAGGACCAGCAAGGCTCTGACGCCTATCTGGGTCTTGGGGGCTCCCAGGTTAGGATGCCCTCAAATTTAGCCTGGAGGGGCTGCACAATTCCTCAAGAAGGCCCTCAGACATTTTGGGGGTCATTCTGACCCTGGCGGTCAGTGTAAAAGCGGCGGCCAACCCGCCAACAGGCTGGCGGTCCAAAAAATTGAATTCTGACCCTGGCGGGAACCGCCAACACAGGCCGCCGCTTTAACACTCCGACCGCCACGGCGGGACAGACAAACAGCTCGGCGGTCACCGCCAACAGCCAGGCGGCAGACAATGTACCGCCCACCCTATCACAACTCACCAATCCGCCACCTTTTCCGGGGCGGGAGCCCCGCCGATAAAAACACGGCGGAAACAGACTATGAACGGGAAAACGCTCACCTATACACACTCCACGAGGAAGGAGGACAGCATGGAGCCCGAATTACACATCCTACCAGCCATTGTCTACCTGCTCATCTACCACGAGTACGAACGCCGGCGCAGACGACAACGGTGAGTACTGCACCTACGACACAGGGGAGGGGGGAGGAGGAAAGCTTATGGGCACACACATATGCGACCCCCCCCCCAACTATCTACATACCAATGCAGAGCACCAAGTCACAGTGGCACCACCCAAACCCCCCGGAATAATGCAAAGACATAATTAAAGTGAGAAACAACATTTATGTATATAAGAGGTTCTTTGACGTCATGGTAAAATAGAAATATGAGTAGTAAAAAATCAAGTAAGAAAATTACGAAACCGATAAACATAGGCAATAAGTCCTGCACAGTCACCTAAATTTCCACTGTCTGTGGGCCAAAGTGTATCAACACATGGGCAAAGCCCACACAGGAGACCTGAGTCCGTTGGAGAGAACACTGCTGGGGCATCAGATGACAAAACTACAGGCACCTCAGGGGGAAGGGAAGGGGGGGCACCTCAGCCACATGAGTCCACGACGCCAGATCCACGAAGGGTCCACCATGCCCACTGTGCCATCCTGGGGAGTGCAAAGCCACAGTCTCACAAGTCTCGACAGTGGGTGTGTTGCCCACTGTACCATCCTGGGGAGTGCAAAGCCACAGTCTCTCAAGTCTTTACAGTGGGAGGGTTGCCCACCGTGCCATCCTGGGGAGTGCAAAGCCACAGTCTCACAAGCCTCTACAGTGGGTGGATTGCCCACTGTTACATCCTAGGGAGTGCAAAGCCACAGTCCATCAGGTGGATTACAGAGACCACTGGTCATGGAGGAGGCATGGTGGGCAGAGTGCATCGTGAAGGACTGCCCGACACAGAACCGGGACTGCCAATGGGCCAGCGGTGCTTGACAGGAAGGGCCCAGCGGGGCGGTGCTTGAGACGGTGGGGCCCAGCGGAGCGGTGCTTGGCAGGAGGGGCCCAGCGGAGCGGTGCCTGAGATGAAGGGCCCAGCGGAGCGGTGCCTGAGATGAAGGGCCCAGCGGAGCGGTGCTTGACAGGAGGGGCCCAGCGGAGCGGTGCTTGACAGGAAGGGCCCAGCGGAGCGGTGCTTGACAGGAGGGGCCCAGCGGAGCGGTGCCTGACAGGAAGGGCCCAGCGGAGCGGTGCTTGAGACGGCCTGGCCCAGCGGAGCGGTGCTTGACAGGAGGGGCCCAGCGGAGCGGTGCTTGAGACGGCGGGGCCCAGCGGAGTGGTGCTTGACAGGAAGGGCCCAGCGGAGCGGTGCTTGACAGGAGGGGCCCAGCGGAGCGGTGCTTGAGACGGCGGGGCCCAGCGGAGCGGTGCTTGATAGGAGGGGCCCAGCGGAGCGGTGCTTGACAGGAAGGGCCCAGCGGAGCGGTGCTTGAGACGGCGGGGCCCAGCGGAGCGGTGCTTGACAGGAGGGGCCCAGCGGAGCGGTGCCTGACAGGAAGGGCCCAGCAGAGCGGTGCTTGAGACGGCCTGGCCCAGCGGAGCGGTGCTTGACAGGAGGGGCCCAGCGGAGCGGTGCCTGACAGGAAGGGCCCAGCGGAGCGGTGCTTGAGACGGCCTGGCCCAGCGGAGCGGTGCTTGACAGGAGGGGCCCAGCGGAGCGGTGCTTGAGACGGCGGGCCCAGCGGAGCGGTGCTTGACAGGAAGGGCCCAGCGGAGCGGTGCTTGACAGGAGGGGCCCAGCGGAGCGGTGCTTGAGACGGCGGGGCCCAGCGGAGCGGTGCCTGACAGGAAGGGCCCTCTTCAGCGGTGTCTTTCTGCACGGCGGGGCCCTCTTCAGCGGTGTCTTTCTGCACAGCGGGCCCTCTTCAGTGGTGCCTTTCTGCACGGCGGGGCCCTCTTCAGCGGTGTCTTTCTGCACGGCGGGGCCCTCTTCAGCGGTGCCTTTCTGCACGGCGGGGCCCTCTTCAGCGGTGCCTTTCTGCATGGCGGGGCCCTCTTCAGCGGTGCCTTTCTGCACGCCGGGGCCCTCTTCAGAGGTGCCTTTCTGCACGGCGGGCCCTCTTCAGCGGTGCCTTTCTGCACGCCGGGGCCCTCTTCAGCGGTGCCTTTCTGCACGGCGGGGCCCTCTTCAGCGGTGCCTTTCTGCACGGCGGGGCCCTCTTCAGCGGTGCCTTTCTGCACGCCGGGGCCCTCTTCAGCGGTGCCTTTCTGCACGCCGGGGCCCTCTTCAGCGGTGCCTTTCTGCACGCCGGGGCCCTCTTCAGCGGTGTCTTTCTGCACGGCGGGGCCCTCTTCAGCGGTGTCTTTCTGCACGGCGGGGCCCTCTTCAGCAGTGTCTTTCAGCACGGCGGGGCCCTCTTCAGCGGTGCCTTTCTGCACGGCGGGGCCCTCTTCAGCGGTGTCTTTCTGCACGGCGGGGCCCTCTTCAGCGGTGCTTGTCCAGTCATCCAAGGGAGCCAGACCTGGCCAGGACTCCCTGCTTAGTCGCCCTCCGACCGTGCAGTTGCTGGACCCTTCTGTGACGGAGTCCTGGGCCCGTGGGTGTCCTCCCTCACACCCGGGATGGGGCTTGTGGGGCCCTCCTGGTCCGCGCCCCTGCTGGCTGACTTCTCCGCCCTGCTGCCCTTGCCCTGCTTCGATGAGGCTCTCTGGCCCTTGGCTCCCCTGGATGTTGTGGCAGGTGAGGGCCCAGGACTTTGCTCCTTGGGGGCAGCCGTGTCAGTCTTCTCGCGGCGGCCCCTGATTTTACGGGTCCTCTTCCCAGGGGGGGGGGCTGGCTGTTCCCTTGCTGCTGGCCGATGTATCTGTGCTGGGAAAGGGTGGACTCCAAAACCCCTGCACAATGTTGACACTTGAAGCAGGGCTGGTGGTGGCTGAGGTGCTCTTGGGACTCTTAGCAGATGGAGGGGGTGGGTCAGGTGGGGCAAAGAGGTTAAGTTTGGAGAGGTAAAGTTTTTTAGGACCAATGTAAAGGGTAGGTGTAGTGGGTATGGGAGTGGAGGAAGAGGATGTGGTTGTAGGAGAGTCAGGTGTGCTGTCTTTGGGTGCTGGTGCTTGTGACGTAGGCTGTCGTGAGGTGGTTGGCTGTTGGGTGGGTGGCTGCCTGCGCTTGTGTGTCTTGGAAGAGGGGGTGACAGACACAGTGGGAGAGGACACAGGGGACGTGTAAATGGCAGTGGGCGTGGTGACTGCACGTGTGCGGACTGTACTGGAGGGTGTGCTGGTGATGGAAGTACTGGCTGATGGTGGTGTGCATGCAGGTGTGAGTGGAGACGTCACAGGGAGGGAGGAGGGAGACGAGGAGGAGGGGGACACAGGGGTGGTAGTGACTGTTGGCATGTCTGCATCTGGGTGTTGCTTGGGTGAATGCTTGTGTGATCTGTGGTGCTTATGTCTGGATGAGCTGCCCTTGGGTGTTGAGGTGTGTGCAGGCTGGTCTGATGTTGTGGATGGGATAGGCTGAGGAACAGGAGACAGAGACAGGGTGGAGGCAGTTAGAAGAGGGAGGCTGGAAACAGGGACAATGGCTGCCGTCAGTGCTGAGGCCAGAGCATTAAACGATCGTTGATGGGCAGCCTGACCCGAATGAATGCCCTCCAGGTATGCATTGCTCCGATGCACCTCCCTCTCTACCCCCTGGATGGCCCAACAATGATGGTCTGTAGGAGGTCAATGACCTCAGCACTGAGGGCAGCAGGGGTAACAGGGGCAGGGCCTGAGGTGCCTGGGGCGAAGGAGATGCCCGCCTTCTTGGACGAGCGGGCACGGAGCGAAGGCTGAGGGGCTGCTGGGAGGGCGGAGCTGTTGCGCTGGGTGGCGGCTGTACCTGTAGAGGCGGGGGGCCCGGATGTTGCCGCCACCGCTAGGGAGCTCCCTTCCGAGGATGTGTCGGTGTCGCTGGTGTCACCACGGGTCCCCGTTGTGGTGCTCCCCTCGCCCTCCGTATCACTGGTGACCTCGGTGTCTGTAGCATGGCCCACCGGGGCCTTGTGAGTTGCAGCTCCCTCGTGCTCCGATGCCAATTCTCCTCCGCCTGATGATGCTAATGCACACATGCACAAGAAGACAAAGAAAAAGGGTGGGGGGAGAAATAAAAACAGGTTGAGTGCATGCATTGTCAACACCGTTGGCGGAGAGGACAGACACAGGAGCCTCATGCACTACGCCGCGCAATCGGGGTACACTACTCAGTACTTGTGACTAGGCCAACAGGTCTCTGGACAACATATGCGCACATGGGTGATGCTGGACCATGCCTTGCTGTACTTGGCACCCTACAGAGGTGGGGGGCGGGGGCACAGGGCCATGCCTAAAGGAGGGGACTACACTACAGAAAGCGCCCTGGCCTAATGTCACCCACAGCCCTCCTCCCCCACCCAGGCACCTCCACTGCGCGTAAAGATAGCAGTATGTGCTGGTACTCACCCCCTTGTGTCTGCTGTGATGTCCTCACGCGCCCATCCAATTCGGGGTAGGCCACCGCCAGGATCCGGGACATCAGGGGGGTCAAGGTACGACTGGCACCCCTCCTACGTTGGGAGGCCATCCCCAGCAGTGACTCGGCGGTCTTCCTGGTCCCGCGGCGGATGTCCTCCCACCTCTTTCGGCAGTGGGTGCTCCGTCTTGTGTGGACCCCCAGGGCCCGGACTTCCTTGGCGATGGCACGCCAAATGTCGACTTTCTGATGGGCGCTGACCTATTTGACATGTACAGGGTGGGAAAGGAAATTTCAACATTTTTCTGCATGTTAGATGTGATTACCCCCCCCTCCCCAACCCTGCCATGTGGCACATGCTCTCATCTGTTGTGCCTTGCACTCCTCATTCGCTCCCCACCCCACCATCTTACATCCACCATACACAACCCAGGCATAGGCCATTCAACGTGCACCCAGTGTACTTACCTGTTGGTCTGGAGGACCGTAGAGTAGCGCATACTGGGGTAGGACCCCATCCACAAGTTTCTCCAACTCTTCTGAAGTGAAGGCAGGGGCCCTTTCCCCAGTCGCAGCAGCCATTGTCTCTTCCAGACCGAGGTCACAGCAGCACTTGCAGTATAGGTCCTCTCCTGTGGATGATCAGGTGTCGAGTGATTAAGCAGATAGAAAATGGCGGTCACGCCCGCGGCGGTGCGTACCGCAGCGGTGCGTACCGCGACCGCCGGCGCACATCGTCATTGGCTCCTGAGACCCATAGGGTTCAATGTTAACCAATGCTGCTTTGCGCCGCGGTCTTCGACCGCCTACCGCCACGGTGAGCCACGCCAGCGCAGTGACCTCACATCCCACTGTCACACTTCACAGGTCAGGCAGCCGCCATTTCAAGGGCCCACATGGCCTGATTTCCACTGCGTCACACAGGCCTAGGCCTTGCATTGCCACTCATACAAGCCGTTCCATGCATAGCGATTTGTGTACTGTGCAAGCTGTGTGAACGAACCTGAGGGTTGCTTGACTCTGTGCTCCATGTTGTCCTTCCTAGGCACCGTCCGCTGGGACTTGCGAGGAGAAGGATGAATCCTCCCGTGTACCGACCGCTGGTGGACCTGTCGACAATGGAAGAACGACTTATTATACTTCGATACCGACTTGACCGAGCCACTATACATGAACTGTGTGCCCAGCTGGAGCCAGACCTGATGTCCCCCATCCGCCAACCCACAGGGATTCCCCCTCTGGTGCAGGTTCTGTCAGTACTCCATTTTTTGGCAAGTGGGTCTTTTCAGACAACAGTGGCCATGTCATCAGGGATGTCTCAGCCTATGTTTTGAAAGGTTTTGTCCAGAGTGTTGTCTGCCCTGATGAAATACATGCAGAGATACATTGTTTTCCCTGAGGAGGGTGATTTGGCCACTGTGAAGGGTGATTTCTATGCCCTTGGACATATCCCCAACATCATTGGTGCCATTGATGGGACCCATGTGGCTTTAGTACCCCCAAAAGACATTGAGCAGGTGTACAGAAATAGAAAAAGTTACCATTCGACGAATGTCCAGGTGGTCTGTTTGGCTGACCAGTACATCTCCCATCTAAATGCCAAGTTCCCTGGGTCAGTGCATGACGCGTATGTCATGCGAAATAGCAGCATCCCTTATGTGATGGAACAGCTACAGAGACACCGTGTGTGGCTAATAGGTGACTCTGGTTACCCCAACCTGCCTTGGCTATTGACCCCAGTGAGGAATCCCCGGACCAGGGCAGAGGAACGGTACAATGAGGCACATGTTTAACAAGGCGGTTAGCCTGTGGCCACAGAGGTGTGCTTTTCTGATGCTTCACATTAAGCAGATTGAGGAACTCTCTGAATTCTATACTATTAAAAGATGTGCCATTGTCAGTTTTCAAAATCATAGGAATGTCCCATGTTGCACAGATGTCATCTAATCTCTCAATGACTCTGTCCTGAGTGATAGGCATGAGATCTTCAACTAATGGGAAGCAAGAGTATTAGCCCACAGTCACCATCATGTGATATCCATTGTTAAGTGGACTGAAAATTTCAACAGCAATCCTTTCCTAGGAATGCTTGGGCATCTCTGACATGTTGTGGAGTAGTTTTAGGTGACAGGCAGTGTTGGAGGCGGCACAAGGACAAGGGCCACCTCAACAGTTTTAGATTCTCACCACTCGTCTTCATCATTCACCAAAGGGGTCCATGGTCCATTTGGAACAAGAATTGAGTGTCAAACAAATATGGCCTCAACTTCTTCAGGGCCCATACTACTGCAAAGGCTTCTCTTTTTATAGCGCTTTACCTTTGTTACTGGGATTTAGCCCCCAGGAGATGAAGGCTACAGGCTAATCAAAGCTGTCTTCGTTCAACTGTGATAGCACTGCCCCGAAACTCGGAAGCATCTGTCTGAACGATGAACTCCCGGGAATAGTCAGGGGCTGGGAGCACCAGTGCGGTGCACATGGCCTGCTTGAGCGAGTCAAATGTAGCCTGAAAGGCCTCATCCATATTATGTTTTGAGGCTTTTACTTTGTGGTCAGCTCCGTCAATAGTGCTATATCCCTTGATGAACCGCCGATAGTAACCAGTGAGGACCAGCAAGGCTCTGACGCCTATCTGGGTCTTGGGGGCTCCCAGGTTAGGATGCCCTCAAATTTAGCCTGGAGGGGCTGCACCATTCCTCAAGAAGGCCCTCAGACATTTTGGGGGTCATTCTGACCCTGGCGGTCAGTGTAAAAGCGGCGGCCAACCCGCCAACAGGCTGGCGGTCCAAAAAATGAAATTCTGACCCTGGCGGGAACCGCCAACACAGGCCGCCGCTTTAACACTCCGACCGCCACAGCGGTACAGACAAACAGCTCGGCGGTCACCGCCAACAGCCAGGCGGCAGACAATGTACCGCCCACCCTATCACAACTCACCAATCCGCCACCTTTTCCGGGGCGGGAGCCCCGCCGATAAAAACACGGCGGAAACAGACTACGAACGGGAAAACGCTCACCTATACACACTCCACGAGGAAGGAGGACAGCATGGAGCCCGAATTACACATCCTACCAGCCATTGTCTACCTGCTCATCTACCACGAGTACGAACGCCGGCGCAGACGACAACGGTGAGTACTGCACCTACGACACAGGGGAGGGGGGAGGAGGAAAGCTTATGGGCACACACATATGCGACCCCCCCCCAACTATCTACACACCAATGCAGAGCACCAAGTCACAGTGGCACCACCCAAACCCCCCGGAATAATGCAAAGACATAATTAAAGTGAGAAACAACATTTATGTATATAAGAGGTTCTTTGACGTCATGGTAAAATAGAAATATGAGTAGTAAAAAATCAAGTAAGAAAATTACGAAACCGATAAACATAGGCAATAAGTCCTGCACAGTCACCTAAATTTCCACTGTCTGTGGGCCAAAGTGTATCAACACATGGGCAAAGCCCACACAGGAGACCTGAGTCCGTTGGAGAGAACACTGCTGGGGCATCAGATGACAAAACTACAGGCACCTCAGGGGGAAGGGAAGGGGGGGCACCTCAGCCACATGAGTCCACGACGCCAGATCCACGAAGGGTCCACCATGCCCACTGTGCCATCCTGGGGAGTGCAAAGCCACAGTCTCACAAGTCTCGACAGTGGGTGTGTTGCCCACTGTACCATCCTGGGGAGTGCAAAGCCACAGTCTCTCAAGTCTTTACAGTGGGAGGGTTGCCCACCGTGCCATCCTGGGGAGTGCAAAGCCACAGTCTCACAAGCCTCTACAGTGGGTGGATTGCCCACTGTTACATCCTGGGGAGTGCAAAGCCACAGTCCATCAGGTGGATTACAGAGACCACTGGTCATGGAGGAGGCATGGTGGGCAGAGTGCATCGTGAAGTACTGCCCGACACAGAACCGGGACTGCCAATGGGCCAGCGGTGCTTGACAGGAAGGGCCCAGCGGGGCGGTGCTTGAGACGGTGGGGCCCAGCGGAGCGGTGCTTGACAGGAGGGGCCCAGCGGAACGGTGCCTGAGATGAAGGGCCCAGCGGAGCGGTGCCTGAGATGAAGGGCCCAGCGGAGCGGTGCTTGACAGGAAGGGCCCAGCGGAGCGGTGCTTGACAGGAGGGGCCCAGCGGAGCGGTGCCTGACAGGAAGGGCCCAGCGGAGCGGTGCTTGAGACGGCCTGGCCCAGCGGAGCGGTGCTTGACAGGAGGGGCCCAGCGGAGCGGTGCTTGACAGGAGGGGCCCAGCGGAGCGGTGCTTGAGACGGCGGGGCCCAGCGGAGTGGTGCTTGACAGGAAGGGCCCAGCGGAGCGGTGCCTGACAGGAAGGGCCCAGCGGAGCGGTGCTTGAGACGTCCTGGCCCAGCGGAGCGGTGCTTGACAGGAGGGGCCCAGCGGAGCGGTGCCTGACAGGAAGGGCCCAGCGGAGCGGTGCTTGAGACGGCCTGGCCCAGCGGAGCGGTGCTTGACAGGAGGGGCACAGCGGAGCGGTGCTTGACAGGAGGGGCCCAGCGGAGTGGTGCTTGAGACGGCGGGGCCCAACGGAGCGGTGCTTGACAGGAAGGGCCCAGCGGAGCAGTGCTTGACAGGAGGGGCCCAGCGGCGCGGTGCTTGAGACGGCGGGGCCCAGCGGAGCGGTGCCTGAGAGGAAGGGCCCTCTTCAGCGGTGTCTTTCTGCACGGCGGGGCCCTCTTCAGCGGTGTCTTTCTGCACGGCGGGGCCCTCTTCAGCGGTGCCTTTCTGCACGGCGGGGCCCTCTTCAGCGGTGCCTTTCTGCACGGCGGGGCCCTCTTCAGCAGTACCTTTCTGCACGGCGGGGCCCTCTTCAGCGGTGTCTTTCTGCACGGCGGGGCCCTCTTCAGCGGTGTCTTTCTGCACGGTGGGGCCCTCTTCAGCGGTGCCTTTCTGCACGGCGGGGCCCTCTTCAGCGGTGCCTTTCTGCACGGCGGGGCCCTCTTCAGCGGTGCCTTTCTGCACGGCGGGGCCCTCTTCAGCGGTGTCTTTCTGCACGGCGGGGCCCTCTTCAGCGGTGCCTTTCTGCACGGCGGGGCCCTCTTCAGCGGTGTCTTTCTGCACGGCGGGGCCCTCTTCAGCGGTGCCTTTCTGCACGCCGGGGCCCTCTTCAGCGGTGCCCTTCTACACGGCGGGGCCCTCTTCAGCGGTGCCTTTCTGCACGGCGGGGCCCTCTTCAGCGGTGCCTTTCTGCACGGCGGGGCCCTCTTCAGCGGTGTCTTTCTGCACGGCGGGGCCCTCTTCAGCGGTGTCTCTCTGCACGGCGGGGCCCTCTTCAGCGGTGCCTTTCTGCACGGCGGGCCCTCTTCAGCGGTGTCTTTCTGCACGGTGGGGCCCTCTTCAGCGGTGCTTGTCCAGTCATCCAAGGGAGCCAGACCTGGCCAGGACTCCCTGCTTAGTCGCCCTCGGACCGTGCAGTTGCTGGACCCTTCTGTGACGGAGTCCTGGGCCCGTGGGTGTCCTCCCTCACACCCGGGATGGGGCTTGTGGGGCCCTCCTGGTCCGCGCCCCTGCTGGCTGACTTCTCCGCCCTGCTGCCCTTGCCCTCCTTCGATGAGCCTCTCTGGCCCTTGGCTCCCCTGGATGTTGTGGCAGGTGAGGGCCCAAGACTTTGCTCCTTGGGGGCAGCCGTGTCAGTCTTCTCGCGGCGGACCCTGATTTTACGGGTCCTCTTCCCAGGGGGGGGGGCTGGTTGTTCCCTTGCTGCTGGCCGATGTATCTGTGCTGGGAAAGGGTGGACTCCAAAACCCCTGCACAATGTTGACACTTGAAGCAGGGCTGGTGGTGGCTGAGGTGCTCTTGGGACTCTTAGCAGATGGAGGGGGCGGGTCAGGTGGGGCAAAGAGGTTAAGTTTGGAGAGGTAAAGTTTTTTAGGACCAATGTAAAGGGTAGGTGTAGTGGGTATGGGAGTGGAGGAAGAGGATGTGGTTGTAGGAGAGTCAGGTGTGCTGTCTTTGGGTGCAGGTGCTTGTGACGTAGGCTGTCGTGAGGTGGTTGGCTGTTGGGTGGGTGGCTGCCTGCGCTTGTGTGTCTTGGAAGAGGGGGTGACAGACACAGTGGGAGAGGACACAGGGGACGTGTAAATGGCAGTGGGCGTGGTGACTGCACGTGTGCGGACTGTACTGGAGGGTGTGCTGGTGATGGAAGTACTGGCTGATGGTGGTGTGCATGCAGGTGTGAGTGGAGACGTCACAGGGAGGGAGGAGGGAGACGAGGAGGAGGGGGACACAGGGGTGGTAGTGACTGTTGGCATGTCTGCATCTGGGTGTTGCTTGGGTGAATGCTTGTGTGATCTGTGGTGCTTATGTCTGGATGAGCTGCCCTTGGGTGTTGAGGTGTGTGCAGGCTGGTCTGATGGTGTGGATGGGATAGGCTGAGGAACAGGAGACAGAGACAGGGTGGAGGCAGTTAGAAGAGGGAGGCTGGAATCAGGGACAATGGCTGCCGTCAGTGCTGAGGCCAGAGCATTAAACGATCGTTGATGGGCAGCCTGACCCGAATGAATGCCCTCCAGGTATGCATTGCTCCGATGCACCTCCCTCTCTACCCCCTGGATGGCCCAACAATGATGGTCTGTAGGAGGTCAATGACCTCCGCACTGAGGGCAGCAGGGGTAACAGGGGCAGGGCCTGAGGTGCCTGGGGCGAAGGAGATGCCCGCCTTCTTGGGCGAGCGGCCACGGAGCGAAGGCTGAGGGGCTGCTGGGAGGGCGGAGCTGGTGCGCTTGGTGGCGGCTGTACCTGTAGAGGCGGGTGTCCCGGATGTTGCCGCCACCGCTAGGGAGCTCCCTTCCGAGGATGTGTCGGTGTCGCTGGTGTCACCACGGGTCCCCGTTGTGGTGCTCCCCTCGCCCTCCGTATCACTGGTGACCTCGGTGTCTGTAGCATGGCCCACCGGGGCCTTGTGAGTTGCAGCTCCCTCGTGCTCCCATGCCAATTCTCCTCCGCCTGATGATGCTAATGCACACATGCACAAGAAGACAAAGAAAAAGGGTGGGGGGAGAAATAAAAACAGGTTGAGTGCATGCATTGTCAACACCGTTGGCGGAGAGGACAGACACAGGAGCCTCATGCACTACGCCACGCAATCGGGGTACACTACTCAGTACTTGTGACTAGGCCAACAGGTCTCTGGACAACATATGCGCACATGGGTGATACTGGACCATGCCTTGCTGTACTTGGCACCCTACAGAGGTGGGGGGCGGGGGCACAGGGCCATGCCTAAAGGAGGGGACTACACTACAGAAAGCGCCCTGGCCTAATGTCACCCACAGCCCTCCTCCCCCACCAAGGCACCTCCACTGCGCGTAAAGATAGCAGTATGTGCTGGTACTCACCCCCTTGTGTCTGCTGTGATGTCCTCACGCGCCCATCCAATTCGGGGTAGGCCACCGCCAGGATCCGGGACATCAGGGGGGTCAAGGTACGACTGGCACCCCTCCTACGTTGGGAGGCCATCCCCAGCAGTGACTCGGCGGTCTTCCTGGTCCCGCGGCGGATGTCCTCCCACCTCTTTCGGCAGTGGGTGCCCCGTCTTGTGTGGACCCCCAGGGCCCGGACTTCCTTGGCGATGGCACGCCAAATGTCGACTTTCTGATGGGCGCTGACCTATTTGACATGTACAGGGTGGGAAAGGAAATTTCAACATTTTTCTGCATGTTAGATGTGATTGCCCCCCCCTCCCCAACCTTGCCATGTGGCACATGCTCTCATCTGTCGTGCCTTGCACTCCTCATTCGCTCCCCACCCCACCATCTTACATCCACCATACACAACCCAGGCATAGGCCATTCAACGTGCACCCAGTGTACTTACCTGTTGGTCTGGAGGACCGTAGAGTAGCGCATACTGGGGTAGGACCCCATCCACAAGTTTCTCCAACTCTTCTGAAGTGAAGGCAGGGGCCCTTTCCCCAGTCGCAGCAGCCATTGTCTCTTCCAGACCGAGGTCACAGCAGCACTTGCAGTATAGGTCCTCTCCTGTGGATGATCAGGTGTCGAGTGATTAAGCAGATAGAAAATGGCGGTCACGCCCGCGGCGGTGCGTACCGCAGCGGTGCGTACCGCGACCGCCGGCGCACATCGTCATTGGCTCCTGAGACCCATAGGGTTCAATGTTAACCAATGCTGCTTTGCGCCGCGGTCTTCAACCGCCTACCGCCACGGTGAGCCATGCCAGCGCAGTGACCTCACATCCCACTGTCACACTTCACAGGTCAGGCAGCCGCCATTTCAAGGGCCCACATGGCCTGATTTCCACTGCGTCACACAGGCCTAGGCCTTGCATTGCCACTCATACAAGCCGTTCCATGCATAGCGATTCGTGTACTGTGGAAGCTGTGTGAACGAACCTGAGGGTTGCTTGACTCTGTGCTCCATGTTGTCCTTCCTAGGCACCGTCCGCTGGGACTTGCGAGGAGAAGGATGAATCCTCCCGTGTACCGACCGCTGGTGGACCTGTCGACAATGGAAGAACGACATATTATACTTCGATACCGACTTGACCGAGCCACTATACATGAACTGTGTGCCCAGCTGGAGCCAGACCTGATGTCCCCCATCCGCCAACCCACAGGGATTCCCCCTCTGGTGCAGGTTCTGTCAGTACTCCATTTTTTGGCAAGTGGGTCTTTTCAGACAACAGTGGCCATGTCATCAGGGATGTCTCAGCCTATGTTTTGAAAGGTTTTGTCCAGAGTGTTGTCTGCCCTGATGAAATACATGCGGAGATACATTGTTTTCCCTGAGGAGGGTGATTTGGCCACTGTGAAGGGTGATTTCTATGCCCTTGAACATATCCCCAACATCATTGGTGCCATTGATGGGACCCATGTGGCTTTAGTACCCCCAAAAGACAATGAACAGGCGTACAGAACAGTATTTTCAGTAGCACCCAGGTAAGAATCACCCACGCCATTTTACATTTACTTCTGGCCTCCTGCATCTCTTCTTTCTGTGTTTCCCCACAGTTCCTTTTCACTGATTCTTGACTTTCCCTTCCCTTTTCAGAGCTGTATGACCCACAGCGTGACTTCTGCTTTGTTTGCCCATGGACTAATGCTTATTGACACTTGTATGTTGTCATCACAATGTAAATGAACATTATTGCACCGTTATGTGTAATACATTTGTAAAGAATACAAGCAGACTCCTGACATTTGAAGTGCAATTGGTGATTTATTTTAAGTGCTGCGTATAGGTCCGTGATAGTAAAACGGTGATGGGTGGGGGTGGAGTAATGTCCATGGCAGAGTCCAGTTCTCAGTGGCACTGGTGCAATGTCCATATGCCTGTGGAAGGATGGAGCAGGGGCAGTTAAAGGTTGTACAGGGTGCCAATGTGGGACAGTGGGATGACATCAGGGGGTATCTTAGGCTGGCGGGGGTCTTGGCATCCTACTCTGTCTCTTTGTGTGATCTCAGGTTCCGCTTGCGGGGTGGTTGATCTTCAGCAGGAGGTGGGGTTCTGGTGGCCTGTCGTGGTGTGGGGGCCTCCTGTCCACTTGCGCCGGCGGAGGTGGTAGGCTGTTCGTCGTCCGGGCTGGTGACAGGGGCCCTTTGGGGTGCCACATGGTCCCGCAATGTGGTGACTATCTGGTTGAGGGCCAGGACGATGGTCCCCATTGCGGTACCGATGTGCCGGAGTTCGTCTCTGAACCCCATGTACCGTTCCTCCTGCTGTGCCTGGATCTCCTGGAACCTGGCCAGTACCGTCGCCATCGTCTCCTGGGAGCGGTGGTAAGCTCCCATGATGGTGGTGAGGGCCTCTTGGAGAGTGGGTTCCCTGGGCCGGTCAACCCCCTCTCGCACAGCAGCCCTCCCAGTTGCTGTTAGGGTTTGTACACAGCAAAGAGCATGTCCCCTCTCACTGCACTAGTGGGTTCTGTAATAGCTCCCTTTTAAACTTACTATTAAAAGCCTTTCTTGTTATTTCACCTTCCCCCCCCCCAGGCTTCTGTGTATGTTGTTTAATGTGCTGTTTTGTTTACACATTGGGCCTTGCTTTTACCAAGGCTTCTTTAAAACACTCCTCCCTAGGCCATGTGTTAATCCAACTCATTTGCATAATAACTGAAACTCTGCACACCTTTCAAGACCATGTGCAGCATGTGAGGACCACACCCAGCTCTTCAAACCACACCCAGCTCTGCACACCTTCCAAGAACATGTGCAGCATGTGAGGACCACACCCAGCCCTTCAAACCACACCCAGCTCTTTGAGCCACACCCAGCCCTGTCTATAAAAGGCATCCCCCGAGCCTCACCCAGTGCTTGTGCTCGTCTACCTCCAGCTTACCTGAGAACAGATCCCTCGGCGCTGGCACTCCTGCTCTTTACAGACTTTCTTTGACTTCAATGGGCGCAGCTGCTGGCTCTTCCTTCTTCCGGTTTCCGGTTCCTCCTTGCCTCAGCCTCTCTCCTACAAGTAACCTGCAAAAGAGAAAGAAGACAAGGTTAGACTGATCAGTATCTCTTGCCAGCAACAAGTAAGTGCAAAACTTTTTATTACCTGAGGAAGCTTTGACGGCAATTTCTGGATTCGTGTATAGACAGTTTGAGGCGAAGTGCCTTCCACGAGCATTGTGATTCAGGCTCTTTGTTGCAGGAGTATTTTGCGGAACTTTGTGAAGCGGACATTGTTTTTTTTTCATGGAACTTTTGGGAATCGAACAGTGTAAACCATTGACAGCAAGGCAAACAGTAAATCAAGGACTTGCACAAATTACATGCTGTATTTTAATGTAAAAGTACAGTATTTGTTTTATAAAAGATTCTGGAAATATGGGAAAAGTGAGTCTACTATTGGGAATTTAGGCTTTAGTTATATT
Organism: Pleurodeles waltl; assembly: GCF_031143425.1. Lineage (NCBI taxonomy): Eukaryota > Metazoa > Chordata > Amphibia > Caudata > Salamandridae > Pleurodeles > Pleurodeles waltl. The sequence continues at coordinate 970,935,030 of NC_090439.1, forward strand.
ATGATGAATGTTTGATATTGGTAATTCTGATAACGGTATTTGTTTAATGTTTTAGAAGCTTTACAGTAATAGAAAACACATCCCAGAGCAGTAACACATTCCAAACCTGGAAACTAGAGACCAGGATCCAAGAGGTACTTTTAGAAGAGAATTTCTAATAAATAAAGGGATAGTCAGGAACCCATTTAGGAATAGGTTGCACTTATCTGTTCTTTGTTTATGTTTCATTAGGCACCAGTTTCTACAGAAGTCCGAAAGGGCCGCAGATTTGTGCAGCACTTCAACAGTGGAAACGCAAGAACGGTGTTGTCTTTTTATTTTTTATTTTATCCACTTCCCCCCTTCCCTTGAGCTTCTGTTCTTAGTGCACTGTTTTAAAAACTAGTGTGCTGGAACAAGCAGTTTCAGGGTGGGGTCGGATTGTCTTCAACCTCCATCAGAACTGAACAAGAACTCAGGTGAGCTGGGCTTTGACAGTTGCCCTGTTTCCCGGGCCTCTGTCCCCTGGACGGTGTGCCCACTACCACTGCCCCCTGGTCCCTGTTGTTGTTGGGGTGGTAGGTCAGCCTGGGTGCCCTGTAGTGGCGGACACACCGCTGATTGACCTGTCCTGGAGACAGACGCATGGGCCCGCTGGGTGGGAGCTGTGCTGGTATTCCCAGAGGGGGTTGGGTCTGCTGCGGCCTGTGTCTGTGTGTGGGGAACCGACTGTCCAGAGGTCCCCGATGGTCCGGGCTGGTCATCAGGTTCCAGGTCGACAGAGCTGCTGTCATCACTGTGGGCCTGTTCTGGGGGCGGGATGGACAAATCTGGACCCTCCTGGCCGGTGTGTTGGCGTTCGGGCCCTGCAGGGGTAAAAGAGTATGGTTATTGCTTCTGTGTGTGCGATTTGTGGGTGCCCTTGTCCCCCAGTGCTGGCATTCCCTTGTGGGAGGAGTTGTGAGGGTGGTTTGGGGGGGGGAATGGGTTTGTGCAGTGGTCATGCTTGGGTGATGGGTGTCCATGGTTTGTGTTGGCATTCAGGGATTGGTGTTGTGTTGGGTGGGTTGTGCTGGTGAGACATTGGCAGGGTGGAAGTGTGCTGGGGGGTTGGGGGTGAGGGTGGGGGTGCGGGTTGGCATGCTGGTGGTTGGGGGGGTGAAGTATTTGGGATTAGACTTACCAGAGTCCATTCCTCCGCCTACTCCAGCGAGGCCAGCAGGATGCAGGATGTTCAAGACCTCTTGCTCCCATGATGTGAATTCGGGTGGAGTGGGTGGGGGTCCGCCGCCAGTCTTCTGCACAGCGATGTTGTGTCTTGACACCATCGACCGCACCTTCCCCCGTAGGTCGTTCCAGCGCTTTCGGATGTCTTCCCGGTTTCTGGGATGCTGTCCCACAGCGTTGACCCTGTCGACGATCCTTTGCCATAGCTCCGCCTTCCTGGCTATTTTGGTGTGCTGCACCTGTGTGCCGAATAGCTGGGGCTCTACCCTGATTATTTCCTCCACCATCACCCTGAGTTCTTGGTCCGAGAACCTGGGGTGTCTTTGGGGTGCCATGGGGTGGTGTGGGGTGGTGTTTGTGGTGATGAGTGTGGTGTGTGTGGTGGTGTGTGGTGTTTTGTGCGTGGATGTAGTGTGGGTGATGATGTTGTGTTCCTCTGTGTGTTGGGGTTTGCGATTGCTGTGCTCTCTCTCTCTCTCTCTCTCTCGCCTTCTCTCCGAATTTCTAGTAGTGGGGGTTTGTGGGTGATGTGGGTGTGTGTTTTATAGTTGATTGGATGTGTGGGTGTGGTGTGTGTATGTGTATCAGGTGTGTGTATTTCGAATTGTCCAATGTGGCTGTGTTTTGTAATGGTGTGTGTATTTTGACCGCGGTGGTATGTACCGCCAATGGAATACCGCGGTTGAAAGACCGCCGCGTGGATTCGTGGGTCGTAATGGCATGGGTGTGTTCGTGTTGGCGTGACGGTGGAGGTTTGGTCATCTCCAGTTTATCGCTGACCGCTGATGAGGCGGCCTTCCGTGGATGTCGGATTTTTGGCGGTTTGGAAGTTGTGGGTCAGAATGACCGTGGCGGTTTACCGCGGCCGCGGCGGTAGAATGGCGGACTTCTGACCGGCGGTAAGAGCCTTTTACCGCCGAGGTCAGAATGACCCCCTTTATCAGACTAGGGGGAGTAAAAAAAAAAATCAAAATCTTTGAGGAAAAATTAGGTCACCCCTTGCCGTCTACCTCACTGTCCCTTTTGGTGATACCTTAGTAACAAAAGAATACTTTTGCCTAAGTGAAGTTGTGGGACACGGTTAGCTGTTGCGTGATGCTGTGCAATTGCAAGTCCTAACTCATCGCTTGACTGCAAAATATTGGAGGCAACAGGTTCTGGTTGGCTGAGGCGAGGCCCTAGTCAGGCAGAACCTTCCACTCCAGTCAGAAGTGGGTGATTACACTCACTGTATAACATGCGCTCACCTTTGGGTAGCTTGGCTCAGAGCAGTCAGGTTTATCACAGGGGCAATGTGTAAAGCAATGGCAGAGCACTTCCACATAACAATTACATTGAGTATCACAAAACAGACTTCACACCAGGTGCATGCAAATGGAAATTGTATTCAATGCACACATTATTAACACAGCATGATCGTCAGGTAAATCTGGGCATAAATCACATTTAGAGATATTACTCGGACTGCTAGGCCCAACTGTGTTAAACACCATAAACAGTATGTACCTCTGAGAGAAATAATACTTTCCTACCTAGCACCCTCATGTGGTGCCAAACGTTGACAGCTCAAGATCCACCCTGGAAATTACCCCAATTCAATAACACACTGTTACAGGTCGCATCCCGGTTCACAACATTAGCAGAAATATGTAGGTACTAAGATTTGCAGCACTTTTAATTAGCTTTGCGGCCTGGGATGCTCAAGTAAAACTCAATGTCAACCCTCAGAGGCCTCTGGAAAGAAATTATGGTTACTGCAACGCCACCGTGTTGTTCTATCAATCACCCACACTCACTCCCTTACATTCACTCCACCCCACTACACAGTGCCGCGACTATCAGGTGGCTTGTAAACAGACACTCTTGCATGCACTCACTCCTAGCACCCTAATGCGTCGCACTGATATCTGGCCAGTTAATGTCACTGCGTTCGCAGACACACGGGGACCCTACCACCCTCCACCTGCCAACCAATTCCTGCTGCCCCGCCCCCCATGAGCTGGATATAAAGCAACCTAACCCCACTGTCCCCCCCCCCAATAATAGGATGCTCACGGCCAAAGTCACACTTCTGTGGATCCTGGGGACAAGGTGGGGGGAAAACAGAGATAACGTCTCATCAGGCACAGTTACGGCACAGAGGTCTGGGCGCCAATTGGGAGGTTCACTCAGAAATCTGCAAAACCCGGGGGAAGGGTCGCTGGGACAACACGCTAGTCACAGCAGCACCCAGCCCAGCCAGGCACTCCAATACCCAAATAGTTTCCAAATCTGCACCTCCTGGGAAGGAGGCACATGTCTGGGGCGTGATGACTTGAGCTGCCCTGACAATTCCAGTTCTACATGAAGAGTTACCAGGTCGTACCTCCGGGGAAGGAGGCATAATGTCAGTTGCACGATGACTTGAGCCGCACCAGAAGATTCCGATCCCACATGTAAAGTGCAAAATGCTGTGCCTTCCTGGAATGAGGCACAATGCCTGCTGCGTGATGGCTTGAGGCCTGGTGAGCTTTGACTTGAGTCACCCCAGACAGTTCGATCACACATGAAAAGGGTTCAAATGCAGTGCCTACCTGAAATGAGGCACAAGTTGGGTCTGCACCTCCCTGGAATGAAGTACAACATGTGGTGCATGATGACTTGAGTAGCACCAGGCAATCTGGTCACACACCATGGAACTTCAATTCCGTACCTCCCTGGAATGAGGCACAGCATTTGATGTGCGAATGCGAGTCACATCATACAATCTGGTCACACACAAAGATGCAAGTTCAGCGGTGCCACATGAGGTAGAATATGGCACTGCTCTGGATGCACCCCCACCTCTGAAGGTCCCAACCTATGATTCGGGCACCGCACCCAATGAGCATGCAGTCGGGTGTTGCATGAGAGAAATGTGATGTACTCGACAAAAGCAGGCCACATGGTGAACCCGCTCACACCAAACAAGACCTTGATGCATGAAGTGGCCCCACAATGAAGGGCCCCACTCTGTAAGTGCAGGCAGTGCTTTGAAGGCTCCACACCAGTGAATTCTGGTCTCCAGGCACAAAACTTATTCTACGCTCACACCACTGCTACCAGATGGAGTCCAGCAGACAATGTAGGCACGGATGAGAGCATCGCTCTCCAGATAACAATGTAGACGATGTAGGTCCCTCGCCGGAGGGCTTTGATATTCCTAAGACTTCTAGGCAGAACAGGGGGCAAGACAACAAGCCGTTGGAGAGCACAGTTCAGAGTGCCACACAGCAGCAGGCAATCTAACCAGGCCAGCCACGATGCAGGAAGGGTGTGCGGATCCCTTCCAGGGACAGTAAATACTCCTGCACACAACAGATTCCTCTGGCAGTGTGCACCATGTGGTCCAGTGGTACCGGTCTCATGCCCCCGCTAGTGTATCTCTAAGTTGAGGAACTGTGGTACTCGTAGTTATACTCAAGTGTGGCTTTGAAGCTGGGAGTGGTTCAAAGGCGTCCCCTTGGAACCACAGATGTATCCCCCTAAATTCCCGTCCTCTCTGCCATAGGGCTGTGGAATACAGTTCTTTATCTTTTTTTTATCTTTAGTGGTGCCATGATCTGGGTCCTAGAGGCCAAGTTTCAGAACCTCTCCCTCCAATCTAGCCAGCCAGGCCCTCAAATGTCAAAGGTCTGTTGGTCTAGTTGCCTAGTCTTATAGCTGTTGCTGGGAATGCACAGTTAAGCTTTTCCCCCACGTCCAGTGGAATGAAGCTGAATTATAAGACACACAAAAAAGAGTTTTCTAGAAGTGGCATTTCTAGGGTATTATTGACAAAACCACCTTTACCATGAGAAGGGGCTTGTCATTGTGAATCCAACTATATTAAACACCATGAGACTGCTCCACTGCAAACCACTTCCATGTTAACCTATAGGCAGAGCAGCTCTCATGGGCAGTGAGAACACACATGGGTATTCTTCCTTTCCTGGGCACATGTGTCCTGGCACACACACAAGCCTGCAGGAGCCGGCTGGACACAAGTGTAGGATCACCAAAAAGGTGAAAACGTGCCCATACAGGCCTGTTGTGACAGGCTCAGAATATATAAAAACACCATTGTGCAAATGTGCACATTCTGGCAAGTTGTGTCAGGCTCAGAATATATAAAAACACCGACATGCAAGTGTGTACATATTGGCTACTGGAACTTCCTAGTGGATTTAGAATGGGCGTGTGTACTTGCACACCGTAATTTACAGTGGGAAAGTGCTTAGGGCCCACAGAGAATTGGCAAAGCCTCTTAGAAAAAAAAAAGCAAAAAAATTTGGGGAACCACAACCGCAGCTTTTCAGGTCTAACTGGCAATTACATTGATGACAGGTGTTTAATACTTTTTCAACTAGTTCAGCAAGATGAGGAAACCAGGCTTGATCACAGAGAGCTCATTTAGTGGCAACAATTTGACAATGTCCTTCATGAGCCATTTCAATCACTTGCTGTCATAGACTAAGGAATGACAATTTGTGAACCTTTCAGGATAATTCCTACTTGTGTTACTGTTCCTCTTTGACAGTTTTATATTTCTGGTACTCGCTGTCACTGGTAAGAGGTCAAGTGTGTTGAGTCCATGACTGATGTGTAATAATGTCTTTCAGCTTCAACATGTTACTATCTTGATTCATGGCAGTGACAATTTGTCCCATCAAAATGGCAGCTGGTCTGTTTGATTTCACGAATAAATTTATGCAGTCTTCAGAAGTCTTAGATGAGGCACCATGACACTGTATGGGCACTCTTGAGAAGTAGTCTGCAGGGTTTTGAGCTATCCCTGACAGATGTACAATTGTGTAGTTGTACTCTTGCATTTGTAGACCCCACCGCTCAATTCGTGGAGGCATCTTGGCTTTTGGATTGCTAAATACAGTCAGTAATGCTTGATCATCTGTTAGAAGTGTGAAAGGTTTTCTGTACAGGAATACATGGAAATGTTCACAAGCCCACACTACTTCTAAACTTTCTTTTTCTGGTTGTGAAGAAACACGTTCAGTCTGAGACAAGCTTTTACTTGCATAGGCCACAATATGTCTTTGAGCATTTGGCTGTGTTGTGCAAGGATAGCGCCTTATCCGACTGGGCTAGCATCAACAACAAATTCAGTTTGTAACTTGGATCAAAATATTTCAGTAGCATTTTCAATAGCTTGTTTAATTCTCTTAAAACTCTGCTCACATGCATGTGACCAGTGAAATGGAACATTCTTTTTTGTCAGCTCTCTTTGTGGAGCACTCACAGTAGCAAAGTTTTGTATATAAAATGAACAGTAACTGGCCATGGCAAGGATTGAACGCAACATGGAAACATCTTGTGAAGGACTGGCAGTTGACAATACTTGTGCACTATTGGGTGTCATATGTCCATCAGAAAAGATATGGCCAAAGAACTTTAACTTTGTCATATTGAATTCACATTTCTTAGCACTTAGCATTAAACCGGCATCAACAAGTAAATGACACACTTGCCGTAAAGCTTTGTCATGTTTCTTCTCTGTAGCTCTGAGAACCAATATCATCTCAGCAGTTAAAGCAATTTGAATGATATGTCTAATGACATCTTAAAAAATCACGGCAGCTGATTACACACCAAAACGTAGTAGTTTGTATAGAAACAGACCAATATGTGTAGGAAAGGTTGTAATGTACCTGAGTTGAGTTTCAACTGATGATATCCTTTGTTTAAATGAAGGCAAAAGAAGACTTTCACACCATTCAATTGTGTTATCATGTCAGCAATGTGTGGACTTAGAGTTTGTTCTCTTTCAGTTGCCTTGTTTGCTTGACAAATATCCACGCAGATGCATACAGCTCCTTCACCGTTCTTTTGGGGCACTACCACTATGGGAAAAACCCATGGCATCAGACCAGTAGAACATTCAATGATATCATGCACAAGTAATGATTCACGTGCCTTTTCAACAACTTCTTGTAAATGAAATGCAATTCTGTGTTTCCGAGCAACAGGTGGAACCTCTTCATTGATGTGTAATTGTGATTTCATAGTCTCAAATTTTCATAATCCATGAAATAATGAAGGAAACTGACTTACTATTTCATGGCAATCTTTCATATTGTAATTCATCAATATCTATCCCATATCAGCAGACATGCTGAAAATGAGTAAACAGGCACTTGATGCTGTACCTTGAAGTTTGTGAATGGGCACTTGCATTTTTGTTTTCTTGTGTTGCATCATCAAATGAGTCTTTACTCTCTAGCAGTGTCGATGCAGCCCATGTGTACACTTCTGTTTTTGATTACATATGTTGCTATAATGAAGACAGTTCATTGTATTTCTCCTCAGGTATAATATTTATTGACACATCACTGTTGATGATAAAAGAAATTGCATAACCATTTATTTTCAGTAGTCTTTGGACAATGTTTGACTTACTTGGGCGCTTTCTCATGTTGACTTTTCCATGACTGGTATTTCTCTTCATATGCAGCTAGTCCAACATGCGCGCATTTCTCTGAGGTAAACATTGACATTGCACTATCATCCTCTTCACTTTCACTTGATACTCATACTGAAGACGATGATTTAGATGACGGGCAACTTCATTTGGTGTTGATTTGTCTCAACTAGTGTGGTCACTTGGCCTCTTGGGTGCATGTTGAACGTCACTTCAGGAAAGTTTGGTTGGCCATTTATTCTTCTCGCCATGACACACTTACATTTTCTTCCATCTTGCAGACTGTTACAAAATAGTTATCTTTACCACAACCTTTGCATATCTGTCAGATAGCAGGACATTTACTTTTGCGTGAAAATTACAATCCACATTTGAAACACAACTTCTTTTTCTGTGGCGGCATCACCTGATGTCCTTCAGCTTGGTGTTTCTGCTTACTTTTCATGTTCATGACTAACTCTCTTTGGGAACCTTAGGCTTCCATGTCAGTCGCTTGTTGACTGGCACCCTCTTCAGCTCCAGAAGCCATGAGAACTCACTCCAGACTAAAGGGCATATTTAAACTATTTGGTGCAAAACTGTGCTAATGCAGTTTTGTACCAAAAAGTATACCGCCAGTTCACTGAGCGCCAGCCGAGTGCCTTATTAATGGAATGGCACAAGCCAGCCCTAAGCTTGGGCTATCGTCAACAAAAATTACGCTAGCCACGTAGGGGTAATGGTATGGGGTTGGGAATCTACATTTGGCACTGGATTGAACTTGAGGGTCAAGGCTTCTTTAATTTGACAGTAATTAACTTCATCAGCTCGCAGCATTTTCTTTATGACTTCTTTGACACCATCAATAGCAAGATTTTTGAGTTACTTGCTAATCATTTTGTTATCTGTTTCTTCTAGCGCATCAATGAAATCATCAAATGTCTCTATCCAAGCAGTCCATCTATTGACAATATTTTGCTTTTTGGCGGTATCAGAGGGTGGTGGTGGTTTCAGTATGGTGGCAGCAGTGTAACTGTTTACAGGAGTGGCTGGCAATGCGACTGGAGCTCTCTCTAGCCTCCCTTGCCAGAAATCAGGGTCTGTTCCATTCAGATCCTACAGTGGCCCTTTGATGTGCCAGCCTTGGGGTCAACTTTTACGGTTTCCTTCAGTAGAATGGCTTTTTGATGGGCCTCTTGTTGCTGTAGGTATAGATGGCTCTGTAAGCACAATGCCAGGCACTTCTCTTGGAATCACCCTGGGAAGTGGTGTGATGACTCTCTTTAATCAGCTCAGGTAAGCAGATGACCCTTTTATGTACATGAGGGGGTCGTGTTTTCAGTCTTTCTTTTCACTCTTTTAACACCTGGTTGATCTCTGCCTTGCGTTGCTTTTAATCACAGTGTTATTAAATATGCTACCATTGCTAACCGCAGCACTTTCAAACCCTGGTTGTATCCACCTTCAGCAGTAGCGCTCCGTCTACTGACTAGCTCTATAAAGCATAGTAGCACGGTACCTTTCTGTATGGCCTTAGTTGTAGTTACTTGACCACTGACGGGTAGGTTTCTCAGTAAAGCTTTCTTTATCCTCAAATGTTTTACATTGGCTGGAGTTGCGCTTTGACTCCACATGCACCAATGGCAAATTCTCTGGGAGAGCACTTTTGATCTTTGGGTTACTTATCCCCTATCTCGTACCCAGTTGTAGCGTTCTCCCCAGCCTGGGTACCCGCCAATGAGTAAGCCACACATGGAGCTATGTAATTAAACATCTTTATTCATCAGCGTTTAACCGCAAACTCAACATTCTAAACTTGCCTTATTTTTAACACGTTCTAACACTTACTTCATCATGCTACGTAGTTATTCGGGATCCAAAGAGGCCCCATCATTCAAACTCACAAGACACAACACCTTTTTTAAGTAGATAGTGATTTCCATCAAAATGTGTGGATGGTTGCAAAGAAAATCCCATGTACCACTCGTGGATGCACATGTGACACAAAGTAGTGCATGCACTTACTTTGCATTACTTTAGGGATACTTCCAGTGCAGAAAAAGCTTTGATCTGTAAAGTGAATAACCAAACATCACTTTGCACCAGTTCTGTCACTTTTGTGATGCAAACCTAGCGCAAGTGCTTGGTAAATCAGAGCCGTTGTGTATATTCTCCTAAATTTAACAGTTATTTAGGTTCTTATTGGTTCTTGCAATCAGGAGTTTGTGATTTACTACATGTTGAAAGTCGCTTGACCATTACTCATCTATCAGTAAGGTTGGCATTTTCCATTGCTTGGTCAAGATCATTTTCCAAACCCTGATAAAAGCATAAACAAATAGGCCCTCATTTCATCCTCAGCAGACTTTTTGAAAGACCACTGAGGAACCGCCGCGCTGAAGACTGCCAGTGCAGGCGGTTTTCCACGCAGCGTATCATGACTGCTGGCAGCCCTCCGTCCTTTTTTGGACGGAGAGCCACCAGCAGCCATACTGGCGGTCGGCTGGGAAGTGGAGGCTGCTCCTCCACCGCCATGTCATCAGAACACTGCCCACCGAATCACATCCCATGATTCGGTGTGGCGGTGTTCTGGTGACAGGGTGCTGGTGCCGGAGCAGCCCCCATGGATCCCGTTCCCTCCCGGAGGATCACCGGACAAGGTAAAGTGATCGTCCGTTAGGGGAGGGGGGCGGGGGGTGTTGTGTGCGTGCATGGGGGTGTGAGTGTGAGTGTGTAGAGGGGGTGTGTGAGTGCGTGTATGAATGCGGGGGTGTTGTGTGTTTGGAAATGTGTGCGTGTCTGTATGCTTGTGTGTGAGTATGTGTGCGTGTATGACTGTGTGCGTGTATGACTGTGTCTCTTGGAATGTTTGTTAGTATGTGTGCAGGTATGTGTGGTGGTGGTGTCTGTGTGCATGAAAGGGGGGTGTGTGTCGATGTGGGGGGGTTGGGGAGGAGGGTACTACCACCTTTGGGGGATGGTAGGGTGGTTGGGGTGTGGGGGGAGGACTCAGGGGTGGGAGAGACCCCTATCAGTGCCAGGGAAGGAATTCCCTGGCACTGATAGTGCCTACCGCCATGGATTTCGTGGCGGTACAAAACCCTATGAAATCCATGGTGGTATGCAGGGTCGTGATACCGCCGGCGTTGTAGTGACAGCCGCTGGTCTGGAGACCAAAGTCTCCAGCCCAGCGGTCGTTACCACCCTGGCGGTCGGAGTTGAGAAATGGAGGTTTAGCATGGCAGTCACCGCCATGCTTGTAATGCCATTTTTTTTTGCCGCCGGCCTGTTGGCGGTATTACTGCCATTTTTCCACCGGCTGCCAGGGTTGTAATGAGGGCCATAGTGTCTTACTTTTGTGAATGTTGTTAGTTCTTCATTAAGTTCAACAGAATTGCTTTGGCATCTAATTGCAGTGATTGATTTCTGCTTTTTTCCAAACATTGGGATATTTCTTTCCTCCAAGGATGTTTGTCTTCTGGTATCTTGTAGAATGTTATCCACTCGGATGTAATTTTAAAAACTGACTGATATTTTTTTGAGGTTTCAAAGCATCTTTTTACTCGTAGGTGTTGTGTTGTGTTAACTAATTTTGTAGAGCGAACGTTCACCAAATATTTCTTGTTGCTAAAGGGCAGATAGATAAAACAGTTCAGAAGTGAAAAAGAAGACAATGAACTCTAATGAGCTTGTAAAAATAGGCAAGTTTTCAAAAGTTATTTCTGAATAGACCATGGGCCAGATGTATCAAAAAAGGCTTTTGCGAATCGGAAATAGCGATTTTTAAGAAATCGATATTTCTGAGTCGCGAAACGCTATGTATCATATTTGCGATTCGGTATTAGCCATTTCATAAAAATTGCAAATGCTATTGCTGAATCGCAAATTGCGATACAGCCCCCATTCGCACCTATGGGCCTGTCTGCCCATATTTGAGAATTTTTTGCATTTCCCAAATTGTGAATTGCTAACTGAAATTCTCAATTTGGGAAATGCAAACTCCAGGATGCTGGGGGCCTAAGGCCCCCTCTGCTGCACCCCAAAACAATTTTGGAAGACATGTGAGGTGCACACATGCCAAAAGGGCATGTGTGCGTTAAACGTCAATTTTAAAAATGCATTTTTAATGCATTTTTTAAATTTGCACATGGTTACCACCAAGTTCAACGTGGTGGTAATAGCGATTCGATTCCTTAATGCCTAATTCTCATTAAGAAATTGCTTCATACATGTGCTTAAGAAATCGCAAAAAAGGATTCCTTATTAGTAATTTCTTATTTAGAGAATCGCAAATTGCAATTCTCTAAACGGGCTCGCAATTTTAAGGAATCGCTATTTAGCGATTGCTTTAAATTGCGTTCAGAATGTCTTTCATACATTCTGAAAGGCCTTTTTGCATTCGCAAACAGGCATTCGCACCGTTTGCGAATGCAAAAAGGCTTGATACATCTGGCCCCATATTACGTTTACAGAAGTAGATGTGTCAGTAATAGGTTCCATATAGATGAGGCTTTCCCTGAAAAGCTGGGTCCACCCATGCCTTCCCTTTTTGTAATCTTGCAATGTTTGGAAATTAGAACTTGATGACCTGAGAACATTTGTTGGAGTATAGTTTTAAATCCTTTCGGCTAAAGAGTGGGGGCCAAGGCACCTTCCAGCCTTGACTTTAACACAGCAAATCTTGATTTGTATTTTGTATTTCACCAGAAACCAGTGTAATTCTCTCAAAGGCAGGGTGGTATGAGAATTACTGGAGACTTTCTATATTAGATGTGCCGCTTCATTTTGGGTCTCTTGTAGGCAATGGATCAATGTATTTAAAAGGCCCATATAGACTGAGTTAGCATAGTCCAATCCGGATGATACTGAGACCATAATAAGCATTTTTAGAGCGTCCTGAGTAAGGAGTAAGGCATTTTGCGTGATCATTTTCAGCATGTAGATACATGATATTTCCAAAATATTCTTTCTAAGACAGCTGTCAATTTGCAATAAGGCTTTTAGCATGTGACTTTGGGACAGCGACCAGACCCATGTTGATACCAGAAGTTCGCATTGTTGCTTAATATGGCTATTACAGGCTTTCCATTGTTTTATTTTCGATGGTTGTTTTCCATTCAGTCCAAACTTAATACATGGTGTTCTGGCCAGTGACGGCTGGTGACATATGAAAGTGGTGGTGTGTAAAACTTGGGTGCAATTTTTCTGTAGCAAGCGATGGAGCTTAATAGACAAACATGGCATTGGTGGTTGAAGTGTGGTCCTCCCCCAGGAAAATTTGAAAAGATATTGACAAATGATGCATTTTAAAGCAAATAAACAAGGAACACTGGGTTTATAAAGCAGTGGGAATGTAGTCTTGAAATATTAAACACATTAAAAACGTACTGCATTTATATGTTCAACAGTTACTATAATATGCAAATTGTACAGACCAACAACTTCAGGCGCTTCAAAGTGTGTGCTTGCTGAGTGTCTTGCACTGCATGTGGCATCAGCTTTGAAAGCAAATGCTCTGACCAGGCATTGGGAAGCACCCACAGCTTCTGGCTGCAATCAGTCAAATAGACAGATGTGCAGACAGGTCTTTAATTGGGATGAAAAAAAGGTGGTTCTCTAAAAGGGAACATGTAAAATACATTTCTGTGATTTCCATAGAGTTCCACATGACCAGTATTTTAGTTTCTCTCTGAGATGTTATTGAATCCAGATATATAACAAAACAGTTGTCATACACCTCAAACCTACCACTACTATTAAATTGGCAATGGTTGTGAGCTGTTTAAAATAAATGAGTAGCAACAATGATTTGTTATAAATAATTAACAATGGAAATGTTTTAATTATGAAATTGGGAGACTGTGAATTAAATGTTAGAGTCCTGTGGAAAGAGTATTAGCCTTCAGTTATGTGTGCTGTATTTTATATAGGTATTCGTTTTTTCTGGGCACAGCTTGTTCATCTGCACATCTTCATCCTCGTGTCTTTCCTCTTCAGCACCCTATTTTCCCACTCCGCCAAATGCACTTCATCACATCTCCCTCACTGCACCTTCCCCGAACATACACTGCATTCACTCACTCACTTTTTAACTTTTGCCTAGTAAATATTTTGACATCTGTGTACTCCCTTCACACACATTTCCACAGACTTTCAATTGCAACTGGAATACACAACCATTGTTCTAAGTGCTCTGCAGAGAGGCAAAACCACTGACACGCACTTTGCTATCAGCCTCCGTGCCAGAGCTCTCAATCAAAGCCCCACAAAAACACCTGGCATGATGTAAATTATGCACTGTACAAGAGTAATAAGATGCATAAAAAATACAGAAAAACAATATGATGAAATAGCTAACACTCTTGGGGAATGCAAGATTAGCTAAAACATGTGCAATAAAAGAAGAACTATATTGTTGACATGCATTACATTAACGTTTTTAACATTCATGATTTGTATATCAATCCATGTTTTTGGCATTAATGTTAAGGGTATGAAGATAGCCCAGTTTTAACTCAATACAGCATGTGTCTGTCTTTACTATAAGCACATATTTCTCCCTTTGCACTTGACTCAGATATTTAGATCAACTTTGCAAGGGAACAAAAGCTCTGCACCTCTTTTGGATCAATTTATTGTGGAACAAATACAGCAGCTCCTCTTCTAAAAGGGCCAGCGACCTGCAGTCAGACCCTGGGGTGTCACAGTGGGGGAGGGTAGCATGACCAGTGAATTCAGCACAAAATACATAGCATAATATTAACATTTTAACACTTACCATTACCCAGGACAAGGTTCCAAATCACACATGCTTGCTTCCAGGCCTACCTTGTGATGAATGGGAAAGGGAGGAATCTATGCCTATGAATGAAGGAAGTCTTGACTCATGCCTCTGATGCCCGAAAACGAGATGCTGACACGTCACTGGTCTACAGTGGATATCACCATAGACTACAATGGGAATAAGGGCTTTAGAAAGGTAAGCCCTGCGTTGTGCTTTACATTGGAGAAAGTTGATTAACTGCCTGGCTTCAGAGTGAGGCGGGGCAGTCAGCCTGGGACAGACAGCCCAGACTTACATATATCGGCTGATTTAGAGATACAACTGTATCTCTAAATAAATCGATCTAGCTAATACTTTTTGAGGTATACATGTAGGAATTTCAGAGTGGTGCAGCTCTAAAGCCTTAACAGAGAAACCGCCCCGGTTCTGACACTTCTTTTGAGTGGCAACAGCTGCCTCCAATTGAAGCAGCAGTTGGGAGTCACCTGCATAACTGCAGAGTTTGCAGCCTCTATTAGTTAGCTCCTTTATCTGTGGCCTGGCTAATATATTAAAAAGGTGAGAAGAAATGAAGAACCCTGAGGGACCCCACATTTCACCTGTACAGCAGTATCTTTAAAGGAGTATGTTTTACTGCTTATGTTCTGTCTTTTACAAACAGACTCAGTTTAGTGATAGGCCTTGAAGAATGGCAGCTTCCACATAGTCAACTATTATACCATGGTCAACTGTGTAGAAAGCAGCAGACAAGTCTAATATGTATCAGTATATATTGGTGTTTATGAAGTGAAACTAACTAGGAAACAGTGTACATTACTTGAGGGAAGAGTACACCATCTACAAGATTGTGTACATCAAGTGGGAATTGCGTTAATACAATTCACACATTAAATTTTGCATTTTTAGGCACAGGGAGATTAAGTGCTTTTCCAGAATCAAACAGTGTTGAGTCAAGTACACAAGCCAGGATGTGTAGCTCTGTGGTTATCTTGTACTGCCATGGAAGCGACAGAGTGGGTTGCCACATAGGTACCAGCCCTGCATGCTTATTTCAGTGCATGTCTTTCCAAGGGCAACACTCAAAGTTCTCCTAACCATACCGTTTTCTAAATTCAATCCATTGCCAAAGTTGGTCTTGGTACGCCCTGCAATTCTCAGACTGTCCTTGACCTCCCAGCAAACTGTGACCTGTAAGGAGCCAATGCTGCAAATCTTTCAGATGCTGTCAGCTACCTCTGGTGTGCCTTTGGACACCAAGGAAATATAGGGGCCTCCTGACAGACATCCACTGGCGGGCCATTCTCCAGTACTGGCAGCTCCCTTGGGAAACTGGGGAACTGCTTTCAGGCCTATACCGATACTGGTATGGGCTTCCACTCCAGCTCCACTCCAGCTTCAAGGTCAATGTCAGTCCTTTCTGTGCCTGTACCCGTGCTGCTGCGGAATATGCTAGCACTCATGACATCAGTCTCTGACTCAAACTGATGTTGGCATGCACCAGGCCTATTGTGCGCTGTGAAATTACCAAGGTGCAGCCAGTAGTAATACAACCAGATCCTCAACCTCCTCCACATTGCCATCATTACCAGCAGCTACAAGCCATATTAAGCTCTGAATCTGATGAAGTCTAGGTCCTATAAAACATTCCAATGAGAGAGATGTGGATGAGCAGGTGGAAAAGGTATTTCTGCCTTAATATGCTGATGAAGGACTTTACCTAGAGCTACAGAATGCCAGTGGGCTAGGCATTTTTCCCTGTCACCAAGCTGGGCTCACTACTGACTCGACTAATGGAAGAAAGCACCTCCTTTGTAATAGCAGTTTGCAGAGTGGTAGAGGTGCTAGATTTACAGATGCTTACGGTTGACACCAAAGCACCATATGCATGACAGTCATGTTGTTGAGACAGCATTGAGGAAGGTGAATCTAAATATCTTCAATGTGAATCCCCCAGATAAGGAATCATAGAATATTGAATCATTTTGTCAGCTAGTCTGGCCCTATGCTGTTTGAAAACTGTGTGCTTTATGGAATGGTACATCCACGCTTTGTGGGGCAAGGCCAGCTGGATCTTGTCAGCCATCCCAGAATACCTCAGGGTGTCTCTTGCCTGGACTAATCAGGAAGGCCATGATGCAGTAAAGGGTGAACTGCTGGCCTGGACATCACTGATTGCATAGGCTGCACTTTCAACACCAGTGTAGTGCTTAGACAGCACACTTAGATGCAGGTAACTTGATTCTCCTGGCCTATCCAGGGGTCCCTCATGGTTTTGCCTTCTTTTACCTGTTCTGTAGAACTGGGCAACTTCACAGCATAAGAAAGCAATCGCCCCACTGTCACCTACAAATTGTTTACAGTGATCCATGCCTGAGGATGCAGAAGGAGAAGGTTTCAGAAACTGATGTCAGCGCGCAGGGGCAGTGCTTATATGTGGTTCTGCTGCATCAAATCTGGGAAGGTACACGATTGAAGCAGAGTCACACAGAGCTGCCTGTTGGCATGCAGGAGCCATTGCTGAGAAAACCTTCAAATTCCTCTCTGGCACCCGGGATATTTTAAAAATGAGGGAGTTGCGGTTTGAAAGCGTACTCACCAGACAGTAACTAAAGTAACTAACTTACTGGACATGATTCTTTCATTGCTGCAGATGAGTTGCCAATCCTTGACAGGAAAGAACCCAGTAGGGTTACAGTATGCATTAGATACTCTGGAGAGCATGCCATCAAGAAAAACCTTAAACTAAAGGTAGATAAAACTCAAAAATATATTTTTTGAGCTGATAAATCTGGGCATACTTGAGTGATCAACAGGTCTGAAGTTGAGGGAGTAAGAATATAAATACATAGTTGTGTTATTTTATCTTTGATTATAATGAGAACGGAGTAAATCCAACAAAACAAAAGCAGGAATAACATTAAATAATGTAATGTAGCAATTGTAATATAAAATATATCAGATTCTCCTCATTATTATTTGGCAGGGCATCTGAAGCCAATGCTATTCTGCTTTTGACCTATGGCTCAGGAGTTCAGCTTTATTGTAAGCTGGATGTGCTAGTCAAGGCAGAAGCTAGAATGGCAGAGATTATTACCCCTGAGATGTGCTACTACTAGTGAGAAAAAAGGTTAGAACTTTGTTTGATCTATCCTGAATGTGACATTAATTGCTAATTGGTATTCGGTAGTGAAGACAGTTAGAGCCCCACCATGACCTGTTTTATGGAAGGTGCCCGGGAGCTGCAGTAGGCATGTGTATCTAGTTAGTGTCGCAATGGGAACTTTGGTATTACAGAAGTGGCTGCAGATGCTTGTGCATTCCTTATGGCTGTACATGCGCCGCTCGTATAATCTCAATGGGGTGTTGCCTCATTTGCATGGGGATGTGGCCCCATGTAAATGAGAGAATCCTTTGCCTTGGTGCCTGTGCCAGTTTATAAACATGGGTGGCAAAGAAGCTATCAGAAAGTGCACTGATTAGTTAGCCAGTTAGCCTCAGTGGGTGTCCTTTCTGATGACTTATGGGTCCCAGGGAATTTTCCTTGCTTCCTCCAGCATGTGGGTGCATTCACTTAATGCACCTGTCTGCAGGGGAATCTCTTTGGACTCTTTTAAACCTCAGTTTTGGTCTTCCACCTCAGTAAAGGCAGAATGCTGGCATTCGACAGCTGGTTTGCTTTTCACTAATTCACTGGTCACACAGCAGGTGTGGGTTCGAGCCTGCACATTTTGTATGATACAGTGCAGTATCCCAGTCTACGCCCGGCACATATATTTATTGCTGTTCTGCAGACCAGGGCAGTTAAACACATTTAGAACATTGTGATATTGGGAGCCCCATTGAAGACAGTGGAGTGCTCTGGGCTTCTAATGGCTAGTAAAACCCTGGAGCTCCAACATTCCAATGTTTGCCTCACAGGAACAGCTGTGAGCAAAGGCCTCGTGAAGCTTAAGGTGATTTCTATCCCCTTGGGCTCTGTGAGGCCTTCGTTTTATTAGAACTTTCTGCCATCTAGTGGCAGAATGTTCTAATAGCCTTATAGCCCATAGTAGCTGGGCAATGCAGGCCATTAAAGGCCTTCTCCCTTGTTAAAGGTCCTCGCCTTTGGCTCGAGCCTTTAATGCTAAGGCTATTTTAGAACACAGGCCCTGATGCACTACCATTCTGGATGGTGGTGGAACTTCAAGAGCATTGAAGTCACAAATTTAACGTACTGTACTGTAGATGTGGATAATTAAGTTTATGACAAGGATGTGTGGGAAACCGAACTGAGAGGTAGAGATAAAAAACGGACTTTGGAAAAGCTCTGAGCATATTCGTGGTAAAGGTCCTAGCGCGCCCCCCCCCCCAGCTATTCTAAAAAATACTCCTCCCTCACACTGAACCCTAAATGTGTCCAACACCATCCCCTGCCGTGAGCCCTAAACCCGAAAACTGACCCCCACCCTAAAACCTAACACCCGCCACCTCCCTAAAAAACTACCCCCAGGCCCAATGCACCCCAGCCCAAAAACCATCCCCGCCCTTAAATCTAACCACCCACCCACCCTTGCCCCTTCCTAAAAAGTACCCCCACCCCAGACCCAATCCCCCCACCCTATGCCCGAAAACTGCCCGCCACAAAACATAACCCCCACCCCGCCCTAAAACAGTACCCCCAGCCCATGCCCAATCCCCACACACTAAGCCTGAAAACTATCCCCCCTAAAACCTAACACCCCGCCCCCTCCCTAAAACAGTAACCCCCCACCCCTGGCCCAATCCGACCTGCACTTAACCTGAAAACCATCACCCCGCCCTAAAACCTAACCCCTCCAGGCCCCTCTTCCTTCTTAAAACAGTATCCCCTTAACCCCAGTCCCAATCCCCTTCCACCTAACCTGAAAACTGTCCTCCCCTCGCCCTAAAACCTAACCCCTCCACGTCCCGCCCCTTCTCAAAACAGTATGCCCCCTACTCCCAGGCCCAACCCCCGCACTTACGCTTAAAACCGTCCACCCCTGCCCTAAAACCTAATCCCTCGACCCCCCGCCACCTCCTTAAAACAGTTCCCCACCACCCCTAGGCCCAAACCCCTTACCTCACTCCTAAGGCGTGTTGTAGCTCGTTCTGAGGAAACAGAATGATCTTTTTGTTTCCTCTAACCTCGCCGATAGCCTTCACTATCATTACTATGCATAGCCCTTACCATGCATACCATTACAATTGTTGTAATGGTATGCGTAGTAAAGTCTATTCATGGTAATGACGCATGCATTGTAACACATGAGTGGTAAGAGCTAGTCGAGGAAACAGCTGCATTGTAATGGCTGTTTCCCACTTGAATTCTGCCAGTAAGATGAAGAAAGTAATTTGAATTAGGCTATACCAGACTCCTCCTTTTTGTCTGGCACAGGTATGTGGATTAACACAGAGGGGGTCATTACAACATTGGCGGTAAAAGCCGCTTACCGCCGTGCAGAAGACCGCCAATACACTGCGGCGGCCGCGGAATTCCGTCACAGGTGTTATGACACACATCTCGGAATCCGCCGAAATTCAGACACCCACACAAGTCTGCCACACCAAAGGTCAGTGTTAAACTGGCGAAAACAATTCCTCCACCTCCACGCCAACAGAAACATGCCCATGCTATTACGACCCACGAATCCACGTGGCGGTCTTTCAACCGCGGTATTCCATTGGCGGTACACACCGCCGCGCTCAAAATACACACACATCTCCAAAACACCGCCACATTGGACAATTCCAAATACACACACCTGATACACATTCAAACAACACTCCCACACACCCAACACAATATAAAACACACACCCACATCACCCACAAACCCTTACGACCAGAAATTTAGACGAAGGCCAGAGAGACAGCACACCAAAGACAACTCCACCATACAGAGGCACACAACACCATCACCCACACAACATCCACGCACAAAACACCACACACCACTACACATCACCACACAAATCAACACTCACACCGCCCCACACATCACACACACCACCCCATGTCACGCCAAAGACACCCCCGCTTTTCCGAGGAGGAGCTCCGGGTCATGGTGGAGGAAATTGTCCGGGTAGAGCCACAACTATTTGGCTCACAGGTGCAGCACACATCCATAGCCAGGAAGATGGAGCTATGGCGAAGAATAGTGGACAGGGTCAACGCTGTGGGACATCACCCAAGAAATCGGGAGGACATCAGGAAGAGGTGGAACAACCTACGGGGGAAGGTGCGTTCAACGGTCTCCAGGCACAACATCGTGGTTCAGCGGACTGGAGGCGGACCCCCACCTCCTCCCCCACAACTAACAACATGGGAGGAGCAAGTCTTGACCATCATGCATCCTGAGGGCCTCGGAGGAGTTGGTGGAGGAATGGACACTGGTAAGTCAAATCTTAACTATCATATCCCCCACCCTACATGCATGCTATCACACACACCCCCCTCCCCCCTCCCACTCCTCACTAATGTACTAATAACAAAAACTACACATCCCAACACCAAGCCCTGCATGACACAACTAAGCATGGACGCCCATCACGAAAGCATGCCCACTGCACATACCCATAACAACCCCCTAACCATCATCAGACAAGCCCCCACACAGGAATGCTTGCACTGGGGTACACGCACACCCACCCATTGCACACCATCACACACACACATGCAATAATCATGCTCTTATGCCCCTGCAGGATCACGAAGGACCGTCACCACACCGGAGGGTCCAGACAACTCCACTCCACCCACAGAAGAGACCCACAGTGACGATAGCAGCTCTGCCCTACTGGAGCCTGATGGCCAGCCCGGACCATTGTGGGCCTCGGGACAGTCGGTTCCCCTTGCACAGCCACAGCCCAATACTGACCGTCCACCCTCTGGTAACACCAGCACAGCACCCACCCAGCAGGCCCAAACCTCCGTACCCGGGACAGGTCAATCAGCTGTTTGTCCACCACTACAGGGAACCCAGGATAACCCACCACCCCAACAACAACAGGGACCTGGGGGCAGTGGTAGTGGGCACACGGTCCAGGGGACGGAGGCACAGGAACACAGGGGAACTGGGAGGGCTGCTGTGCGACAGGGGGCAGACAGGCCAAGGGAACCTACTCTCCACGAAGCCCTATCCTCCATCATGGGAGCATACCACCACTCCCAGGAGACGATGGCGACGGTCCTGGTCAAGTTTCAGGAGACCCAGCGCCTGCAGGAGGACCAGTATTTGGGGTTCAGGGAGGAGCTCAGGACCATCAGATCCGCCTTGGGCACCATCATAGGGGTGCTGAAGGACATACAGCAGACCATGAGGGACACCGTGGCACTCCAAGGGGCCCCTGACACTAGCATGGACGATGAACTGCCCACCACCTCCGCCGGCGCTAGTGGACAGGACGCCCCGCCACAGGACCACCACACCAGCACCCCACACCTGCAGACGGACAACCACCACGCAAGCGGTCCCTCAGATCCAGGAACAGGACAGAGCAAGATGGCAAGACCCCCGCCAGGAAATGAGACCACCCTGATTGTCCCCCCACTGTCCCACTTTGTTACCCTGTCCATACTTAAACTGCCCCAGCTCCACTGCCTATGCCCATATGGGCAGTGCACCTGTGAGACTAATAGACTGGACTCTGCCATGGACATTCCTCCGCCATCACCCATCCCCATTTTACAACCCCCCTCCATTTTTTAGCACTTCAATAAACACCCTTGAAACACAAAACAATCTGGAGTCAGTCTATGATTTGGTAAAATGTAACATCTATGACAGTGTCAAAATGCGTTGTTAGTTGTAAAGGCAACATACCAATGTCACACATCACAAGTCCTTGAAGAATGCATGCAGATGACACACGTTGGTAACCACACCTGTGAAACCGTAATGGAAAGAAACAACTCAGTTACCAAATAATCCCATGAAATTACACACAGGATAGAGGAGGACGTGTGACAGTGAATGTAATGGTAAAAATGAAAATGTTCTCACCTGTGTGTCACTGGAAATATTGCTGTATGACTGACTCCCTGTTGTCGTTGTCTTCTTCCTCAGCTTCCTCCTCATCACTGTCCACAGGCTCCACAGCTGCCACAACACCGTCATCTGGACCATCCTCCTGCAGAAATGGCACCTGTCGTCGCAAAGCAAGATTGTGAAGCATCGAGCAGACGATGATGATCTGGCACACCTTCTTCGGTGAGTAGAATAGGGAACCACCTGTCATATGGAGGCACCTGAACCTGGCCTTAAGGAGGCCGAAGGTGCGTTCGATCACCCTCCTAGTCCGCCCATGGGCCTCATTGTAGCGTTTCTCTGCCCTGGTCCTGGGATTCCTCACTGGGGTCATTAGCCAGGACAGGTTGGGGTAACCAGAGTCCCCTAATAGCCACACGGTGCCTCTGGAGTTGACCCATCATATCAGGGATGCTGCTATTCCGCAGGATGTAGGCGTCATGCACTGAGCCAGGGAACATAGCATTTACCTGGGAGATGTACTGGTCTGTACATTCATGGAATGATAGCTCTTCTGGTTCCTGTACACATGTTAACTCCTGTGGGGGGGGGGGACCAGAGCTACATGGGTCCCATCAATGGCACCTATGACGTTGGGGATATGTCCAAGGGCATAGAAGTCACCTTTCACTGTAGCCAAATCTTCCACCTCAGGGAAAATGATGTATCTCCTTACGTGTTTCAGCAGGGTAGACAACACTCTGGACAACACACTGGAAAACATAGGCTGGGACATCCCTGATGCCATGGCCACTGTTGTCTGAAATGACCCACTTGCAAGGAAATGGAGCACTGACAGCACCTGCACGTCAGGGGGGATTCCAGTGGGATGGCGGATTGGTGACATCAGGTCTGGCTCCAACTGGGTACATAATTCCTGGATTGTGGCACGGTCAAACCTGTAGGTGACGAGTAAATGTCGCTCCTACATTTTCAACAGGTCCACCAGCGGTCGGTACACCGGAGGATTCCGCCATCTTCTCAAATGTCCCAGCTGACGGCGCCTAGGAAGGACAACAGCGACGATCAAGTCAATTTTTTTCCAGGTATGTACCCACAGTTACACAGAAGACGACACCAAACACAAAACCCTTCCTGTATGTGTGTTGAGTGTAGGCCTAGCTATGTGTGACGCAGAAGTAAATGAAGCCATGTGGGCCCCTGAAATGGCGGCTGCCTGACCTCTAAACTGGGACAATGGGATTGTGGGGTAACTGCGTTGGCGTTGCACACCGTCGCGGTAGGCGGTCGTAGACCGCGGCGCATTGCTGCATTGGTTAACATAGGATCCAATGAACAGGTGCGCCGGCGGTGATGATACGCACCACCGCGGACGTCACCGCCGCGGACGTGACTGCCATTTTCTATCTGTTCAATCACTAGATACCTGATTTGCGACAGGAGAGGACCTACACTGCAAGTGCTGCTGTGACCTCGGTTTGGAAGAGACAATGGCTGCTGCGTCTGGGGAAAGGGCCCCTGCCTTCACTGCTCAGGAGTTGGAGAAACTGGTAGACGGGGTCCTCCCCCAGTACACGCTACTCTACGGTCCTCCAGACCAACAGGTTAGTACACAGGGAGCAAGGTGTATGGGCTAGGCCTGGGTGGAGAGGGCTGGTTGTAAGAGGGAAGGGGGCAGAGTTCAGGGAACATTAATGCATCTGAATGAATGTGCCACATGGCTAGGGTAGGGAGGGGGGACACTCACATCGACGGTGCAGTTGGTAATGACTCCTCTTCTTCCCTTGTGCATGTCATGTAGGTCAGCGCCCACCAGAAGAAGGACATTTGGCGTGCCATCGCCAAGGACGTCCGGACCCTGGGGGTCCACCAGAGACGGGGCACCCACTGCCGTAAAAGATGGGAGGGCATTCGCCGCTGGAGCAAGAAGACGGCGGAGGCTCAGCTGGGGATGGCCTCCCAACGTGGGAGGGGTGCCCGTCGCACCATGACCCCCCTGATGTTCAGGATCCTGGCGGTGGCCTACCCTGAGTTTGATGGGCTCTTGAGGGCATCACAGCAGACACAAGGGGGTGAGTACACTCTCATTCTGCGGACTTTGCGCGCAGTGGAGGGGTCTGGGTGGGTGAGGAGGCCTGTGGGTTTACCTAGGCCAGGCAGAAAAACGTAGACTAGGCCCCTCCGTAATGCAGCCTATGTGGCACTCCACTCCACCGCAGTAGAGTGCAAAGTACAGGTATAGATGTGGCATCCATGTATGCAGATGTCCACCATAGCCATGTAGGCCAGATCCCAGAAATTGCATCTGCAGAGGCCAGGAGCACGGCGTAGTGCAGGGGGCTGCTGTGTCTGTATTGTCCGCCAACGGTAGCAGTATGCCATGCACTCAACCTGTCTATCTTCTGTCTTCCCCCCCCTTTTTGTGGTCTACCTGTTCTTTTGTGCATCAGCATCATCAGACGGAGGTACAGTGGCACCGGAGCACGAGGGAGCTGCATCCCACATGGCCATGGAGGGCCACACCACGGACTCAGAATGCACCAGTGGGACGGAGAGTGAGGGGAGCTTCACGTCGGCCACCGGATCACCAAGCAGCGACACGGACTCGTCCGCCGATGTGAGCTCCCTTGTGGTGGCGGCACCATCTGTGCACCCCACTTCTACAGGTACAGCCGCCACCTCCCCTACCAGCACCGCCCTCCCAGCAGCCCCTCAGCGTTCGCCCCATGCCTGCTCACCCAGGAGGGTGGGCATCACCTTCGCCCCAGGCACCGCAGGCCCTGCCCCAGTCACCCCTGCTGCCCTCAGTGAGGAGGCCATTGACCTCCTCAGGTCACTCACTGTTGGGCAGTCTACCATTGTGAATGCCATCCAGGGTGTAGAAAGGGAGTTGCAACACGGTAATGCATTCCTGGAGGGCATTCATTCTGGTCAGGCTGTCCTTCAGCGAACCCTGCAATCTCTGGCCTCAGCACTGATGGCAGCCATCGTCCCTGTGTCTAGCCTCCCCCTCCAACCTCCTCCACCCAGACCCAATCCCCTTTACCCCAGTCCATCCCAAGCACACCTACAGACCAGCATGCACACAAGTCAACACACAAGAGAAGCTCAGGAAAACATAGGAACCACACAACCCACAGGCACACACACAAGCATCACCCACGTGCAGACACAGCAACATCCACTGACTCCACTGTGTCCCCCTCCTCCTCTTCTCCCTCCTCCCTCCCAGTGTCGTCTACACTCTCACCTGCATGTACTACATCTACAGGCACCAGGACTCGCACCAGAACACCCAGCATCACACCCCGCTCACCTGCACTCACCACCTCCACTCCCATTTACACGTCCCCTGTGTCCTCTCCCAGTGTGTCTGTGACGCCCCCTCCCAAAGTACACAAACGCGGGCACCCACACACCCAACATCCATCCACCTCACGACAGCCTCCAGTACCTGCACCTGCACCCAAAACACCTAAAGTGACACCCCCTACAACCACCTCCTCTTCCTCCACTCCCAGGCCCCCTCAAACTACTCATCCCAGTGTTCGTCAGAAACTGTCCCTCTGTAAAGTTGACCTTTTTGCCCCCACCCCTCCTCCAATTCATCAGTCCCTTCGTAGCGCCTCAGCCAAAAAGCCTCCAATACCAGTGGTGCCTGTTCAAGGTGTGTGGAGTGCACCGGCCACCAGGGCAGGCAGTGTGACCCGGAGCCAAGGCACTGGCAGCCCACCCCCTGTAAAGGCTCTAAAATTGGAAAGTGGCCGACGGGACCCTGTGAAGACTCCTGGAGGCAAAACAACTAACAGGGGTACCAGGGGGATTGCAGAGTCAGTTGTGACTCCTCCAAAGGTGGGGAAGGGCCAGAGGAAGTCTGCACAGCCTGGTGTGAGCATCACGGCGGAGAAGGGCGGCATCCTTCCAGGCGGTCGGGACGCCACCGCCAGCACCGTCGTCACTGGTCCGGAGACCACCGCCAGAGTCAGTGCCCAGGAGGGCCCAAGTATCGTCACTGGTCAGGAGACCACCGCCAGAGTCATTGCCCAGGAGGGCCCAAGTATCGTCACTGGTCAGGAGACCACCGCCAGAGTCAGTGCCCAGGAGGGCCCAAGTATCGTCACTGGTCAGGAGACCACCGCCAGAGTCATTGCCCAGGAGGGCCCAAGTATCGTCACTGGTCAGGAGACCACCGCCAGAGTCAGTGCCCAGGAGGGCCCAAGTATCGTCACTGGTCAGGAGACCACCGCCGGAGTCAGTGCCCAGGAGGGCCCAGGCTGCCACAGTCCCGCAGGGCAATGAGGGAACGTCATGCCACACACCAATGCCCAGTCCAGGGAACGTCATGCCACACACCAATGCCCAGTCCAGGGAATGTCATGCCACACACCAATGCCCGTTCCAGAGACCGCCATGGCAAAGCACCGCTGAACAGTCCAGAACCGCCATGGCAAAGCACCGCTGAACAGTCCAGAACCGCCATGGCAAAGCACCGCTGAACAGTCCAGAACCGCCATGGCAAAGCACCGCTGAACAGTCCAGAGACCGCCATGGCAAAGCACCGCTGAACAGTCCAGAAACCGCGATGGCAAAGCACCGCTGAACAGTCCAGAGACCGCCATGGCAAAGCACCGCTGAACAGGGCATGCACCAGGGAAGAATGAAAATACCGCCACATCAATACCCATATTTATACTTTTTTAGCGCCGCATTTGCGCCGCTTTTTGATGCAAAAACAGCGCAAACTTGCAAAATACAATTGTATTTTGCAAGTTTGCGTAGTTTCTGCATCAAAAAATGACGCAAATGCGGCGCTAAAAAAGTATAAATATGGGTTCAAGTATCGTCATCCCATGTGCAGCTGGGACAGTGACGGGACAGGAACTTTCACGGGGAGACTAATCCAGTCTGGGCACCAGTCCCCCTCCAGAGCCAGTGGAGGCTGTTATCTATTTGCGAAACTGTGGCTTTGCACTCCCCAGGATGGTACAGTGGGCAAGCCACCCACTGTATAGACTTGAGAGACTGTGGCTTTGCACTCCCCAGGATGGTAAAGTGGGCAAGCCACCCACTGTAGAGACTTGAGAGACTGTGGCTTTGCACTCCCCAGGATGGTAAAGTGGGCAACCCACCCACTGTAGAGACTTGAGAGACTGTGGCTTTGCACTCCCCAGGATACATCAATGGGCATGGAGCCCCGTTGTGGATCTGGCTTTGCACTCATCCGGCTGAGGTGCCCCCCCTTCCCTTCCCCCTGAGGTGCCTGTTGTATTTCTATCTGATGCCCCAGCAGTGTTCTCTCCGATTGTGGACAGGTATCTTTTGTGGGCCTCGCCCATGCATTTTTGGACTAGTGGTGCACGGACATTGATATGTGCATATCTGCACTACTTCTCGTAATGTATATATTTTTGAGTGATTTTATGATATATCTGTATATTTTTGAAACATGTATATTGATACATTACAATGTTTGAACTGATTTCGTTTTGTCTTTGCATTCTTCCGGGGGGGTTGTGGGTTGTTACTGTGATGTTTGTAAATGCATTGGTGTGTGTGTTGTAATATGCGAGGGTGGGGGTGGGGGTGTTTCGTGTGTGTGTCCCTAACTTTTGTCACCCCCCTCCCCTATGTCGTAGGTGCAGTACTCACCGTTGCCTTCACCCGCGCCGGCGTTGCTCTTCGTAGATGAGTAGGAATACAAGGGCCGGTAGAATTTGTAATTCTGGCTCCATGGAGTCCTCCTTCCTCGTGGGATGTGTTCAGGTGAGTGTTTTCCCATTGCAGTAACTGTTTCCGCCGTGTTTTTATCCACGGTGAATCCACCCCGGAAAAGGTGGTGGATTGGTAGGTTGTGATACTATGGGCGGTACATTGTCTTCCACCTGTCTGTTGGCGGTGACCGCCGCGCTGCTTGTCTGTACTGCTGTGGCGGGCGGTGTGTTAAAGTGGCTGTCTTTGTTGGCGGTTTCCGCCACGGTCATAATTCCCTTTTTTTGTCCGCCGGCCTGTTTGCGGTATTGCCGCACCTTTAACACCATCCGCCAGGGTTGTAATGACCCCCAGACTGTCCAGATTTTGATGTAACAACATCAAATCTCTTGAACACATATTCAATCGAATGCTTTTTATGAATGAACTTAGGGGCATATTTATGCTTTTTGGTGCAAAACTGCACTAACGTGGTTTTGCAACAAAAAGTTGAGCACCAGCCGGGCACCATATTTATGGAATGGCGCAAGCCGGTGCAAAGGGTGGGATAGCTTAATCTAGCTGGGTGGGGCTGGAGCTATGAGAGAAGGGGGTTTTGCACCAAAAAATGACGTTAGGCTGGTTAAAAAAAAATTACTCTAACCAGCCTAGCATAATTTTCTGATGCAAAATCATCCATACCACATGACTCCTCTCTCAAAAAAAACAGAAGTCATGGCCACCACCGATGGCACTTTAATTACAAAAATAAAAAAAAGACTTACCTATACTTACCCTACTTACCTGGGATGGGTCCCCCATCCTCCGGTGTCCCTCTAATGTTGGTGGGGGTGTTCCTGGGGCTTGAGGAGGGCACCTGTGAACCCATTCCATGGTGTTTAACCATTGAAATGGGTCCAGAGGTCCCTTAATGCCTGGTCTGACCCAGGCATTAAATAATGGTGCAAAGCAAGTTTTGCACCATTATTTAGCCCCTCCTCCCACCCGTGCGTCATTTTATCACATGGGGGATAAATATGGGGCTACGGGGTTAGCACCATTTTTTAGATAGGAACGCCTACCTTGCATCTCATTGAAGCAAGGTATGTTCATACATCTAAAAAAATCTTGCAAACTGCAAAATTTGGATGCTATACCGGTCTAACATGAAAATTAAATATGGAGTTAGTTTTGCGCCGAATTTGCATTAAAAAATTACGTAAATTCGGCACAAATGGGGTATAAATATGCCCCTCAGTATTGTAAGTTTAATTATAACGAAACTACTGATGCAAAGTAGTGAAGCTTATGAACGCTGAGGTGAGGCAGCAACTGTTGGAGGTAATAGAAAGTATTGATCATTTTATTGTTTTTTTAAATCCAGTTGAACACTAGAGTTTAATTATTTATGCTCTATTTATGTCATGTGTTTGTGTGTCAAAGATGAACGATATCTAAAATAAATATATACTTACACTGTGCGCTTTTATTAAACTTAGATTAATAAATAAAGGGGGTTCAAGGCGAAATAATTCTGCTAATAAGAGTCGGTTTAACTAATGTGCTTCAATTGGCCAGTACTGTTTTCTCAGCATTAGTCTTTGTAGAAGTTTTCATATATAGCCTGTATTACGAGTTGCCTACCTAGTAATATTCATCTATGTAATAATACAGCCGTTATGCTCATAACTCGAACATCCATATAATAAATACAGAGAAGTTGGGTCACAATGAAAATTTTGTTATTTCAGTATCATTATGGTGCTTATAAGGGAGCCACTGCTTTATTGAAAAGTACAATGTGATTAGAATTGTTTTCTGTTTAACTAGGATTTTATATAATGTTTACACTGTACGTTTGAAAAGTTAAGTAAATGCAACTAATCAAGCATCAGTAATTGTAGAATCAAACAACAATTAAGCAGGAAGCCCATCAACCTGCCAGGTTTTTAATGATATAATTAGTCATTAGAGTTTAAACTCTATCATCTGCAGTGCTTTATTAGTGTTTACACGACTGGTAAACAGTCCTAAAATAGACGTTTTAAGAAGGCCATGAAACTTTTACTACCATTTAACCTTCTGTTGATTTACATCATTGCAGTGGCGTAACATTAGCCCCCGCAGCCCTGGCGGTGCAGGGGGTCGAGCTCCAGGGGGCCCCCTCAGCACTCTATTCTGATTGGGTTAGCAGTAGCAGTCAAAACAGTCAGTGAAACGGGTCTCTACACAAGACCTGTTTAGCAGTCCTTATCATTACATTGCAAAGCACTGATCTCTTGCTCGACATGCGAGGGCCCTTAGTAGTCGAGGTCACTGATGCAGACATTACTACATCTCACATGTTTTATTCGTACAATAACCTATTTCCTTTTTCAAGGTGCATTTCTATGGTTTCGTTTTTTTTTTTCGAGCAACCAGGGCCACTGGAGTTATGTTATTCACAATTGCATCTCGCGGGTGTTAAAGGGGGTGGGGCAGCACACCCGGGGGAAGGGTGAGACGGCGGAGGGAGCCGGGGGGTGGTGTGGGTGTTAATATTAATAAAAATTTCAAATAAAAAAAAACTTACCTGAACGCCGTGTTCTGCCGCCGCTCCTCGGTCTTCTCAGGATGCCGCAGGCATAGGCTCCCCGTCTGCCCTATGGCCAATCCTGACGCTGCTCAGAGCAGCGTCAGGATTGGCTGGGAGTGCCCAGTCAGGGCACTCCCATGTGGACTGGAAGCCTGTGCAGGCTCACTCCAGGCCAGCAAACCGTGTTGCTGGGCTGGAGAGAGCCCTGTGCGCTTGTGTGCTTTGGCGGCCCAAGACGGCCAGCTAAACACACATGCGCTCTAAGGGTGAGTGCTGAGCACTCCCCCTCACACACATCACCCCTGTGGCCCCGCCCCTTTACAAGGAAACAATAATAAACACTGTTTATTGTAGTTTCCTTGTAAATGTTTTGCAGCTGCCGCTGCTAGCCAGGTACACCACTCCTCCACCCTAATGGAGGAGCCGCCCCTGGTGATTCTGCAGCGTTTTCCTCATAATTATTACTGATTTGCTGCACTTTTCACATACTTTATAATCTCCTGCATAATTTGCAGATTTTCTGCAAAATAAACTGTTTCTAGACCAAACATATTAAACGTTGATAAAAATGCTATCACACATGTTCCTGTTCAGTGGTAGACCTTTTGTCGCACAGAATATTTAGGTTTTGACCTTGTATCATATAGTGTTTACATGTGTAAAAATTCAAAATAGTGAAGCATTATTGTTTCAAAATGTGCTACATTATGCCACTTAATTTGCATTGACTTACTACATAATTTAGTGATCCCTGCCACATAATTCTGGTGGCCCTGCCAATGACTCTTCATAGCGCATTCTGCCAACTGTCTCATCATGTCTGGGTGAGTTCATGTTGTTGGTGCATGTTCAAACGGAGCACAATTCACAGCTCTGGAGATCAGTCTGAGGGCAGTATGTGTTTTTCGCACTGCCTGTCAGTGGGTCATACAGGTGTTACACACATACAGTTCTTGGCTTCTCTGCTGAGATCTGCTGTATATTTGCCAATAGGAATTACCATTCTAGGTAAAAGAACATAAAGTTGGTACACAAATACTGCTGTCAAAACATTAGCCCTGAAGAAAAATAAAAGCAGCCTGTGCTTAATTTGAGAGGGTGGTTGCTGGTGGGCGCACGGGCACTTATTGTTGAGGGCCGGCACTTATTTTTCTGCATCAGGCAATTACTGCGAGCAAAAGTCACATATGGGAAAGACGGAGCAAAGAAAGACGGAAAAACGTCATCAAAGGGAGAAAGCTGCAAGAGTGAGCTGTAGGGGCAGCGAGTGGCTGTAAGTGGATTAAAGAGCCCGAGATGGCTTTAGGATTACGCTGCAACAGCATTCTGTGCTTGAACATTTAAGTGCTGCAGTCGTGTCTTCAGGAGAGGAACTCTGGGCATGGCACGTTTTTTGGAACTAGACTTCAGAAGGAGGTGTGGCGACAGAAGAGCGTAAGCAACTAACACAGAGAGGGAGACTGCAGAGAAAAGGGATGTAAAGGGAAGAATACTCATTTACGTGATAATGAATAAACATCAGTGCTAATAAGCACTGGTAAAGTCAAATGGGTTGACTTGTTTTATGTGTCCCTTCTGTAATGTATTTGGACTCACTAACAGCAGAGGCAGTCAAATACTGATTAGAGGGCACACTTTGAAAGTACTGTACCTGAGCTTATGTGTTAGGCGATGTCATGGTTGCATTAACGTGCCTCTTATAGAAGATTCCTAGATAGCTTTTTAGGCCACAAATATTAAAGAGATCCTAACCATCTTTTTCATCCCACTTAAAGCAGTAGCTCAGTTGCATTGGCTTGTTTAGAAATAGTTCTATTTTGGGCTATATCAGGCTGCACACTTATCAGCTATCAAACTATCTGTCAGTGGGGCCAAGGGATCGCTCAGTGAGATGAACGTTCATCACCTGACTTAAGTGGTTATTGGCAGGTTATTCATTTACCCTATATTTCACCAACAATTAACCCCTTGACACTGACCAGCAAATGATTTGCGAAAGGATACACTTGGTAAAGTGGTTCCAGTTTTTGAGGGTGCCCAGGCCTAGTTTTGATGCCAATGCAACCCTGCTGGGATTATTTAGGTTTATGCCCGCATGGATGCAGTCACGCACCACGCACTGGCTGGCACTGTGCAGGGCAACATGCCCCTTGCCTGAGAGCTCCTTATTGGGTCCGTGGGGCAGGCCTCCATGTACTTTGCAGGGGGTCTCCCTCAAGTTTCGTTATGCCACCGCATTATTAGTTCACAAACAGTTCACGCCATGAATTAATAAGGGCAAACTAAACATAATCACCACCCATAATTTATAGGATCAGCAATTCATGTTACATTGCTTTCTGTTTGCTTCTTTTTTTTAAATCATTTTGGACTTTGAAGACCATTAAAGGCACATCTTTAGGACACATACAAATAAAGTTTAGTGTCAAGAGAATTGCCTGAATATTGTTTAAAAAAAAACACTTTGAACCAAAGCTCTTATGTCACAAAGAAATTGAAACAAGTCATCACAACCCTCCCCAGACGAGGACTCTTGTCTCTATCCATTTATCCGTTCATCTACCAGCTGGTATCACTGTTTTAACTTTCCATTATGTCATCCATTCATTCTTTAATCCATCATTCAGTCTTCCATCATTCTGTCTGCCTGTCCATATGCCTGCCCATCTATATCCGTACCTATCCATCAAACAAATCCATTCATGATCATTCCAACTTTTCATTCATACATCCCTCCATCCACCCTTTCACTCATGCATTCATCTATAATTTCACTCATTCATTCATTCATCCATCCTTTCGCTCATCCATTCATCTTTTCACTCATCCATCTACTCTTCCTCACATTCATGCATCCATCCATTCACCCATCCATCATCCATCCACTCTCCCTTTCAGTAATCCATCAATTTTTTCACTCATCCACCCTTTCGTCCATCTTTTCACTCATTTGTTCATTTATTTTTCTATCCATCCATCCTTTTGCTCACCTATCCACTTATCCTGTCACTCCGCCCATCAATCCTCCTTTTCACTCCATCCAGCCATGCATTCTCCCTTTTACTCATCTATCCACTCTTTCACTCAGCCATCCGTCCTTTCTCTCATCCTCCATCCCCCTTTCACTTATCCATCCATCCATTCATTCTTTCACTTATTCATCCATCCACTCCTTCATCTGTTCAGCCACCCTCCCATTCACAAATCCATCCTTACACCCATCTTTTTAGTCATTCATCCATCCATCTATCCTTCCACCCTTTCACTCACCCATCCTTCCACTCTTTCACTCACTTATCTAACCCTCCTCTTTTCACGTTTATTATGAGAGGTTGTCTGCTGAGTTGCAGACGGAAAAGGCCCATCAATAATTCCATCCCCGATGTAGCTGCTAAAGCAGGGGGTTCACAACCCCCATGGTAGTGTGTACTATATAAAACTATTGACTTTGTCATTGTGCCAGCGGGGAAGTATGCAAGTGCCCTGCTTCGGCACATGATGTTTAACACTATATTATGGCTGTGCACAGGTCAAATGATCCCCCAGTGAAGAACAAAATGCAACACCCACGTCGGCCCACACGAATTAAACAGCACAAAATCCTTCATGGATCAAACTCCCATCACTTTCACGCTAACTCATGCTAAAAATGTCAAATCTAAACAGATTACAAATTCTCTACTAACCACACACACAACTAGACACCAACAAACATTGCACACTATGAAATGATCGTTCCTCTAGTTTGATTGATGGCCTATACAGGTCTGCATGATGGACGTCCAGATCGGTAATGCGTTACGGTGCCCTAATAATGGTAATCAGTGCCATACAAATGTGAATAAACTAATCTATTCTTACCTCACCTAAACTAGTCTAACCTAACCTAACCTTACGTAGCATAACATTCTATAACACAACTATCCTCATGTTATCTACTTCTTTTTTTATTCTGCAGGTTAAAAAGACATGCATCCATACTGACGTATTACAAGCTGTCATACGGCTTGGCGGAGTCCTGCTGGCGTGATTGTATCGGTGAGGGAAGACTGCCAGGACCCATCCCCTTCCAGACATCCCCCTCGACTGAGGAGGTAAGTGGGCTCCTGAAGGGAGGTGGGAGGGGGTCTGTGTGTTTGGGTGCGTGTGTGCATGTTTGCGGAGGGACGACGGGGGTGCTGAATGTGTATGTGCGCATGAATGGCAGTGTCTGTGTTGATGAATGGGAGTGAGTGTGTGTGTCTTAGTACATGTATGCGTATGCTGAATGGGAATGTATGTGTATGCATGCGTGTGTGAAGGGGCGTAGGGGGGTGTGAGTGTGTGGACGGGTGGTGGGGGATGTGTGCATGTGTGCGGTCATTTGTATGTGTGTGCCAGAGACAAGAATGAAGATTCCTGTCACTGGGTGCATGACTGCCAGGGTTTTCATGGTGGGGTGACCCCCATGGAATGCCTGGCGGTTTGCAGTCTCATAATCCGGACAGCAGGCTGAGACCTGCCGCCGGGTTGGAGGTGCTCCCCGCCGACCTTGGGGCCAGACGATATCGGTCCAGAGTATATTCTAACAAAGGGGGACAATTTAAGTGTTTTCAATTCAGGCCTTCCTACTGTAGGAGGTAGATTGGCATTGTTTATAGATTCATGGTTTCCTATCACAACAGATCCCTGAATGATTCGGTCTATTCAGGGTTACCTCATAGAGTTTTACCAACCTTCAATCCAATTCCAACTCCCTCAACCCCTTCTTTTTTCTCAGGATCAACAACAACTCATCCACAATGAGATCCAATCTCTTCTCATCAAGCAAGCCATAGAACCATCCATTTCGACTCTTCAGGTTTTCTCAGCACTGTTTTTCTAGTTCAGTAAGAGAACCAAAAGTTTCATCTCGTCTTGAACCTCAAAGGTTTCAACAACTACCTCCATTTCAAAATGGAGACCATTCTACATCTCAGAGATATTTTACTTCAAGACAATTCGTTGGCCAGACCAGACCTTCAGGATGCTTATCTTATTGTTGCAATTCTACCTTCCCACAGAACATTTTTCCAATTTCAATAGGGAGATTCTTTCTATCACTACAAAGTTCTTCCTTTCAGTCTATCTTTGGCTCCTTGGTGTTTCACCAAGATTCTCAGACTGGTGGCAGCTTTCCTCAGAGCCCATGGAGTGTGTCTGATTCTTTATCTAGATGACTTCCTCATTATGGCCAAGACAAAAAAGTTCTTCTTTTTCAGTTACATCTTTGTCAAAACCTTCTTCGTATAGTTTTCCTCATCAATGTCCAGAAACTGCCCTTGTTCCAGCTCAGCTATTGGAATTTCTGGGTTTCTTGATAGACACTACTCGCTCTATCCTTCAATTTCCTCAGCACAAAGTCAATGTCATAAAAAATAAAATTTGTCATTCATTATCCCTCCCTCCCCATCTTGTAGGACTTCTCACTTCTTCAATTCAAGCGATCTTTCCAGGCCCACTTCATTATCGCGCTCTTCAATTATTAAAAATACGACATCTTCACAAAGGCCTTGCCTATTCTGACCCAGTTTCTCTAGACCTAGAGTCCAGGGAAGAGCTCCTTTGGTGGCTGACCCACTTAGATGCCCGGAACGGGAGAAAAATCTTCTCTGCCGTCCCAAATCTTGTATAAGAATCTGATGCAAGTCAGACTGGTTGGGGCACAAGGTGTGGTCATTTCTCCACTGGAGACGCATGGTATCAGAAGGATTCCTTCTTGCACATAAACAGTTTAGAGATGCCTACAGGTTCCTTTGCTATCCGATCCTTTTCAAAAGAAAGAGTAAGCTGCAGCATTCTTCTCAGAATGGACAATTTGACTGCTGTCAGATATATCAACCGTCTCGGAGGCACCATATCCAAGATCTTAGCAATTCTTGCAAAACATCTTTGGGAGTATTGCTTACATCGAAATATCTCAGTCAGAGCAGTTTATCTCCCAGGATAATTGAATGTGATAGCGGACTGGTACTTCAGACACCTTCATGATTCAAGCAATTGGCAACTGCACCCTTCAGTGTTCAATCGTTTTACTTCCATCTTTGGCAAAATGTCAATAGATATCTTTCATTTCAGTTCTCATATTCCTTCCTTTTTCAGTTGGAGGCCAGACCCGCAAGCTCTAACTACAGATGCTTTCCTACAACATTGGCCATAAACTCTTATTTATGCTTTACCTCCATTTCTTCTCATCCCTCGAGTCCTTGCTCAGGCACCCAGACAACAGTCTTCTCTAATTCTCATAACTTCTTTTTGGCAAGCACAACCTTGGTATCCAACCCTTTTTGAGATGTCAACGGATCGTCCTGTTTGGCTCCCTCATTTTGCTGATTTATTGCATGACCCTCTGGGTCATCAACACAACATGATTTTGGGGCTTCCTGGAGAACCCCAGGAATTTCAGAGGAAGCTATCAACTTCATCCAACAATCATGAGCCCCTGGCACGTCAAAGGCGTACAAGTTGGCCTGGGTCAGCTGGTGCAGCTGGTGTATGGACAGGAATTCAGATCCCTTTTCAGTGGATGTAACATTGGTAGTCAATTTACTTGCTTTATTAGCTTCTCAAGATAGAGCTTATCGCACTATCAATACATATAGATCAGCTTTTTCAGCTGAACATTACAGAGTGAACGGCAGACCTATTGGTGAACATCCTCTGATTTGCCAACTTTTTAAGGGAGTAAGATTTATTAATCGTCCAGTTCCTAAATACAATATAATGTGGGATGTTTATTTGGTTTTAAAGTTATTCATTGCATGGTCAGATAATGTGTCACTTTCACTTAAACAAATTTCTGAAAAGTTGACTATGATTTTATGTTTGATCTCATTAAAACATGTTTCAGATGTTAAAGCATTAGTTGTTTCTTCGTCCCATTATTCTCCTTTAGGTGTTTCTTTCCAGGTTCGCAGACATACCAAGACTAATTTAGCTTCCATTCATTATCCGTTTTTCCCTTCTCAACCCAAGTTGTGTGTTGGAAATTGCTTAAAACGTTATGTTACTTGCACTGCAAATTTGAGATCCTCCTCTTCTAACCAGTTACTTATTTCTTTCCAGAAACCCCATAAACCTGTTTTCTCCTCTTCCTTAGCCCGTTGGGTTAGATGGATCATATCCTTAGCTGGAATTAACATTGATTCCTTTGGCACCCAATCAGCCTGAGGAGCAATGGCCTTTCTGGCTTTTTGGGCTGGGGCTTCCTTACAGGATATTCTCTAATTTGCAGATTGGTCTAATGTGAATGCTTTTAGAATGTTATATTGCAAACCAGTTCCACATGTCTCTGATGCTGTTATTGCTATGCTTTGAACTTGCATAATATGAGGCTCCTGTCTTGTAATAAAATTAAGATTTTCCTAGCCTTAGTGTCAGAAAGACAAGATTTTATTAAAGACACGGAGGCGAGTATTATTCCACCACTGTTATTTTAACCACCCCTGTTTTTTCTGCTTGTAGTACCAACACCCTCCTCCGGCATTGGCTCCTCCTAATTCAGCTGGGTTGCTCTCATCGACACAGGATTCCTTTTTCCATGGACCTTTCCAACTAAATCGTTCGAGAACTTTTCTCCATTTTAATGACTGTTTCGTAGACTTATTTATCATGTTGATTACCCTTTATTCTGCTTTGTTGTTCATTTATACTCCTATTTAATGCTCGCTTCAAGAAAAGAGGACTTGTTGTTCGCAGTCAACGTAATTATTCTTATACTAGACGTCCTATTGGTTGTTCCTTTTTGTAGTTCTAACATTGTTTTCTCTGGGAAACGTAGTTCTTGCTTGGCTGCTGTGAAAATAATGCAAGAAAAGTCTGCATAATATTCGCCTCCATAAAATCTAGTCTTTCCGACACCGACACTAGGAAAATCTCAATTAAATCACTGAAACATAGGTCCTGTGTGTTTCACTGGATCATTCGGCTACTAACTCTTCTTCACTTCATTTGTTAATGCTAGTTTCTGTTGTAACATGGTGTATAAAAAGGAATCCCATTGAAATGGATTGTGTTGCAGATATTGCTTATCCATGTACAGATGCTGAACTTTAGATTACTTTGTTTAATGTAAACATGCAATCTGCATGGTGATGAAGACCCCTTTCTTGGATGTGCCATGAATCTTCGTCTCCTTCTGCAAAAGGTGCTGTAAATATTAGAAATGTGCAAAGTGTATTTCAGGCTCAAGTGTAGTATAATTTTCTTATTCTTACCTCACTGATTTACTATTAGTGAAGACACTGTTTATACATTTCACATTTTCTTCTGTATTCCACTGGTTTATTTCTTCAACTCTGAATGATGTTAATTTTATTGCACTTCGAGACCAAAGTTAATTCTGTAGAACAAAGAGTCAATACTGAGTTTTACTTCTGCATGTTTTCTCCTTGTTTATTATTAATGATCCTTAAAATAACTAGGCTTCTATATTCCAGTGTGACATACCGGTTATTCACTATTTTGCAACACCATATATACTTTTTATTTCAAGTATGGTGTTGGTCATGGGTGTATGTGTTTAGTATTACTTTCCTGGTTTTATAACTACAACGTTCACCCTCCTTGTTTCCTATCTCATTTTCTTACAGTGCTATAGTTATCCAGAGTACATCTTGACTCGTATATTTTTTATGTTACTCTCATGAGTGTGTTTTCATCAATTTAAGGACCGTCACCATTTAAAAGCCAAGATTATTCACTATAGTCACTATGGTCCCTTATGCATACCGTGTCTATATCACTTCCAGCGTAGCTATTGAGTCCTCGTCACTTTTAAACCAGGCATATTAGGCCGGTGGCTAACTTATGCATTCTACATTGCTTTCACAATTATTTCTTCTTCGGGCCTTACTTTTGCCAATAATTGCTGTTACCAATGTCCTTTGAGAGCCATCTGAAAGATCGTGTCCACAAATAACGGAGAGCCGTATAAAGTTCACAAAGGTAGCTTTATTTCTTTACACAGGCCCCATCCAGCTCCACCAACTGCCAGCTTCTCAACGCTCTTCTCCCTCTGCCCGTCTCCGCTGGATTCCACTCTTACACTCCTCAATTCTAAATTCTACAAGCTATGACATACCACAAGTTCTACTTTAACTTTGGTTGCGCGAGATGACTTCCTGCGATAAAAATATTCCTTATGAGCTTTTATTTTTTTCTCTTCATCTCGTCTCCAAGTCTCATCCGACACCACCACCCCAGTTCTTGCTTCCATGTCATTGACCCACCTAGGTGATACCAAAGTATTGGGATGTCTGGCTCTGAGTAACTCAAAAGGTGTTATACCAGTAATGGCGTGAGGTGAGACTCTGTATGCTTCAACCCTCTTAATCACTTCTTTCTTCCAGTTCAATCCACTAACCTTAGCCAAAGCTTTGGTCTCCTTCAACACCCTATTAAATCGTTCCACCATGCCGTTGGTTTCGGGGTGGTATAACGCACACTTTTTATGAATTATAGCACAGTCAGCCAAATACTGCTCCATTTCCCTCGATACCAACTGTACCCCATTGTCAGTAAGAATGCTCTTAGGCAGCCCTTCTCTCCCAAACACTTCCTTAAGAAAACCAATTACCTGTTTAGTCTCAATGCTCCTGGTAAATCTAATCTCCGGCCACCTGGAAAACAGATCAACTAGTACCAATAGGTACATTTCACAACCTTCCCCACGGACAGGCCCCAGAATGTCCAAGGCAACCTCCTCCCACGGCTGAGTGGGGCGTTCCCTTATTTCCATAGGCTGAATCCTAGGTTTCACAGTCTTCTCACTCATAATACATTGCATACATTCTCTGATTGACCTTTCTACCTGGGAGTCCATACCTGGCCACCAATAAGTCAAACGCAATCTCCCTTTAGTCTTGGACATCCCTTGATGACCTGTGTGAGCAAGAGAAATAAGTTCCTGCCTCAATGTGGTGGGGGGAACTAATTTTGTACCTCTGAATAGAAACCCATCATTACTAGATAACTCACTTCTCACATGCCAGAATTTTTGTGTCTCACTACTCCCTTCATTCCTGTTTTTCCAACCTTCCTTTATTAAAGACATCACTTTCACTATCGTGCTATCAGACTCACATTCTCTCCGCCATCTCTCCTTTGTCACAACACTTTCATCAAATCCATTCTCCTCAATCCCACACACCATTTCGGCATCCCAATCTGTTTCTCTCTCTCCTTCCAATTCACCTACTGACACTAATCTTGATAGCGTGTCCGCTACCTTATTTTGTGCTCCTGGAATATACTTTATATCAAAATCAAAATCTTGTAGAGACACGACCCATTTTGTGATTCTGCTAGACACCGCATCCACCCCTTTCCTTTTATAAATTTCACAAAGGGGCTTATGATCAGTCCTTACCTCAAATTTGTTTCCCCACAACAAATTCTTACGTTTTCTCACTGCCAAATGAACAGCAAGCGCCTCTCTCTCAATAACACTATAGTTCAATTCTGCATCTCTTAAAGCTCGTGACAAAAATAGTACTACTTGTTCATCCTTTTGGCCACCCTGTTGTAACACCGCCCCCAAGCCTTTTGCACTTGCATCGGTTATTAGGATCGAGGGCAGATTGGGGTTAAAATTTCTCAATTTGTGAGCTTTAACAATTTCCTTTTTTATTTCTCCAAATTCATTTTCTCACTCTTCATTCCACACAAATTCCACTCCTTTCCGTAACAACTTTCTCATATTCACACACCTCTCTGCAAAACCCCTCACAAAATTACTGTAATATTCAGCCATACCTAAAAATTTCATAAGTTCTTCCTTATTCGATGGTGATTGTAGTCTGTCAATCGCATCTACTAGCTCCTTATTTGGGGATATGCCTTCACCAGTTATGGTATGACCTAAATATTCTATAGATTTGCTACCAAACCTACACTTCTCCATCTTGACAGTCAATCCAAATTCTTCCAACTTTTCCAATACACTAACAACCCTCTTTTCATGCTGAACCTGATCTTTCCCATATACTAAAACATTGTCTTGATACACTCTCACACCAACAAGATCTTTCAATATCTTTTCTATAACCCGTTGGAATACAGAGGCCGCAGACACAAATCCAAACAGTAGTCTGGTATACCTAAAAGTGCCAAATGGTGTGATGAATGCAGTAAGATCCTTGTATTCTTCAGTCAACCTAATCTGATGATATGCTGATGTCAAGTCTATGGTAGAAAACACCTTTGCACCTTGTAGAAGTAACAACATATCAGAAATATTGGGTATGGGATACCTATCCACAATCACATTCTTATTCAGTTCTCTTAGGTCCACACATAAGCGTATACTCCCATTTGGCTTCCAGGCTACAACTACTGGCGCTAACCATTCAGTTCCTTCAACTTCCTCTATGATTCCTTCCTTCTGCAGCCTCTCCAGTTCCAATTTCATGTCTTCACGTAAAGCCACAGGTACTCCACGAACTTTGCTGCATACAGGTTTCACACCTTCCTTCAGACGAATGTGATGAACATAGTGTTGAAGACATCCTAATTTTCCTCGAAATACCAAAGGAAGTTTGCCTTTAATCTCATAACAAAGTCATCGTTGTCCATGAGTTTCTGATTAATAGAGTTTCCTTGATCCACAATTGTGTTGATGACGATTTTATCCCTTACCTTCACAGGTGGATCACTATTGGGATCAAGAATAACCCCCAAGTCTTTCTGGTGGAACCAACTGAGCACACTGTCTCCTTTCTTAGAAACGTAAATTTTTGCATTAGTGAATTTTTGTTTAAACTCAAGCAAACCCCAAAAGTATCCGTGGAGCTGAATTGGTTCACCACCATAGGCAATAGGTGTGATATCCGGTTTGAACAACCTAACTTTGTTTCTTAGTATTCCCATATAGAATTCCATTGAAACAATTGTGATCTTGGCCCCGGAATCAAATAATAGTCTGGTTCTTTCCCCATCTATCATGACTTCATCAATTGGACCTTTCCTTCCTTTTTGACCTTCTCCTTCAATTTGTAGGATTATTTGACCACATTCAAAGTCATTGCTTTCCCCTACATCCAAGTCTTTCTTAACTTCAAAGACATTGCCTTTTCCACTTCTCGTTCTGCACACACTGGAGTAATGGGCTTTTTTCTTACACAATTTGCATGCCACCTTTATAGCGGGACAGTTTTTGTCGTTGGCCATGTGACCTTTTCTGCCACAGCGAAAACAATTCCCTTGAAACATATTTTTTCTGTCTTTTTTATAATTCTGTCCTTCTGGTCTTTCCTTTTTTCCCGTTAGATTCTG
Source organism: Pleurodeles waltl (assembly GCF_031143425.1). Taxonomy (NCBI): domain Eukaryota; kingdom Metazoa; phylum Chordata; class Amphibia; order Caudata; family Salamandridae; genus Pleurodeles; species Pleurodeles waltl. The sequence goes on from NC_090439.1 coordinate 970,977,973, forward strand.
AATTACATGTACAGTATCGTTTTTGCATTCCTCCTTTTTGATGGTCTCTACACATCTGAGAGAATGTTCAATTTTCTTTGCCAAAACCAAAACGTCCTCTAGTGATGGATCATCTTTTTGCCAAATTTCATCTCTTACTCTTTCTGTGTTACAGCCTAACATAAATTGATCTCTGATTCTTTCCTCTGTCAAAGTTCCAAATTTACAAGATGAGGCTAATTTCCATAGCGCTGCAACATATCCCTCCACAGATTAATTTTCCTCTTGGCTTGGTTTCGCCTTCCAAAGTGACATCTCTCAAGTATTGTGCTAATTTTGGGAATATAATGTCTGTCCATTTTCTCTATACAACTTTCATATTCATTTAGATCTTCTTTAGTTATGTCTGGAAGATTATCGAAAACCTCCTGTCCTTCAGAACCTAGGCAATGTAATAGTAGAGCAGTTTTCCTTTCCACACTAAGAGATGCACCACAGACCTTGGAATATCTTTCAAAGACTTTTTTCCACTTTTGCCACTTTATAGGTGGATCTCCTGGTAAAGCGAGAAAAAAGGGGGGCGCAGTGACGTTCTGCATTGTAATCACACTAATGGACGATCCACAAAAACAAGGAAAGAAAAATTGTTTTATTAAAGGTGTCACACCTGTTTTGAAAGACTTCTTTAACTGTAAAGGTGCTTCCAAATTAGCCCAGTGGTTTAGTGGCCCTGAAGGTCGAATATTTGCAATATCTGTTTCCAGAGATAGTTTAATTGGGTCAGTGGCAAATACTTTAAATGCTTTAAAAATGCATGGCTGACAGAAAGCGTTTATTTTAAGGTGATATTCATGTGGCATATACAACGGACCAAGAATTTATGATATGCGTGGCTCTGATATCCATTGCTGAAACTGTAAAACTCGGCAGCGGCTGAATTCAGTCTGAGAGGTGGTCTCAGCTCTGGTCAGGTTACCAAAATATATGAATACTGACAAGGTTAATATAGTGCTTGAGGAAACGCTGCAGTAGTCCTCGTGTATTCCGGTGTTCGAATCGTTCGCGTTGCCAGGAGGACGCTGTACGCGTTGATATGGTAACGAGTGAAGCGCGAGTCAAGCGCGTGTTTACAGTAAACACAGCTGAGCGGGGACGCTGTAAGCATTGATATGGTAACGAGTCAAGCGCGAGTCAAGCGCGTGTTTATAGTAAACACAGCTGAGCGGGTGAGCTCTAGTCAGTTTCCATGGAAACAGTTTCCAGTTTCCATGGAAACGCTCGTCGAGAGGAGATTTTAAATGTTCCTTTTAAAATAATAGAGTTGAATAGAACAGTTTTATGCTGTTCACGAAGGTCGCTCACCTCTGCGTTGTTCTTGGAACCTCTCTGTTGCTCTTCTGCCACAGTAATTCCGTTGAGGCCTCTGTGTTCCGTAAAGCAGAGCAGACGGGGAAGAAAAAAAAAATATATCCCACTTCGTCGCCAGTGAAAGATCGTGTCCACAAATAACGGAGAGCTGTATCAAGTTCACGAAGGTAGCTTTATTTCTTTACAGAGGCCCCATCCAGCTCCACCAACTGCCAGCTTCTCAACACTCTTCTCCCTCTGTCCATCTCCGCTGGATTCCACTCTTCCACTCCTCAATTCTAAATTCTACAAGCTATGACATACCACAAGTTCTACAAGCTATGACATACCACACCATCGCCCTTTTAGAATCAGACATCTTAGATGGGGCTCCCCTGATTACACGCTAGTCTTAGTTGGGCAACGATATCCCCTAAATTTAAAGTTATCCAACAGGGGTTTGGTTCCCCCATTTTTAAAAGCATCCCCCTATCCCTTTCATTACGTTCGCATATATTCACTATTTGCAGCATTATTTTCACACAGAATTATAATTTGCAATGTCTGTTAACCGCCTTCACCATTTTAGAATCAGGCATCTTGGTAGGGCGCACATAGTTACACACTAGTCAGTCCTAGTCCTTACTTCTCCTTGTTTGATACCTAATACATTTAGAACTGTGTTATAGGAGTTTGTTTCCCCATTCTTAAACATATCACCCATCTCCTTACCTATTTCAGTTTACATCTGTCTGGTGATCTGGCTAACCACCAAGTTAACTTGGATCTGTGTTTTTATACTCCTTATTGTATCCCACCTTCCATCATGAGGCATGAAGCAACGGTGTTCATCATCCACGGTGACCATTTTCATGTCAGGCATCTCACGTGCATTCTACTTCTTTGTTTCTAGTCCAGCCTCTGAGTTGGCCCCTTCCTGCAAGGTCAAGCAGTGAGTTGCGGTGATGACGCTCATCTAACAATGAGTGGGGAGTCGAGTCTATTTTTCAAGTGCTGTTATATTTATGATTTACGAAATTCATTCTTAGTGGGTTGGATTTATTGTATCCAATCTTGCCCTTTTTATACTGGTTCTGCAGTTGGCACAGGACCCACATGAGAAATTACCAGTTAGTCTTTTCCCATCAGGTATGTCCCTTTCTTGTCTTTGTAGGTGTGTACCAGTCAATTCCTTTTTGTTCTATTTCTTCTATATTCAGAGAGTGATTTCTCTAAGGTTTCACAACCTGGGGCTTTAAGTAATGACCAACTTCTATTGACCAGAATCTCTATTTTATTACTGGTGTTAGTAAAGTTAGATACACAGGTTATTCATTTGTTCTCCATTTGGCTTTTCATGTTATTCTCAAACATGCTCTCACGGTAGCAACACTTTGCTCTATTATAAGTCATTTTGATTCTTTTTTGGATATCCTCTATTAATCAATTTACTTTGTAGCATATTTTTCATGTACTTTGTAACCCTCCCTCTTCATATAATTTTGACAAAGATGGAGGAATTTGCCAAAAGGGATATTGTCCTTCTGACAACGTGGGTGGGTGCTAGTATAGTGTAACAAAGTGTCGCAATCAGGGTTCAGTAAATAATTCAGCCACTAATTTACCATCCTCTGTCTATATTTTGATGTCCAAAAAGTCACATTCTGTCTCATTGATTGATGAGGTGAACTTTAGGTTAGGAGCTCCACTGTTTAGACACTCAATAAAGGTGGTCAACTTCTCTTTGTCTCCTCGCCAAATAAAAAACACATTGTTGATCAATCTCAACCAATGAGATATACTCTCATAAAATGCGGCCATCTCATTGTATATATGTTTAGCATCAACTGTTCCTATATATAATCATGCCAGACTCGGGGCACAGGTTGCTCCCACGCTGGTACCTTTGGTTTGACAGAAAAAATCACTTTCAAAAAGAAAAATATAATTTTTCAGGATTATTTCAACATATTCGCTGACAAAACTTGCATGTGCTGACAAATCCTCTCCCTCTACCTGTAATATCACTTGTATCATTTCTACAGTGTACATAGGGCCTCACTATCCAGAGAGACCAACCATTCATTATTGGGATCACATTGAAGGCGGTTTATCTTGCGTATCATATCATATGTATCTTTTATATATGATGCCAATTTTGAAACCGGTAGTCTTAAAAATCCATCCACATATTTACTTATGGGTTCTGTTAATGAGTTTAAACTAGACACAGTAGGCCTCTTTGGGGATGGGGTCTTTTATGTCCTTATGCACTTTTGGGAGACTGTAATGGGCTGATATTATGGAACGTTCATTGCTCAGGAATTCATACTCTTCATGACATATGAGTTCATCCTCCTTAGCTAATTTTCAAATGCTTTCTACTTTCTGGACCAAGTCTTTCCATTAATTTCTGCTTGATTTTCTATATTAGGCCTCTACAGTCAGAAGGGCTTCCATTCTTCTGTTACAATCTAGTGCATCCATAATAACTATACTTTCCCCTTCATCCCCTGGCTTATGGTGTTAATATCACAGGTCTCACGTTTCTTGAAGTCTTCTCAATGTCTTACAGAAAGGTTATTATTATTCCGAAACTTTTTGTTATTTAGATCTTCTATTCCCTTTTCTATGATCTTCTCAAGCATTTGCACTTCCTTATCCATCATATGTCTTGATGGTGTACAGATTGATGGACGTTTTAAACCTGATTTGTTTTACCGTGGTTCCATCTCACTCCCCATAAAGACATTTTTTAAAACTAATTTTCCTGAAGAGATCCCTCATATCTTTTTCTAACTCAAACTTGTTAACATGTGCTTGGAGCAAATTCTAGACCTTTTTCTTAAAACCTCTTCCTCATCTTTTGTTACATGTTTGGATGACAGATGTATTATTGGGGCCTTTTCATGTTCTATTCCCACTCCTTCTGGCTTCTTGTTCTCATGTACTCTCTACTTGGGCCTGTAGTTTGATAATGGTATATCTATCTCCCTCTCTCTCTCCATCCCCCACTCCCTTCCTCTAACCATATCCCTTCCCCTTTCCTTTCCCCTTTCCCTTTCCCCCTTCCTATCCATATACCTCTGCTTCTCCTTCTCCCTCTCCCTACACATTGAGCTTTCTGTATTTGTTTACTCTAGTGGGGTTCTAAAAAAAACTGATTGTTTCTACTTGTTCCTGCCTCATCATCTTTTCCATCTCTACTGTTTCTACGGTCTTGTCTGATGTCTCTTTCTCCCTCTGAGTCTGAGCTTGTGTATGAAGTCTCAAAGAATATGACCTGTTTTTTGAAGCGTCTCCCTTTATTTTGAAACCATTTTTTATTGCCTCCACTTTCAATCATAGGTTTCTCAAAGTAATATCTGTTGATATCATTTCTCAACTTAATAGTCCTGTCGCTCCTGTCGTAAGTACTCCTTGTACCCTCCTATATATTCCTGTGTCTCCACCAGTTTTCATTTTGCCTCTTCCAGGGCCCCATTTTCTCTAAAGTGTGTCTCCATCCTTTCTATCTCTAGTTTCTCCAAAACTATTATTTACTGTGCTGTCTCAATCATTAGGCTGTAAAGCACACAACGTTCATGGAGGAATCATTTGCATACAAATATTTCAGTGATATTAAATACTATTAATGTTGTAATTAACTATCATTAGGAGCATCCAATCCTGACAGCAACTATTTGCTAACAACGTCTAGTTTTCTTTGAATTTCTCACTATCTACAAAGAGATCCGGCTCATTCTCAACCTGAAGTCCCATTGGAATGATTCACTTTTTACAATACTCAATCATAAAGTCCAAATGTAATTCTGTTTGGATCACCTTTTTTTTCAGGTTCAATGGCTTATTCCATTTTTCATTGTTACTGGTTGATAGAATGATTGTACCTTTGGAGTTGCCATTAATTATTTTATTAAATTGATCCTTGGAGAACCCAAAAGTTCTCACAGTAACCATCTAAATTGTATATACTCCCATGTTATTATCAATTAGTTATTACTCTCCAGCTCACAATCTGTGTTTAAACTCCAAACAGAAGGAGACACACCCTTTAAATGGTGAGTCTCCTTCTGTTTGGAGTTAGTTCATGGCTGCCCTCCTCTGGCATGCAAGGGTCACCAACTTCACCCTGCACAAGGGCAATGGCCCAATTGGTGCAGCAACGGTTTCCTCTCACCTCACAAAGTGAGTGCTCTCAACAGGGCTCCCCACTGGACCTCGCTCCCTCCAACACTTTCTTCTCCCTCACAGGCAACACTGATCTTCACAAGCAGACAGGCACTGGTGTTCCAGGCTCTAGGGCAGGTGGTCTTTGATTACCTGGGTGATGTCCCTTCACCTAGCAGGGAGACTATCAGGACTTGGCCCCCAGTCCTGCTCACTGGAAGAAGTCTTGTACAGCTTCCCCTCTTCACACAGCCCGTCTGGCTGCTTGGCAGATGAAACTTTTTGAGGTCTCAAGCTCCCATTCTCATAGTCCATTTCCAGTGACCAAATGCAGTTTAGAGTCTGAGACTTTGATGTTTATGTTAGGGTGTGCCCACTCATCTGCCTCCTCTTCCTCTTGAAAGCAGTCTGTCACAGAAGGAGTGACTCCAAAGGTGATAGTCCTCCAATACAGGCCATGGAAGTAACTAGAGTTCACGCCTGGATGACAGCCACGGTGAAATGTGTACCAAAAGGTTAGCCCAGGGCCCCAGCACTTCTCTTTCTGATTCTTTTATCAACCCCATTTTCTTCCTGAGATGTGCCCAGGCCCTTTCTATGTGACCTCTCACTGAACTAAAGAGCACAACGTACAGTGGAAGTCAGGCTCTCCCCTCTCCTGTGTGTGTCCTGCCCAGTTTACAGGAATGCAGCAATACACAATTCTGTTTTGGGAGATTCCTTTACCTCCTCTCCATGTTTCACCATGCAGGCCTGGGTCTCCCCATATGGAACTCAGGGCCCTCCATGTGTTGTACCATTCAAAGGCACACGAAGATCCAGTGCATGTATACAGCCAATATGCACTGCCATGCACTGTATCCTTCATGTACTCTGCAACTCACAGTCACACATATACCCAGCATACACATTTCCCATGCACACACTGCTCAATACTATATTATCCCTGTTTTGTAACCTCCCCACGCACACTTATACCCAGCGCAGATACACCACTCATGTGCTGCACAGCTCCACACCAAACTGATGTAGGAGGCCATGTGTGAGGTAAGCACACAGCAGAGGTACTTTAACTGAGTGAGTCTGTAGGCCTCACTCCAGTGACACAGGTTTAAAAGATCTACTGATCACTACACAGTATGCTGCCACCACTGCGCTCGTACTGCTTAACTCCTGGTGAAGGCAGTAGCCACTCACCACTTTGAGGGTATCGCTTCGGGGTCCCCTCCTGGTGCAGCAAGACCCCAATCCATGAGATAGGCCTATTTCATAGGACACACGCATGATATGTGTTTGCCTGCGATAACAAAAAACAGCATTAGGGAGATGCATATCAGTAGATTTGGGCAGTAAGGGCAGGGGTACACATCCATTACCACATGGAGGCCTTTTCCTTCCCAACATTTTGTATGTAATAATGACTGAAGCTGGAGACCTGTTTCAGCTGCTCTCTACCAACCGGTCCATCTGCCATTTCCCACCCAATCATTGACATCTTTATAACTTTTCCTGTATGGTGGCTATGGATGGGTGGGCTAGCTCACGCTTGGCTCCTGTACTCTTTGTACAGGTCAGTAAAGAATGATGACGTAAAGGTTCTGATTACGACTTTGGCGGAGGATATTACTCTGTCCCAAATGTGACGGATATCCCGCCCACCGAATTATGAGTCCATTATATCCTATAGAACTCGTAATGTGGTGGGCAGGATATCCGTCACATTTGGGACTGAGTAATATCCTCCGCCAAAGTCGTAATCAGGCCCAAAGTCTTTAGGAAGTACTTAGAGGCTGCTGATTCTTGAACCTCTCTACATCCTCTCCTATGGAACCATGCGAGGTCACACTCGCAAGGCCGATCCCTAGTTATGGTGTGCTGCATGGAGTGGAAAAATATCTTCTCTGGTTTATTCATGTGAGCAGCCTCATTTAGCCATTCAGAGCAAAGGAGACATTTGGAAATCAGGGCACTTATTTAGTTTAGGAAAAGGATCATAAGTCATGCAAATTACAATAAATGTAGTTTGAAGGAAACTACACATTGCTGTGTGTGCACTCCAAAGAGGAAACAACGTTCTTTCAAATAATTTATTTTCCATTTCTCACAATATTAATTCTTTGGCGAAATAAGAAAACTTCTATAAAAATATAACAGTAACAAATACATACATAATAGACAGACGAAACATCAATGAACAAAAATAGCTTATGAAATACATTAATGTCTGTTACACAGATTCAAAACACATAGCAAAATATGTACATGAATATATAGTATTGTGTTTGTGCCGTGTGACAGTGATTCTTTCTTTATTCAGTCTAAAAGATAAAAGTTATCTCTTGATTCTGATGCCATTAATATTTACTTTTAGTGGCAATATTATATACAAGTAGTTTGAGTAAAAATAAAAGCTGCAAATGAAGTTATAAAATGCATGTCCAGGTAATACGACTTTATCAGGATTACTAGTATGTTCTTCCAAACTCAGGCCCTGGTTTGTCAATTTGAAAACCCCGCCAAAAAGTTAAATCTATTTGTTAAAAATTTCAATTTTAACGTTTGCATTGTTTTTGGATGTGTTTTTGGATGTGCCACCATGTTGTTGCCTATTGTTTTAAACAAGATTATTCTCAATATCATTGTTTAAATTCTGAATTTTAATTAGTTGGTGCAGATAGAGTGATCGTATTTGTGAAATCACTCGCCAAAATTCAGAATCATAAAATATCTTACTGTCATAATCGGCATTTATGATTGCAACACATTGAAATCATGCATAAGGTTCCCAAATCTTGATTCCCAGAATGAGAATGAAAAATTGGGATTTTTCAAGCAGCAGATTGAAGTTTCTACAGCAAAATATCTCTGCACAATTCGCACGTGCATTCCAAATAGAGGAGTGATGCGGTGCCTTTGACAATATGATGAAGATCCTCAAGTTGTGACATCGTGGATATTCACAAAAGTTTTCAATGATTTTCCGCCCCAATTTCCATATTTAATCATACCACTAAATATGCCTAAGTAATTCAATTAGTGTTAGTGAGAAAGTGAACAAATCGGTTGCTGAAAAGTTTCAAAAAGTTCATATATTCTAGGGGCGAATGGGAAATAAGTAAAAGATGAAAATGCACATATGTTCTACCTGACCTTGGGAGTGTATTTGAGTATATGTGGGTTTCCTGTGAGTAAACATTGTTAATCTAGGAAAATGGTAGGTTCCAGTCTACAATAAGTATATTTATGCATTCTTTTTTCATACTTCTAGAATATCTTTACCGGCCTAGAGCTATCAAGTAAAGGCCATGTTACAAAGAGTATGTCTCACTCTGTATGACCCTCCAAAATGTAGTTTTAGAGAATATTTCATTAACGGTGAATACACAAGTCACACTTTCACCTTCCATGTTTTCTCTGTTTTTTGTTGGAAGCAGTTTTTCAGGAATGTTTAAGGATGATTATGCGTAAAATGCCCTGTTTGTTTTACTGGCTGTCATTGCTTTAGCAGAATTCAACATTGTAACTAACAGCAAGTTGGTGAAATTAGGGCGTTTTTAACATAGCCTTGGTTATTTAGTTCTGCTCTATCATGTGTTTGCGACTAAACAACGTTTCCAGAGTGCTAACAAGTTAAAAGTTGATAGAATGGAGACAATCAGATTCATTGAACAGGTTGAGGTGGCCTCTGACTTTTGTCTTTGAGGCAAGTGCATAAGTTGATGTAAAGAGAATGATGTTCACTGTGTACCAAGCACTTAAAAACTCTGAGTGGGGTAGGGAGGAGATTCTTGAGGGTCGAACATTGTATATTACGAAGCCACCTACTAAATCATATAGACTTGCATTGAAAAAAGCCATCAAGCTGTAGAAGGTGGAGGCATCGGTATGGCTGCCTGGGCTGGACAATCTGATTTAATCAAGGAGCTCTACAGTGGTTCCATATTTTCTGATCAATTCCGAATGTTTCCAACTGTGTCCTTTAACATTCTAAAAGTCAGAGTAGGGACTTCATGGCAGGAGCGATTTGATAAGTCATTTTAAAAACCAAAGCCTGCGCCTGTGACTTGCTTCAATGTCTATGTCTATGTTTCTCAGCTCTTTATAATATTCTAGGTGGGACATGACACATTCCGTGGGCCAAGGAAACATTTAGGGGGTTGTCAGTAGGGAACAGCTTTCAAATAGAACGGGCAGAGACAATGTCCTCATGGGGATAATTTAAGCCCCCAAGCTGCCAAGATGTGCCCAAATAATGACATTACACCATTCCAAACCAGCCCTAAAGACTCTCCACTAGCTATTAGTGGATACCAGGTTCAAATTCAAGACACTTGAAATTGTCCATAAGGCCTACTAGAACAAGGACCCAACATACTTATAAATACTCGCCCCACATTACACCCCACCCAGGAGACCTAATATAAATGTATATAGCTCACACTGCCACATACTCTTCAATAAATAATCAAGCAGAAAAAAACGATAACTTCTTCAAGGCCACTGTTTTTTTCATTCTAGCCAGATTCGTAGAATACGTTGTACACACTCCAAGCAGCAACCTGGCAAAATACTCAGATGCAACTTCAAGCGTCCACTAAAATAGTTTTTGTTTGTAGTTACAAGCAGCTGTGTTTCAGTGACTGCATCTGATTTCCAATAATTTCCAAGAATAACTTCTGGTATAATCTGTACATTTTCGCGCCATTAAGGAATTTAACCAGTTTCTTTAGTCTCTGTCCCAATTCTTCAGGGAGTTTTCTAAATTTCAAACGCTGCAGTGCTTTGATTGTATCAGGGTTGCCCGTTTTCGTCCTCCACAGGCTGAGCAGTTTCAGAATTTTCCCTGCAGAAGGACAGGTCACCGGGATCTTCTCCACAATCCCTTGTCTTAGTTTCTTTCCAGGCAAAGCATGCTTAAGTGCCACAAGATGCTCCAGTGTGAGATTCATGGTTCCGATGAGACTGAACACCTCCTTTTCACACATATCAATGTCTGCATTAAAAACAAAAAACAGACAATGAGTACTGTTCATTAATATCTGGGGATAGTTACAATGATACAGATATAACTTCTCTCGGTAGGCGAGTAGAGTTATGCCTATCCAGAATGCTCTACACACATATTGAGGTTTATGAAAGTGCTAACTCATTTTGATTAACATGCAATGCGCATAACTTTGCTCCTATTTGATACTTAGAGGATCTTTTGCAGTTTGCCAGAGTGGAAGTCTCTGGGTCCCATCAGCTTTCCCGCTCCACCAATGCTGAGGTTTTCCCACCCCATTAAAAATGCATCTGTCCCTTGTGCTAATTTCAACAAAGTAGATATGCATCTTTTATTCGACTTTAATCATTCAGAGTACACTTATCGGTGGCTATGTTTAATTTGTTTCCAAGCTGACTACATACCTGACATGATATTTGCAAGCCTTTGTTCATGGTATTTCCTTTTTGCTCACTTGAGCATGATATCAATTTATTATTTTAAGAAGAGAAGTGACATAAAAGAATAAAACCTGGCACAATATATCTGCCTCTCAATAAATAACTTATGTATACCATTATGTGCCGCTTTAGGTACACAATATTAATAAATAGTAAGATCTGGAACAAACTGAAAAAGCAAGAGGTGAAGCCGCGTCCTACTTGAGAAAGCTGCAAAAAAGACTCTGTCCTCTCCATTTGTTGTTTTAAATAAATTGCACATATAGGGGGTCATTCTGACCCTGGCGGTCTATGACCGCCAGGGTCGCGGATGACTGAAGCACCGCCAACAGGCTGGCGGTACTTCAAAGCCCATTCCGACCGTGGCGGTAAAGCCGCGGTCGGAAAACCGGGTCCGGCGGTTTCCCGCCGGATTTCCCCCGGCTGGGCTAATCCTTCATGGCGGCGCTGCAACAGGAATGGCGGGAACGGGTGTCCTGGGGCCCCTGGGGGCCCCTGCACTGCCCATGCTACTGGCATGGGCAGTGCAGGGGCCCCCTAACAGGGCCCCAGCATGCTTTTCACTGTCTGCACCCGTCGCGCACCTGCAACACCGCCGCCCGCCAGAGTAGGAATGAGGCCCATAGTCTCCACTCCAAGACCCATTAAGGCCCCATCATAGAAGAAACACAGTCTGGAGCTTCTCCCTGGACACAGAAGCCTATGACAGACTGCACCTTGCAATCAGTGCACTATTGGAGTGTGCCTCTGAACGGGTCTAGGTGGTTTTGCTGCATTGTGTTACTTTGTGGCACTAGGATGACTCGGTTCAAAACACATGAAGTGTTAGAAGGAAATTGTTGGAATAATCAGAACTACTGATCTGGGTAAAATTGTGTAGTACAGCATTAAAGCCCTGATTTAGAGTTTAGCGGAGCTCGGAGGGGTTACTCCATCACAACGGTGACGGATATCCCATCCATCAAAATATAAATCCTACTGGACATAATGGAATTTATATTTCCGGGGACGGGACTTCCGTTACCCTTGTGACGGAGTAACCCAATTACCAAACTCTAAATCAGGCCCTTAATCTTTCTCTTGAAAGCGGTAGCTATCTATTTCATAAAAGCATGAGGCAGTATATTGAGCCCCTTATAAATGGGGATGTTTTCTCATGCCACTGAAATACAATAAATAAAAGATAGAACAACTAGCATTGATTCAAACCTTTAAATGTCTGTCCCCAGTACAAAGTGGTGGTAAACTAGTTGTTACAGTTTTGCCAAACATATGCAAATATGTGACAGACAACTCAGAAAGGCACTGCCTGAAGGGGGTTCACGCAAAAAAGTCAATAGTTGAAGTGGGCTTACCCAAAGCTGCTCTCTCTATTTTATACGCTGGGTGTTGTGCTGACATGAAATGTGTCCGTTTGTAGCCAAATCAAAAAAATGACTGGCACCTTTGCTTGGGCTTCCTGCCATAACAACTATGAAAAGTATAGCTCTGAACTTTTGACACTGAGTGGAACAATTTCTGATCTCAAGTCGCTGGATGAACATTGACCTCTATGAATCAGATACAATGTTGGTACGTTGGGTCTTACTGTCGTTTTCATTCTGAATATGTTCCCATCAGAACCCCCAGATGTAATATTTCAGGCTAGATCTTATTAGTTATCTCAACAATGATATCCATATTTCTATATCTGCTGTTTACAGCTTTCCATGTACTTCGTAGCTGCCATTTTGCTCTTGCTACATTGTCTAAACCCATTATCTGTCTGATATGATAGATCTCATGTCCCATCATGTACTGCTTCTCTCACTTTTTGCGCCATAAAAGCATGTTTTTGCACTTCTCTGCACTGAAGATAAGCTGCCACCTCATAGAAACAAGACCTGTGTTTATCACTCCTTCACATTGAGTCTAACCTCCTGATTTCTATCTAATGTTGTCTAGTTAATGTCTTTCATGTGGATGAAAAGCATTGAAAAGGCTGGTTCAAAGTACATTCATTACAGCATCATATGTCTCTTTTCCTTGAGAATATATGGCATTCTCTAGCATGCTCTACCGTGCATCCTGCATGAAGTTCACCAAACATATTTACTTACATAGACTGGTCGTACTGTTTAGAAATCTTCTTATTTGAATATAAACACAAAAGCTTTACTGAAGCTTAATGGTCTGTTTTGGAGCTTGACAGGAAGCCCTACCAGCCCACCAGGTCAGTGAAGCTATGGCCTCTGCTCCCCAATAAAGGACCACCTGTCCTATGTAATGAGCTCTACCTACCTGGTAGGGATCTCTAAACCCTGCACTGAAACCCCTAGTGTGGCAGATACAGTAAAGGCTGTGAGCCTTGCAGAGTGGGCCTCATTTTTCTTATGCTTATTCCACAAAGTTTTCATTGTCCCTGAAACAAACCCCTCAAAGTAGAGATTGTTGTTGAAAAATAAAGAGCTAACTGCCCTGTCTCTTATGGGGTTTTCTCCATGCTTGTGGGGGCTATTAAATGTACTCCCCGCCCCTTTGACAGTCCCAGGCACGGAAATCTATTGGCAGCTGCCCTCGCCCCTAAATAGGACAAAGCGGGCATCAATTTGACCGGGTGACCTAGGAGTAGAGGACCACCAGGTCAAGGATTTCCACCAGAAGAGCCAGGCTCTGTCAACTGGACTCCAGTGGTTCCCCACCTTTTTTACGGTTAGTTTACGGCAGTGCTCCTACTCCACCAACTCCTAAATGATTTGCAGTGGGTGTTTTTTTTAAAACAAATTCTGTATTCACGGATCCATTGCAAATGTACACAGGGGGACGCAGTGATCCCCGTGGATCGGATGAAATTTTTTTTGTGTTCTATGGGGTCAGGCTACCTGTATTCTGACCCCTTGTGAGTTTTTGCACTGTATTTTCCCACCCCACAGCTGATGCGACAAACACAATGGTGGGCACAACTTTTCTGACAGGTTGCGGCCAGCCAATCAGGGCCTTGCTTTTCCCCTGGATCCGCAAATCCTCAATCGGTGGATCCGTGGAGGAGCTGGGTCCATGGATGTATATACATATTTTAACCTCAAATAACTCCAAAACCTCTGAACGTATTTACACCACATTATGAAAACACACTTTCTGGACCAAGATCTAGCTTTCTGCCAAATATGGTGAAATTTCATTCAGCGGTTCAGGCTGTAATCATGTTCAAAATTTGAAAAATCCTCATGACAGATCATCCTGAAACTTTCAAAACACCAGCTAAAGTGATTGTCGTATTAGTTTTGAAACTCTCGTGAAGATTTGTCAAACAGGGGCAAAGTTATTGGCAAAACTATATATATATTTGTATATATATACATATATATACATATATGTATACTTTCTGTGATTACATTGATGAGCTATTATTCTTTTACTTTTTGTTGGTTTTCTTCGACCCTCTTCTCATTCTTGCTTTTTGCTCACAATACTGGGCTTGTCCTGACAGATCTTAACAATAGTTTGTCTCCTTGCCTCATGGCTCTAGAAATGCTGTCATTGGCCCGGGCATTTGGCCACCTGTCTGCCTACCCTGCCTTTCTCTGCTGTCATCATTTGCGCTAAATAAATTCGAATGATTTCTCTTATTACCCTTTCATGTAGAAGCTGCATTGGAACAACATTAGACTTCACAGGGTGAATGTAAACCTTCAGGTGGCCTTGGTACATAGCTCAGGGGCACAGTGCATCTTGGCAAAAGAAGTTAGGACAATGTTCTTTGACTGGCGAGCCCCACTTGCATAATGTAGTCCCAGGTCTTCTTGTGAGGGATTTATGCCTATTCAGCAGACTTTCTGGCCTGGGGGTTAATTCTTGCACCTAAAGATGGATTGCACCTTTTATTTCTGAACACATTAGGGCTGTCTTTTGGTCTCCTTTCTGCTCCAAGTTTACATCACTGCTTTTGAGGTAAATAGTGGGTCTGCCCTTAGCCCCTTACTGAAACACCGAATAATATGTGGCTTTTCTTGATTCTCTCATCCAAGACTTTAGTGTGACCATATATGCTTAAGATACACAACTGCTGGTCAGACTTTCATGATCTAATAGAACCCAGGCCAGTGCTGGTGATAGCGACAGTTAAGATGGTCTAAACTCGGATAAAACTGATGTTTGGTGGACTTCCTCCTTTTGTCGAGGGTTCATTTTAGTGCTTTGCCTGGGAACACTTATTTTAGCTCTGGGCCTGTGGCCTGTGCCCTTTTTCCTAGTTCATTTAATTTATTCCTTTTTATAATTTTAGCATGGCTTCATTTTAACGAGGATCTAAAAATCAGTTGCCTTTCAACGCAGGAATTGCTATTAGCTCCTTTGCACAACATTTCATTTAATGTTAATTTTTTGTGCCTCTGATCAAGGCTGTACATGATAATCTACCATGTATTGCCTGTCCAAAACCTTACACAGAAAGATGCACTATCACGTCAGGCCAGTTCTTAGAAGACAACATGTTTTAATATAAAAACACCACACTGGCAAAATAAGGATAGAGAGGAAATTCCATCCATCCATCTTACGCTGTACCATGTCGTCACAGCTCTGTGGAATTTCGCCTCGTTGATCCAGCCATGTGGGAGGACTGCCAGCAGGCAAAGACCCCTGCCTTGTTATTTAGAATTGGAGCCGGGGCTACCTTCCAGGGACTAGTAGGGCAGGGAAGGGCTACCACTGCTATGCTCTCATGTAGATGCTAGAAGTGTAAGTAGGGATTTTAGATTCACTAGCATACCAGGAAGCTGTGACTTTTGATTTATTTCACACTCATGGTCACAATAATAATTATATTGTATTTCATTTTCCTAATAATTGCAGCGCATGCTTTTTTACATAGAATGCAGTTGCTTCAATTAAATGTATTGAAATCTATCCTGCATATCTTTGTCCGTCTTCGCATGTATGAGACCTCATACAAATGAGAGAAAGGGGTCAGATCTGTTCTACCATGACTTCCCTGAGGAGTCAGAGTGTTATGCGTCAAGCTACCACAAATTACCTTTGCTTTTTAGGTTTGGGTGCAGTGCTGCGAGCTAGCCGAATTGTTTAGGCCTTCGGTTTCCAGACGGTGTGGGATCTACTCAGTCATCCACATGCGGTGGGGCTGCCGCCCAAAACCAGCAGTCTTACCTCCATGGTAAGAGTCCTACAACACTGCCTAGATGTTTGCTTGGTTGTCTGCTGAACGGTGGTCTTCTCTTCAGCAAGATGACACAACCAGAGGTATATTTTTAACTCCTTTGTTGCTCTGGCTCCTAAGATTAAAAAATCTTGCTTTTAGTGTTATTTTTACTCATCAAAGTATTATGTAAAATTCTATTTGTCCTTCATTCTACAGGAAAACATCTGTTGATTCTTATCCTGATTATGGAAACATGTTCCATTTGCTGTTGCACAAATATCTTCGAACAGGATGCTGCTGATCGAAAATTCTGTGACCTGCCTGTATCTTGGCAAATGTACTTCAGGCCATATATCCCATCAGACAGCCTAATTACACCA
This sequence comes from Pleurodeles waltl, assembly GCF_031143425.1. Taxonomy (NCBI): domain Eukaryota; kingdom Metazoa; phylum Chordata; class Amphibia; order Caudata; family Salamandridae; genus Pleurodeles; species Pleurodeles waltl. The sequence goes on from NC_090439.1 coordinate 970,994,431, forward strand.
GTGCCAGTAGCCAAGAGAGTGTTGATTAAGACTCTTTAAGATCTCAGTTCTGAGTTTGGTGTAACTTCATGGTTTGTTTGTAATTTTTTCAGAGGTGATAAATATTTGATCTGTGAGTTTTGCAATGGTTCATCGTTCAGCACACAGGATGTGTACTAACTACCTACCTGCTCTCTTTAGTCTACAGCTCAGGGACTGTTGCTTATCCCTTGCATTAAGAAGCATCTGGGTCTTTCTCTTATCTGTCAGCTTCCAAACGGAGCAAACCTCCTATCAATTTTTTTACATATTTCTAGGTTCAATCAAATCTGAAGTGGGTCTGACAATTACAGTGTTTTGGTCAATCTCCGTAATAATCAACAGATTGTCATAAAACCAATTTCAATGTTGTTATGTACTCAGTCACCACAGTTCACATTTACCTTTTATAATCTTACGGACAACATTTTGACCTTTGTTTTGAGATTTCCATAACTTCAACAGATGAAAAATCCTTTCATGGGAGTTATGCCTTTTATTAATCAGTTCTATATTTTCTTCATGCATTTTCATGCCAGGCAAGCTCTGCATTAGTATGTTCAGCCATTTTGGAGCAAGGTCCGTAGGAACAGCAAACCGGAACAATGCTTCCTCACACAGAGTTATATCTGCAAAGAATACAGAATAAAGTAGTGATTTATAGATACATACATCAAATCCTGATTTGCATAGAAGTAGATTTAAAACCATTACAAACTGCAAGGAAACCCTGCAAACTACATATGTAACCAACCGAGAAAACACATTCCCTTGTTAGTTTAAGGATACTGAAATGCTAGTTCTTAAACATTTAAAACATGAAGGGCCAGATGTACTAAGAACTGGTTGCAAAACCTGGTTGCAATTTGAGACCAGTAAAGAACTTTATAAACCCACCTATGTCCTAATAGGTCGATTCATAAAATTCAGATTCAGAGTGGGTCGCAATCTGACCTCTTTGTGAATATTAATAAGGTAGGTCACAAATTGTGACTCACTTCTATTGGTGGCCATCAAAGTTAAGGTGGTCATCTACAGTTAACTTCTTTTTAAATACAGGACACTTTCCCAGACCTCTGCCTTCTTCCCAAATAACTTAAAACTGGTCATAGTGAGCCATGTGGGACATGATCTATTTTCCCTACTAAGGCTTTGTAAATATGTAAAACTCAATAAACTGTCTAAATAAAGCATGAATAGGCAAACCCTCAGTTCTTAAGGCTGCCATTTGCTTTTTTGCAAAGGCACCAAATGAGATGTAGTATCTTACATCTTTGTGTGACATTTGTCAGGACTTTTGTACTGCTGTGTACACTGTTTACGTGCAAATCAGAAACTTTGGCTAGTGCCTTAAAGTTATACGCTGTGACAAGATGTATCAATGCCCACTTAAAGACTGATGGCAGACCCGGGTAGGTTTTTAGGGTCCTGTTTCTTTAGTTCGTTAAGTGCTCAGCTCAATTTCCTGTTTCTTAAAACTTGTTCATTACCTAACCCGTGAGACTCTATTGGGCATAAGCTGTTTAAAGCAAGAGCATTGTGAATTTTTGTTACATTCTGAAAATTGTCACGCATGTGGTTGTTGGGCATGATTTCCATAAGAGGTCATAAATCTTAGTTTTTTGGTTCTTCTTGCACCTGTATCTAGATTCTTTTCAAGCCTGCTCCCCAATTGCCCCATTCGGCTATTGTTAATCCTGGCTTTCTGTCACAAATTCGAGTTAAAAATATCATTCTTCATAAACGTATATCCACAATATCGACTACCTCAACATCGTAAAGGTAAATATATAGGTAAGTATATATTTACCCTGTTCTTGTATCACATCTACGCAGCTTCAAGATATATATATATATACATATATATATATATCTATATATGTGTACATACACACACACACACATATATAGATATATATATATATATATATATATTTTTTTTTTTTTTTCACTGCTTGCAGATATGAAGTGAGGAATAGAAAATATTGTGGCAGCACGATATATCTAATTTTGTCTTAGAACCCTGTTTGATGAATGGTTAGAGTGCAAAGCAGTGCTTAATTTGTGCTTGTTGTTTCCTGTGCTGAGCACCGGCACTTATTTTTCAGGGCTGGGGCTTATTCTTCGGCATCAATCATTTGCTGCAACTAAAAGACACACATGGGAAAGACGGAGGAAGAGAAAAACGAAAAAGCGACACTAGGGGAGAATGCAGAAAGCTGCAAGAGTAAGATGAAGGGGCAGGGAGTGGCTTTATATGGATTGAAGAGGCCCGAGATGGCTTCAGGGTTTCGCTACCTCAGTATTCCGTGGTCGCACATTTAATTGCAGCAGCCGCGTGTTTAAGAGGAGGGCTTTGGGCACCGGCACCTTATTATTTACAAATTAAGCACTGGTGCAAAGTGAGACTCTGGTCTTCCTCGGTGAGTGGTTTCCATTCTTAACACTGCATGGTCAGTCCCCTGTGATATGATAATTTAGTTTTAATTTAGCAAGCGTCATGATGGAGTAAGAAATCAGATCAGCGCGTGGTATTGTGTCCCTAGAAGACTGCCATCGTTTTATGAGACACTGCACCTTTGACAAGCATTCTTTCCAACTAGATGTGTTTTCATGGGGGCGGTTAAGTAATACTGTACCTGTTTCACATTTGGAGACTGAAGGATCTGCTACATTTTGCTGACATATGCTGTCATGTGTTGTGTTTCCTTTGAAGTACATTGTTAGCCCCATCTTTTCGCAGTCTGTGTGCCTCTGACATGTAGCTTTGGCTGAGACCTCACTTGAGAAGAATCCTTGGGGGCACCGCTCACAAACAGTGTCATGCTCTGGGGTGCCTGGAAGAATGTAAAAAAAATATTTTAGTACAAAATAGAAAACATACGTAGAATGTGAAAAGAATAGGATTGTTACACTGTAAATGATGTGTTCAGATTTGATGTATAGTGTTGCTTTTTGCATTACTTGTGTGTTCAACTTAAATCAATAGGATTCAGTTTTACATGATTACAATGGTATTCCACAGTGTGACCTAGCTCAGGGAAGTATGGAAGCAATGGTGTGCTTCACAAGACTGAAAATAGAGGAAGTAAATAATGTTTCATATTTCAGGTATTTAAAAGAGATTATACTTGGAGTTACATGAATAGCACCAAAGCACAGTGCAAGAGAAATCTTGGTTTAAAGTTTTAGGTGCTCATTCACGTTTCCGCAAATGGGGGAAATATTTGTTTTTAAAGAGCTAAATTGTGCATTTAAAAATGATTTCCCCCTACTATATAGGCTTAAAAGCCTGAGGTAGGGTTTCCGGCTTCCAGTTAAATCCCGTTCTAACCAATAAAACACCACAGAGGGGAATGTTTTATTTTCAATACAAAGCAGAAAGCGCTTTTACCGCAATTTTTCTGCATTGGTGCCGGTTTTGTCAAAGCAATATAAGTGCAGTCTTTATCTTTAAGCACTTTTTTGTAAAGAATGAACCCACTATGATCCACTTGGGTAATGTTAGTCGACTAACATACCCTTTTGACCGTCCATCAGGTCCCTGGAATCCCCGGACCTACTTCTAGCTCCATATTAGGGAGCACGCCACATTTCATGTGGCTTCAGGCAACTGTTGACTCTATTTTGCTGGTTTGCAGCTGAACTATGAGCAGGGTTTCTGCCCAGGGAAAGAGGCACCACAGTGATATCATCCTCCTTCACTGAAAGCATGACAGCGCTTCGCTTTCTGAAAACTCAGCTTTCAGGATTTTGGCAGCAAAGATGACTGGGCAGAAGGATGCCTCCAGAATCATGTCATGTCCTCATATCCTTTGAAATGTCATCAATGATGTAATTTAACATGTCATGAGTGATGTAATATATGAGCTCATAAACACTGCAAAGCTGAGGTGCAAGTTATAGTTAGCTCCGGAAACGTATTAGCGAATTTCAGTATGGTTTTTAAACATTAGTTTTTATCTTATTTGAACACTTAAATGTAGCACCAGTTTAATCTTTGTTTTTTCAGCAAAATTCTGGGTTCTTCTTAATGCAAATTAACACCTTATTGCTATAGATACCGATTAAGTCACTTTAGCCTTTGTTTTTTTTAAATTAATTTCTGTGTTTTTTATCACACTCAGCCAATGCCCCACCTACACACTGCTTTTGATCATGAGCTAGTGGGAGTTGGTCATAGGGCCTAGACTCTGACCAGGCTCTGAGTTCACCCCCCCTCTGGGTGCCCATCCCTGTCCCTCAATACTCAATATTGTGAACATTTCTAGGACACAGGGACTGAGTCCCCCAGCCCTGCTATTGGGGGCCACAACATTTTCTTCAGTGTTGTGGCCAGCCTATCAGCTTTCTCAGTGCGATGGGACCGGTCCTGTGTCATGATACCGGAATGGTTGGAGGGGGACAAAGTTCCATTTGCCAAACAAAGGCCCCTAGTTTGTTTAATTTTCGATACCGCAGAACTACTTTGGGACCAACCATCCTGATATGCCTAATATTGTAATCCCTTTAGGCTCACCTGAAGCTCTTCTTTAAATGCAAATTTCTTGAAAATGACTTAACAGATTTACACCAAATTATGAGAAGCATGCTTTAGGAGTAAAGTTCTGACTTTCTGCCAACATTTCTTTTCATCCTTTTCCAGTATCAGAAACAAGGCATCCTATATGAATTAACAAGTGAAATCAATCTTTTGGGACCCCCTTTGACTTGGCCCCCTTGATGGATTGTCACAAACCCTTCCATGAAGAAGCAAAAGTGGATAAACCTTTTTTCTGGAAAGTTTCATGAAGATTTGTGAAACAGCCCCAAAGTTATTATGGAAACAAAAAACTTTGTTCCATAGAAACTCTAACCTAACCATAACTAACAACTGTGGTAACTGCTGGGGACTTGTGCAGTGAGGTTTTGGCCACCCATGCTGGTTTTGATGCCTGCATGGGCTTTGGTGCAGGGCTTGGCTGGGTGCCACAGGATTTGCACAATGAGGCGTTGACCACTCATGTCAGGACCTGACCAGAGCCCAGCAGGCAACCGTCCTACGCACACAGCTGAAGGCTGCACACAGAAGGGTAGTTCACTGAATAGGTTACAAAATCCCCAGAAATTCACTGAAATAACAAAGGTTAAAGTTATGCTATAGTTATGTATGTTAGTAGGATCTATCCTTATGTTACAAACATCCTAGAAATTCACTAAAAAATGCAGAGGTTAAAGTGATGTAATAGGAGTTGAAATAAGATAAATGCCAAGGTTTAAAAACAAAAAAAACACTGAAATTCACCAGATATATTTTACTGAGCTAAGTATAACTTGCACCCCCCACCCACTATGCATGCTTATGACCTCTCTGACATCACTGACGACATGGTAAATTACATCACTGATGGCATCGCTCATGACATCTCAGATGACATACTTGATGACATCACTGACTACATGATACAACCATTGTGACACAGTGTATGTATATGGTATTTCTACAGCACTCATAGTCAAAGGGCAGTAGAGCACTGTACATAGCCACAGGCAAGCTTAAGTTTGGCAAATAATAGGAAAGGAAGCTGAGTTTTGGACTGTTATTGCATTGTAATAGTCTGTTCTTCCAAGCGGTGACTCTTCAGCTCTTTCATAGATTGGAGCATCATTGGGGAAGTCTTGATAGATGGGAATGTAGTTCCACATACTGGTTGCATGCATGGAAAATGCCTAGTCTACAGTCTACTGGAGTCCAGCCTGTGCGTGTGCCAAGACCACCATATATGGTGAGCTTGTCTGCAACACTAAGTTTTGTGAAGGCTTTTTAAAATATGCAACTGGTTTTGAAGATGACACAGGCTTTCAAGGGGAGCCAATGGACACTTCATCCCTGAATTACTCACCAATCAAATTAGCTATCCCTCCATGTGCTCATTCCTTCTTCCATCAGTGCACAACTGGATCATCCACGTTTTCACTCTTCTGTTTGTCAGAAATCATAATGGGTGTGCCATTACTAGTTTTTAAATAAAGGGGATTGCTTGGTCTCTGTCCTATAAATTGAGTTTTTTTTCTCCATGGTATGCATGCTACTTGCTTTTTCCACGGCTCTACCCTATGATGTATTTTATGTATGGTGAGAAAGCACAGTCTGTCGGTCTGGACATCCACTCATGTATTATGGTGTTTATTTGCCCATGGTGCCACATATTCCTACTGCATTGCTTAATATTTCATTAAGGTAGGAGGGTAGACCTAGGCTTTGTATGTTATGCAGCAGAATTTAAAAGCTTTATGAAGTACTGGGGACAAGTACTGAAATGCATGTGCTAAACATTATAGTCAGAAAAGTAATGTTCAGATATTAAAAGTATTTAGGGAAGTGGCAGTGAAATCGATGTCATTGTGAACAGGAAAGAGGGGGTATTTACTACAACAAAAAAGAAAATGCGTACCCTGTTGCTGTGACAGTAGATCCTCCCAAAGGGGCAACCTGATCAGAGGACCAATGCTCATGCTCAGGAGTTTGGGATACTATATTCGCCATGCCCAATGTGGAATCAGAAGAATGACTTGGGCTTGGTTGTTCCTGATCTTCTTCCGAAATAGTATGGGTAAAAAGGCGTAGAGGAGGCCTGAAATTCACTCAAGATGAAAGGTGTCCCAGAGAGAGAGTTGCCTTGAAAACTCCAGTGTGCAGAATTGCTGACATTGTGTTTTTCTAGGTGGTAGGAAATAATTCTAAACAAGGTTCTCCCCAATTGCTGAAGAGACCTTGCACCACTTATGAAAGGAGATGCCATTTGTGATTGTTAAGGGGGACCCAATCGCCGTTTATCAGCCACCACTGCAGAGTTTTTTGCAATTTCCTCTGATATATGGAATATGTCAGAGAGATTCCCCTGATGCTTCATCCACTAGGACTTTAGGTCCCACTGAAGAGCCTGCATATGCCAGTGGAAAGTTCTTATCAGCAGGATGCAGGAGGCGATGAGGTCTAGCAGCCTTAGAGTCCGTTTCACTGAAATCCAAGATAGACTCCAGAACATCTGAATCATAGCCTGAATTTACTGTACTCACCACTCTGGAGGAGAGGCCCAAACAAAACTGTGTCCAGTATAGCTCCAATGAAAGGGTGCGTCTGAGAGGGAGTCAGGTGTGACTTCACCACATTGATACTGAATGCCACCAAAAGCAGGAGGGACACCGGAGTCTGGCAGCGGAAGAAGACTGCTTGGGAGAGCCCACCGTCAATAGATAGTCATCGAGGTAGGCGAAGATTGGAACCTGTGACCTCCACAGATGTGCTGCAACCATGGCCATCACATTGGTAACATCCAAGTGGCACCGGTGTGGCCAGATGGGAGCACAGTGAACTGAAAATGCTTGTGGCTCACTGTGAACTGTAGGTAATGCCTGTGGATAGGCAGGACTGGAATACAGAAGTAGTGGCCTGCAGTTCCAGTGCTACCATCCAGTCTCTATGATTCAGGGCAGGCAGAACCTGAGCTAACATGAGCACCTTGAATTTCTCCATCTTGAAGAAGAAGTTGAACGGGCACAGGTCTAAAGTAAGGCAGAGGCCTCTGCCCTTCTTGAACACCAAGATGTAGTGGGAATAGCAACCACCACGTACTTCTGTAGAGGGCACTGTCTTGAAGGCTCCTCTGGCCAAAAGAGCCTGCACTTCCTGATGGAGCAGGGGAGGTGGTCCTTCATCAGCCGGTTTGGGGATGGTGATATGAATGGCAGAATTTCTAAAAAAGGAATGGAGTAACCGCGCTGAACAATTTAAAGTACCCACTTGTCTGATGTTATGGACTGCCAGTAGGGTAGGGTATGCTGGATCCTGTCGTTTACTGGGTTCCCTGTGACTGTAAGGGGACAAACTAAAGGGTTTTGAGGCTGCAGCTGCTGGGGGGATAGAGGACTTGTTAGACCTCTACCTGTGTGTCTCACAAGGCTTGTGGAAACTTCATCCATGGCTACAAAAAGAGTGGGGAGTCTGTGGGCCTTGGTGGATGGGCGGCAATGTACGTGCATGGTAGCCTTTACCATAGCCACAGAAGAGGCAAAAGGCAAAATGGAGTTGACATGGGGCCAAGGAGAGATTAAGGGGCCAGGCAGTGGGCCAGCTATCCTTAAAGCACTCCAGTGCGGAATTCGCCTTATCCCTGAAGAGCCAGGTACCATCGAAGGGCATGTCCATAAGGCAGACTGGACATCCCCCGAGAAGCCAGTAGATCTCAGCCAGACATTACGCCTAAGTGCCATTGAAGATGCAATCACTCTACTTAGAGAGTCAGTCATATCCAATCCATAGCAAATGGTGAAATTGGCTGCATCTCAGCTATCAGTAATAGCTGGAGTCAGTTTGACTATGGCCTCCTCCGAGACCATGGGCAGCACTTGCCCAACCAAATTCCAAACTGTATGGGTATATCAACTCAAGAGACATGCAGAACCTTGGGGTTCATGACACAACAGTCCTCACAAGCTTTGGATGTGTGCTCTGGGCTTCAGGTACCAGAGACAGACCAGTTGTGGTCTGTCACAGACATTGGTCTGTGACAGAAACCACAAGGTTTAAACTCCAATGTTTTTAGGGGGAGGGGCATGCCTAACACACTGGAAGACAAACTCAAAAAAACTCAACAAAAAGTTGAAAATAGTTTCCCAAAACGTGGACAGAGCTAGCTCTCTACAGAGCTTGTGGTGTCATGGAAAGGAAAGAAATGATGTCAGTGCACTACAGTGGTGCCTAAGTAGGTACCAAGCAATGTCACTTACAGCTCAGACGACACAGGCACAGAGCCAAATGATGCCACCATCTAACAGCCTCAAACAGGGAATTTTCTATTGTAGTCTGAGAGGTTGCATGGTATGATCTTAGCATCATTTGCAAAACTTTGTCAACTTTCAATCCACTATACAATGCTAACCTGGCACACTATCAATCAACCCGATCATCCTCTCTCTATTTTCTCAATATTTTATATTGTTTTTTTAAGTGCAACAATTGGTCATCTTCCCACATGGCACACAAAATTACACACTTGTAACCCGTGTGGAACAACTAGTATGCCTTACCATAGGCCTTACCATAGCCCACTGTTTAACATTGGCTAGATAGAGAGGGCTGGAAAATTGCTTTCTTGGATTTGTAACATTGACTGTATGCTTTTTTATTTTGCTGCTATATCACCTGTATGTACAAATGATGTGTATGGGCAGGTAAGTAATGCGTTTTCAAATACGAACCAAACAAAGCAACTATTCCCCTCAAACCAGTCCCGAAATAGACAATATTTGGTCTGTTTATTGGATCAAAGGCCTTTTCCATATCAGTTTTTAGCACTTCGGGACTGGCCCACATGTTAGGAGCTGCCTCCATAATATTAAATAATCGCCAAGTATTCTGTGAAGTTCTTTGCCTTAAAGATTAAGCCGTTTTGGTCATCATGTGTACATTTTGGCATATATGACAACAGTATACTTGCCAGAATTTAACCCAGTATTTTAAAATCCACATTTAGGGTGGAAAGAGGGTTTAATGATGCTATCACCCTTGCAACTCCGAAATCTAAAAAGGAGATTATTAAGGCTTCAGTCTCTGGAGGGGCTAATCTACCTAGCTCAAATACTGTTTTGTGCAGCATGGCCAACTTGGACACAACCTGATTCACAAAAGTAGAATAAAAGTCCTGGGGAAGCCTGTCCGTGTTGGGCATGTTTTCACAAACTAGAGTCAATAGAGATTCCTTCATTTCCTGGATGGAGATTGATTGTTTTAACACTGCCCTTTCTTGTCATTTAAGACAGTGGGGTAGGATGACTAACAGAAACCTATCTATCTCCTCCATAGTACCTTCAGCCTGACAATCATACAATCTGGCATAACACTCATAGAATACCCTGTTCATTGTCTGTTGGGAGTATTAAAGTCCCTCTTTTGAGTGTTTGACGAGGGTCAAGGAATGACTCCTGGTGTCTGGCCCAACACACTTTATCCTCAAAGCACGCTGGCACACTGTACATGTTATGACAAGTAATCTAAGTGCCAATTCCTCTCAATCAGGGTGGCCTGTACCCTCCTGGCCACTGCAAAAGCATCAAGATTGGGGCCATGGCTCACCACATTGCTTTCTAAAGCTCTGTTTTTTGCTTTATGTCACCCAGTTACTGGCCAATCTTTAGTCTTGCCCCCCCCAGAGGTCAGAATACAGTGACCCCGCATCATGACCTTAAATGCTTTTGATTCTGTTAAAAGCAAGGAGGCTGACCCATCAATCTCATCAAAGAAAAGATCAAAAAGGTAGGGTCCTCTAGAGCAGAAGCAAAACAAGCACAAGGTCTTGCAAAGTCCAAAGAAATTTTCTCCCATACTCTCTCTGAAATTTCTATAGATAGATTTATGGTGATCAAAAGTTTGACAGATACCCAGCAAATATTGCACTCTTTAACTGTGAACACTACATCATAATCCATTCTAGGCAACAAATAGGGTTCATGGAGTCTTTTCTTGTAAGAGTCTTCCATAAATTTCCAGTGTGCTCCAACTTCACCGACCGGCCTCTGACTGTATTAGGTGGAACCTGTTCACCCTCCCCAAACAGCAACCCCTTTTCAATAGACAACTCAGAAGAAACTTTGGACAAGGATTGAAGATCTCCCATCTAACATCTTTCCTTTGGCCAACCTTCAGTGACAAATTGTAATACCTTCTGCAAAGTGTTGTCCTCAGCCATGGCTTGCTTCCAAGAATCTTCAGAAATACAGGTTTGAGACTCAAAGTCAACTGTAGCATTAATACAATCCATGTTTTTTCTCTCCATTCCCAATTCCTACTCATCATTCACATGCAAATCAAGAAAGCTGCCCTCATGCTGGTAAACCAGGGACATGTTTAATCCAAAAGTTGAACTCCAATAAATGTATGCTGCGTCTTGCTAACCTTGAAGCCAGCCTTTCAGAGGATGCACTTCTATTCAACATTAATACCAGAAGTTTGTGATTGGTTTTGGTAGTAAATTGGCAATGCTCTGAGGGCAACTCTTGAACTTCTGGACAGCCCAAGAGCATGCTAACATCTCCTTCTCAATTATTGACTAGAATCAGTAACCAGGACACTTTTGTGAAGCTGCCGAACCTCTCACTTTGATCATCTGTGAACATACTGGAAGTCCATGCACAAATATTTGTGAGAGGAAAGTGTTCAATAGCTCAGTCTTGATGTGCAGGAACACACTCTCTTGTTCTTTTCCCCACACAAACTCAGTTTTTCTTTTCCTAAGATGTGTAATGGGCTCAGCTACAATAGCAAAGATGGGTAGGAATTGTTCATAAATTTCACAGAGCCCTATGAAAGACATGACTTGTTTTCTGCCCTTCAGTAGTGGAGCCTCCTCAATAGCTCTGACAAATGCTAGCACCTTCCGAACTCACAACATTACCTAAACACTCAAGCTAATGTTGCATAAATATACATTTGACACATCTGAAACACTCCACACTGTCTTTCGATCTCCCTAGAGTGACATTGAACCTATGCCCATTAGAACATCATCATCAACACATTAGGACTGTGCCCATTAGAACATCATCTAGAAAAGTCAATACCACTTCCAAATCATCCATCATTATCTCTATAACTCTCTGGAACATGGCTGTAGCTCACAGCAATCCAAATGGCATCCACATATACTGGATAATACCATCCTGGATGACAAAAGCCTTAAGGTGTTGTGATGAAGGCATGAGAGCAATTTGATAGTAAGCTGAACAAAGGTCAAGACTGCTGAATGCTGTGCCCCATTCAGTTTGATTATAAGAACATCAGATCTGGGTTGAGGCTGAACATTTATCCCTATGCATTGGTTGAGTGCTCTTAGGGCAACACAGACCCCTAGTTCATGGCTTTTCTTTCTGGCCACTATGACAGGGGAAAGCAAGACAGAACTGTCCACAGGTTCAATGATTCCATCAGATGGTAGACCGCATATTGTTGGAGCCCACAGATAACTGTACATAGAACCTACCGTGCACACTTTATCTGAGAGAACAGCATAAATATTTTTCTTAGGATCTGAGAAACGCATTCCAAATGTATGCTCTCCTTTTTGGTGGACTTCCAGAATTATTTTCATGGAATGTGAATAAATCACTATGTTTCCTATGTTCCTCATCTGGGTTGACCCCATCAAATATCTTCCTCATAGAAAAAGAGCAACTCTGTATTGCTGTAATTCTGTGTGTCAGTCCAAAACTCCCTGCGTTTCTGGTAAATTAATTTAGGATGCTCTTCATGCACTGTCCTCCCATCCCTTGATCTATCCTTTGCCATCAAATACCATAAACTGATATACTTCATCTGTTCTGAACCTGTACAAATTCAGAACCTATTTCTGGATCTTTCTTTCCTAAGATAGTTACTTGTCACTGTTTACAGCATATAAATGCCCAAGGAAAAAAACACTTTTACTCTAGTGTCGTGGCGCAAACTGATGGGGCACCCCTGCAGAATAGGAAGAGGGTTCCTGAGTCTACCATATTACACAGATAGTCATAAAACTTGAGTTGAATGGGGGCCCCTGACAGGCTCAGACCCCTGAAACATTGGGGTCCCATGCACCACAGGGGCCACAGGGACCTGTGTTGCACCCCTGTTTCACTCATGTGCTTCTCTCTATATAGAATCCTCAATGTTAGTGCATCAAGGGAACAGAAAGTTCCCCACCTTTATATTGTGGACACTTTAAAGGTTGAAAGGGTAATCAGTCATCAGTACTGATGTAATGGCAGTCCTTGCTCAAATGAAAAGCTTCAATGGAAAGAACCAAGGCTCTAATTCAGACTTTGGGGGGCTGCCCACCATCATTCTGGATTGCAGACATCTTTACTTCTGCCACCCTGGCCAGACCAGCTCTGTTGGGTAGGTGGTGTAGGATCTCTGCTGGTTGGGCCAGTAGGGGCCCTGCCATCAGAAACATGACTATCTGCCTAAATCTAGATAGAGCAGACAGGGAAAATGTACCAATAAAGTGGATTTTCTCCATTACTATTGCTTTTGCTAGGGGTAGGTGGAGAGACCATGGAGAAAGTAACAAATAGCTTTTGTAAAGACAGAAAAAGCCTAGAAATTCATGTATTTAATTATAGTGCCAGTGTCTTTTTCAATCTCACTTTGCAGATGAAGATTCTGGAGTAAATGTGCAATGAGAATGGACGAGATCACTGAAAACACCCATTTTCTAGTGGATTTCTCCCCTACTAACGTATTACAGGTGTAAGATATATTAGCATACAGTTAATTGTGTTCATATGAATTAATGTCAAACTTACTTCTGCAGAATGTCTGTCCTTTGATAAATTTAGAGGAGTTTAGTGTAGGAAGAGTACTCCTGATAATCTACGGCTTGCACAGGTGTTTTGATTAATAGTAGAGATTTTGGAATACAGACATTTCTAGAATATAAGCAAGGTCCAACAGTCATAACCCTAAGGCTATAGAGAGTATGTAAGACACGGTGTGATTATTCTTATAACCTTTGATTGCGATTCTGTGTCATTTTGTTTCGGAGACATACCTGCGAGCAAAACACCAAATCCAGTAGGACATTTTGTATGCAGCAGGCAGAATTCTAAGTCCAGGTACCATCCATCCATGCACTCGCAGACCTGGTTGTGAGTACTGTTACATTCTTGTTTCACATACTGCATCTCCTTGCAGACATTTCCACAGTAGAGACATTCCTCACTGAAGTGCCAGTGCTCAGAGTAATAATGGTCCGGGCATTGGGCACATTCGGTTTTCCTGGAAGCTGTGCAGTGTCGCTGGACATAGGTTCCGGGTGGGCACTGGTCACAATGTAGTTGATCCCAAGTTTCGGGGTCACGGTGAAGATAAGTTGGTGGCGACATTTCATGCACAGTCCACGCAACAGAGAGGCTGAAGAGCTGCAAGAAAAGCAGAACTAAATAAGCAACTGCTGTAATTCTCCAAGTCTACGCAGACAAATAACAGTCGCCAAGTACAAACTATAATACAAATACCAATAAACGTAGCATAAATAAAACGTAGTTCATAATATAACCCTCTTCCCCAAATTGTGCTACTTTTGGAAAGTAATAAAGCGTGAGATACGTCTTGAAAACATGTTTGATGTTAACCTTTTTACACCTTCGTGCCCTCTAATAGCAAATGTAGTTAGCAAATATAGTCATATTCTTTCATAACGCTTTGAAGTTTGCAATAGTAGCCCCCAACTCTAGCGTAATTGAGACCAACTAACCTGAAGCCGACAATTAAGATCAGAAATATGACATAGCTTGAATGAAATTGACATAAGCATTCTACAGACAGCAAAGATATTCTTAAGACAAATAAAATAACACCACTCTTGTGAACAATGAGTAGACCATACCGACAAACTTGAACTTCAGGACAATTATTACATATGCATTTAAAGTATTTAATATTTATAGCGTGAAAATAACCACTGGACAACAAAGCACTTTAAAAATAACAAGTAACTATGGACATTACAAAATTTGGAGGAATTAAGACATGATTTCATTCGGTAAAGTGGAGTCAGAAGAGAAGTCTTTTTAGTTTCCTGAAACCAAGGTGTGGAATAGAGTTCCACCGTCTAGGAGCTAAGCATGGGACAGCCTGTTTTGTTGTTATCGGTTTTTTGCTTTTAAGGATTTCAAGAACTAGGCAATTTCTGCCCCTGTTTTTTTGTTGGCCTCCTATGAGATTTAGTTTATTGTTTAGATAGGGCGGTATGTTTTTTTTTTAATGTATGACACACACAATCTTGCAGTTAAGTCGTGCTTTGAGTGGTAGTCTGTAAAGGTGATTTACAATTGGGGAAATATGATCAGATTTTCAGGCTCCTACAACTACTCGAACATCCACATATAGTACAGCTTGAAGAGGTGCTGTGGTTGATTTTGGAAGACTGCTAGGATAGAACTTCTTTCAACTAGATGAGTGAGCAAGTAAGTCTGTCCTATGGATTAAAGGTTTTAGTTTTCCGAGCAGGTGATCTCGATAGCGAGTTGGTTTAGTTAGCATTGAGATGTGTACATTTGAGGTGCGGTTTTTGTCTAAGATGAAGCCAAGTGATTTGCCATGGGGCACCTAGAATGGGTAGATGCCTCAGGGATGTGAAGCGAGAAGCCACTTCTGGACAGTGGGAGGGTGAGCAGCCAAGGAGAAGGGAAGTGGTCTTCAGCGGGTAACCTTTTTGCAAGAGTGATTGTATCTAGTTTACTAGATTACAAAGGGAAAGACTTCACAGTTATTACGGATTACAGCTCGGACGTTCAAATGAATAGCTGGGTCTGTCAGCATATTGATAAAAGAAGATGGTATTTCTTTGAAAGATTGTTTCTAGACGTTCTACATATAAGTAGAATATTTGAGGTTATAGGACGAATCTGTCTGGTGCATCATATTTCAAAGGATGTGAGGATGGGCTAAAGGATTTGAGTTTCATAAATTTAGATCTTGAAAAGAGGAAATATTATAACTACCTGGATACTGTTCCCTCTATTCCCATTCCAGAGTTGAGACTCTGAAGAAATGATGTATGTTTTAGTGCATTAAATGCTGCAGAGTGTCTAATATGTCTATCAATTTCCATCATGCAAGATTTTTGGACCATTTTTCATTATTTAAATATTGGCTGTGTCTGTAATGAATTTGCAATTTAGAATAGGCTTAGTAGATTGTTATTTGTGTCATGTTTTAAGAGTTAACATTCAACAGCTCTTTCAATTATTTTTCCCAAGAACATTTGAGAGCTTTTGTGAAAACGCCTAGAGAGGTTTTAACAATTTTGTGCATGAGAAATGAGATATTGTGCCTGATTTACTTTAGTATAGCATCTTTGGAGTATGAAGAAATATGTATGGAAAAAATAATTAGCAAATATTTCAAATGCACACCGTTTGGGAGTGGCTCTTCTTTGAATCTTGTAAGTTGGATATGTTTTCCATGCTTCAGTGAATTCAGAATGGATTACACTGATATTTTATGTAAAAATGTATGTTGGTGACATGGAACTGACAGCTTGAGATTTTGTAGTTAAAGGTAGGGTTCAGAAAGTGCATTATGAGGTGAACGAGAGTGCTAGGTCAGTTTATAGCTTCTTCAATTTTCAGAAGTTATATTTGGTAACCATGATGACAGCTTCATGGCTTTTCATCTGTTCTTTGAACTCAATGAGTTATTTACAAACTTTGATCGTCTCCAAATCTTTTGTAGTGACCGTGTTGTTTGTTTGCTTTTGTTGAGATCTTTTAAGTACCATGGTTTATCCTTGATAGGGGTGCTTTATTGTACCTGATGGTTATGGTTGTCTCATTATAGCAGTTGGTAAGGTCATTTGTAGAAGTTGGTAAGTTTGGAGAATACGCTATGTATTTGAGCTCTTCTGAAACGGTTCAAGGTTATTTCTGTTAGTGTTATTCTGCAAGTTTTCACTTTTTTGTTAACTTGGTTTCTCTTTGTGCAATGGTGAAGGGAATCATAAGCTGATTGGGCTAGGTGATAGTCGGAGGGTTGTTTAGAGACTTGATTTTTGGTTATTAGGTTGGGGTTTGGTTAGGGTTTTTTGCTTTTCTCATGAGTTGGGTAGGAACGGCCTGTGTCAGGCCATGGTGCAAAAATATGTGTCAGTTAGTTCTTTTGTTGGAGGATATTCTGTATGTTCTGTGGATGCTGAACTTTTTCAAAAATATGTTTCAGGAATTGTGGGTTTCCTTCATTGTCTTAAGTTCATCTAAATTGTTTTGAAAAGGACAGTCTGTGGCAAATAGGTCAATACAACTTTTTCTAAGGCACCTGCAAGTTGTTTAAATGATATTAAATGATATTTAGGTTAGAGAGACTGGACGTGTCCAAGATGGCGACTGGAGCGGACGCTTTCTAAAGAGCTCCGCTCGCGGCCCAATTTAATGCATCAAAAATCCTTACTCAACCCACCCCGGTGCCTACCGACCCGCTCACTCTGACCATCAGGGCCAGAGGAACGCACGGTGAGTGAACCAAGCCGCGACAACGACGACGGACGCGCTGAGAGATCCAGACCGTGAGAGTTGGAGTGGTGGAGCACCAGGTACTGGGAGCGCAACACTATAGAGCACGGGGGCGCTCCGGAGCAAGCCCGAATGAGCCCACGACATACGCTCAGCTGACAAGAAGGCTCGGGGAAGACAATCGCGACCGCCTTGAGATCGGTTGAATCAGAGAACACCGTCGGCGTCCCCTTTGGTGGGAGGCGGCCTCCCGTGGATCCCACATCACAGTGGCTTTTGGGCCTGGGCGGACGGCAGTCCGTTTTGGTTGAAGGTGAGGCCCCGGCTGGCGGAGTGGCCTTCCACCTACTGCAGGAAGTACCCTAGAGGGGCCGCGGGCTCCCCGGAGAGACGGCGAAACTGGGCGGATGGTCGTCCGCACTGATAGGACTGGTCACTGCGGGTCCCCATTGATATGCACGAGGCCAGCAACAACGACAACAGGGAGGCTGAAGGGATCGGACTGCAGGGTGTGCATATTGGCACGCCGGCCGCGCAGCAAGAAAGCATGCGGCGCGGGGAACGACACGCCACAGGACGCGGCGGTGTCTAAGCACAAGCTCGAGTGGGCCCACAACACATGCTCGCCTGCTGCGGAAGGCCTGTGAACATTACCGGCAACCACCTTGGGACTGAGGCACCACCAGCGGCTCATCCGAGGAGGGAGTGGCTCTACATAAGACATGCACCACGGAGGCCTAGAGGCCTGAAAGGTCAGTGGCTGAGAGGACTGGGGGAGTGGCCTCTGGCTGATTGCGAGCACCCCCCATCACAGGATTTTCCCAGAATGACAATGAGACTGGCCGAGGGGTCGGCTACATTGGTCAGGTACTAACTTGCGAGGCCTCACGAGATGGATGAAATTGCCTAACCACACGACCAAGCACTCTATCACGCGCCATGTTGATCCCCCCTTGTGCAGTTTGAGATGGATGGTTAGAGACTTTCGATGCTCATCGACCACACCAGCTGCGGGCCGCGAGAGGAGAGGAGCACCATGGAGAAACAGATTGTTTCAGTGAGTACTGGAGGAAGTAAACTGCAGGAGGACACACAAGCGTTATGCTTCTGGTTGGGAAGTTCCCACATTTGACAAATCACGAGGCCTGAACAAGGGCCCATTTGAGGGAGTCCTGACAGAACGGATCTCCCCACACACATGGGCTCAACCATATAAAGAGGACCCTTCTACAATGGCAAGGGGGAACCTTGACCCCCATCGAGAGGCACACAAGCAATGCCCGCTCCCTTGACCACATGAAGAAATGATGTCCTGCTGGGGGTGCCCTAGCCGGTACGCTGGTTGGCGCACAATCATCGCTTAGCTCCACCCATGAAAGCAACAGCAGAGGTCTCACTGGCAAAACGGCAGCCTGATGCGTGCTGGCCGAGCAGTCTGCAGCAGCGGCTGCGCCACATGCAGTAGCGCAGGCCTCATTGGAGAGGTGATACACTTATCGAGCAGTCGGAGAGGTGCCCTTTTCGAGCAGCCACCTGTGTGGATCAGAATAACACACAAACATAGTTAAACCAAAACCACCTAGGCTGCAGTCAATGGCCGAGGATGTGGTGAGAACACCCGCGAAAAAGACCGAAAGACAACCTACTGCTCTACAACCGATGAATGAGACACTGCAGAAACACTCAGCACAATTTGATAAGCTCTTACAGGCGGTAATGGACACAAAAAATACCTTGGAAGCGAAAATAGACCCAGTGGCCCTGGAAGTAAATCTACTCAGAGCAGATCACCATAAACTAGCGGACAGAGTCACGGAAACTGAAACCATGCTTACCTCAACTCAACCTGAAAACAAGGACTTACGCGACCAACTACATCGCATGGAAATGGAGGTACACCTTCTACAGTGCAGAGCGGAAGATGCGGAGGGCCTATCACAAAGGAACAATGTCAAATTCATGGGGTTTCCAGAGTGAGCGAAGATGCCCAATGCTGAAATATTTCTAGAGAAATGGCTCAAAGACAACGTGCTGACAAGTGGTGTATCGCTTTCATTCACGGTAGAGCGGGCTCATCGGATCCCGAGCAGGCCACCACGCCCGGGCCCCCAGCCTCGGCCTCTGATCGCACACCTCCTCAATTTTCGGGACAGAGATCTGATGCTACAAAGCTTCAGGACACAGGGCCCTATACAGATGGACAACAATATCATCACGGCGTATCCTGACTACACCGCTGAGGTACAACACAAGCATGCGTCCTTCACAAGGGTTAAGCAGCTTTTATGTGACAACAACCTCTCCTACTCCTTTTTGTTCCCAGCACGCCTCCGGGTGATAGATTGGGAAAGGACGCACATCTTCCCATCCCCAGAAGACGCCTGGACCTGGTTGCATGCCAAGGGATTAGCAAAAACGAATACTGACGACCCCAAACTCAATACATGGATTACCCCTCGGTCCAGGCGGCGGAATAAATCAAACACTGGGGCCACCTTCCAGGACACAGGCGGCCGAGAGTCAAGCAAAGGCCTTAAAAGATGCTAACCTGTTGACATAGGCGAAGGGCACCACCTATCGGGAAGACGAGGTCAGGGATTCAAACTCCTCACAGGACGCTCCAGTGATTCCACCTCCCCTATTTTGATCGGCCTGGAACTCACCCCATGGTCGGCAGATGACATTTAACCCTTGCCACATATTGCCAGAACTGGAAGGCCAACACGGCCATACCCCAATTTGGCAGGTGCGACACTCAGCAGATGTCTGCATCCTGACATGCCAGCCCGCACACGCCCACCTGTCTGCTTCCGGGAGGATGCACGCTGCACTCAATGAAGGAGCGGACTGTAAGGTAACTGGGGTAAGGTGGGCATGAAAACAATCCGGAATGGACCGCGGCATGCGGACCCTTTGTTATCAACGATCACGCCTCCCCATACCCCAATGGGACACCGATGGGACTGCACCCGGACCGTTGCTATCCACGGCACCTGTTGTGCCGACATATTTTGTAATGGGCTTCGCCCAAAAGGTTTTTGTTATCTTCCCAGTTGTTTCCTTACCTTACTTTCCTTTGCATGGATCGGTGGTGGGGGACTCGAGGTGGATACACACAGGGGAAAACACGACAACGTGATGAAGATACGCACAGCAATACTGGTGCATATTAGGGGCACTTTGTTGGTGCCCACAGCACTAGACACCCCCTGGCACCGATGGCCATGGACACATATAATATAGTAACGTGGAATGTAAGGGGGATGGGCAACATCTCCAAATGTTGCAGGGTATACGCATACCTCAAACGACACAACATACACATAGCAATTTTAGAAGAAACGCACCTAACACAGGAAGAATTAAGTAATCTTAAGAGTAAGTGGCCAGGGTCAACACATGGTACCACGACATCAGCACTTGCATGAGGTGTGTTGGTATGGAATGCGCCAGAAGTTCCATGCATAGTAGAACATCAAAAGATCGATGCAGAGGGTCGATATGTTAAACTTGAAGGGTTATTAGACGGTAAACCACTCACAATAATAGGACTATATGCTCCAAACACGAGGCAAGGAGCTTTTTTACTGTCAATCACCTCCTAAATACTCTGAGATCCCACGATAAACTGCATTTGGGGAGGCGATTGGAATTGTGTGCCCGACATAGATAGGGATAGATCTCACCCCCCACTGGAGGGCGCCCCCAGTAGGAAAACCACTCAGGCGCTGCAGACCTGGATGTCGGATAGGATGCTGAGGGATATCTGGCGTATCCTACATCCCCTAGATAGGGAATACTCCTTCTATTCCCCAGTCCACTGCCTGCACACCCGCATAGATTTATTGCTCTGCTCAGTAGACCTAATCAACAACTTCAGAGGGGCGTCATACTTAGCCAAAACCATATCGGACCACTTCCCGCTGACAGCCAATGTGCAATGGGGCCGAACAAGCACACTCATTCCTACCTGGCGCCTTCAACCAGAATTGCTCCTCGATCCTCCATTCCGTCAAGAAATGATAAAACACAGCTCCACATATTTTGAACTAAATGGAGAGACTGCGTCATCGCGAGCAGTAGAATGGCATGCCCATAAAGTGGTGGCTAGGGGCCTATGTTTAACAGCGGCTGGGTGAGTTCGGCGCACATTGTCCCATGAACTACTACAGATAGAAACCGAGCTCCGAGAAGTGGAGCGAGCGGTGGCACTGGGCACAACTACCCCAGAGACTTTACATACATTGCGCACACGCAGAAATTAGGTTGACTCTCGGTTGCGCAAATTTGACTTCCGCCACTATACTGCCAGAACACATTTGGAGGGAGATCGCTCCGGCAGGCTGTTAGCCTGGCTGGTGTGAGGTGAACAACGGCATATCCCAATTGGAGCCATACGACTGGACTCTGGGGTAGTGGTTAACACTCAGACAGAAATAAATGATGTGTTTAGGCAATACTATAGCACCCTATATGCTGCAAAACCCGCCCCATCAGCAGCGCAACAAGCAGACTTCTTCCAAACACTCCCCCTACCCAGCTTATCTATGTCCCACAGGGAAGCACTAGAGGCACCCATAGAGTCTGAGATTCTTCAGGCTCTAAGTCAATTAGCACGTAACAAGGCGCCTTGCAGTGACAGCCTGCCGGCCGAATATTACCATACATTCACATCACAGTTAATGAAGCCATACATGGAATTGCTACAAGAGGCACTTATGTCGGGACAACTGCCGGACTCTCAACGGGAGGCGGTGATAGTGGTCCTCCCTAAACCGGGTCGCGACCCCTTGGATGTCCGGTCGTATTGTCCCCTTTCCTTGCTAAACCTGGATTGCAAGCTTCTAGGAAAGATACTTGCGAACCGCTTACTACCGTTGATAACAATGCTGGTCCACGAAGACCAATCGGCTTTATTCCCGGGTGCAGCACCTTTGTAAACATCAGAGGCCTCATACGACTCATGACAGATGCCCCAGACTCAGAACATGGATGTGTAGTGGTATCCCTCGATATAGAGAAGGCGTTTGACACCTTGGGCTGGCCTTTCCTGCTGGAAACACTGAGCCGCATGAAGTTTGGGAGGGTATTCATGCGGTGGATTAACATACTGTACTCCGACCCTACTGCCCGGGTTAAGACAGGTGGGATAAAATCGGAACGGTTCCCTATCGGGATGGCACAAGACAGGGATGTCCACTATCACCGCTATTATTTGCCTTGCTGATCGAACCATTGGCGGCACATCTACAATGTAGGGCTCAGGAATGGGGGACACCAGACGGCAATAGACACCAGATCGTCTCCTTATACACAGATGACGCCCTAGTATATCTGCACAATCACACATCCTCACTGCCGGGACTATTACAATTGTTGAATACATTTGGAAACCTATCAGGCTTACAAGTCAACTGGTCAAAATCCTGCCTGTTTCCACTGACACCGATCCCCCTGGATCGCCAAACCAACACTTCGACACATTGGTTACCATGGTCGTATAGTACTTTTAAATACCTGGGCGTACAAATATACCATAACGCAGTCGACCTCAGAAAAGGAAACTTAGGAAGGGTGCTCAGGGCCACCAGAGGCTTCTTACCATTCTGGCGCTCACTACCGTTATCACCAATGGGGAGGGTGGCAATCGCGAAGATGCTTATACTCCCAAGATTGCGTTACCATTTTTCTGCTCTGCCACTGATAATCCCCGGAGACCTCTTCACTTCACTAAACAGCCTACTGACTGACTAGATTTGGGGACATGGACGTAGGTGTGTAGCACTTACTGATATACACCTGCTGCTAGCACAAGGAGGCCTAGGCGCTCCAAATTACAAGCTATGCTACACAGCTGCACAAATACACTGGACCTGGCGTTGGCTCCGGGATTCCCCGAATGCTGAAACTAAGGTGATACACTCTAATTTATGCCACACCAATGTGCTACAGTGGCAGATCCCAGTAGCCCATTACGTCAACGAAATGTCTTGATGGAAGTGGCTCATTGGTGCTGGGGTCGTTACATACTGGGAAGAACTCAGATCCCACCATTCTCACCAAGGCTCCCGCTACTGGCTACTCCGGGGATTGGGAAGGTGGCTGCACAACAGAGGCAGTCTCTATGGCCCGCTAAGGGCATACAGACAATAGGAGACATATTCATAGAAGGACACATCATGACTTATGCTGAAATCATGACCACACATGACGTTGAACGGGGATGGTTCATAGCGTATGGGGCGCTACAGCAACTCGTGTGCCGCACATGGCGTTGTGGAGATGGAGAACCAACGACCTCCCCCCTCTTGCATTACTTACTATCAGACCTAGGCGACCACTGTGGCACATCCCGAATATATGCCCTCCTACTTGGCAATTCGGACATAGCACAAACGAAGGCAAAGGCGAGATGGGATAGGGTCCTCCCTGCACCGCTGACTCAGCAGGCTTGGTGCGCCGCACTTAATATGATTTGGTCAGTGTCACGCAACCCTACATTCCGTTACATGCAATTCAATTATCTACATTAAACATACCTAACCCTGCACAGGCTCCAGCGTACGTTTCCCCAAAATAGCCGGGAATGCACCAGATGTGGCGACTCTGACGCCACATTTTACCATATGACGTGGGAATGTCCGCCGGTATTGCGGGCCTGGCACACCATAACTACATTAACCACAGAGTTACTGGAATTTCCAATCTTCGCCATGCCAGAATCTTGCCTGCTGGGGATCCGCCAAAAGTCTAAGAATAATAAACAGGTGCAGAAGTGCATTGACTTAGCATTCATGCTGTTCAAGCGCCTTTTGGCTTTGCAGTGGAAAGCACCATCCACCCCAGACACACAGCGTTGGTTGCGTGACCTATTGAAGTGGGCAAGAGCGGAAGCACAGGTACTACACTCTCTCCGGGATAAGGGGCTGATAGTTAAGGGGTTGGATATGTGGGACACTTTTGTTTCCTCAATCAAGGCTAAAGATGATATTTGACCTCCATGATAACAAAAACAGCATAAGACGAGCACGCAACTAGTACGTCAGATACACTGTGTGGAGGATATGATAATGTGCACACATACGAGGAGTGGTCCTAACACGAGGCACTACGCCCCACACGCCAAGTATTTCCAGAATCAACCAGAATACCATAATGAACTCAACAGGAGCATAACGCACCGCAGCCCCCGCCGACATCTGTGCTGGGCAACAAATATGCAAAGGGAACAAAGAGCGATGTGTACTCACCACAGTACCCTGTAATATGCCTAAGCATACATAAATGTGCGACGCTAATACATACAACGTGATTGGTTGGACACAAACTCCAACCTTAACTAAGACCGAACAACACCAACCATCAATTGCCATACTGTTGATTGAAGCAGATGACCTCCCGGGATAAGTGGGAGTCAAAGGATGCCCTTCTTCACCTTCATGCCTTCCCGATTCACTCACATACCCCCCACCAGTGATTCCCCTTAAGAGATTATATACCCTCCAATCTTTATGTCCATATTTTGTATGTTTTGTTCTGGTTTATATACGTGATATGTAACTAAAACAATAAAGAGATTTAAAAAAAAAAAAAAAAAGTTGGAGAGACTGTGGTGGAGCATTTTCAGAAGTGTTTGTGTTTGGAATGCCACACCCCCTTTTTGTATCAGTTCTTGTGGAGGATAGAATAGTCTTTAGATATTAGTATGCCATCAGAAGTATGTGAAATAGAGCAAAACAAGGTTTCTGTGATAAATAGGTCTAGAATGAATGACGTTAGTAGATTTGCTATTTCACATACGTGTGCCTGTGCTGCTGTTGCATTAACGAGTGCACATTTTTAGGTTTGTTTAGATAGTGTTGTTTTGTTGTTTTAATCTGTCAATTTTAATTTGGATATGGTTTCCAGGTGAACTCCTTTTTTGCGTTTCCTTTGCACAGGTTGATGTCTATTTGTATACTAGAGTATAGAAATGGACATCTTTGTATATCCAACATAATGTCAGAGTTATAGGAAAGATTTAATTGCAGAGTAGTGAATTCTTTTTGTCTCAGATACAATGGTGTGTTTAGAAATATTAAATTTAGTTTCTGATAACTGCAAGTATGAGTAACCAGAAGTATTGTAATTTATTAATAGTAAAAGTTCCTCATTAGATGTTTGGTAAAATTATCATAGTTGTGGTTGATTTTGTCTTGCATCACGGTGCTTGCATTTCAGGAACATGTGCCTGCATTCCAAGCTAAGAGTGATGATTTCAGGGGCACCCTGGTTAAGAGCACCCCACTTTTCAAGAAATGAAATGATGCCTTTTGACTTCCCTGAGTGTTGATCTGCTGCATTAGAAACTGAAAGTGGGCTGGCCTAAATAAACTTCCAAAGGCTATTTAGTGCACAGTTGGGAGCATTCCAGGGGGTCATAAAGAGCTTGCTCGTCTTGTTAATCGACAAGTCAGGGCAAGTCCCCATGTCAGAAAGGCTGTCCAGCAAAAGGCAGGTAAGAATAACATTAATTTGCAGATTCACTTGCTTGTAGACAGATTAGCGGTTGCAATAAAGGTTTGGGTGGTGCTAAACAGGAGGGTAAGCTGGACCTCCTGTCTCAAAGTCTCAAAGTCAGGTGAGAGATTGTGCTTTTAGTCTGATCCAGTGCTTTAAATGGAAAAATAGAAGTGCAGGTACTCTGTAGCAGAGTACCTGCTTGTTTCTGAGAAGTGCCGGTACTCTCCAATTAAAAGTATTGCGGTTTTCTTGAGATGTGCCGGTACTCTCCCTCTCAAAATAAAAAAGTGCTGGTACTCAGTACCGGAGAGTACCGGCCCATTTAAAGCACTGGTCTGATCTTGAAATCTTCAGTTTTCGTGGCACAGCTCCTTTGTAGGGGTTCCTGGCTTTTAATGTAATGAGATCAGCAGGAGATTCTCCGTGTTTGAGGTCTGACCCAATTTGTCAGCTTTAAGCATTTTCAGTAGCTGAGTCCTCCATTGTATCTCTATTTGCTTTTGTCCATCTAAACTTTTGAAAATGACCATCTTTTGTGTGGTATACCCTCCGACTTTTGCCTTGACAACCCTATTTTTGAAGAACCTGTTTTTGTTGGCCTAAGGACTCTGCATATTTTACTCCTAATAACCATTGATAAAGTGCTTGTGCTCTCCCTTCCAAACATGGTGAAATTGTTATACACATAATTGTCACATTTAATTTACTTAAAAGTCCCTAGTAAATGGTATAACCTGTACACGGGACCTGTACATTAAGTGGTACCGAGGGCTGTAGCACTCATTGTGCCACCCACTGTAGCACTGTAAAACATGAGATTGCAGTCTGTGTGTGCAGTTTTAAAACTGTATTTAGATCTAGCAAATTAAACCTTTTGCTAGGCTTAAACCTTCTTCTTTAATACCCCAAGTCACCCCTACGATAGGCCCTAAAGGGTCACCGAGCAGGGTGCATGTTGTTTAAAATGTAGGACATGTGTACTTCAGCTATACAGGGCCTGGTAGTGAAAGTCTCCCAAGGTCGATTTTCACTATGGCAAGTCTGCCTCCCATAAAGAATCACTGTATTACCTTATTACATTGAATAGGTGATAACTTCAGTTCGGGGACAGCTAGTAAAATACTTCTTCTACTCATTTGAATTGTAATTTAAAATCCCTTTTAATGGTAAAGTTGGATTTTAAATTACTATTTTGAAAATGCCACTTTTGGAAATTTGGGAATTTCCTGCCTAACCCAAATGTGCCTTTCTGTCTATGCCCTGGTTCACATGACTGTTAATGGGTCTCATGGATATGATATGTATTCCTCCCAGACATTGGACAAAAGGGCTTTGGGTGCAATGAAGGGTGGTCCTCTCCTGAACAGGATAGCCTGGGGGTTGTATCCTTCCTGAGCTTCAAAGGTTAGGCTGAGTGCTGTACTCAGGCCCATCCTGACTTCAGAAGATGCCCGCCCTGTTTTTCATGGTAAATGCAGCACACACCTGTGCCTGCCTGCTTTTTGTTACCCTAGTCAGGCTGGAACCAGACTCAGGAGAAAGGGAAAAACTGACTAGCACCAGTTTATGATTAGACAAATGGGGTGTTTCCCATTCACAGGCTGGCACTGGGAATAAAAGTGGCACCCCAGAACGTCCTGGAACTGGGAAGATTCAGAAGAAAGACTGCCCCGCTGTCTGACAAAGGAAGGCCAGACTGCCTTGCTTTGGAACCAGGACCCTAGAAATTATTCCAAGTGTCAGTTGGCTGACCTCCTGTTTGAGTTAAAGGGACACAACCAGCTTCCAGTGACCTCTCCTGCTTTCTAGCTGACCAGACCCAACTGGACCTAAACTGGTCCCCTCTGCTGGCCTCTGTGGGAGTAAGACCTGATCCCCCAATTGCTGTCTCAAGGTCCTGTACCCTTAACTGGAGTCAGAGTTTACTCCTCCCTGCTCAAATGGTGGCATCACCGAATCTTATACAAAATGCTGCAGAACAGTGCAGGGCCTCGCATTGCAGCACCTTGCCGCCCTTGATTGGTGGCCTCATCAGATCCAATGTAGATCTATGCACAACCTTGCATCGCAGTGCTACGCAGCAAGTACTGCACACCAAGGACAAAAGTTACAACTACAAGCGGGCAGCACCTGGTCCCATACTTGACCAGCATTCCATGTCAGTTCATCTGAACTTTTGACTTTGTCACTGTCCAGATACCTGCAGCCGGAGATTTGTTTCTTTTTGGTGCTCTTTTCACCATCAACTTTAAAATCTCATAACCAAGGTTCTACTGATTGGATTTTTGTCATTTTTATGTCATTTAATTTATTACAATATTCTTCATGTTTCTAAATTGGTGTGTTGTTGTTTTCCTGATTTGTGTTTTCACTTTACTGCTGTTTGGGTGTTGCACAAATTCCTTACATATATTGACTGTAAGTTAAGCCTGTCTGCTTTGTGCCAAGCTATCAGAGGATGAAGGACATTTTTTCTTAGTGGCTTTTGTGTTTCACCCTGTCAAAAGTTGTGATTATTACTTGAGTGGGGCTCTCACCCCTCTCAACAAATACCCCAGTTTCTTATATGCAGTATGTCCTTTGATGTCTACGATTTAGACACTGCCAAATTACATTTTAATTGATAGGTAGTACATAGTGGGATCTAGTTGGAGTGTTACCAAATCCCACGGGTCTTACAAGTGCTATCACACACCTTTTGGGCCCATAGGTCAACAAAACGTTGACCCTTTAGACCAGTTTGAGGCCCTCAGGAGCTTTTAATTTCCTTGCTGGGAAAAGAGCATGGGTGGAAATTAAAATTAAAACAAAGTTAATGGGGATCTCAGAGGCTAATCAAGTTTGGTGAATACTAAACCTGGATCTGTACTCTTCCACCAAGCAATTCACAAGGATAATTGAGACTTTGGGGTGCAAAATGGATTTAAACATTTCACTTCTACATACGCTTGCCTATGTATAAAAGGGTAACAAGGGATAATTTTGTTGATGCATGAGCATCTCCCTTTTTGTCCTCCAACATATTTTAGTCAGAACTTGACAATTCCTGCTCTAATTTGGATGCCAGTCAGGATCTCTGTTGCCTTGTTGAAATGAAGTTCATTACATGTGAAGTTGGAGTCTCCTTTACAACTGGGGTTGTATTTGTGGACCTCCTTGAGTCTTTTCTATTACTCTGAGTACCAAGAGTTACACAACAAAGACAGGACCACTAAAAAATAGTTTGTTTTCAAAATAAAGAGTCAATAGTTTGCATCCAAAGCTTGTGTTCTAGGTGGTGAAGGACCATTTTAAGTTGAAGGAGGTCTTGAAGATGTTCAAGAAAAATCTCCATGTGATTGCCATTTCAGAGAAGGATACTTGGGGAGCTTCTTCATGATTTGTTAAAATGAAAGTATTAATGGATAGCCTTGTCACAGAACAAGAGAAACCATTGTCCAACTTGGAGGTGTTGTAAAAGGCTGCAAAATGAGGCATGGAGAACAATTTAGTGGAATCAGAGTGGAGCACACCTATACAGTATTCAGCCTGGCAAATGGTAGACAGAAATAATGCACATAAGAAGATAAGAAAAATGGTAAAGGAGTTTTCATCCTTGAATAAGAAATATTTTAAAGTAAGGAATTAACACTTAACTTTACCATGTTAAATGCAATGAGTGTGGGAGAAGCTTACTTTTCCACCAGGGGAACATGCATAGAACACCCAACTAATAACTAGAACTATGACCTCTGAAAGCTGAAGAGGGGAAGGAGTGGACATGCACAACACGCAACTGTGGTGCTATGCAAAAAATAGGGAGACATTTGTTTTGGCCAACTATTTTAGCCACTAATATGTGGATGATGATTCCACACATTACTCAAATTCAGCACCACAATAGACCAGTGACAAAAAGAGCACGCATTATTGGGAGGGGACAGTATCTGTACCTTCAGGACCGCCTAAAATACAGCAGAATTCATTTATTTTCTGTTGTCATATAAGGTCCACATCGTGTGCCCTGAAAATGCAAGATGCACTAAATAAGGTCATAATTGTGCTGGACTTGCACATTTCTAAACATCAGACTGATAGTGTATATACATGGTAAGCTGACTGTGTTTAATTTTAACTAAACCAAGAGAACACCTGTTTTCTATGAATTACTTTGTGGGCTTCTTGTAATATCCTCTACGATGGTGGAACACAGTGATGTTCATGCCATGGCTCTCATGGGATAGCACATTTGAGAGTTTTGTATGCCTTCACTCTATTCATCACCCAACTTTGGTCAGTGAAAAATAGAATGTCTCTCAAGAATGTGATTGAGAGCATTTTTATTTTAATCCTTATTGTTTTATTACATTGCAGTTTCCTGACTAGTACGATTGGATGTTGCCTCATGTGTCATATATCATTCAGAAGCACTCCATACCCAGCGCACTTGCCTATATGAAAACACACTGGCCCTCATTCTGACCCTGGCGGTTTGTAACCGCCAGGGTAGAGGGCAGAGGAAGCACCGCCAACAGGCTGGCGGTGCTTCCGGGGCAATTCTGACCGCGGCGGTAAAGCCGTGGTCAGAAAAGGGGAACCAGCGGTTTCCCGCCGGTTTTCCCCTGCCCCAGGGAATCCTCCATGGCGGCGCTGCATGCAGCGCCGCCATGGGGATTCCGACCCCCTTCCCGCCAGCCTGTTCCTGGCGGTTTACACCGCCAGGAAGAGGCTGGCGGGAACGGGTGTCGTGGGGCCCCTGGGGGCCCCTGCAGTGCCCATGCCACTGGCATGGGCACTGCAGGGCCCCCCTAACAGGGCCCCATTAAGATTTTCAGTGTCTGTAAAGCAGACACTGAAAATCGCTACGGGTGCCACTGCACCCGTCGCACCCCAGCAAATCCGCCAGCTCCATTCGGAGCCGGCTTCATCTTTGCTGGGGCTTTCCCGCTGGGCTGGCAGGCGATCTGCTTGAGATCGCCCGCCGGCCCAGCGGGAAAGTTGTGATCACCGCCGCGGTCATTTGACCGTGGTGCGGTGTTTGGGCGGTTTCCGCCCGGCGGGCGGTGCCCACCGCCCGCCGGGGTCGGAATGACCCCCACTGTGTCATAGATGCCATGTTTTCCAGCTCCATGTGCGGTATGCTGCTCCAGTTCAGGTTTTTTCCTTTGAAATCTGGGATTTGTACTTCTGTTTTATAGTGGATTAAGCAAGACTAAAAGTCCCAGAATTCAAAGAAAAAAACTGAACTTGAGCTGCACATCACGCACAGACCTGGAAAACTTGGCAGGGCTGCTGTGTGTTGTGCTTTCAACCTCCGGTGCAAAGCCACACACTGTAATCCACTGCATACACACAAACAGAAACCAAGCATCACTTTGTAAGTGAGTCTTTCTAGCCCCTGTCCAAGGGACAGAGAAGGCTATTGCAGCTGCCTGTAAACCGGGCTTAAAAGAAGAACTACTGTACCACCATTCAGTTAGAAAGTAACATGCCTGGTACTGTGCCGCAGCTGCAGTATACAGACTTGAGGGGCTTGGCCCTACTGATCATGGGAGGTGAGATAGAAAGAGATAAGAATAGAGAGGCAGCACAAGGAATGGTTGTTCAAATTTAAATTAGTCAAGTTTATGTTTTATGCTATGGGGGAGCAACTACTTATGTGCCAGATGAGGGACTCCATCACCTTTTAGGCACAAGCGATGGTAATTACATCAGAGGTAAGGCGAGGCCTCAATTTAGCCAATTTAATATTGTCTGCCTGGGGGTGCACACTTATGTGGCCCATGGTGGGTTCAGCATTGTTCCAGAGAGAATAGCGAGCTGGGGCAGGGTGGACTGGACGAGTCAGGTAGAAGGGGATGGTCTTAGGTAGTTTGCTACTCCCATACTTACATCTGCATTATTGATTTGATGTTGAGAGGGAGGAGTCAATAGGAAAGACATAGTTCTGGGACATTATTCATCTAGGTGTTGGTATAGTTCTATTCCTGTAACGGTGGAGAGTCATTTGCTTGTGGCTTGTATAATACCGGTGAGTGCTCTAAATGCCTGCTCAAATCCTTTTTAGGTTGAGAGTGCAAGCGCTTTTATCTGTTATAAGTATTGTGGGCTTCTAACCTCGCCCACCTCGTGCCTATCAGTTTGACCTGTTCATAGGATTGCCTTTCAAAAATCACTTGATGTCATTGGTAATTGCTTTACGTTTGTCCCGCCTTGAGGCTGTTTTTGTCACGCCTTGCAGACTGCCCCTTTACATGAATTATTGCACGATTACCGATATACTTTAGAGTGGGAGAACCATTTCTTTTGTCTCTCCCCTTCATGCTGCATGGCAGCCATAGCGCTCACAGTGCGAACAGGCATAACAGCGGGAACTCGACTGGTGGTAATAGAGCGCTGGTCATATTATTCACAGTTACCTAATCAGAGTCATTTCTTGTGGCTCTGCCCTTAAAACACCTGAAATTAGTGAATGCTTTACTAAAACAGAAATCCTCATCCCGGCACAGCAGGTGAGCTGATACTACAATATTCACTGCACTTGGGAAAACTCTACCCATAATGCTTTGCAAACATTCTTTTTCACAACATTCTACTCATAACGCAGCCTGTGGTGTGTAGAGGATCCTGTTTAGTTTTAATAGGTCTCAGGAGTTTAGCTTAGCCTTTTGGCTTGCAGTGGTGTGCAACGTCACCTATAGACTTTTAACCTATTTACCCAGCTCTGTCTTAGCCTATTTATTTTATTATTTCTTTTAAGATGGCTGGCTTTGTTTAGAGTTAGAGCAATGTTGTGATTTACGTTATCAGTGTCACTCTGTGAAGGCATCACTATCAGCGTCAAAATTAAGTGATGTATGTAGGTATTCACATCATAACCCTTTCCCACTTATGTGTGACAGGAACATAATGTACTTTTGGTGGGAACTGTTTACATAACTGCTGCCACAAGCCTGCCTCCCCCTTATCTTTTGTTTGGGAACATACCTGTGTCAGGAGTCCTACAAGATCTGTATAAATACATCTCACACAGACAGGGTTATCAGAGGGATTCCTACGAGGTGCTATTGATGCCATCTATGCTGTACGTAGCCTTGATGCAGACCCAGTCTTCGTGTCACCACGGAGTCTGATCTAGAGACCCCATTCCAAGGTAACGAGGGTTGGGGCGCTTCTCATGGACATGGTACTGGCAGATTAGGTTTAACACACCTAGCTCTCACTAGGTTAGGGATTAGGTTCTCTATGCTAGGGTTTTTAAATTTCATTTATATTGTGAGAGTGCGGGTTCTTTGTACTCATGACTCGCATCCTCACAATCATGCTTCTTTTATTATTAGTTATCCTAATCATTGCTGCTCATGCATTTTACCGTAGGTTGCAGTCTTTTCAGTAAACCTGTTGAAAACTCTCCTGCATCTTCTTTATTGCCTAAATGTGACTCTGACTAATTGCTAACGTGAGAAAAGACTAACTTTTGTTCCACCACGACTCCCCTGAGATATTGCACCCTAGAGTCCATGCATTACAGCTGCCAGAAATCACATTTTACTGTTTGGGTTTTTTGGTGAGGAACTGCTTGAGAGTTGGGAGGGTTGGACCGACAGTTGCGACCTGTTGTAGAAGTGACCTAGTCGCCTACAAACAAAAGTGCTGTCATCCCTAAACCAGCAGTCTGGCTTAGAAACTAGAGTCCAACTATGACAGGCGGTCTTAAGACAATGGGACCACCACCTAAACGTTCACAACAACATGCTCTTTCTGTCTACATCATTTTTGTGTCCCCACACTAGGTTAGCGGGGACCCCTAAATAATAACCCTCCCACCATTCAGTATCAGTTTAACCTTTCTCATGGCTTGAACTTTTGGTTTACAGCTGAGAACGGGTTGTGTTTTAAGGGCTTTCTTTGTAATTTGATTGTTATAGGCCTGTTAGCACCGAATATGTGTAATGTACTATGCCCTCTAGAGGCTAGATATATGGTTGCAGTACATTACTTTCTGCCATTCTTTTATTTTTTTGTGGTATGCTCTCTAGGGGCTAACTGTACAGTTACATGACCATGTTTCTTAAAAATGCTGTTTTCATTGTGGGGTCCTCTAGGGGCTGTTCTAAGTATTATAATCATATCAACATATGAAAATATTTGTGACATGGACTCTTGTCCCATAATGTTTGGCGGGGCATTACTGTTAAAAAATATTTTTGCTCATAACTCAGCCTGTGGTGGCCCTAGGACAATGGGACCACCTTCAAGATATTGTCCACGATCTGCTCTTTCTGCCTACATATTCTCTGGGTCCCCACACTATTTTAGTGAGGATTACATAATATTAACCCCTTCCACCATTCATTATGCTTTTGAGCTTTCTCATGGCTGGAACTTTTGTTTTACAGCTGAGAGAAGTTATGTTTTATGGGCCTTGTTTGTAATATCATTGTAATAGTTCTGTTAACCTTGAAAATGTGTAATACACTATGGCTCTCATTATAACATTGGCGGTAAATCCCGCCTATGCCATGGTGACAGCCTCCAAAAGACCGTCGCCATGGCTACCTACCATCCACCATAATATGACAGTAGGCGGAATTCCGCCGGAACGCTGGCGGAATTCCGGCTACGGTCATGGTGGCGGACGGCGGTAAGGTGGTGCTGCTGCCAGCAGCAGCGTCATGCCAGTAGAACGACGCCAACCGTATCATGACACATGAAATGGCCTGGCGGTCTTCCACTGGTGGACGCTGCTGCTGGCAGCAGCGCCGCATCCCTTCTCCTGCCGGATGACCCCCTGCATGCAGGTAAGTTGGGTTCTCCAACAGGGGAAGGGGCTGGAGGATGTTGTGTGTGTGTGTGGGGGGGGTGTGTGACTGTTTTTGTGTGCGTGCATGCGTGTGTGAGGCGTGTGTAATGCGTGTGTGCATGAATGGGTGTGAGTGTACGTGTATGTTGTGTCGTGTGAACGCGTGTGTGCTTTTATGTATGTTAGTGTGTGTGTATGAATGTATGCATGCGTGGGTGGACGTGGGTGGATGTGGGTATGCGTATGTGTATGTGATGTCTGCACGTGTAGGTGTGGGCATGTCGGGGGTCAGGAGGGGGAGGGAAAGGATGAGGGAGAAATCTGGGGAGGGGGACGGGAGCGGGGGAGACCCCTATCAGTTCCAGGGAAGGAACTTCCTGGCACTGATAGTGCCTACCACCATGGTTTTCGTGGTGGTAAGATTGCCACATAAACCATGCGGTAGGAGGGGTCATAATCCCGAGGGTGGGATTATGACGACCGCCTGGCTGGAGACCAAAGTCTCCAGCCCTGCAGCTGTTACCGCCCTAATGGGCAGAGTGGTACATTGGCGGTTTGGCTTGAGCCAAACCGCCAATGTCATATTTTGGGGAAAGGCACTACCTTTCTTCAAAATAACGCTGTCCGCCAGAGTCGTAATGAGGGCCTATGTCCTCAAAGGGCTAATTATATAGTTATATTGCATTATTTTCTCCCTGTCACGACTTACGTGCTGCTTTAACCTGGAGTCTGCAGAACGAGTGGCGAGGATCTTGTTCCTGAATGTTCGGCCTTGGCCCAGGTAGGGGCGACTCTTTCTGGTAGCCACGGTGCTGCAGGCAATGAATACGCCAAGAGCAGGCCGTGTCCCTCAGAAGTAGTGCCAGAGGGAACAAACCCCTGAAAGGGGAAAAAACCTCCAAAAGAATAGATTCCTGAACAGGAAAAAAAATGAATAGGTAATTACAGGAGCAAAAATACAGGAAAAAACACTGGAGTAAACGAGAACCAGTATAGAATACAAAGAAGCAGGAGCGAAGACACCATCCAAACAGAAAGTGTTGCAGCGCAAGGAGAGAAAGAATCACAGCCCTTAAATACCAACAAACAGGAAGCGACCAACAGGAAGTATAAGGACACCATCTTAGATAGGGAAAAACACATAGAACATAATGGACTAGGAGCTATAGAGAGTAGGGAACAAGGAATGCTGGGAAGAGAGGGGTAATATGGGAACAGGAAAAAACAAAAACGAAGGCACAACAAAACAACATGTAAAGAAGAAGAAAAGAAGAACAGGTGAGTGTGGGAGGTCAGACCTGCCTGGAAGAGCGTTGCGCTAAAAAAGAACGAGGCCCCATGCCCAATTTGGGGCCTCGTAATGTGCACAGCAGGCTGGGGACGCCGCGCGTCTTCAGACCGCGTGCCACGGCCCGAGCCGAATGTTCGGCTCATGCCACGCGCAGCGGCACAACACTCCCATTCTTTTTTCATGTGGTTATGCTCTCTAAAGGCTGACTGCATGGTTACACAGCCATGTTTCTTACAAATTATATTTTTATAATGATGCCCTCTAGTGACTGTTTTGAGCATTACAGTCTAGTGGCAAAAGTTTATTTCTGAAAAAAAGTTTATATGATAATTGCATAAGTTTTAATAAACTCTCTTTATTACAATTATGACCATAATTCAGGCCAACTTAACATCCTTATTACACTATGACTGTTTGAACATGTTTGGATGACCCTCCTGGTTTAGTTCTCTCGTTACTCCTCCATGGCTGTTGTGTGTCTTTTTTGGGTAATTGTGTTAGCTAGCAAGAAACTCTGATGGTGGGGTGGTAAAAGTGGTATTCTATTGGAATTAGCATGGCAGATTTAAATTAGGATGCTAAATTGCAACATTTTCATTTTTGCTGCAGATAGAGAAAAAAGGTAAATGGAAGTGTTTTAGTTATATGCAGGGCCACTGGAATTATATGGCAGGACAATACAAAATTATGAGGCAGGGTTGACCAATTTATGTGTCAAGAAAAGTCCAGTTATGAATTTACAATACCAATAGCTCTAACTCAAGCAAATGCAAGACCTATTGCATTGCAAATGCTTGTTTGCTTTGAGGTCACTGTGGAACACATCCATCAGACTGTCCTTATGACTCATCTGCACCAGTCAGTTGCCCAGTTCACTGCTGCGGAAGAGGTGTTCTTTCCCCTAAATGACTGCAGCATGGAGTGCAAGGAGGTAACACTGAGTAGTGCTATCTTTTGCAATGCACTTGTTGCAGCTGCAGTCGTTACACTGACTCAACGTCTTGTAATTCTTGGCAATTCGCTTAATATCCATTACCTAAAAAATGAATGTAATCTTGTCTTATGTAACTCATGTTAGAGTATGAAAATTACTAATAAAATTGTGTGATTAACTGAAAGAAAAACCTGCGTTTAAAAGTGCAAAGCTGAAATGAAAATTAGGCCTACACTGATAATTAACACAGATATTTTGAAAGTGAAAATAAATTACTGTCTAATTAAATGTATTTATTGTTTACTAACTGAGAGTAATGAAAAATAATAGTTCAGTTAAGAGTTTGAGTTTTATGAATTGTTGTACACTGCACATTTTACTGTGTTTTTAAACAGATCTATGTTAAGCTAATTCAGATGAAATAATGTGATATTTAGGAATTGCTGATGTGGATGGAAAGTCACTGCCACTGTTCTGTCCTTCCTGAAGCATCCTGTTGACGTGGAGGGAAATGTAATAATATTGAAGCATTTGTTTAGTTCCTGCCAGATAGTGTTCTACAGAAAACGATGGCTTTCAGTAGTTTTCTGTAGTTTGCAACATTTTATTTCTGCAACGGAAACTGGTGATGGCTGTGAAAAGAGCTGAACAAATGAGGGAGAAAAGAACAAAAGAAGTGCAACTTGAAGAAACGTGCTTTAGTTTTAATTGGTTCTGTCCAATATCACCCTATAGTCTAACCAATGGCAGAGTATTTACTTACTTTTTGGGACTTTAGTGTTGTGATGTAAATTCAGACTTTGGGGAGATTTTGCTTTGTCCTTTGATGGATGAGTTTTATACAGAATTCTTCCCTGCTGATTAGAGTGCAGTTCTTCCCTGTTCCTGGCTGTGTTCAGATGTGCTATTATTTCTGTTAGTTAAATAATGTGCTATGTGCCACTGACAGTTGAGATGTATTAAGGCCAAATATTGCTGAACTCTTCCCATACATGTCACTGTCCACTGAAGATGACCAGAAGATGCTCCACTGAAGAAGACTTCGCTGCCTGCTGAACCCATTAAGGAGAGGTATAGCATAGTTTGCGCATTTGTCTTTCTTGCAGGTTTTCATGTTTTTTTCTTCTAGAAACCCAACCGCCATTTTTGCTAGCGCCATAGATAGATGTTTTCCATATTCGTTTTTGCCTTCTTGTCCTTTTTGCATGAAGCCCAACATGCTTAATCTAATTAGGTTAATAGTTTGAATGACATATTCTGAATGTGGCTGGGCAAAATAACTGATTGTGAATAATACATCTGTGTTAACTCAATGTATTCAATCTCAACTGTGCATCTGATATTGTGCTATTCTGTATGGTGATTCTCGAGTGCCTCATGATTCATATTCTGTCAAAGCTGAGATTCTATAGAAGGTTTGGTCAACCTGTGTTATTCATGTATCTTCATAATTTGGTTTTGCACTTGGTTTATGTGATTTTAGCATTGTTAATCTAAAGGGCAATAAATGTTTGAACTTTCTTAATCTGGTGTGGTGATTCATGGCCAAATGGGTCATGGTGTGTTTAAAAACTGACTCTAATGATGATTAATGATGGGATTGTTTGGTTTTGATTATTGTTGACTTCATTTTGTTCAGAGCCAAACACTCACACCTATCTGGGTCCAAAGGTTCATTCGACCTCTTCAGGGTAGATGGCTGGTTACCCTTACATGTCCAATTATCAAAACAAATATAAGGTAGGACGTGCCCAAACTCGTGCACATGTGAAACGCTCCAGCACCTTTGGGTCGCGTTTGCTTTAAATAAAACTGTTAGAAACAACCTGGACAGGAACCTACCCGGGCTCTGTGAGTGGGTGGTTGACTGGTGCGTCTCCGTGTATGTATTTGTGTTTGGGATGGAGGGGTTGGGCTGACTGACTTGGAAAACAGCCTTTGACACACACCAGTAAAACACTTGCATACGAGATACTTGAAACGTGGATACTCCATACTGAAGTAGTATCCTGACCAAGTTTATTCTTCAAACTATCCATGTACTTGGAGCTTCCTCGCTTGCTGCGCATTAACTGTCACCACAGCTCTCAGAGGATTCCATTACATCACACAAAACTGGA
Source organism: Pleurodeles waltl (assembly GCF_031143425.1). Lineage (NCBI taxonomy): Eukaryota > Metazoa > Chordata > Amphibia > Caudata > Salamandridae > Pleurodeles > Pleurodeles waltl. The sequence continues at coordinate 971,033,103 of NC_090439.1, forward strand.
GTCACTGTGGCAACGGTCACTCAGCATGATGTCGCCATATAACTACACGCGTTATAACATATCTCCTTTCTTTACACAATGACGAAGAAATCTAAAAAATTGTAATAAAAACAACCTTATAACATTTATGAATGATCATATATCACATTCACATTATAATGACTATTAAAAAAGCTTCTCCTACACAAATGAACATTGCCTAATCCATAACAAAACTAAACACACCCAACATGTTTCCTGTCATAACTGAAAAATAAAACAAATCAATTCATTACAAAATTTCTAAACGTGACAGGGGCATGATGTTGCCTGCATCCATTACCCATGGAATTTTACAAATCCTTCCATGCTCCTCCAGTATTCTTTTCCCACTTCTCCCCATCTCATTCACACCATCCCCCAAAATCTGACTCATTTCCCTATTGTGCTCTGGTCTTACCCTTTCTCCATCTGCCATCAACATGAAGACACTGCACCTCTTTTCTCCTTCACTTCTTCCTCCCCACTTCTATCTGACTTTATAATCTCTTTTGCAATACAGCGCCACCCTCCTTTTATTGCACCTGCGCCCATTTTTTAAGACATGCCATTCCTGAACACGCTGCACTTCCATCAGCCCCGAAAATGTATTAACTCCAGCCTTCCCAATTTGACTTTCACCTAATCCCCCACTTCAACTCTTCCCCCTTGACATGACCACACGCTTCTCTTTCATACTCCCACCTTCTTTTATTTATTGAGGTTTTTGCTTCTCTTCCTCTCATACTCAGAAAATGCATCTTGCCTCTGACCCCATTCACGGTAGTGTTGTATGCCCACACCATTTTCGCATCAGCATTTTTTATTCCTTCCACTCACAGCCATTTGTATCGTACACTCAACAAGTTCATTAATCTCATCGACAATGCCATTGCCTTGGGGATCAGGAAAAGATATACAAACGTTTAATTCTGTGTTTTTCAAGAAACTTTGCATAACCGTGGATGTGAGCTGGTGCAACTATCCATTATGATGATTCCAGGAGAGCTTTCTCTCATGAACACCCCTCAAAACACGTTAGCAGCACTCTTAGTAGTTATGTTTCCTACACATTCCACAATCATCTATCTTGAAAAAAAATTGACCCTCATTACCACAAACTGTTCACTTACATAATCCATAGGACCGATAAAATCTACACACACACTATCATACAGCCTCTCCACTACTCAAAGACCCCATGCCCTCAACACCAATCGTCAACCCCTTCTCACTCCCTCTGCTCTCTTCCACCCATTCCTTCACATCACATGCCTGACCACCAACATTTCTCCTTCAACTGTTTTTTAGTGAGTGACTGTTATGAATAATATTTCCACGCAGGTCCGATTTCATTAGTTCATTTCCATTAAATAAGAGTAGACAGGCACAGCATGTGCAGCCCACCTTGTCATCTTCCCTGCACCTCCCAGGTGTCCTGATGATGCTTCTCCATTCTCTCTCCTTCCCATTCCATCTTGCATCATCACTCACTCATCAAACATTCAACACTGGACCCGAGTAGTAACTATAAACTATAGCTTCTCTACATAACAGTGACTGTCCCAAATTACCTTCATCCAGTACCATGGTCAACCTTTTCCTTACCCCTTCCAGAGGTATATAGCTTTTCTGCTCTCATGACTAAAGCATCCGTCGCACCACTGCTCAACTCTGCTTGTAGCTCAACGCAGCTGTGCATGTCTGGGGACACATTATGCACTGCAACCATAGATCTTTCTACTCTGCCTGCTCCACCGTAACAGTAACTATCACCACAGTTCCCTGAGGATTCCATTACATCATACAGAACCACGGTCACTGTGGCAACAATCACTCATCATGATGTCACCACATATCTACATGCTTTATAACATCTTAATCGAATGCTGAATCCATGATGTAAAGATAAAGCCATCAGAGAACGTGTAGTGTTTCTTTATCTGTATTGTAGAGCACTGAAACATTGTGCAAGGTGAATCTGCCCAACTCCCTTGCTATTCCCACAGATGAGCTAAAGCATCAAAGAAATGTGGAGTTATCTTGGAAAGTTCAGCCTGCCTGGCTACAACAAAAAGTATCACTAACATAAGCCCCTCCACCTTCTAAAGTCACCAGTCGAATCTACTGATACTTTGTGCTGCCCTGTGGAAACCTGTCCAAAGGTAGCCAAACCAGTCACAGTAAATGATGTGTCTCAGTCAGCCTTTGGTCTAAAAATATAAACTGACTAATATACCACCTCTCTAGGGTGATTATAAGGAAGGCAGCTGGGATTTTCCCAATCCCACCTCACAAACAGTCCATGATCATGGCAATCCTTAGAGCCTTTCTCTCTGCTCTGCTGCTTTTTGCTGGTATCAGAGAGCTTGCAGTGTGATGTAGTAATGTATTAGTTTGAATGTAAAAGAAGAATGCTATGACATCAGGGGCAGTGGAATGTCGGGGCAGGCTGTGACGGGGGATTGGAATGTTTTCATATGAAAGGTCGGAGTTGTGCCGGTTTGGGGATGGCGAGCGCATGTATCTCTGTCTGTACATTATAACTGGAAATAAACTTTTAACGGAAAGAACAAGAAGAGCCAGTGTACTTACTTCACATGGCGACGAGCAGGATCGTAAAGCAGCAAGCATTGGACTGAGAAAACTGCAATTATTGGAAGGCAACACAACAGACATCAGACTGAGGATTGGAGGGCAGCTATTTTCGGACCTGCTTTGTTAAAGGCAACTTATTTTAAGCAAGTGAGGGAAGTTTTTTTTTTTTTTTTTTTTTTCTCTTTCTCTAATACAGTTGCTGTTTGTTTACTTTGTTTGAGGCGCGTGTGTGCTGCTCAAACGTTAGATTTTTCATCCCGTCGGCCCTCGCGTGCACCCCCGCGTGATTACTGGTTGCCTGGACAACATAATGATTAATAACAATGTCTTGTGAACGTGCTGGTTCTTGCGCTGGAAGTTCCATGGGAGCAGGAACAGCGCCCTTTTAATGTTCATTAGTACCAAGTACATGGTATTATTTTTACTATTCTTAACTTTTTAGCAACTTCATTGCTGAAGTTTATCCGGCACAAAGGAAAATTAACTGAAATTATTATAACAGAGATACATGTCTTGCTGAAGAAGTAAGCTAAAGAGTTATATTTTACAGCTGTAATTTTTAGTACACTATCTCTTCGAGTGGAGATTCTTCTGGTACAGGGACGTCGCTTTCTATGCAGTTGAGTACACCCAAGGAATTTTTTGCGTCTCCTGGAGAACCAGCTGTACAATGGAAGGAATGGAAGGAATATTTTTTTAATTACATCGCAAATTTTGAAGATTGCAACGGTTTAATCTCTGCTGAAAGAAAAAAAAGGATCTTAATGCACTGTTTAGGTCCTGAAGGTCTTCGTATTTACAATCAACTACAAAAACACGGTAGAGGCGATGAAGATGTGTTTCAAAGTGCTATTTTGGATTTAAATGATCATTTTTCTCCTGCTGTTTGCATTGCGGTTACTCGTCACGCATTTTTCCACAGGAAACAAGAGAAACACGAGGACATAGAGAGCTACGTTTCTGCTTTAAAACATTTAGCTAGCTCATGTAGGTTTGCTGGTCTAAATGATTAACTGGTACGGGACCAGATTGTAATGTATACTAAAAACAAATCTATTCAAGAGAGGTTGTGGATTGAAGGCGAATCCAGTCTAAAGGATATTATTGCTTTAGTGAAGAAAGCAGAATTATCCGAAAGATGTGCGAAAATTACTTTGGCACAGGATAAGAACTCTGAAGAAGTTGTTGCCAAAGTTAGTGATCGGAAGCACAACAAATGGTCCATGGATAAGCGCGATAATGACTTTAAAAAAGAGAAAAATCTAACTTTTGCAAAGAATCAAAAATCTAACATGCCTGATCGATCCAGAAATGAGTGTTTCCGTTGCGGGAGTTCCTATCATTCTGCAAAATTTGATGGGTGTCCAGCTAAAAATGCTAAATGTTTGGAATGTGTAATTGTAGGCCATTTTGCTAGGGTGTGCAGGAAGAAACAAATGAAGAAGGTGAACAGTAAAGTGGCCTGCATTAAGGAAGTGGTGGAAGACTGTTCTGATGACAGTGATGAAGACGTGAATTATAAACTGAGGGGTCACAAAACTGTGGTTTTGAATATTTCAAGACAAACGTCAAACAAACCCTTTTGTTGGGTATCATTTGGGGGAGTAATGCTGCAAGTGGCAGCAGACTCTGGTTCCCCATACACTATTGTTTCAGAAAGCATATGGCAAAAGCATTTTGTACATAGTTTAGGGGAACATTTAGAAACCTCTGACCTTTCTCCTGAAAGTTACGCTGGTGATAGTCTAGATATTATTGGATAGATTGCTGGTATTCAAATTTAAGCAAAGACAAGCAGTATGTAAATTATATGTGGCTAAAGATGGTCCATCGGTATTAGGCTGGAAAGACCAAAAGAAACTGCATATTGTGCTAGAGCCTAACAGTGTAGAGCAAGTCTTAGTAATGTGTGATGAAGAAGACACAAAAAATGGGTCACACATGAGTTTCCAGGAGTGTTCAATGGGCAAGTAGGTCAACTGAAAGGCTTCACACATCAGATTAGACTCAAAAAGGTTGCCAAACCAAAAATTCATAAGGTACGGAATATTCCGTTTATTGTCAGGGATGAGGTAAAAAAAGAGTTGGACAGGTTACAAAATTCACAGATTATAGAACCAGTTGAAGCTTCTGAGTGGGTTTCACCTTTGGTTGTTGCGCGTAAAGCTAATGGCAAAGTGTGTTTGTGTGTGGATTTGAGAGGTTTGAACAATAATATCATAGTAGATCAGTTTCCTTTGCCTCGTATTGATGAGATGTTGTCTGCCACGAGAGATGCTAAATGGTTTTCCACTTTGGACTTGTCGTCTGCTTACCACCAGGTTAGGTTGGATTATCATAGCAGACATCTTACAACGTTTTGTACACCATGGGGTTGTTTTAATTTCAAACGTATGCCATTTGGTTTGGCGTCGGCGGCTGCCATCTTTCAAAGGTTGATGGCGCAGTTATTTGGACATTTGCCTAATGTTACATTCTTTCAGGATGATATTTTAGTTATGGGAAGTAGCAAGAAACATCATGATAAGGAATTGAGGAATGTTTTGAACATCTTACAAGAAAAAGGTTTGACCGCAGAGAGCAGTAAATGTAGATTTGCACAGAGAAAAAGTAACGTATTTAGGACATGAGATTGATCATGAAGGCATAAGACCTAAAAAAAAGTTGGTGGAAGCTATTAAGAATGCCCCATGCCCCACACCTAAAGATGATTTGAGATCCTTTTTAGGTCTAGCCGAGTTTTATTCGAAATTTGTAGAAAATTTTTCAGATAAAATCTACCAAATGAGACTGTTACTAAAAAACAATGTGAAATTTGAATGGAATGTAAGTTGTCAGAAGGCTTTTCAGGAAATTAAGAATGCAATTGTGAGTGCTCCAATGTTGCATGGGTACGATCCAAAAGCTTGTTCTATTATCACTACTGATGCGAGTGGTAAGGGCCTTGGTAGTGTATTAACACAGAGTGACAATGTGGGTAAAGAATATGTGGTTGCATTTGCATCCCGTTCTTTGTCTCCCACAGAGGAAAAATACTCTGTGATAGAGAGAGAAACTTTGGCATGTGTATGGGCATTAGAACACTTTCAGAAATTTGTTTGGGGGCAAAAATGCATCATATGGACTGACCATAAGCCCCTTACTAAATTGTTAACTACGGAAGGTTTATGTAGAGCATCTGCGAGAATAGCTAGACTATCTATGAGACTACAAGATTTCTTACATGAAGTGCAGTATGTTCCTGGGGTAAAAAATGTTACTGCAGATTTTTTAAGTAGAATGTCCTTACCTTTAAGACAGCTGGATCAACATCCATGGAATGACTGGTGTGTAGCTGGTGTGTTTGATGAGAATACTTTAAACTCATTGCAAAAAGAAGAATGGATCATGGAGTACGAGAAAGATGAAGTGTTGAAAGAAGTTAAAAACAAAGTGATGTTCGGCTGGTATAATGACAAGAAAGTCAAAAGCAGTGATATGTTAAGAGCATTTTGGGAAGTGAGAGATGAATTGAGTATTGAAGGTGATTTTGTGTGTAGAGGTGGGAACATTATTCCTCCCTGTGGTATTAGAAATAAACTTATCGCTATTGGACATGAAGGTCATTCAGGAATATCTCGCACCAAAAGAGGAATTAAAGTTCTTTATTGGTGGCCAAAAATTGATGTAGAAATTGAGAGATATGTACGTGACTGCATGGAGTGTGAGAATAGTGACAAAGCTCAAAAGACACTTAAACCGCCGATTTCTTCTTCAAGTTGTCCTAATATACCATGGGAAGAAGTTGCTTTAGACATTATGGGTCCTGTTACATGGCATGATGGGACTTCAAAGTTTATTGTGGTTTTAGTTGATTTGTTTTCAAGGTGGATTGAATTTTCTGTGTTACAAAAAATTGATACCAAGGCAGTGATTAATTTTTTGGAGGAAATATTTTTGAGGGAAGGATTTCCCAGAATTTTATTGACGGACAATGGTGTTCAATTTAAATCTGAGGAAATGAAAACTTTTGCTAAAATGACTGGTATTGAACAAAGGTTTACAGCTTTGTATCATCCCAGGGGGAATGCTGTAGTGGAACGTATAAATAGGATTTTCAAGGGCATCATTCAAATTGCAAAGCATGGAAACAAAAGTAATATAGATTCTGAGTTAAGGAAAATGTTATGGGCTTATAGAGTGACACCTCATGAGATAATAGGTCAAAGTCCGTTTGATATAATGCGAGGTAGAATTCCATTTTCAAAGATTAACCCTGATTGGATGCAAAGAAGCAGACAAGTACTTTGGAGCAAGGAACATGTAAGAAAGTGCATAAAGGGTTCACAAGAAAAGAACAAGAAGTATTTTAATAATAAATATGGCACTAAGGAAGTACATTTGAATGTGGGAGATTGGGTGAGAGTGAAATCCGTAAGGAAAGTGGCTAAAGGTGAGAGCAAGTTTGGCGAGCCTATAAGAATTAAGAAAGTGATGAGAAATACTGTCATTTTGGATGATGGCAGTGTATGTCACATGAGTCGCGAGGCTATTGCTAAGCCTTGCAAACAACAATTTGTGCAGTATGATTTGCTGGAAGGTAATAATAACAAATATTGGTGGTTGGAGTGTGATATTGATGGTAACAAAGATTCTAGAGTTATTGGGGAATTGGAAGCTAGGGGCTGTCAGGAAGGTGCTCAGACTCGTATCAATATGGGAGAATTTGAATGTAATGTGAATGAGCGTGAACAGAATAAAAATGTAGCTTGTGGTGAAGTAAAGAAAAGTTGTTTTGGCAGGGTTCTGAGAAAACCTAAGGTATTAGAAAACATTTTGTGTGATTAAATAAAAATATATATATTTATTTATATATATGTTATTATTTTTTTCTTATTGTTTTTTTTTGTTTTTTTTTAAGGGAAGGGGATGTGTAGTGATGTATTAGTTCGAATGTAAAAGAAGAATGCTATGACATCAGGGGCAGTGGAATGTCGGGGCAGGCTGTGACGGGGGATTGGAATGTTTTCATATGAAAGGTCGGAGTTGTGCCAGTTTGGGGATGGCGAGCGCATGTATCTCTGTCTGTACATTATAACTGGAAATAAACTTTTAACAGAAAGAACAAGAAGAGCCAGTGTACTTACTTCATGTGACCAGGCGGCCTGATACTGAGGGAATGTGGCACAATACCCGAAAAACGCAACCAATCTTTCTGTCAAAAGCAGAATTCCCATTATTACACTTAGGTGCTGGCACTGCTGGAAATGGAAACCGGTCTGCTTACATCTCCGCAATTACTGGTGTGTTGGTATACAATAGCTCACACATGAATAGCCTTTGAGTATTCACCACTTCTTCATATTTTGTACATCCTGTGTGTATAGAGAGCAGGCTATGAGTGTACATGCAGTAGTTTGCCCACAGAGAGGTTTGTTGTGGTATGTGTGTCAGCGTACATGTGTGTTATTTGGGGTTTGTAAAGCTCTGTATTTGTTTTTGTAGTGCATAATGTGTTGGGATTCTCTTGCTCATACACGGTCACCGGTGCTTCTGTGGTGCACGTGCTAGATACCGATGCCACTCCCTCTTTACTGCATGACAGCTGCCTCTCGAGGGTCCTGTAGCCACCTCCCCATGATCCGTGGAAAGAAACATAAGTGTCACAGGGGAGCTCAAAGACTGGATGCTGAGGTCCGTTAACCGTACAGAAAAGTAGGAAACATCTAGGAAAATATTCAAAGCACATGACTCAGCACAGCTAACAAGATGCCAGGGGAGCCAAAATTAAATGGGCAGTGACAAGCAAAGACTGAAAAAATAAACCACAACGCAATAATAATAATCCTAAAATAAAATGCTTCACTTGATGAAATATTAGGTAAAACACCAAGCAATAGATACAACTCAAAGCAAAAATCAAGTAATGTATACCCCAGGAAGGAAAAATAGAGCAAAAATGCATACACAGTATGAAATCGCAGACGTAGAACACAGTAAAATTAAAAAAGCATACATTGACAACAATCCACAAATGTTACAGTAGCAGCCTAAGTATAGCCATGAAACATCCTTTCCAATAATAAAAATGTTTCATTTTTTTTGCAGAAACGTGATAGAACATGCATTTATCATACCCATGCGTTTCTATATATGAGGCCAGGTAGAGGCTAACCCTCTTCTGGCAGGAGTAAAAGATGAGCTCTCAATGGTAGGTCGACCATACACCTCAACATTAAATTAAACTGGATTAGTAGTTTGATGCCAAACAATGTTGCCATTCCTCTTACTATCATCATCATTGTTGCTGCTGTGGCTTCCAGGCTAACAATGACTTCCTCTTTTCAGTAATTACTTGCTTATGTCTTTCTAACAAAGGAGTGCTAATAGTAGGAGTCCAGAATGTATATTTTGATTGCATTTCCTTCAAAGGGGCCACTGGTGAATGACATGACAAAAGGTCTCAAAACTCAAGTAGACAACATCAAACAAAACAATGTTCTAAAAAACCTGTTGTTGCTTATTGTTCTAGATGCAGGACTGGGTAAAGAAAATTGTTTTTTCTCTATACTATATGGCACCACTCTTTTGTTGTGTTCTATTGAAAGGACTAACTACGTATTCATCAGACTAGGGTGAACCCCCATATTACCAAGGACCTCTTCTTTAACAATCCTTAGTCAGCAAACCAACTATCCATCCTCACTGACCTGGATTCAGGCAGATGCTGCTGTATGTTCGTCATGACATTATCTAGGCACACCTCTGAGCCTCATGCCCACCATTCCACTTTTCAAATGCAGGACACATTAACTCAAACTAACATTCACATTGATCCTTCAAGTTAATATAGCCTCATAGCTCACTGTAGTGGGCTATACTGGCCATTAAAGGCCTACTCCAGTGTTAAAGGCCCAAGCCCAAGGCTCGGGCATTTAATTAGGTAGCTTGACTTTAACGCTGGTATAGCTCTGCTATGGAGGGCTATAAGGCTATTAAAGCATTCTGCCACTAGACGGCAGACTGTTCTAATAAAGAAAATGAAGGCCTCATGGAGCCCGAGGGGCTCCAAGAGGCTTTTGTTGAAAGCAACAGCTGTGACCAACATTGGAAATTTGAAGCTCCGGGCATTTACAGGCCATTAGAAGCCCAGCGCACTCCATTGTTTTCAGTGGAGCTCCCAACTTTCCAATGTTCCAATTATTATTTACAAAATGGCATTATCAATATTGAAAATGCATCGCTTGTCCAGGGTTAATGTACATCCTTTTGAGTCATTGAAACAGAATTTAAAAAATACATTCCAAACAATTAAAAAGAGTGATGTGAGATAATGATACATTACAATGACTCATTATGACTTTGGCGGTCTTTCCCTAAGACCGTCTAAGCCACAGGCACCAGAAGAGCACCAGTGCTGGCAGTCTTCTGACCACCATTTGGGTGGAAAATCCTCCAGTAATTCTGCTGGCGTTCGGAGTCACAGAGGGGGTTCCACCACCAGCCCCGCCCCAGCAAAAGGATGCCATCAGCCATATTACAACCTGTAATATGGCCTGGCGGTGTCCTGATGGTTGGGCGCTGCTGGCAGTGGGAGCACCGGATCCTCTCCACTCAGGGAGGAGCACCTCGTCAGACGAGGTAAGTGTCCTCCGCAAGGGGGTGGGGGTGAGGTGTGTGAATGGATGTGTGTCAGTGTGTGTATGCATGTCATGACTGGGGGAGGGTGGGGAAGAGTTTGTGCGTGTATGCGTGTGTGTCTGTGTGTGGACGTGGGGATGGCGATGCGTGTGTAGGTGAATGGGAATGCTGAGTCGGGGTGCATGTGTGCATGCATGTAGACAGGGGTGGAGGTTGTGTGTATGTATGTTGAGGAAAGGAGGGGTGGGGGGATGGAGTGTGTATGCGTGTCAATGGGGGTGAATGTAATGAGTGCATGTGTGAGTGGGGGTGTTGTGCGTGTATGGATTTGGGGGGTGTTGCGTGTGCGCATGAGTGTAAGTGTGTTGTGAGTTTGAGTGAGTGTCAGTGTGTCTGTGGGTGCGTGTGGGTGCATGCGTGTAGGCAGGGGGTGGGGGTAAGAACGGGGATCGGGAGGTGAGAGTAAGAATGTGTATGTGGGGGTATGAGGGGTCACTACTGGGAGCAGGAGGGGTGTTACTGAGGGTTCAGGGAGGTAGGGGTGGGAATGTTGTAAAGGAAGGGGGGATGGGGCTCTTGGGTACATGGGGGGGAGGGTAAGTCATCTACTGACGGCAGGAATGTAAATTTCTGGTCGAAAGGGGACTCGTTATACCGCCGGCTGTATTGGGTGGACCGCTGGGTTGGAGCGGCTTATCTCTGGCCCGCCGGTCCGACGGCCATGACGGTAAGCACGGGAAAGTGGCGGTTTGGCACAGGCCACTCATAATTTGACAGTCCACACTGCTGCCACATCGGTGGTGGGAATACCACCATGAGTCTGGCGGTCTGAAGACCGCCAGAATCATAACGGGGGCCTATGTGTCTATGTTACAGAAATTACAGTGTGTAGGTGAATACATTATGGGGTGTGTAGGTGTTTCAGGATGGCTCTCAAGCTCTTATTTCGAATCAGACCTCTTTAGTTCAAAGACGACCCAGCTTTTGTTATTGTTCAGCATTATCAGCTTTAGTGTAGAACTTCCCTGCTTTTCACTTCCCTAGATATACAAACATAGAATTGTTCCTCTGTTCTCCCCGATACCAGAGCTCCCAAGACAAAGTTTCACTTCATTTTTTAATCACGCGCCTCTCATCAAAGGCCTTTTGGCAAAAGCTCTGAATGTGAGACGTCAACATGGCTTCACATTTATGATCAAATAATAATGGACATCACCTTTCCTCTCCTGTACTACAGCCCAGACCGGGGTCGCCTGGTTGTTGTGCTGGGCTACGGCAAAGAGAACACAGAGGAGAGAATAGTGCATGAAGCGTTTGTGAGTGGAAATGATTTACTGAACCTTGATCATTTTAAGGAAGAGCTAAATGCAGATTAATGTTCAAATCAAATTCTTGTCAAAGGTAAAAATGAAGATGGCGATACTGGGTTCCATTACTGATGGGGGAAGTGATGCGCAATACGTGCAAAACATGATCAATGGAAACTACAGGGATGTAACCCAGTACCTCATATTTAAAAAACAATTACAAACTGAAAGAATGTCAATAAAGTTTATTAACGAACTTAAACAACATGAACAGACTGTATTAACACCACTAACAGACAAAATGATTTCCCCAGATTACATCCTTTCTCAATATTGTAAAAAACGATATGAAAATAAACTGATGCATAGCTGAGGATTATTCTCTGCCCTACCTTCTATCCACCATCTGCCTGCTTTAGTGCCTCTGGGTGTTCTGCACTCTATCCCATGCCTGCTGCCTTCCGGTCTACCACCACCTTACAAACCATAAACTCTCCTGAGTAACCACTCCTGCAGTACCTAGCCTTTTTCTAACTGAAATGAAAACGAAATGAAATGTACATTTTTAAAGAGCTAGTTTACCTGGGCGCGTTTGGCACTGCTACTGTCTGAAGGCAGAAGAAAAAACAGACAAAATGGCAAACAGCCAGGTTTTTAGCGATTTCTTGAAAGAGAGAAGACTGGAGCTGTCTTCCACCTCAAGGGGAATGGAGCCGCATAGTCTGGCTGAGTCAGCTATGAAACTTCTACGGCCCCAGGAGGCTCGTCTAGACTTTCGATCAACAATGTAACTACGCATCCAACTTCCATAAACCCAATTTTCCCTTCCGTGTAACTTCTCATTGCAATCTCATAATAGCCAATCTCCTCAACCCAATTTACGTATCCCATTTTTTTATTTGCATGAACTCACTCTAATAATTAGAGCTACATTTTACCAACGTAATCCACTACTGGAAACTGGAGGAAATGCTTGTATTTCCCCAGAGTGCAAGACTAACCTAATAACCAACAAATTTGCAACAATAATTAACTTCCATTTCATTAATTACTAACTTGGGTTATGGAGTAGCATGCTACCATCATGAAGCACTTGTCAGGGGTAGTAAGCACTATATCAATACAATTAGAATACATTACGATGCTCATTGTGAAGATAACTGGCCATATGGTGACCAGGCATCCCTGACTCCATTTTTCTGAACTTGTTTTTGCTGGTTTTAGGACTCTGCACACTTTACCGCTGCTGACCACTGTGAAAGTGCTTGTGCTCTTTCCCCATGTTAATATTGTCTCCTACCCAATTGGCATATTTAGTTTACTTCTAAGTCCCTAGTAAAGTGCATTGCATGTGCCCGAAGCCTGTAAATTAAATGCTACTAGTTGGTTACAACATTGATTGTGCCACCCACATCAGTAGCCCCTTAACCATGCCTCAGGCCTCCCAGTGTGAATCTTGTGTGTACAGTTTAATGGCACCTCAATTTCACATTTAAAACCCATTGCCAAGTTTTAAACTCCCCTTTTGTTACATATAAGTCACCCCTAGATATGGTTGGGCACTGAACTCCACTCCGCTGGCAGAGTTTGCAGAGTTTTGCCAACTCAGCCCTCAGCATAGCAGACTTTACTGCCCACCTCCCACTAATTCTTACCCCATCCAATGCATCTGCAGCTTTCTTCAGTCTGCTGTCATCTTGACTGACAGACAGGTAGAGTCTCCATACTCCTCCTGACATGCACTGTCATCAGCAGCAGACGGAGCTCTACATCTCACTCCCACGGGCTATGGTTCCTGTAGTTCTTGATGTAGTCCATTTGCTCGACTGTACTTCCTGAATTGCCTTTCAGCCAGTAGGTTGGTGTCTCACCGGAAATGCAGAAGTCCTTCTTCCGCCTTTGCGTTCCCCTGTTTTGCAGCCAGCTCCAGTCAATCATGAATACTCGCTGCAAGCTATTGCATCGAGGTCTGGCAACCAATCAAATAGAGTAAAACATATTGTATTGGCAATCAAATGTATAATCAACTAGGATTGGTATGTATATTGCCCATGTCATTGACTTGTTTGTGAGCATCGCCTGTTGTTCACTAACCGTGAGATTCGGACACCATAGGAATGGTTGCATAGTATCTGTCAATTTTTTATTGGCTGTAGCAATTTGGCTGTGGGTTTGGATTGGCCTGAAACCTACTCTATTGTTGCTCATTGATTTGTCAAGGGGCAGCTGACTCTGCACATGCTCCTAACACAATTGCTAAGTGCGGTGCTCACCTGCGAAATGGGGAGCTCAATTGACTGGGTGAGGTCACAGGTGACTCGGAGTAACTTTGTAGTACCTCAGAGCAGATTAGGAGGATGAAGTTTACACATTAGAGTGCAGAGGATGTCGGGTGACAGGACATGAGTGACTGCAGAAGATCACCCAGTGACACTGAGCGATCGCCTGCTCTGTGCTGAGGATTCTCTGCGGTGATAGGAGAAGTTGGAGCAACATGCAGGTCCACCCCTTTCACTGTTGCAGGTAAGGCAAAAAGGGGTCAGGGTGGGATTCCTGGAAACGTGGGTGGCAGGGGTGATGGAATGAAGGCTGTGCACACCAGGTGTAGGGACGGGGTAATTGTAGAAATATGGTGCTGTGCCTTCTATACATCCAGTTGCCAAGCTCAGAAAAAATAGATAGCGATATCAATGTAAAGCACATCTACGCTTCAGCAGGGAGAGTACTGAAGGTCAAGAGCAGGTGCAGGAGTCAAGTCTGCTGCTGGTGGAACTCCGCAGAATCCCACAGAGTTTTAGTTAACTCTTTGGAATTCCATGGAGAAGAACTCTGTGTGATTCCACCCACCTTTACCCCTAAGTTAGGCCATATGTGACCCACAGGTCAGGGTGCCGTGTCTTTAAAAGGTGGGACGTATACTCTTACGTTTTACATGTCCTGGTGGTGAAAATCTCCTAAAGTCATTTTTCAGTAATGTGAGGCTGCCTACTCATCTCATAGGCCAGATTTGGGAATTCCTTAATGTACTTTTAAGATGTAATTCCTGATCAGAAAGAAGTAGCTACATCATGTGTCATATCTTTGGAATGGTAATGCTAAATCCTTTTTTACTGGTGAGGTCCAATTTTGCATAACTATTTTAGAAATGCCACTTTTAGAAAGTGGGCATTTCTCTGCTCTTACTGCTCCTTATGCCTTACAGCCTGTCTCCATTACGTGTCTGGATTAGGTGACAGCTATACTTTGTGCATTCCCTCCAGGCAGCCACAAACACAGGACAGTGTGGCTGAGCACCCATCTACATACATCTGTATTCTGACGGTCATTCCTGGGCTGGTAGCGAGCAAGGGGCTCACACTTGCACTTCAAAGGGTAGTGGCCTGACCCCACACAAAGGACTGATAATCCCCACAGATAGTCTGGCAGCCAGGACTGGGTTGAAAGGGACACTTGTACACTTCAAAGCCACTCTTTGAATTCTCTCCCACTTCAAAGGCACATTTGGGAATAAGTGACCCCACCAAATTAGACACATCTGGATCTACAACTGGACTCTGTCAGAGGAACTGATGTGTGGCAACAAGGACTGTTACTCTGCTGGACTGCTGACCTGAAAGAGCTGCTTTTCTGCTGTGCTGTCCTGCTGCCTGCTGCTCTCCGATGCTGCTGAGGGAGAGTTGGACTCTGCCTTGCAACACAAGTGATCTCCAAGGGCTTATTGGCTTTTCCCCTGTTGCTCGAGACTCAGGGACATCAAAGTCTCTATCCCTACTTTGCCTGGTTCCCTGAAAGTGTGACTTGCAACACGGAAATTGATACATCAATCCTGTTGCAGGAGCAACATCGTCACTTCGCTCTTGGAACTGCCACATTGCCGTAAGAGCCATGATTCGCCGCTGTAGTAGTCTACGGAGATCAACTCATCCCTCGACTGCATGGGAAAACCCAATGCATCGCAGTTCAGAACCAATGCATCTTGGCCCCAGCGCTTGTCTTTGGAACCAATGTATTGCCTTCACTGTGTGGGACAGAACAACACATTGCCATTCTTGCGAGGGCCCTATCGATGCATCTCCCAGAGCATCTTGTTGCTGCTAACAGGAAAGGTACTTTGTTCCCCGGTCCTGCGTGGGTCCAAGAGCCGGCCTGCGCTCCATCACAGGCAGCCTAAACTTTGACTTTGCCCAAGTACAGCACAGCCTAAAGTAACCCTCAAGAGCGCTATTTGGTTCTAAGTGTTATTTTGCATTTATTCTTCCAAAATCAATATCTCAACTTCTGCACATTGGATTTTTGTTGTTCTGGCCCTAATTTATTGATCAAATCATAATCTATTTTTCTAACCTGGTGTGGAGTCTTTTGTGGTGTTTTTACTGTGTTACTGTGTGAGTTATTGCACAAATACTTAACACATTGCCTTGTAAGTTAAGCCTGCCTGCTGTGCTCCAAGCTACCCAAGGGTGAGTAGAGGATAATTTAGGTTGTGTTGTGATTTACCCTGACTAGGATTGTGGCCCCTACTTGGACAGGGTGCATATCTCTGCCAACTAGATTTCTAACAGTATGCATTGACGCTTTGCAACTGAAATCTAGTTGTAAACCATTAACATGTTGCCAACACCTCAAAGGAGGCGGTAACCCATTTGCAAATGGGAAGGGGTCCCCAGGAGAACCCTTCCCGTTTGTGAATGGGTCAGAACATTTTTAGGAGTAGATAGTGGCTAAAGGGACACTTGCCTACTCTTAAAAATCATTTTACAAACTTTTCTGTTTTTTTAAATGCATTCCATTTTTCTTCAGGGAAAACAGGCTGCTTTAATAAAATGCTTTAAGAAGCTACCTCAGACATAGTCGACTTCTGACGCCAATAGGCACAGATCTCTGTTATAGCAGCGAATTGTAGGGGGTCGCATTTTCATCCCTACCTAAATGATATTCATGAGGTAGGGTCAATTGTGACTCACTGCAATTCGGTATTGTGTGAACGGAACTATCAGTACATAGATCTGTGCACAAAATACCACAGGGTTAGCAAAAAGTCTATGCACAAATTCTGACCATTTTTTGCGAATACTAACTTAGTACATCTGCCCCCCAAGTTCCCCCATTTCTGCCTACCTCACTTCCTTAGAGACCTCACTTTCTGACAACATAATGAAGATGTTTAATTATGATTATTCTTATTTACTTTTCATTGGCTTTAATTTGATTGTATTTAAATGCCTGCGCAAAGGGTGCTTTCACACGTCTAGAGAGGAGTTATGCAGCCAAGTGTTGCATTCTCCGAATAGAATGTGCATATGTCTAAGCGACCTAAGCATGCCTACTGTGCAAGTATACCAAGTCAGTTACAGTCAGGCTTTAGGGAGCGCAGTGTGTGAACACAGACCTTTTCGTAAATCAGCTCAGGACACAAGGGAAGGTAACAGTTCAACTTTAGTTGCACCTTTAATTGTTATTAACATGCTTTAGTTTTAGTTTCAAATGTACACCTTAATGCTTGTTTCAGTTCAATGTTCTCCTGAGTAATTTCAACGCAAGATGCTTCTGTCTGCTTTGCTACTAATTATTTTTCATATTTAAACAAATGTTTAAATTGCAATAATTTTGATATATGATCTTGAATATTTCCAAGTACAAATAAGCAGGTTATGTTTCAAACACGGCCATTATGTCTTAGAATGTTTCAGAGATTACAGAGGTGGTTTGGAATGAGTGTTTATAATAAGAGCCATACAAGAAGTTATGATTAGCTATAGGAATTTCCTCCCCATAGTTTCCAGCATAATATTCACTGTAGCCTCTTTCTGTGGTGGGGAGATTTATTGCTGCGGCAAGATATGAACATCAAATAACTTTATTAAAACCTCCTTGTGTGGCAGCCGCGCACTCCCTTTCCTGTTTATGGCTGTTTTTCACACCCACGTTTGCAAGATAATATTGATTTAGGTAAAAGCAATCAAAACAGCAAACACACTTCCCTTTATACCGTGGGCACGTCTCATCAACAAACCTAAGATATCCCGGTAAATTAGCAGGCGCTGGCTTAAATTGTTACTTTATGAAATGCAGGGGGAGGGAGTGGGATAAATACTTTCTGTATGGTTTTGTGGTCTTGGACAGGAGGTGAAATGTTCACTCGTGGGTCTGCTGAGAGGAGTAAACAGTGAACCCAGCTTGTATATTTGGTCAGGGCACTCGCTCGGTTTGTGCAACATTTACTTTCGAGTGATCTCATTATGTATTTTTCCTTCTGCTTCTGCTGAAGACTTTCCTAGTCTAGCCATTCAAAGAATCGCATTCTTTTTTATTTATATTTCCAATGTTTACACCTATGAGGTTCATATCAGTGGAGGAAAGTGTCTGGATTTGTGGAATTTCACCCACACTCTCTTAGTGCTTAAAACAATGACGATTATATTATCTGGCGAGGGTGAGCGTGCTTAGCATGCTGAGAGCCCATCCTGCGACCCACACACTTTATGTAGTTCAGTATATTAGAAAAGTGAAACAGTATTCACAAAAATTAGAAAGATGAAACAACGGAGATCATTCTGCCAAGAAGCCAATCTCTCTAAATTTTATATGGAAGAGTAAATGTTGTGACTTAGTTGGAGATTTGATGGAAAGAGTGAGCATGCCACGCTGCCTACACACGAACTTTGCTCAGACCTTTATTGTTGGCATCATGCTATTTGAACTACCTAAACTCTGTCAATATTTTTGTTAGGCTCAAATATGGTTAACCAATATTTTCCTTTTGTATTTTTAACACTATTTCAAGAGTTGGATTCTCCAATATTTATAAGCTATTTCACTCCGAAGACTCTAATCGATATTACTAAAATATTACTATTGAACAAGCATCCAGTGCATGCCCTATATAGTCCTCTCAAACATATTCTGCCGCTAATCGTATAGCTATATCCAGGAGTGCATAAACCTGGCGCTGTCCGGAACTTCCTCCTAAAGGAACTTCCATGGGTTTGCTTTTGGTTCGTATTTAATTTCAGTGAACCTGATTGCTACACCTTGGTGAGGAACAATTATACATTTTGGACTCTGGGATGACGATGAAACATGTACCTCAGACACCCTACACTGCCATCTTCTGCTATACTTAGCATTGATCTGTATACCAGTTTTCTTTGTCATGACAATGCAATCAATGCACTTCTACTTTAATAGCTCAGCTGCAGTAAAGTGCCAACTTGCTGTCACCAAGTTGAAGTCTAGGGACCAAACAGTGAACCAGAAGGAAGCATGGTAAAAGAAAATGCATACTGTAACAAACTGGGCTATTAGTTGATAGGGGTGGAAGCCCAACTCAAATAAAAAACACAATCCTTCACAGAGTGAACCACAAAAGGCACTAAATAAACTTGTGCATTATCTGGTAGCATGGCACAAAAGCAGTCAGGCTTAACTTAGAATCAATGTGTAAGGTATTTATGCAGCACTCAAACAGTAATAAAGTGAAATCATAACACAAGAAAACATAACACATGAAAAATCTCAACCCAATTTAGAAAGATAATGCAAAACTTAATAAATGGAATCACACCAAATTAATCCAGCTCAAGTCAGCTATGAGTTTTTACAGTTGTAGGTGAACACAGCTCAGAAAAGCCCTGGAGCTTGGCATTGTCGTTCATCATGGACGATCGCTGACAGCAGGAAGAGCAGGTCCCCTTGAGCTTTGCATCAGCAGTTATCGTAGACAGTCATCTCTAGGCGATAAGAAGTCATTTTGCATTTACAAGAGCACAAAACTTCTGTATTTTCACTTTTTTCTCAGGGGTTGACTAAGATGCTAGCCAAGGTTCCAGGACCTGGGAGCCACCTCTTGTGGATCAGGAGAAGCAGGGTTCAAACAGGTTCATTGAGATCCAGTTGGTGCTGGGCAGTTGAAGGAAGACCTCTGGAAGTTTGATGTGTCCTTGTGGCTCAAACAGATCAGCCCACCTACCTTTCGAGTCACTTCTGGGGAGCCTGGGTCCAAAGCAAGCTGGGCCAGTCTTCCTTCTTTCAGAGGGCATTGCAGTCATTCTTCTGCCATACGTTCAGGGGTGTTCTGATGAGATTCTGAAGGTACCACTTTTATACCTTGTACCACAATTTGTGTGTGGAACTCCATGGCCTACTCCTGAAACTGGTCTGGTCCATTTGTCTCTTTCCCCTGGGTTTAGCTCCAAACTATCTAGAGTGACAAGGGAAGGGCAGGCTTGTTGTCAGATTCCTCTTTGATGGCTGCAGACAGGGCTCCTCAAGTGTGATCAGGTCTGAGCACATCTTCCTATCCAGCATCCTCTCAGGAAGACCCTCTCCCCTCACACAGACACCTCTTTTGCCTCAATGTCTGGAAGCAATACACAACAGGTGAGGCATTCACACACATGTGACCCAGGACACTGACAGAAAGGCACATTTGATTTAGAGCAGAAAAGGCCAACTTTCTAAAAGTGGCATTTGCAGAATAATAACTTAAAAAACACATTCTTCTATCTGGTCCCACAGTGAAATTATCAATTATTGAGTGCTATAAGGTAACTTAGTGTTAATCTATTGTAGAGATAGCCTTAAAGCAGTGAAAAAATCTTTAGGAGTATTTACCTGCCAGGATATGTAAAACATAAACCCGCATGTCCTACTTTTTACATACCCTGCACCCTACCCTATGAACTGTTAGGACCTACCTAACTTAAAAGCATGAAATAGGAAGGGTTAGGCCTGGCAAAAGGTTTATTTTGCCAGGTCGGAAAGGCAGTTTAAAACTGCAGGACTAGCTGCAGTGGCAAACCTGAGATATGTTTTAAAAGGCTAATTCAGTGTTTGAAACATGTGTACTGCAGTCCACTTGCAATATTTAATTTACAGGCCATGAGTACACGTTGTACCATTTACTAGGGGTACAGCAAAGGAAATATAGGAAGGCAAAAACTGAAGTGACCCTGCAGAGAGGGCCAGGACCAAGGTATACCCATGTCCACTGCACTGTGCAGGATGGGTTAGAGACAAAGGTTTTCTCCTCCCAAGAAAATTTGAACACAATATTTCAAATTCAGTGACTAGAATGGCCAAAGCATCCTAGTCAGTTCTAAAGGGGAAATAATCAAGTAACCCATGACTTCAAAGTGTGCCACCTTACCATGAAGTGGTATTTCTCCACAGCAGTAAATCCTGCATATGCCCTTGAGAAAATGTTATGGCTAATCTATAAATCTACATCTGCAACAGTACTCATCATGGGTGCATATATATGAATTTAGGAAACTATAAAAATGTTTCCCAGGATACTCCTACAAAATTGCAACAGTCACCTGTTACCAGGAGCACCCCTAAAATATTTTTATTAATTCACACTTGTGCCCACGCACAATTCTATCTGGTAATTGCAAGCTCATGCAAAAAGCCTGTCACATTTGGACAATATCATTTTATATATTTATATATTATTTTCTTCACGTGCAAAAATAAACTGTTTTTCTTCAAACTAAGATTTTAGTGGTATCCTAAGCCCATTTCCACAATGGAAAGGAATTGATCATCAGAATTAATGACATCATATGCTGGGTGAAATTGAAAATAGTTGGCTATACCTGGGTGCCAACAAATATACTATTAAGAGTGATAACAAAGGTGTCAGCCTCCCAAGGGTGCTGTTCAGATTTGCCAGAGTTTAGATCAATTTGCTAGTTTCTCAATCATAATCCACTCACACAATGTCATAGCAAAGTAAAGGTTTTATTTACATTCACAGCAAGTTATACTCCTTGGCCTATGAAGCACATAATCACGTCAGACCCAATTTAACTTGAATTAATCTTTATGGAAAGCACACATTGCCAGTGAAAGCTTGTCTTTAGTTCAAGAGCTCCCACAGCACAACTTAACTTGATGCTCCACTACTAATAAATGATTGTCCCTTCCTTCAGCTGCTGCACTCCCAATTCCCTTCTCCTTCGGTTTGAGAGATAGCCTTTGTGTCAACAATGCTTTCACAAGTGATGCTTCCCCAAAAGATCAGCCATGTGTACAAGACTCAAACTTTAGCTTTGTTATCATGTTTTTTCCCATGTCAAAAATGCCAGATGTTTTGCGGAGCCAGGGTCAACAAATTGAATCAGGCCCTTGCGAACAGGAAGACCTTATTTTAAGATGAAATTAAGGGGCAGATTTATGAGGTTTTTTGTGCAGGGCAGCGCAGCACGTCACCTTGCATGCGCTGATCTATGTCAAAGGGAAAGGTGAGGAATGCACTGTATTTACAGAATACAGCACATTCCTGTCCTTTCCCACTGTGCTGGAGCACAATGGGCTGCCTAGCCTCGACAAAGGCACCCCTGCACCATGGTGCAAGGGTGCCTGCATTACATTCATGATTGTTTTTGTGCAGGAAGAAGCACATTCCTGCACAGAAACAATCTTTAAGCCATAGTCCTCCTTCTATGTGTGTTGCAGAATGCAGCAGACATGGAAAGAGGAAGTAACGAGAAGAAATAGAGATATTTGCCCTTGTTATGCCTCTCCTGGGCAGGAGAAGGATTTTGGCGCATTCCCAAGTTTATCAGGCTTGGTAAATCTGGGAATGCATAAAAAACCATGGGAGTTGCGTGGGAACACTGAAGCAATGCCTATGGAATGCCTTCCCAGGTCAGAGTAACACAACATAGCGATTTACGCTGTGTTGCGTTATTTCAGAATTATGACGCCACGGAGGGCCACAAAAAGTGGTCTTGCATGGCTCCATAAATCTTACTTAGGACTTGCATCACTTGGCACAAAAGGACACAATAGGGCAAACTAAATATGCCCCTAAATGTCCAATAAAGAAAATGGAAGCACAGCTGATCCAGCATTAGGCACCATGTAGCGTAATTAGCCATATTAGCTGCCTCACCATAGAGAAAGACTTCGGCTTTAAGACAATGCTTGTTGCATGGTATGGGGACACCAAAAAGGGCAGGCCTGGTAAACAATGAACCTTCTACCCACTTCTGATGGGCCGACTCCCTGGCACTCCCTTCTATATTTAAGCACTGACTTCCTTTTAATCAATGCATGGATCGTGTGCAGAACTAATGCTTAGCAGCATTAACAAAGTCGAGAGGCATGTCCCCTTACACTGAATAGGTTGGATGGGATGAGCATGAAGATGGTTTGTGGGGGTCAAGTTCGGAATAATTTTGTGTGTAAATAGAGCATTGATATATGTTGGTAGACTTAAAAGAGAAGGCAAAGAGTTGAATTCTTACAGGAGGATCCAAACTCTCTTTTACGTTTGTGAGCAGGTGCACCCTGCCACCTATGTGAGCAGACTTGGTGCACTCTGATGGAAATTGTGACGTGTTACCTGATGTTCTCGCGTACGTGTATAGAACAGACACAACACCATTGACCTAGCCTGCCATCCTTATAATACAGTACTGTACTTTTAATGGAATAGTATGGCCTCTCGCCAGAAACGTTCCCAAATGTTTAGTAGTTAGGAGAATTGCCGTACTTTTAATGGGGCAGAACCCTCAGTTCTTAGCAAGCACTGGCCAAATGTAATGGAACAATTAGTAGAACTGTTGTAGTTCTATGGGACAGTTTATTTGCTTCTCGTCGGAGCTGTGAAGACTTTCATGGGATATTTGGGGCGGATCCAGCGTTTCTCATCAGAACTGCCAAGTTTTAAATGGATATTTCCAGAAATCCTAAGCATGGCTGTGGTACTTTTACGTAGACAGGACTTATATTTGTTTGTAACCTTAGCAACAACAACAAATGTTTGAATGAGTGTGAAGTATGACCTCTCCCTTCAAGTTTCTGGGCACGTAGTACGGTCGACACAAAGAATGATACCTGCAAGCTTTTCTTGCACACAACATACAGCATATGCACCATTTGTACTGACTGCTCTCCTAGACACAAAACAGGTACAGTAAGGGCATCAGCAGTGCGGAGATGTTGCATGCACAGAACAGGTATATAGCAGGAACCAGCAGTGCACGTGTTTCCATGCACAGAACAGGTATATCGCAGGTACCAGCAGTGCACGTGTTTCCATGCACAGAACAGGTATATAGCAGGTACCAGCAGTGTACGAATTTCCATACACAGTACAAGTATATTGCAGGTACTAGCAGTGCACATGTTTCCATGCACAGAGCAGGTATATCACAGACAACAGCATTGCACGTGTTTGCATGCACAGAACAGGTATATTGCAGGTACCAGCAGTGCACGTGTTTCCATGCACAGAGCAGGTATATCACAGATAACGGCATTGCATGTGCTTGCATGCACAGAACAGGTATATAGCAGATACCAGCAGTGCACGTGCTTTCATGCACAGAACAGGTATATAGCAGGTACCAGCAGTGCACGTGTTTAAAATGTACAGAACAGGTATATAACAGGTAACAGCAATGCACGTGCTAGCATACACAGAACAGGTATATCGCAGGTAGCAGCATTGCACGTGTTTGAATGCACAGAACAGGTATATCCCAGGTACTAGCAGTGCATGTGTTTCCATACACATAACAGGTATATGGCAGGTAACGGGTATATAGCAGGTACCAGCAGTGCATGTTTGCATGCACTGAACTGGTATATAACAGGTAACTGAAGTGCACGTGTTTCCATGCACAGAACAGGTATATCGCAGGGACCAGTGGTGCACGTTTGCATACACAGAACAGGTATATCGCAGGTACCAGTGGTGCACATTTGCATACACAGAACAGGTATATCGCAGGTACCAGCAGTGCACGTGTTTCCATGCACAGAACAGGTGTATCGCAGATACCAGCAGTGCACGTTGTTGCATGCACGGAACAGGTATGTCGCAGGTACCAGCAGTGCATGTTTCCACGCACAGAACAGGTATATCGCAGGTACCAGTGGTGCACATTTGCATACACAGAACAGGTATATCGCAGGTACCAGCAGTGCACGTGTTTCCATGCACAGAACAGGTGTATCGCAGATACCAGCAGTGCACGTTGTTCCATACACAGAACAGGTATATCGCAGGTGCCAGCGTGCACATTGTTGCATATACAGAACAGGTATGTAGCAGGTGTCAGCGTGCACATTGTTGCATGCACAGAACAGGTATATCGCAGGTAACAGAATTGCACGTGTTTGCATGCACAGAACAGGCACATAGGAATTACCAGCAGTGCACATGTTTGGATGCACAAAATAGGTATATTGCAGGTACCAGCAGTTCACATTGTTGCATACACAGAACAGGTATATAGCAGGTACCAGCAGTGCACGACTTTCCATGCACAGAACAGGTATATCGCAGGTACCAGCAGTGCACGTGTTTACATGCACAGAACCTGTATGTAGCAGCTACCAGCAGAACATGGGTTCTCATGCAAAGAACAGCTGTATCACAAGTACAAGCACTGCATGTGTTTGTATGCACAGAACAGGTATATAGCAGGAACCAGCAGTGCACGTCTTTCCATGCACAGAACAGGTATATCGCAGGTACCAGCAGTGCACGTTGTTGCATACACAGAACAGGTATATCGCAGGTACCAGCAGTGCACGTGTTTACATGCACAGAACAGGTATATTGCAGGTACCAGCAGTGCACATGTTTCCATGCACAGAGCAGGTATATCACAGATAACAGCATTGCACGTGTTTGCATGCACAGAACAGGTATATCGCAGGTACCAGCAGTGCACGTGTTTCCATGTACAGAGCAGGTATATCACAGATAACAGCATTGCACGTGTTTGCATGCACAGAACAGGTATATAGCAGATACCAGCAGTGCACGTGCTTACATGCACAGAACAGGTATATAGCAGGTACCAGCAGTGCATGTGTTTACATGTACAGAACAGGTATATCACAGGTAACAGCACTGCACGTGCTAGCATACACAGAACAGGTATATCTCAGGTAGCAGCATTGCACGTGTTTGAATGCACAGAACAAGTATATCACAGGTACTAGCAGTGCATGTGTTTCCATACACTTAACAGGTATATAGCAGGTAACGGGTATATAGCAGGTACCAGCAGTGCATGTTTGCATGCACAGAACTGGTATATAACAGGTACCTGAAGTGCACGTATTTCCATGCACAGAACAGGTATATCGCAGGGACCAGTGGTGCACGTTTGCATACACAGAACTGGTATATCGCAGGTGCCAGCGTGCACGTTGTTGCATGCACGGAACAGGTATGTCGCAGGTACCAGCAGTGCATGTTTCCATGCACAGAACAGGTATATCGCAGGTACCAGTGGTGCACGTTTGCATACACAGAACAGGTATATCGCAGGTACCAGCAGTGCACGTTTCCATGCACAGAACAGGTATATCGCAGATATCAGCAGTGCACGTTGTTCCATACACAGAACAGGTATATCGCAGGTGCCAGCGTGCACATTGTTGCATATACAGAACAGGTATGTTGCAGGTGTCAGCGTGGACATTGTTGCATGCACAGAACAGGTATATCGCAGGTAATAGAATTGCACGTGTTTGCATGCACAGAACAGGCACATAGGAGTTACCAGCAGTGCACATGTTTGGATGCACAAAATAGGTATATTGCAGGTACCAGCACTGCACGTGTATGCATGCACAGAACTGCTGTTTCACAGGTACCAGCAGTGCACATTGTTGCATACACAGAACAGGTATATAGCAGGTACCAGCAGTGCACGACTTTCCATGCACAGAACAGGTATATCGCAGGTACCAGCAGTGCACGTGTTTACATGCACAGAACAGGTATATAGCAGCTACCAGCAGAACATGGGTTCTCATGTAAAGAACAGCTGTATCACAAGTACAAGCACTGCATATGTTTGTATGCACAGAACAGGTATGTCGCAGGTACCAATAGTGTATGTTTGCATACACAGAACAGGTATTTTACAGGTGCCAACATGCACGTTGTTGCATACACAGAACAGGTATATCGCAGGTACCAGCAGTGCACGTGTTTACATGCACAGAACAGGTATATAGCAGCTACCAGCAGAACATGTGTTCTCATGCAAGAACAGCTGTATCACAAGTACAAGCACTGCACGTGTTTGTATGCACAGAACAGGTATATCGCAGGTACCATTAGTGCATGTTTGCATACACAGAACAGGTATTTTACAGGTGCCAACATGCACGTTGTTGCATACACAGAACAGGTATATTGCAGGTACCAGCAGTGCACGTGTTTACATGCACAGAACAGGTATATCACAGGTAACAGCACTGCACGTGCTAGCATACACAGAACAGGTATATCTCAGGTAGCAGCATTGCACGTGTTTGAATGCACAGAACAAGTATATCACAGGTACTAGCAGTGCATGTGTTTCCATACACTTAACAGGTATATAGCAGGTAACGGGTATATAGCAGGTACCAGCAGTGCATGTTTGCATGCACAGAACTGGTATATAACAGGTATCTGAAGTGCACTTATTTCCATGCACAGAACAGGTATATCGCAGGGACCAGTGGTGCACGTTTGCATACACAGAACTGGTATATCGCAGGTGCCAGCGTGCACGTTGTTGCATGCACGGAACAGGTATGTCGCAGGTACCAGCAGTGCATGTTTCCATGCACAGAACAGGTATATCGCAGGTACCAGTGGTGCACGTTTGCATACACAGAACAGGTATATCGCAGGTACCAGCAGTGCACGTTTCCATGCACAGAACAGGTATATCGCAGATACCAGCAGTGCACGTTGTTCCATACACAGAACAGGTATATCGCAGGTGCCAGCGTGCACATTGTTGCATATACAGAACAGGTATGTCGCAGGTGTCAGCGTGGACATTGTTGCATGCACAGAACAGGTATATCGCAGGTAATAGAATTGCACGTGTTTGCATGCACAGAACAGGCACATAGGAGTTACCAGCAGTGCACATGTTTGGATGCACAAAATAGGTATATTGCAGGTACCAGCACTGCACGTGTATGCATGCACAGAACTGCTGTTTCACAGGTACCAGCAGTGCACATTATTGCATACACAGAACAGGTATAAGGCAGGTACCAGCAGTGCACGACTTTCCATGCACAGAACAGGTATATCGCAGGTACCAGCAGTGCACGTGTTTACATGCACAGAACAGGTATATAGCAGCTACCAGCAGAACATGGGTTCTCATGTAAAGAACAGCTGTATCACAAGTACAAGCACTGCATATGTTTGTATGCACAGAACAGGTATGTCGCAGGTACCAATAGTGTATGTTTGCATACACAGAACAGGTATTTTACAGGTGCCAACATGCACGTTGTTGCATACACAGAACAGAGATATCGCAGGTACCAGAATTGCACGTTTGCATACACAGAACAGATACATAGCAAGTACCAGCAGTGCACGTGTTTGCATGTACAAAATAGGTATATTGCAGGTACCAGCACTGCACGTGTTTGCATGCACAGAACTGCTATTTCACAGGTACCAGCAGTGCACATTGTTGTATACACAGAACAGGTATATCGCAGGTACCAGCAGCGCACGTGTTCTCATGCAAAGAACAGCTGTATCATAGGTACCAGCAGTGCACGTGTTTGCATACACAGAGCAGGTATTTAGCAGGTACCAGTGGTGCACGTTGTTGCATGCACAGAGCAAGTATATCGCAGGTACCAGTGGTGCACGTGTTTGCATGCACAAAATAGATATATTGCAGGTACCAGCACTGCACGTGTTTGCATGCACAGAACAGCTGTGTCACAGGTACCAGCAGTACACATTGTTGCATGCACTGAACAGGTATATCAGAGGTACCAGTAGTGCACGTGTTTGCATAAATAAAATGCGTATGTCACAGGTACCAGCAGTGCACTCTTTGCTCAAATACTACAACGCAGGCAACTTTCCACACCCAACACGTATAGCACAGTCAGCAGCAGTGCAAGCTTCACCGACACAAGGGAAAGAAGCGGCACAGGCGGAAGATGTTCAAGCTTTCCTCACACACAAAGGACTGGCAGCTGCTGTGCACACACAAACAGCAAATATGGCGGAGGCATCTCACAGGCAGCACAGGTACAGCACAGGTACAGCAAGGGCAGTGGCACAGAGGAAAGCTCTCCATGGCTATGGAGGAGGAGAGGAGAGATGGAGGAGATGGGGGAGGGCAGTGAGAGGCATAGAGGAGACAGAGACTCACGGGGGCCACGGCTTGAGACAATCACAGAACCGACACTCTAAACAGTCCGGTAGGGGACCCCCTACAAGGACCCTACGATCGCAGCTGCGAGAACTGGAAAACTAGGCGTCTGAAATAGGAAGATGTTCCATGTGCAAATTAAGGTCATTCATTCGTGACCAACCACAACCTGAAAATCCGACAGCAGCTGGAAAGCTGAACCATAACGCAGCATTCAAAAGCAGACACGCGCATGTTTGCCGTAGGGACCCAACGACAACTGTGGCAGAGTTTGCCCCGCCAATTCCTAGAAAAAGTCCAGCAGCCAGTCTCTCCTGCTCATCTCCCCTGAGTTCCAAGCGCCACTTCCTGCTGCTTCTTCACTCCCAGCAGGCGGCGGGCCGTGCTGCTGAGGGCGGGTGTTTGACGGGAAAGTGGCGTAGGTGCTGGCGGGAAGCTCCTTGTTCATGCAACCTGGCCCGCTAGCAGCACTGCCAATCACATGCCTTTGGTGCAAAAGTGATGCAGTGCCTGAGACAGGGGCAAGTGCACAGCCAGGCTGCTGCAAGCACTGCTAGAAGCTGACTGGGACTGAAAGGGGTCACTGCAGGCCCTGCAAAAACCAGCCTCCTTGTCTCCTGTCCTGGGGGATGCGCCCCTTACTCCGTATGGCATTGCAGGCAGGCACTGCTACAATCAATCACATCACAAACATGTTTGCTGATACCCACCTCGGCGAGACCCTGTGCAACCCCCCATCATTTACTGGTAAACCTTAGTACTGTGATCCACTCTTCCCCTTTATAGTATTAGGATCGCGAACAGTGTAAGACCGTGGCAAGGTATGTCAGTCAGGCACTGGTAGCGTGCAAGAGCACAGTGGGAGGAGACCTCCAGATCCCTCCTTGTGCATAAGCACTTACTGTAATGTGCACTGCTACTAAATGGAAGAACTACTGACGGGAAATATATTGGAGGCAATAGGCTTAGGGGCTAATTTACAGTTTGGCGGACGGGTACCAGGATATGACGCACTTGTGATAGGCCTACCTGATAACCATATTTGTGAGGTACCCGTCCACCAAACTCTAACTCAGGTATTTTGTTGTCCTATTATTTAAGCAATGCTACCTGTTATGAATCTTTAATACAGGTATTAATGGGAAATCATCTGCGCGCGTGTATCAAAACATCGTGTGAACGTCGATAACAAACAGAACATTTTAAGAGTTCTCTTCTTTCCACCTCTGTGTGCAGGTCCTTGGCAGTAGTGTTCTACTTTCAAGGACAGAGCATCGAGTTCCTGCGTGAAAGTGCACTCTAAACCGATTAATTGCTAAAAAATGTAAATCCGTCTAAAGTTGGGGAATTGGTGCTGGGTGTTATATTTTTCTCTCAAATGTTACCTCCAGCTATGGCCATTACAGACACATTCAAACGTGAAAGATGGACATACACTGTTCAGACAATTATGTTCAGCATGTTCTCAAGAGACGGGTACTTAAATCGCTAGCCAGTCAAGGAGTGAGAGGAGCGAATGATAGTAACCCTCACTGAAAATGACTGTGGGTAGCCTCACAACTGAGACCCCGCACAATTTGTTCACTACCTGCCCTTTGTTGCTGGCCTACGGATTTGCTACAAGGTCACTTTCAGGACACATTGGACGTCATCGGACGCTCGCCGCCCAATATCGTATATATTTGTATACAGCACAGGAAACACGCGCAGTGCACTAGATAACACTTTAATTAAATTAACTCTTAAGGAGCGCTCGATTTTCTCAAATATAATAATAGGTAATCGGTAATTGATACTGAAAGTTCATAATTAATTTAAAAAAAAAGTGACATCTTCGAGCTCTGGGTCTAATGAGAACGAAGACATTTGTATTTGATGTCTAGGGAGAAAGCTACCCTTCCTATTGGCTGTATTGAATACCAACTATGTGAATATGTCCGCCCTCAGGAAGTGCAAGAGATAAACCCACCTGCGCACTGTTGTATTAAGTCGTGTATGCTATGTTCCCCTTTTCAGATGTACCAAGCCTTCTCAATGTCACACTAATAACTGAAAGTTTTTGTTTAGCATTTGTTATCGCATTTATAGCCATTTCGTAGCATGATAAATAACCAATTTTGTTATAAACCAACTCACCGTCCTCAAATAGGAACACCAGAAAGACGGACGGCTAAGCCAGTCCGCTGAGGGACCGAGCATTTCGCCCAGGCTGCACATACATTTCTACAGTAAGCATTTAGCTGAATTGGTCACATGGGTTTGGCGCTGTGACAAGGTACCGTATGCAGCCACATAGGTCGTCTCGGACTAGGCAGCACCGAACTGGCCCCCATTAAACATGGCCCCATCTGCAAAATACATAGGTGCTTCGGGTGCCATAAAATCTTAGGTCCAGAGCTCGCTGATCGCGTTGACCAATTGTAGGAATGTTTCTAAAAATAAAGGTCGCTTGGTTGAATCCTTGTCGGGTAACCCAGTCTCCCATCCTTCTGAAGTCGATACAATTAATACCCTTGAGATGGGTAAATAAACACATGGTTCGTACGGTGAATCATATAAATGCGACAATCGTTATTTTCCCGTGATAATTTGAATATAATCGATATAAGATAATAATTCATAAAGAACTCAAGCGAAAAAATAACGAAAACACTGACCTGAAATTGCAAAATCACACCTGAAGCACTAAGAGGGAAATTCCCTTGAAAGAGCCGCAAGGAGTTTACCTCAGTTTACTTCAGTCATATTAGTGATGCAGAGAGACAAGCAAAGGGTGCCGAAGCCCGGGAAGCTTTCCAGCTCCCTGAAGAATGAAAGCAAAGACAGCACTCACCACAAGCGTGCAGCCGAGGAGCCTGCTCATTGTGGTCTGAAGGGAAACCTCTGGAGCTGGAAGGACAGTCACTCTCCGCTGGCAGGCTTCTAACGTCCCCCCAAATTACAGAGGGCAGGTTATATATAGCCCCGGAGCAGGGAGGCTTGGCTCGCCTTTACTCACTCTTTCCCTTTCGTGATGAAACCTTTCAGGAACCTGTTAAAATGTGACGTCTTTAACTCCTTCGGGGCTGAAGCTGGCAGGCGCGCGCACGGAGTCGGGCACGAGCGGGGCGTGAGGGGCCATCGCCAGCGCGTGGCATGCCTGGCTGAATGCTGGCACCGCTGTAAGTGGGTTTCCAGGGTAGCCCGGACTCCTGGAACTGAAATTTAAGAACTCTCTGGTGTGCGTAAGAAGCGCGCGCTTTACAAAGAGAGGGCTTCTGAAAACAAGTTAATTTCCAAGCTGTATCCCACGCACCCTGAAAAGAACTGCCAGCTTGAAAAAACGTATCCAACAACAGCGTCTCTGAAGATACTGACTGAAATGCCTCATACAATTTATTTACCATAGGATGAGCCGTTCGAATGACAGTAACAATCCTCGACTCCCTTGGAAACAACCACAGACACCCTGACATAATGTAACAAGCATTTGCAATGCAATAGGTCTCCCATTTTTTTGAGTTAGAGGTATTTTGGTCCGTCCTGCATCATAATTTTGTCTTTTCCTGCCCTATAATTCCAGTGCCCCAGCAGTTAACTAAAGCACGTCCATTTACCTTCTTCCTCTATCTTAAAACATATACAATTATCATATAAACCGTTATCAGAAATAAACTTTTGTCATTAGAGTGTAATGTTTAAAACACCATAACAAAAATATAATTTGGGGCGGATTGGAGGGTGAAAGGAAAGAGGGACTCAGGAGTAGAGATGGAGAGGACAAGTGGCGTAGTAACAGTGTCATGGGCCCTGCAGTAAGAAAAGAAAATGGTTGACTGCAATTTCAGTAGGAAAATACAGCAGTAATTAGAGTTGAGTGAGGCCTGTTCGTCTCTGGGTCCCGGTGCCACTGCACCTACTGGTCCATTGATAACTAGTCCCCAGGAGAGAAAGCGGATGGGGCAGAAAAAGAGAAGCAAAAGGAATACAACAGACAAAGGGAAGAAAGAGAAGGGGGTGCAAAGAAATAAAAGAAAGAAGAGAAAGAAAAAGTGAGAAAATGAAAACACAACTGAGAAGAAGAGCAAACGTGAGACAAAAAAAAGGGAAGGAAGCTAGCGATCTAAAGATGGAGAGGTAAAAATAATGAAAGAAGTGTGAAAAGAAAGAGAAAAATGAACATTAGAGAAACAGAGAGATGGTGAGAGAAACAAGCAGTGAAAGAACCAAGGCATGTATGTACTGACGCATTTCCCACTGACACAGAATGGGAAAACCACTTGGACACTTTGTCCCGACAAGTTACTTATGGCTTTCACACACAGACAGGATATAGAGATATTTTTAGTAAAATGTGAATTGACAGATAAAGATAAGAAAAACACCAGAGAAAGGAAGGAAGAAAGATCTAAAAAAATAAAATAAAAGGACACATACTGAGTCAAAGGAAAGAGCAATTAAGAGAGGAACGAAACAAGGAAATAAATAACCAAGTTTTTGCAAGTTTGAAAGAGGAAGTAGCAAGAGGGAAATACAAAAGGGAGAGGAGTAGAACTAAACAGTTGAAAGAAAGAGCGGACCTGTTAATGTGTGGATTTTAAGAGCTGTAAGAGAAAAGTGGGGGAGAAGAAAACATTGAGAGTAAACAGAGTAAAGGAAAGGAGGAGTGAGAGAGGTGAAACAGACCCTCCCTAATAAAGATGGCAGCTAAGAATACATTTAATTGGCTCCCCATGACCTCAAACAGACGTCAGAGTGTGGAACAGCAGGGGACAGTGCAGAATAGCAGGAGGTGCATTAGCAGTGTTGTATGTGAACCGCAATACAGCAATATTGGGGTGCTTCATATTCAGGATAGGGAGTATAGACAGAGCTATGTCCCGGCCCAGTGCTGGAATAACAAAAAGGCAGTGGGTAAGGAATGAGAAACGGAGCGCCTTGTAATTCCTGGTATTGGAATAATAGGGCGCTTGAGGTTAGGGTTGAGGTGCACTGACAGAGTTGTGTGGGCTGTGGTACCGGAATAGTAAAAGGCACACAAGGTCAGAAGTGAGCTATGTGTGGAACCCAGGAGTGGCATGCCAGTGTTGCAGAGTGTTAGCCTGGAGGTGCCCTGGTGAAGCTGCAAGTGGGGCCCAGTATGGCAGTGGCATAACCTCTGAGCCACAGAAGCGAGGAGTCCTGAAGGGTGTGTGTGCGCCTTAGTACTGAGAAGAAATGTGCTCTGAATGTTAGAATTGATGGATTCTTGTGGAGCTGTGGTGGTTCCCATCAACAGTGGCATTGGATGTTAGACTTGAGGTGCACTGGCTGAGCTGTGTTTTGCTCTTTTGGTCCAGTATTGGCTTGACAGTGGGACCGAATATTAGAATTGAGCTGCTGTAAAAGAAGTGTATGTGAGCGGGGTCCCAGTATAGGAAAGGAGCTGACCTCACCGGGTTAGAACTGAGGTGCACTGATGGAGCTGTGCCTGAGGCCCTAGTTCTGGAACAGCAGAGTAAACTGACTGTAAGAACTGAGGTGCTCTGGCAGGCAGTATGTGTGGGGTTCTGGCACGGGCACAGCTGAAGGCTTGGAGTGTGTGAACTGAGGTGCACTAATGGAGGTGCGCCCGAGGTCCTAGTACTGAAACATCAGAGTGCACTGACTGTAGGAACTAAGGTGCTCTGACAGATGGCGTGTGTGGGGTTCTGGCATGGCTGAAGTCTTGGAGTCTGTGAATTGAGGTGCACTGATGGACATGTGTCTGAGGTCCCAATACCGGAAAAACAGAGTGTATTGGCTGTAAGTACTGCAGTACTGTGACGGATGGCATGTGTGGGGTTTTGGCACAGGCACGGCTGAGGAGCTTAGAGCGTGTGAACTGAGGTACACTGATAGAGCTATGCCGGAGGTCCCAGTACTGGAACAGCAGTGTGTACTGACTGTAAGAACTGAGGTGCTCTGTCAGATAGCATGTGTGGGGTTGTGGCACGACTGAAAGGCTTGGAGTGTGTGAACTGAGGTGAACTGATGGAGCTGTGCCTGAGGTCCCCGTACTGGAACAGCAGAGTGTATGGACTGTAAGAACTGAGCTGCTCTGGGAGACAGCGTATGTGGGGTTTCTGGAAGTGGCACAGCTGAGGGCTTGGAGTGTATGAACTGCAGTGCACTGATGGAGCTGCACCCAAGGTCCAAGTACTGGAGAAGCAGAGTGTACAGACTGCAAGAACTGCAATGCTATGGCAGACAGCATATGTGGGGTTCCTGGCACTGGCATGGCTGAGGGCTTGGAGTGTGTGAACTGTGGTGCACTGATAGAGTTGCGCCCGAGGTCCCAGTACTGGAGCAGCAGAGTGTACTGGCTGCAAGAACTGCGGTGCTCTTGCAGACATGGTGTGTGGGGTTCATAGCACTGGAACAGCAGAGGGCTTAAAGTGTGTGAACTGTGGTGCACTGATGGAGCTGTGCCTGAGGTCCCAGTACTGGAGCAGCAGAGTGTACTGACTGCAAGAACTGCGGTGCTCTGACAGACATCATGTGTGGTGTTCATAGCACTGGCACGGCTGAGGGCTCGGAATGTGTGAACTGTGGTGCACTAATGGAGCTGCGCCCGAGGTCCCAGTACTGGAGCAGCATAGTGAACTAACTGCAAGAACTGAGGTCCTCTGGCAGACAGCATGTGTGGGGTTCCTGCCATTGGCACGGCTGAGGGCTTGGATTGTGTGAACTGAGGTGGATTGATGGAGCTGCAAGTGTGATCACAGTATGGAGTAGAAGTGGGCACTGTCTCTAAGGATTGTGGACCTTGATAGAGCTGGGTGCCTAGGCTATAAGCAATTATAAGCAATCCTTCGCTCTTGCTCTCAGCACACAGACAGGCACACTTGATAAAGAAAATCCAAGCCAAGGAAGGGTGGGAGCCAGACAGCTAAGAGAGGGTGCAGACAGCCCAGAAGGACCAAATGTGACCAAGATAACAGCCTCATTTATAGTCTTGTTTA
The DNA here is from genome assembly GCF_031143425.1 of Pleurodeles waltl. NCBI lineage: Eukaryota > Metazoa > Chordata > Amphibia > Caudata > Salamandridae > Pleurodeles > Pleurodeles waltl. Next base: position 971,068,776 of record NC_090439.1, read on the forward strand.
CAGCTAAGCTCAGATGAAGAATGCTCTCCAAATGAAAAGCAAAGCTTCCCTGGACAGAAGCAGGAAACAAAGTAAAAAAAAAAGTTCCCTACAGACCAGATAAAGACGACAAAGTGTAAGTGTACAGTAGTTGGTCCCTGCTCCCACAAAGAAGGCGGGACAAAGAGGCATGACTGATCACTAGCAAGCAAGGATTTTTAAATGACACTGAAACTAACAAATGAAATAGCTTGAAGCCCACAGAAGAAGTATACTTAATAGTTTACAAGAGGCCGTATGCCTACGCTCAACCTAAAAAGGGAGAACAAACCTTGGTACAAGTGTAAAAGAGTTAGTAAGTCACGTGAGGAAAATGAACAGAAAAGAACCCTGCAAAAAAACACATAATTTGTTTCTTGCACGGTGGAGATACTACTGCATATTCCTTATGTATGGTACTGAGTTGTGTTGTGATGATAGTACTTTACTTTTTCTTAAATGAAAAGTTGGGCTGCGCATCCACTTGTTGTGTCTGTTATTTGACTGCTTGAGTTCTGAGGCCACCGTTCCTTCCCCCACACACACTTCATTCCATAAACTGCTCACTACCATGATAGTCATGCAGCAGAGGTGTCATTGTCCCAGCTTGCAAATGCAAATAAGAAGAGACCCCAGGATACCAGAGGAAAAAGACCCAAACTCACATGGTTGTGGCCCAGAAGCCATGCCCTGTCCCCACCCTATTCTTGCACCTGTCCTTTGTCCCTTATATGCACTGCCAAAGCACGTTGAAGTTTCAATCAGTGAAAGACATCTTCTACAATGGTCTCCCAATTCTATTCATGAAGGGCTGTTGTCCAATAATAAGGTGTAATCAGTGGTCTTTAGGAGCTCTCTTCTGAAGAAACTCAGAATGTCTCCTGACATCCTGCCTTTTTGGAAGGACTGAAGACCCTCCTATTCAACAGATATCGAAGCAAGATCTGACTGTCTCTGACATTCTTACTCCCAGTAATGTGGGACTTTAAACTTCTTTGTTATTTATCGAATAACCGTATGCACCACAGGTTTTAATACCATCCCTCTGCCTTTCTCCCGCTCCAATTTGATTCTATGTTTGGAGCCACAAGCCTTTCATTCTTCTCTTCTGCTCGCCTAGATTTAAACCCACTCTTTGTGTTTGCTGAAATGCAATTGTACTTTGTAAAGATATTGTGTATATGCAACTACAGCTTTCTGTAACGTGATCGTATAACTTACGGGGCTGTGGCACTATAGAAAAATACACAAATAAAACAATAAATGCATTCTTTAGGTACCCTGTACAGATTGTTTGAAAGTTTGTACTGGTATTTCGAGTGTAAAATCACATTATAGAGAGATGCTCTACTTATCAACAATAAAGGGTGAGGTCTCCAGTCTTGGGCATCTTGTCTAAAGGCCCCTTAGAACTACAGCCAAAATTTTGTTAATGAACTAACTTTTTAAATCTCATATAAGGTACATGTTCATAGAGCAGAATCCATTAATTTCTATTCTAACGAGGTTCTAAAATATGGCTGATGGCACCACTTAATCAGGGAAAATAACAAAGATTTAGACCAGTTGATAATAAATCCTGAGCATTTCACAGATATTTGTAAGATGCTGAGCACGCTAGCAACATACATCTCCACATCAGCGACATGAGGTCGTCTGTTGGTAAGTACTTTGGCTAATATTTTCATCTCTACATTGAGCAGTGATATAGACCAGTATGAATTAATGTTCGATTTTGGCTTTTCCTCCCCGTGAGTTAGTACCACTGTTGCCTAGTACAGGACACAGGACAGCTAACCCTTTTTAAGATTGAACAAGCGAAGGGCATCTTCAGATACCTTGCTCACCACTCATATAATCATTTTAGTGTATGATATTTTAGAACCCAGTGATTTCCCAGTCCGTGGTTGAATAATCGCCTTTTTCATTTTCTCCCTCCTAGTTCTCTTTTTAGCAGTTCACTATTGTGTCCTGAATCTTCAGGTAGGCTAACTTCATCGAGCAATGGTTCCCATACTATTTCATTTAGACATGATCCTGAGACATGAATGGAGAAGAAATAGGGAGTGAAGGTTTGAGATAGGAATTTATTCTTCTGATATCTTTCACCACTATCACTCGGTTATATTAATGCATCTATCTTCCTCATCACATCTGCTAAGTCAATTAAATTCATATAGTTGAGCCACTCTTGCATGAAAGACTAGTTGATTCCTCTGTTCATGAGGAGAAACTGAGGGGCTGATTTCGACTTTGGCGGTCCAACTGCCTGACCGCCAATATGGTATGCCAAGCCGGCGGCCTCTCCACTGCCATATTATGATGTTCCTGTCGGGCAGAATGGCGGAGACAGTGCGGCATTGGCTTCAGCTCGAAGGGAGAACCAAGGACAATGCCGCTGCACTGATTGCACCGCCGGCACAGTCAGAATGCGCACTGTTGCCATTGCAGGCAGTGAGCATTCCAACTGTGCTGACGGGGGGGGCTCTGCACTGCCCATGAAATGGGCATGGGTGGTGCAGTATTCCCACCATGAAAAGGCCTGCAGAAAGGGAAGTTGTGATCAGCACGGCGGTGTCGACATAGGCACCACCGTGCTTGACAATGCCTTTCCCCACAGTCAATGCATCGGGATCCATGATCCTGGTGGTGCCAGTGGTCTTGTGGTGGTCTGACTGCCAGCATCCAAATCTGGCAGTCGGACCACCAAGCATGCGGCAGCCGGACCGCCACCTTGGTAAAGTAGTCTAAGGATTGCCGTACTCGGAATCAGACCCTCAGTCTTTGTTTTGTTGAGTTTCAGATACGATGCAGAAATTCAGGTTTCAATACCATCCAGGCAGGATCTGTGTTTAAAGATGTTGTTAAACAACAAAAATGTTACGTTTATTTGGATGTTGTCAATATATTTAAGGAAAGTATTGTTTTCATGGTCAGTCGTACTCCCAAAGGAACAGATTTTAAAAGCTATTGGTCATCCACTTGAATGAATGGAAAGTTTACAGAATGGAAATTTCAAGTAAAGTGTGCTGTTCGATAGTATCAACAGCTGCTGACAAGACAAGTAGCACAAAGCATCATGCATCACCATTATCAGAGCAATCATTGGTGGAATGCCACCTATTACCAGTGAGGTAGTGGTCTTCTCACTACAATGGCGGTGAAAGCCAATACATAAAGTTCCCCATGGGCGCAATAGGCTTGTGTGTCCACTCTCTTGAGCACTTTGGTAATACAGAAGACGCTACAGATGCTTGTGTAGCCCCTTCTGTAACACAGATGGAGACAGCACACATAAAGCATTGGCACTAACCTGAAGGGGCATTACTCCATATGCGTAGGGGTGTTGCCCCATGTACATGAACGAAATACTTAGCCTCAACGCCTGTGCCGTAATATGAGCATAGGCACAGAGGCAAAGAGGTGGTGCACAGTCAGTGCACCCCGCAAGGTTGTCTTGTGGAGGAGGTGAAAGGGACTAATAAACCTTCCTTAGACATCCACTTGCAGTGACTGATTGCATCCCCTTGCAGGGGAATCTCTATCCGCCTTGAACGTACAGCCCTGGTGCTGACTGTACTGAGAAAGATGGACCAGCTACTTTAAGCAGCAGTTCCGCCTTTCACTAATGTGCCACCCCCAAGGCAGTGTGTTTATCAGTAATTGGGCACATTGTCTCTGTTTGTGCCCAGTACAACATAGTAAACAGTGCACCGTGGTGCAGACAAGGGTAGTGCCCCCCTTAGTGTACTATAACTGTTAGAAATGGGATCTTTGTTTGGAAGTCAGGTTACCCCCTGTCCAAGTAAGGACCCTCACTCTGGTCAGGGTAAGCCACACACAATCCAAATTATCCTGTGCCCACCCTGTGGTAGCTTGGCACTGAGCAGTCAGGCTTAACTTAGAAGGCAATGTGTAAAGTATTTGTGCAATAAATCATGCAATAACACAGTATAACACCACAAAAATACACCACACAGTGTTTAGAAAAATATATAATACTTATCTGGTTAAATGCAGGTCAAAACGATTAAGATTTAATAAGTACACTTTGAGTTATCACTGTAGGAAATGATAAAAGAAGTCTTTAGTATTTAAAAAGCAACAAATGTCTCTTGCAAGCTTCTGGCGCATAGACTGGGATCCCCTTCGGGTTGCAGGGTTTTTGGACGCCCCGGGGATGATGCATTGAAATCCTGTGCGTGCAGGACAAAGTCACAGGAGCTGCGTCGATCCGATGGGCGATGCATGTAAATTTCTGCTGCATGGCTAGCGCTTGCGCCGATTCCTCTCACAAAGCCGGGCTGCGTCGTTCCGGCTCAGCTATGCATCGATTCCGTGGCAACACTGGTGCTGCGTCGATCTCCACTTCGGGGAGCCAGGCAGCGTCGTTCTGGTTCGGCGTGCAGTGATTTTCTCACGCAATGCAGGCTGTGCGTCTAAGTTTTGCTGCACAAGGAGTTCTTTTGCAGGATGAAGTCTTTTTGGTCTTGAGACTTCAAAGAACAGGCGGCAAGCTCTATCTAAGCCCTTTGAGAGCACTTCTCAGCAGAGCCAGAGGACAGCAAGGCAGCAGGGCAACTGTAGGGAAGCAGTCCTTTGCAGAAAAGCAGTCAGGTGAGTCCTTTGGGCAGCCAGGCAGTTCCTCCTGGCAAGTTGCAAGTTCTGGTTCAGGGATTCTTATCCAGTGGTATCTTGTCCAGAAGTGTCTGAATTGGTAGGGTCAGAGACCCTGTTTAAATACCCAAATGTACCTTTGAAGTGGGGGAGACTTCAAAGAGTAGCTTAGAAGTGCACAAAGTCTCCTTTCAGTTCCATCCTGTCTGCAAGGGTCCCAGTAGGGGGTATGGTAGTCCTTTGTGTGAGGGCAGGCCCTCCACCCTCCCAGCCCAGGAAGACCCATTCAAAATGCAGATGTATGCAAGTGAGGCTGAGTATCCTGTGTTTGGGGTTTGTCTGAGTGGAATGCACAAGGGAGCTGTCAACCAACCCAGCCAGACGTGGATTGTAAGGCACGGAAGGATTTAAGTGCAGAGAAATGCTCACTTTCTGAAAGGGGCATTTCTAAAATAGTAATATTAAATCTAACTTCACCAGTCAGCATAATTTTGCATTACCATTCTGGCCATACTAAGTATGACCTTGTTATTCCTTTCAGATCAGAATCTACCACTCAAACAGTATATGAGGGTAGCCCTAATGTTAGCCTATGAAAGAAGCAGGTCTCACAGCAGTATAAAAATGAATTTAGGAGTTTTACACTACCAGGACATATAAACTGCACAGGTACATGCCCTGCCTTTTATCTACATAGCACCCTGCCCTATGGGTTATCTAGGGCCTACCTTAGGGGTGACCTATATGTAGAAAAAGGGGAATTTAAGGCTTGGCAAGTACTTTTAAATGCCAAGTCGAAGTAGCAGTGAAACTGCACACACAACCCTTGCAATGGCAGGCCTGAGGCATGGTTAAGAGGCTACTTATGTGGGTGGCACAATCAGTGCTGCAGGCCCACTAGTAGCATTTAATCTACAGGCCCTGGGCACATATAGTGCACTTTACTGGGGTCTTGCAAGTAGATTAAATAAGCCAATTGGGTATAAACCAATGTCAGCATGTTTTAAGGGAGAGAGCATATGCACTTTAGCACTGATTAGCAGTGGTAAAGTGTGCAGAGTCCTAAAACCAGTAAAAAACAGTGTCCAAAAAGTGGAGGGAGGCAGGCAAAAAGTTAGGTGTGACCACCGTAAGACTGTCAGGTCTAACAATAACTCTAGATTAGTATGTTTAGAGGAGCTTCTAAACATTAAGGTGGTCTTGCAGCTGGTTGATTAGTTCCCTTTTAAGACTTTTCCCTCAAAGGAAAAGCATGTGAGTTGGTCAAGGGTTGTGGGTGGAGGGGGGATTGTAGAACTAATTTGGGCATAGGTTATATTTTTTCAAAGAGATGGAACTTCAATGCTCTTCAAGGATGAGGAGAAACTGTCAGTAAGAAGAGAGGTGTTGATAATTTCCAACATGAAGGTAAGAGTCACAGGAGGCAGGGAATTAATGAAAGGTGTGGGTAAGGAGGTCACCATCGTAGGTGATTGCTTTTAGAGAATGCAGGATGACAATCAAGGTCTGTCTTTTCAGAGGGTTGATGGAGTGCTGTTAGAAATGGGGTCTCTAGTTGGCAGTCAGTTTACACCCTGTCCAAGTAGGGACTCTATCTAGTCAGGGTAAGAGAGTCACACTCCTAAAATAACCCCTGCTCACCATCTTGGTAGCTTGGCATGAGCAGTCAGGCTAATCTCAGAAGCAGTGTGCTAAGTATTTGTACTTACACGCACACAGTAACATAATGAAAACACTACAAATGGACACCACACCAGTTTAGAAAAACAGTCAATATTTATCTAAGTAAAACAAGGCCAAAACAACAAAAATCCAACATACACAAGCAAAGATATGAATTCTTAGAAATTAAGGGCCACATGTACGAAATTCAGGTTTTGCGACTCGCAAATTGTGAGTCATAGCGACTCGCAATTTGTGAGTCGCAAAACCTGATGTACAACAGTGTCAATGACACTGTTTGCGATTCCCAATGGGGTCGCAAATGACCTCCTTCATGAATATTCATGAGGTAGGTTGCAATTTGCAACCCCATTGGGAATGGCCGCCCTCACAGGGATGGTGGCCTGCTGGAGACAGCAGACCACTATGTCTGTGACTGCTTTTAAAAAAAGCAGTTTTAAAAATTTTTTTAGCCCATTTTCCTTAAATGAAAACGAGATGCATTTCAAAATCAAAAAATGAAGTTTTCTTTTCATTTTTCCAGAGCAGACAGTGGTCCGCGGGACCACTGCCTGCTCTGAAAAATTATTTTTGCTGCCATTCACAAAGGGGAAGAGGTCCCATGGGAACCCCTTCCCGTTTGCGAATGGGTTAGCACCAGTTTGAAACTGGTGCTAACTGCGATCGTTTTGCGACTGCATTCACGGTCACAAAACAATCATACATACCAACTGGATTCGGTATTAGGAAGGGACACCCTTGTCACGCCCCTTCCTAATACCGAATCGCAAAACCCAAACTGCGATTTGGTAGCAAGTTACTGAATCGCAGTTTGGGCTTTGTACATCCCAAATCGCATTTTTCAAGTCGCAAACGGCTCGATTCTGACTGGTGCTATAACCGCGTTGTGACGGAGTCGTTCCCAACAGTCCAACGCCAATCCAGAGGGAATGTGGTGCTGGTAACGGAGTCGCATGGACACCAGGCATAGTACCTTAGAAATGAGGAAGAGTCAAAGATGTGGCACGCAGTCGGGGAAGTGAGGTTTCGCTGGAGTCGGTGAGGCATCAGTTCCGTACTGATACCAGGGAAGTGAGTCATCAGTTCCTTACTGCTACGCAGAGGAGGTGAGGAGTCGGTTCCTTACAGGGGCAGCAGAGGTGAGGCAGCATCAGTGGCTAGACGGTTGTTCCCTATGATCAGGCGGGGTCAATGAGTCCAGCGGGTCAACGAGATGAGGTGACTTTGCAGTGTTGTGGTCACACCCTGGGGCCACAGGTGCTGCAGCGAAGTCGGGTGTCATGGACGTCAGTGACACAGGACCCACAATGTTGCAGGACTTAGGAGGTGCTGCAGTGGCGTTGGGCCTGTGGTGTCAGTCGCGGTCATCGCACTTCAGTGAGGACCACAGCCTCGGGTGCAGGCAATGACGTGGAGTTGGGCAGCAATGCCAGTTCTCAAGTCGTCCGAGTCGATGTGCCTGTTTGTTATTGATTTATGCCAGATTTCACTACCAAGGGCCCAGGAACTGGATTGGCCATCTCTTGGCAAGTCAGAGTCCTCAGCAAGAGAACCCAGATGCTGGCAGGTGAAGTCTTTGATGTCCCTGAGACTTCTTAACAGGAGGCAAGCTCTTGGAGAAACTTCACAAGCAGAATACACAGCAAAATCCAGTCTTTGTCCTCTCCAAAGCAGAAGCAGCAACTACAGGCCAACCCAGCAAAGCACACACAGAAAAGGGGCAGTACTCCTCCTCGCAGCTCTTCAGCTTTTCTCCTTGGGAGAGTCTCTTCTTCATCCAGATTTGTTCTAAAATTCTGGGGTTTTGGGTCCAATACTTATACTCATTTCTGCCTTTTGAAGTAGGCAAACTCCAAAGGAAAGTCTTTGTAGTTCACAATACCCCGCCTTTCCTGCCATGGTCCCAGACACACTGTTGGGGTTTGGAGACTGCATTGTGTAAGGACAGGCGCAGTCCTATTCAGGTGCAAGTGTCAGCTCCTCCCACCACTCTAGCCGAGGAAGACCCATCAGGATATGCAGGGCACACATCAGCTCCCTCTGTGTGACTTTCTAGAGTGTATTTAAAACCAGCACAACTGTCATCCTAACCCAGATGAGTATTCCATAGCCAGGCAGAGGCACGGAATGGTCAAGCAAGAAAATGCCCACTTTCTAAAAGTGGCATTTTCAAACACGCAATTTAAAAACCACCTTCACTAAAAGATGAATTTTTAAATTGTGAGTTCAGAGATCCCAAACTCCAAATCTCTATCTGCTCTCAATGCTAAATTGCACTTAAGAGATTTCAAGGCAATCCCCATGTTAACCTATCGCAAAGATAGGCTTTGCACTAATGAAAACCGAGTTTGGCAGTATTTCACTATCAGGACATGTAAAACACATTACTACATGTCCTACTTTTTAAATACACTGCCCCTGTCCATGGGCTACCTTGGGCCTAGCTCAGGGATGTCTTACATGTACTAAAAGGGAAGGTTTGGGCCTGGCAAGTGGGTGCACTTGTCAGGTTGACATGGCAGTTTTAAACTGCACACACAGACACTGCAATGGAAGGTCTGAGACATGGGCTACTCTTGTGGGTGGCACAATCAGTGCTGCTGGCCTGCTAATAGCATTTGATATACAGGCCCTGGGCTCACATGACGCACTATATTAGGGACTTACTAGTAAGTCAAATATGCCAATCATAATCATAATTTACACAGGGAGCTCTTGCACTTTAGCACTGATCAGCAGTGGTAAAGTGCCCAGAGTACAAAAAACAGCAAAAACCAAATCCAGCTCACAGTCCAAAATACAAGAGGTAGAGGCAAAAAGACAGGGGAAGTCACGCCAAGGATGCCAAGTCTAACAAGTGCCATGCAGGGCTAAGTAGGGGGGTTTGTGAGGTTTTTGTGAGGTTTTTTAGCATGGCTGACAGAGTTGCCAATGTGGAGTCTGATTGTGCCAATTCATTAATAAACTACTAATTCAAACTTCTCACCATGCGTTCTAAGGCCTGCATAAAAATGGCCCTGCATACCTTAACAGTGGCATCTGCTTCCCGACACCTCCACTCATTCAGATACCTCCATGTACACATTTCATGCAAATGAAAAACCAGATACTTCTCCTGCATTGTTCCTAAAGTGTGGAACGACCAGCAGCTACATATAAGAGCCTCCTTTCTTCTTCTTGATTTCCACAAGCAGTTGAACACCTGGCTTTTTGAGTAATCCACTAAGTCTTAGGTTTGGCTAGACACCCACCTTCTCAGCTTCAGGATAACATCCAAGTGATAGCTCACTCTACAAACTTGCACAACATAACTCATTTGTGTTAACTGATTTCTCCACCAAATAAGGGGAATTGAAAGGGTGTTGAAGCATTGTTTGACAGATTTTAAACAATCCTTATTTTTCTTTAGGATGGTTTCTAAGTAGTAATTAGTTTCAATATTTTTGGTGATGCTGTTTGGTATTTTGAAGATGGTTACAGTCAGCTTGGGATTTGCATTTCTCATGTCTACAATATTTCTTTTGTGACCATGTCATTCCTTGCTACACCATATTGTACAGAGCTTACGTTTGACCTTTTCAAATGCACCTGGGCATAGGTGCCCAACAGGGCCTGGAGGTCACTTTCAGTGTGTGGAGGAATAGGTATCAGGGTTAGAGGGCATAGTGGAAGCAAGTGAGATCGGATTTCAGGTGAGATTGTGTTATGGGAGGTCCTCAAATTACCAATTCATTTGGATGTCAGTTGTCAGAAGGGATAGGACAGCAATATGGACAGCAATACCCACATGGTTAGACCAGTTTAGGGGGGCTGATCTTGACAGGTTAAACATGGCAAGCCTGAGACAATCAGGTCAAGGTTTTTGCCCCGTGAATGTTTTGTACTGTTAATGTGAGATGGGAATTTGACCGGAACAAGGATGTTGAGGAGGGAACATGTCAAGCCTCATGGTATGGTCCCACTGGAGGTTAAAATCACCAAAGTGCATATTGCGAGAACGAGAGCCTCAGGCTGAACAGATAAAATCACAGAAGTAATTAATTAATTGTTGGATGCATCCAGGAGTGTGATAAATGAGATAAAAGGTGGTGGACAAGATGGTTGTGAGCATTATTTTGTCAGAATGGTCTTTAAAGGAGCAAAAGGAAATTGTCCAGACCCATAACCGGGATGGAAATTCTGCGGATAATGGTCAGGGGTAAGTGTGGAAGAGAGCCAGTTCTCTGTAATGAGGGGAATATGAGTATTGGTATGAATGATCAGTTCACCAGAATCAGATGCATCCCAGTATTGAGAGAGTGTAATTGAGTATTAAAGAGAGGACGAGAGTGACTGGAGTGGTAGTGTGTGCCTGTTGGGTGGGTTTGGCAGGTATGTTTGATGGGATAAGGCGTGATGGGTGGAGGATGTTGACAACAAAGGTAAATAGCAATGAATGCACATGAGATCTTGCTACTTAGGAGTATGGCTCAGTGCCTGATTAGGTCAAACCGAGGTGTTTCTATAGAAACAGGTTTTTGCTGGCTGTCCAGCACCTGCTCTGACCCAAGAGAAAATTGATTAATTTCTTCCACTAAGTAATCCCTTTCCTTCCCGACTAGCTGGTCATAAAAGAGTTCACACTTCTCCTTCTTGACTTCAGTTGCTACTAGAAGTATCATTACATAAGAATGATTAAAGCAGGAGTTGTCTGTTGACATTTAAAATCCTGTGGACTTGCCTGAACGAGATGTGTTCAACGTATTTGTTCTCCCCCCCTTTTCCGTCCAACTAATATATGCTTTAATGTATGATTTGGATAAAGTGAGTCATGATAAGTGTAATGCATTGCTGGAGGTAAATTTGAACAAACTTTAAATCTTTCCTTTGCTTTGCGCTATTAATGTCATTGCAAATGATATATGTAATTCATTTCAATACATTAAATTAAAATTAATTTTTTAAAGATTTATTTAAAAAAGTACCACATAATGTAAAATGTTAATATTTACATGTTATTAAAAACACAAAAGTTATGCATAGAATTAAAGTATATGTAAAAATAAAAACTTTATTTTTTTTAATAAAAAATGTTATCAACATATGTTATTATAAAATATTTTATTTATTTATATATAATGTCCTAAACAAATTAAATGTATATGCATTTTTAAAAAGTCACACCAGTAATTTATTTTAGGATTTCTTGCTATGGGGTTCTATTTGAAGCCCCTGCCTCCATTAAATAAGTTAAGCCTGTCTGCTCTGTACCATAGCTACCTGAGGTTGAGATCAATTTTAAATTACTGAGGCCTTTACTGGGCTTAACATGAATAGTTATATTATTACTTGTGGTGGACTATCATCCACCCCAACTAATAATACATTTTCTCACAGTGAATATTCAGTTTATGTCACCAATTCAGGGTACCGCTATAATTTCTTCACTTCTTGGGGACCATGTTTTTTAAAATAATTTCCTTGCAGAGGTACACAGCATGTGAGTAGAATGGTTCATAAATAAGCAAACAGAAAAGGTTGACTTCACCTTTTTATGAGAGGATCACTATGTAGACAAGTGGTCATTTGATAAGCTAGCTTAAAGAGATGTACTGCTCGGAGTAGAAAAGGGGTCCACTCCTGGTGATCCATATCTGAATTCCCTGACTGCAGTCCGTTAAATAATAGATCCTCGCCCTCCTGCCCAAAACAAAAGCAAATCCTGATGTGATTTGTCTTTAATCAGCATATTGAAGTATTGAAGGTGGATTGCATTTGACTAGAATCACAGCATATGTTGACTCAGAATGGTAGCTTGGTTTTGCCCAATCAAATTAAATACATGAAGAAAAGGCACACAGTAGCACACTATTTTGCTTGATTTAAAAGTTTGATACTTAAACGTTCTCTATAATGAAAGCCAACATTTATTTATAGGCATTCAACATATGTACATCATGGACAGAAAAAACGAAGCTGAATACATGTAGAGCTAGTCTGTCAACTAGTTAAAGTGAATAGGAATGGGTGAGTCATAAAGATAGATGAGTTTTAACTTCACTTCCAGTTAAGAAACTACTCAGGAGCCACATGCATATAACACCACAGCAGCACCTGAGTGGAGAATGTTGACAAGACATTACCTATGAATGTTGATAGCACAAATGCCAAAAGACGTAGACTAATTTGAAGGAGGAAGAGATTTTGATTCTTTGAAAACAATTGACCAAAATGAACAAACCAGTGCAGCCCTAACGGCTTTGCCAACCTTTTATGGTGATGTTCCATAGGAATATCAGTGGCCCATCCGTACAGGCTGAGGGGCCATGCTCCCCCTGCCTTTTTCCTAATGTAAGAGGCTCTTTCAGGATGAACAAAAGTCAGCCTAACAGATACTCTTCTGGTATAGGTCAGTCAGTCAGCCAGGAGCTGGACATGTGCTAGATGCTCAGACTCCTGGCTGCCTGAGCTGAACTTTGCTGGGCTGAAGAAGTCACAGCGCTCTGGGCGTGTCCTCTTCAGCCTAGCAAAGGTGCCTTGAGGCCCTCCCCGTCATGACGAGGGGGAACATCACCAATTGCTTCAGACCTGGGCATTTTAGTTTTAAGCCCTGAAGTTCCCAGAGTGAGTGTCAATCAGTGACACCTTGTCAGAGAGTGGGGTGGGGTCAGCAGTATCACTGACCCCATTCCACTCTGTGACAAGTTGGGACTGCTGCCTTCCCTCATTGGTTGACCTTAGGTTATCCAATGAAGGAAGGCAGCAGTCCCAGAGCTGCTGAGGTAAGTTTTATATTTTTTTCAGTATTTGGTGCGTGCGTGTATGTATGAATGTATGTGTATTTGTTAGTAAGTGTTGTGAATGGGTGTGTGAGTGCATCTGTGAATCATTGGATGTGAGTGAGGTGTATGTGTGCAGGTGTAACCTACCCTTACCCCCGGCCACATCCCTCCTAAAAATTAGTGGCTGCCACTGCATACCAAAGAGGGGAAAAAGCACAATGAGGAGTATGCAGCATGTGTCATGATAGATCAGCAGCCCATTGTGATGATGTATGTCTGCGCATCAACATTCATCAACACATACTGCATGATGCAGCAACAATTATTTTTTGTTTTTATTTGCCATTGCAAATAGCAGACACCAAACTTGGAGTGCTAAAGTAAAAACAAATAATGTAATCATACATAAAAGCACATTTTGTAAAAGGTGCAACCAGCCATTCAAAACATTTTAGAAACACATTTTAAAAATAAAAAACAGAAAATGGCAGGAGGGTCAGTGAAGTAACAAAGTAGTGAGATAATGGGAGAAGATAATGTGGGGAGGAGTAATGAAAAGTGGAAGGAGCAAGCGAGGGGATTGAGGTGGGGAAATTAAAAAATAAGCAATGAAATATATGCAAGTGAAAGTAGGGAAAACAATGGACCAGCTGGGGAAAGGAAGGAACAACACAGAGGTCGCCATTTGGGCAGATATTTGATAGAGTAAGCAGCATCGGACAGAGCGAGCAAGAAAGCACATGCTGAAACGTGCTGAAACACATGCTGAAAGAAAAACAAAGTAGGTCGCTGAATGAGAGCAGTCAAAGGATCCAACACATCCAGTCAAAAGGAATTAAAAAAGCTATGATCCTGCAGATGGACAATTACAAGAAGAGGAAAGCAAGCTATAAAAAAAAAGCAAGCACGTGAGATTGGCAAGAAAGCTAAACAACGGTGAACAATGGGCTAGCTGAAAATAGTACTTCAACAACTTAAAAGCAAAAAGCTCTCTGTAAGCAAGACTTTTAAAAGGAAACACATGACACCAGTCATGATATATAAAAGATATCCACCACACCTTGCCCTATACTTCCCCAAAGGTGTTTCCTTTGTTCATGACCTCCTCAAATGTTTGAATATTGAATCTCTATATACCATCATATCCCAGGATCAAGAAATCAAATTAGTCACTAAGGGCCATATGTACGAACACTTTTTCCCATAGACACAGAATGGGTAAAAACCTTTGCTACATCTGGTCCTAAGTTACATGATACTTGGTAAAACACCAGGATGGTCCCCACTAATTTTATTACATCTCTTTTGGATCTGACATTAAAAAGTTTACCTACAAGCAAAAGGGGCACCAATGGGAGCTGGTTTTGCTATGCATCTAAAGTAATTTTTCAAAATTACAATAATCCAAACTATATGGACATTTCTTTTTGGAAAAGATGAATTCATAATATCTTTATGATTTGGCATAGTAGTGAAAGTGCAATGACTATGGGGGTTATTACAACTTTGGAGGAGGTGTTAATCCGTCCCAAATGTGACGGATATACCACCAGCCGTATTACGAGTTCCACAGGATATAATGGACTCGTAATACGGCTGGTGGTATGTCCGTCACTTTACCGTCACTTTTGGGACGGATTAACACCTCCTCCAAAGTTGTAATAACCCCCTATTTCTTTTCTCTGGTTAAACTCTGACCACTGATTTAAAACTCAATCCACTTACAGCAGCACCTCTGTTGACTTTTTGGATCCAACCATCATTCCTGGAGTTGGTCTTATACATTATAGTTTGAGTATCTGGGTGCGGTGACCCTATCAACTCTTGTCCTCCAAAACGTCACCTCAACAGAATACCCACAAGCCGATGAATTGGAGAAAGTGTTAAACCTCCATTTCACAAGGCAATCAGTCCTCAAGGTAAGACACCTGCCAACACATCAAAATATCAGGAAAGCAGTCAATTAAGTAAAGGGCCTGATCAATAACTGAGTTCTAGTCAGCAGAATAGTTTAAAGGATTCATTACAAACTTGTAAGGAAATTTTGATGCAAAGTCAATGCCATAAAGGTTCTAATCAAATAAAGTATTACAGAGAAGTACAAAATCAAAAATATTCTAACTCCCAAGTGGCAGCAAAATGAAAACAGGGTTTTCATACATTATTTTTGCATATGAAATTACTAAAACTGGAGAATCATCATGGCATGGTCAAATGTGTTATATTCCCAGTTAACACTTAAGCACTTATCCCACTACATGAATATTGTTTCTGCCCGCTTTATGTTAATGCTATCCAAAGATGGTGAAACAAACTAGATGCATGAACAGCAACAAGCTATTATGAATGAATAAGATATAGTGAGCTAGCGAAAGGACGTTTAAATAAAGTTGCAGTTGGGTGACTGGGCCAGAGAAGATTCATCAAGAACACCACAAACAATGACAATGAAAATAAACACGCACGATTCTGCTTGACTGTGTGCTACAGAATTAACACATAATGAAACGTGCAGGGGGAAGAGAAGAAGGACATCCATTTCAAAAAACATTTCTACTATCCCCACTTTGAGGCCTAGTTAACAGGGTTCAGGAAAACACACTACTACATTACACAAAATGTTTGTTTTAAAGACATCCGTACTATATAAAGTATGTGGGTGATAAAGTGAAAAAACATATTCTGCACATTGGTAATAATGTACACAAATATTAGTGCACACAAATCTTTAATACCTTCCCCACTCTGATTATTCTGTATTCACTAAAACATCTAATTAATCTAATTGTTCAACAATAATAGCAACATCTGCATCACTTTCTGCTTCTTTCAAGCCAATTCTTCCACCAACTTCAGTGGGTTGTAAACTCGATCTCTGACACCCTCCATTTCAGATTCTTCTCTTTTCCTCCTTGGAGATTTCCTTTCTCCTTACACCCACATTTGAGAAATAAATAATTTGAAAATTTGAACAAGAGAAGCAGCACAACTCCACAAAGCAATACAATTATTACAGGGGTTAGAAACAACCTGAATATACCCCCTCCCAAACTATCTAATCGTTCACCAACCTTTCTAAAACCCTTTTCAATCTCAGTAACCTAGGAATGTACTGTTTTCCCAATTCATTCTCCTCTAATGATTGGATTCACAAGAAATTTAAGTTATGTTTTGGACATATGCATTAATATTCCTATTGTTATTGGGTATGAAAGTGCAACATTCCTTAACCTGCAAAACCCTGCAAACATGGCCTTCCTTAGCAAGACGGATATCTAGTGCTCAACAGTTTTGCATAATCACCATTGTCATTACTATTAGTTCAGAACTAATCTGCTTAAAGCACCAGCTGTATTAGAAGCAAGCAGTCCATAAGGGTAGACAACTGTCTGATTTTAACTTCATTCATACCGGTACCTATGGATGGTTTCATATCAACTAATATATATAATATTATTTGCCCAAAACCATGTTCCACTCTCCTCAAACCAATAGCATCATTTGTTCCCCTCACATAATAAACTCCAGGAAATACTGAAAAAAGATAGCACAACCACACCGAATTACAAGGCAGGTTGAAACAAGCAGTCCTATCGCACATGTAATAAATTCCTTTCAAAACTGGTTCTTAACCAACCAGAACAATACCACTAACAACGTAACTTCTTTCACACTCTCTCTCACCCGCATATTCTATTCATCTAACTCCTACAGATTGTCAGAAGATTGCCCATTAAATCAAACTTCCACAGGAGCAGATGCCTTTTACCCAACTCTCTCCAACTGATGCATGCTCAGACTTTAACTGATTATCTGAACCCTGCATCAGCTAGGGGGAAAGGGAAATGGGAATAGAAAAAGAGAGGCCGCCTCCAGATCCACTTCCAGCCTGTGTTTCCCATTTGAAGACAGGATATTCAGTGTGTGTCTCTGAAAACCTGCACTTTTCTTCTTATTGGGATTTCTTTGAAGGAAAGTCCTGCAGTCGGGTGATAAGAGCATAGATAAGTACATTCCTACTGGACATTCAATTGTTCAGCCATTCACATTCACCCAATTCTATTGTTCTCCTAACCTGGATCTTTTGAGAGACTAGCCTCTCGCTAAGAGAACAATGTTAACTTAATATCTTCTTTTCTCAAGGAGTCAGAGGTTTCCTAGGTTCTCTGGAGAACAGTTCAAAAGTTCACAAATATACAAACTACTAATGTATTTTATAGGAAACGAAAACTCCTTCTCAAGGTTCAGTTATCGCAATCACAGTCTCTTGGAATTAGTCTGAGCACTGAGGTTTGTCTCTAAGACTGACAAGTCTGCAAAGCAAAGAGTTCTTGAATATGTATGTACATATATATATATATTGGAATGTCTGGAAATTATACAAAAGGATTTCTTACTGCAGTTGCTTGAAGTTCTGTTAAGCCAAAACAAATTCTCCTCAGAAAGCTGATAGCCAGTTGTTGGACAAAGGAAAAAAAAACAGCTTCTTCAAAAGGGAAAAAGTAGCTGATGTGCACACCATAACAAGAAAAATAATTAATTACTCAAAAATGGAAGAACTCTCTATGAAACGAAGCGCCTCAGGAACACTGCTTATTCTCCTCAGGATGACAGTTGAAGTGCAGGGCTCCCAGAGAGAAACAGCTGGAGGGAAGCTTCCACGCAAGACTGAGTTAGAAACACTAGAGCGCTGACCTCACAAGGAGTTGCGGCCACCAACTTGAGTGGCAGTTGAACCTGAAGAAGCTAGTTCTAAGAACAGCCTATGCAAGAGCCACAGGGAGTGAGGACACCGCTGCACCCAACGTGGGTACAAGGAAAAGGGGAATCGTTTTTGCTGAGGGAAGAACTTAACAACGCTGGCAATAGTTTTCCTGTCACAGATTCACAATGCACCATACACAACTCAACCTTTCTCTCATGCTCAATTCTTAATCTTGGATGCAAATTCAAACACCTACATTCATCCTCACCCTTAATCTGCTCTCTTACTTTCTTCTCATCTTTCCAGTTTCTCACAATATTCAATCTTCTTTCATTATATTCTTTAACAAACTCACACTCTTCTTTACTGTACCTGCATACATACTTCTGTTTAGTTGCTTAATTTATGCAACTTTTTAAAAAAGTGTACCATATTTTAACCCATCTTTAGCACCTTCAGAGATAGGAAGATGTTCTAGTGAAACGCTGAAATCTAATAGGTAAGGCAACAGAATGTTGTTATGTTATGTAGATTTGTTAAGTGCAGTTGTCACCAGCAAGGGAATCCAAGCACTGAGCAAGGGCATAGGACAAGCCTATTCCTGGCTGTGTCTTCGATGTACTGTGGGGTTAATTGAAAAGCCAGGTCTAAAGCTTCTTGCAGAATTTGATGAGTGAAGAATAGATCCTGATGTGTTGGGGGAAGTTGTTCAACATCTTGACAGTGATGTCTGAAAAAGAACGACCTCCAGCTCTACTTCTGTGGATGCGTGGGCTGCATGCGAGTGATCCTGAGTGTAGTTGTTTGGTGGCTTAGTAGAAGTGCAGGCAGTGGTTTAGGTAGGCAGGTCCTATGTTGTGAAGATACTTGAAAGCATAGGTGAGAAGCTTTAAGCGATTGCATTTCTGGATGGGGAGCCAATGGTGCTTCCCAAGGTGAGGCGAGATGTGGAGGCTGTGAGGAAGATGGAGGATGAATCTGGTGGAGGAGTTTTGAATGGTCTGGAGTCTGTGTATGACATGAGTTGAGGTTCTGGCATAGAGTGCATTGCCATAGTCTAGACTACTCATAATGAGGGCTTGTGTGACACTACGTCTTGTGGTCTGGGGAAGCCACTTAAGGATCTTTTGCAGCGTTTGCAGGATGAAGAAACATCGGTTGATGGTGTTGATCTGCAATGCCATGGTGTTTTTGTTGTCCAGGATGAGTCCTAAGTTTCTGGTGTGATCCGATGGGATAGAAGTGGTTCGCAGTACCATGGACCACCAGCAGGAATCTCAGGGTGAGCTCTTGTTGCCGAAGATCAGTACTTTCGTATTGTCAGTGTTGAGCTTCAGGTAGTCCTCTTTCATCCAGTTTGCCAGTCTGGTCATGCAGTTTGAAAAGTGTTTTTGGTGGTGTAGGAGTTGAAAGAATGATCTGTGTGTCATTGATGTAGGAGATGATGTTGATCTGGTGGGTTCTCATGATGTTTGCGAGCAGTGTCATGTATATGTTGAAGAGTGCTGGTCTGAGTGATGATCCTTGTGGGACTCTGCAGATAATTATCTTGGATTCCGAGATGTGTGGTTGGTGCCCCAACTTTTTGCCTGCCCCCTTCAATTTCTCTGACACTGTTTTTGCTGGTTATAGAACTCTGACCAGCGCAAAAGTGCATGTGTTCTCTCCCCTAAACATGGTAACATTGGTTCCTACCCAACTGGCATTTTTAATTTACCTGTAAGTCTCTAGTAAAGTACACTACATGTGCCCAGAGCCTGTAAATTAAATGCCACTAGTGAGCCTGCAGCACTGATTGTGCTACCGACATAAGTAGCTCCTTAACCATGTCTCAGGTCTGCCATTGCAAGGCCTGTGTGTGCAGTTTCACTGCCACTTCCAATTGGCATTTAAAACTACTTGCCAAGCCTTACACTCCCTTTTTCCTACATATAAGTCACCCCTAAGGTAGGCCCTAGGTAACCCATAGGGCGTGGTGCTATGTTAGGGAAAGGGCAGGACATGTACTGATATGTTTTACATGTCCTGGTATTGAAAAACTCACACATTCGTTTTACACTACTGTGAGGTCTGCTTTTCTTATAGACTAGCTTAATAACTGCTCTTGTATACTTGTAAGTGATACATTCTGATCTGGAAGGTGTAGCCGTGTCATGTTTAGTATGGCCAGAACGATTATAGAAAATCCTGCTTACTGGTGAAGTTGGATTAAATATTACTATTTTAGAAATACCACTTTTAGAAATTGGGCAATTCTCTGCTCCTACTGCCATCTGTGCCTTACAGCCTGTCTCCAATCCACGTTTGGTCTGTGCTGGTTGACAGCTACCCTTGTGCATTGTACTCAGACAGCCATAAATACAGGACACTCAGGTGGTCATTCCGACCTCGGCGGTCTTTTCTCCAGACCGCCGAGGCCGGGGGAGACAGAATACTGCCATTGCCGGCGGTATTCATGCCTCCCTATTCCGACATTTCCGCTGGGTCAGCGGAAATGGCACATCAACATTGCCGCCGGCTCATAATAGAGCCGGCGGCAATGTTGATGTGCAGCGGGTGCAGTAGCACCCGTCGCGCATTTCACTGCCCGAAATTCGGGCAGTGAAATGCGCGATGGGGCTATGCCTGGGGACCCCTGCACTGCCCATGCTAAGTGCATGGGCAGTGCAGGGGCCCCCAGGGGCACCCCCAGTCCCCTTACCGCCAGCCTTTCAATGGCGGTGTTTACCGCCACGGACAGGCTGGCGGTCGGGGACTCATAATCCCCAGGGCAGCAGTGCTTGCACCGCTGCCCTGGGGATTATGCCTGCCAGGCGGAAGCCTGGCGGGAAAGTGGAGGGGCCGACGGTATGACCGTGGCTTTTCCGCCACGGTCAGAATTGCTGGTGGAACACCGCCAGCCTGTTGGCGGTGTTACCGCCAACATACCGCCGGCCGCCAGGGTCGGAATGACCACCTTAGTCATCTCTGCATTTATCTGCATACTGAATGGATCTCCCAGGGCAGGATGGGTGGAGAGGCTCCCTCTTACACTTCAAGGACTAGTGGCCTGCCCTCACACAAACGATTGATAACCCCCCAAAGGTATCCTGGAAGACAGGACTGGGCTGAAAGGGGAGTGCACTTCAAAACCACTCTTTGAAGTTTCCCCCAATTCAAAGGCACGTTTTGGTATTTATACTGGGTCTCTGACCCCACCAAAACAGACACTTCTTTAGCTACACCTGGACTTTGTCAGAGGGACTGCCTGGCTGCCCAAAGGACACATCTGGACTGCTTTGTTGAGAAGGACTCCTGCCCTGCTTGTTGCCATGTTGCCCGTTGGTCTCTGACTCTGCTGGAAAGACTTTGCCTTCCCCACAAGGGCTAGCATTGAGCTTGCCTCCTGTTCTGCAGTCTCAGGGCCAAAAAGACTTCACCCCAAATAAGAAAATACCCTTGCTTTATGAAAATTGATACAACACCTGCAGAAATCGATGCAGCATCAGCCTTGCAGTGGAAAAATCACCTACCGGATCGATGCAGCACCTGCTCCTTCTAGCAGCTTGCCAAGGATCTTCAATGCATCATCTCTGGGGGTAAAAATATCCCCATATTTCAGTGAGGAACCAAGGCTGCGCTCCTGGAAATCGACACATCACCTTGCAGCGTGGAAAGAAACAACTCATAGTTTGTGCCTGACGCAGTGCCTTATTTTCCAAAGCATTTCCTTCTGTGCGACCACCCATGTGTCATTATCAGCATCCCAGGTACTGTGGGTTACAAGGATATAACCGCTGATTCATAAGAATTGTGACTCATTTAAACCTTTAAAAAGTGATATCTCTACTTGTGCATATTGCGGTTTTGTCATTTTGATCTTATTTTAGTCAGACAAATATTATCTATTTTTCTAAATTTGTGTGAAGTACTTTTTGTGGTGTTTTTGCTGTATTACTGTATGAGTTATTGCACAAATGCCTTACACATTGTCTTCTAAGTTAAACTTGCCTGCTCTGTGCCAAGCTACCACAGGGTGAGTACAGGATGATTTGTGTTGTGTTGTGACTTACCCTGACTAGGAATGTGGTCCCTACTTGGAGAGGGTGCATACCTCTGCCAACTAGAGATCCAATTTCTAGCAATGGGGCTGATTGTAGTTCCACCCAGATCGTAGATGTAGTGAAGGCATGGATCTGTAGGGGCTCCTGAGTGGACTTACTTCATGATTATGGTGGTGTCTTCACTGGTGAGTGGGTTTCAGTTAGTTAGGTGTTTGTTCTCATTTGTTGTGGTGGACAACTGGTCGATGATGTCTTTAGGGTTGGGCTAGTGATTGAAGTTGCTGTAGATCTTTGATATTTTGTTGTGGAAGAAGTTGGAGAGGTTGCTCAAGAGTCCTTGCAGAGGGATGATGGTGTTGGTTGCGACTGCAGGTCTGGAGAATATTTTTATGATTGAAAATAGTTCTTTGCAGTTGTTGGAGCTGGTTTCTATTCTCAATGTCAGGGCCCTTTTTTGTATCCTTTAGTTGGGACTTGTAGGTGTTTCTGTCAGTGGTGTCCTGGCTGGTTCACCATTTCTTCTCTAGATGTTTGCAGTGCCAATTAGATTCTATGAGGTTGCTGGTGAGCCACCTGTCTTGCCTGTTGGTTGTCCTATGGTTGGTGTTCTTGAGGCATGCAAGGGGTTTTAGTGCAGCCTGAGACCCATCTGTTGACTTCTTTTATGTTGTTGTTTAGGTTGTTAGTGGAGTCTGGTTGGCTGGTTCTGAGGATGCTAGTCCAAATTTGCTCCAGTTATATTGCTCCAGTTGTAAGTGGAAGTGCTGGATCTAATTGAAATGGTGGCTTATGAAGAGCTGATGAGGAAGTGAACCATGGGGTGGTCCATCCATGTGAACAAGCTGACATGGCTGAATTTGACCTTGTCACTGGAAATGAATATGGGATCCAGAGTTTGTCCTGCTGTATAAGTTGGGCCTTGGACAAGCTACGAGTGTCTGGTGTTGCTGAGACTTTCAAACGGGGCTGTGAAGTTGGGGTCCATAGAGTTGTTGAGATGAAAGTTGAGGTTGCCGAAGAAGAAGAAGCCCTTGCAGAGGAGCTATGAAGTCTACGATGAGGTTGATGAACGTGGTCCCTGGTCCAGGGCTTTGATGGTGTTTTATTCATCTGCTTTCCGTTTTAAGTACGTGTGTACAATGAACAATGTGTTCATGTCTGCGGATGTGGTGGAGTTGATGGTGTCCTTGTGAATGATGACGAGGCCTCTACCTGGGTTGGGGGGTCTGTCTTGGTGAGCGATCTTGTAGCATGTTGTGATGTCTGCTGCGATGTTGGGTGACAACGCTGGGTCAAGCCAGGTTTTGGTGAGGAAGAGGATATTCAGTCCATGGCCGCCAATGAGATCTCAGTTGTGTGTCTGCAGAGTGAACGTGTGATGAGATGCATGCATGCATGTTGGTATAGTGGCGGGGATATGGTGCATTTTGAGGCCTGTTTGGGGGTGGTGATTGTGGATGCTGTGTCACAGGTAACGTGACAGTGAGTGCAGGTGAAAGGTCATAACGTGGTGTGAGGTGTGGCATGGTATCAGCAGTCCCGGTGGTGTCTGGTATTGAATGTGTTGAGGTTGTTGGGGAATTAGCTGTGGGGGGCTTAGGGCCAGAGTTCATGGCACAGAGCCAAGTCCAGTTCTCTAGGGCGATTGGTGCACCAGCGGCCCACCTGCGCAGTCGCACAGCAGCCACCTCAAGTTGGTCCTAGGATGGAGGAGGAGCAAATTGGGTGGTGGGCAGGGTCAGTTATATATTACAACAGAGCTGAATTACATGGCATCTCCAAGCTTTCCAAATCTTCCATTAAAAGCTGATAAAAAAATCAAAGGACTTTCAGCATACCCCTATAGAATTTAATACCAAACAAGAACTTTATTTTGGAACTGCAACGTGAAAAAAATGGACTATTCACATGGAATGCAGATGAACGCTTGGCATAAGTCAATGATTGTATACCATTCTGCATCTGTTGGAAATCTGTAACAAAATTACTGCAGGATTCTGTACCACTGGACAACAGGGAATAACTATTTTATGCATTTATCTAAGGTCCTCTATGTTACTCCATTCACCCCTCAGACATTTTTATTGCCCATCACAGGAGAAATGAAAGGACTACTAAACACTTCCCACAGAGTTCCTCATTACATCCTTTTCTCAATAATAGACTTCATTTCTTCTTCTGCCACTTTCAAATGTTTAATTCTAGGGGAAACTGTGTTTGTTTCTACATTTATCATGACAGGCTTTGTGCGTTTTATCAGTCCTATCTCTTTTCCTGTAAAATCCTGTACCTTTTCCTTGACACTAAGGCCCACATTATAAAATTGGTGGTAAGTGCTGCCTACTGGCGCAGCGACAGCCACCAAAAGACCATCTCCGCGGCTAACATTCATCAGCCAAATTATGACCAAAGACGGATTTCTGCCACAAGAAGGGCGGAAATCCAGCTGTGGCCATAATGACGGATGGTGTTAAGGTGGTGCTGCTACCAATAGCAGTGCCACACCAGTAGATCACCGCCAGCCGTATTATGTCAAAAAATACTGCCTGGCGGTGTTCTGTTGGCGGGCACTGCTGGTGGCAGCAGCGCCCAATCCCGTCCCCTGCCGGAAGACCCCCTGGATACAGGTAAGTCAGATTTCCGAAAGGGGAAGGGGTGGGGGGTGTTGTGTGTGTGTGTGTGGGTGTGTGTGCATGAATGTGTGAGTGTGTGCGTGTATGCAAATATGTGTAGTGTTGTTTGGGTGTGTGAGAATGCATGTATAAATGGATATGTAAATGCGTGTCTGCGTACCAGTATGAATCTTTGTACAGATGCGTGAGTGAATGAATGGATGCATGCGTGTATGAATGCGTGTATGCCTGTGTGAGTGAGTGTGTGAATGCGTGGTGTGTGCCTGCAAGTGTGCATGTATGGGGGGACTGAAAGGGGGAGAGCGTGGATGGAGGGGGGAGTCTGGGGAGTGTAAGTGGGGTGGATGGGTCTCCTACCAGTGTCAGGGAACTGCCAGCACCGCCAGGGTCCATGATCCCAGTGGCCTGACAGTGGCAGAGTTTGTAACACGCCAGGCCAGAGCTTCATGCAGCACTGCCCTGTGGATTACGACTTTGTTCTCTGCCAGCCTTTTCATGGCGGTAACAGTGCCATGAAAAGGTAGGCAAAAAACAGGTGCAGGGGGCCACAGGGGGACCCCCGCATTTCCCATGCACTTGGCATGAGCAGTGCAGGGGCCCCCTGCCCAGCACCGTCGTAATGCCTTGAAGACAGTGAATATTGCAAGGGGGCTGGTGCAACCTGCGGGTTACAGCATTGCCGCCAGCTCCATTACGTGCCGGAGACAATGCTGTAGCCTGTTTCCCACTAGGCCGGAGGGCAGAAACTAAGGTTTACACCTGCCGACCTGAAGGAAACTCTGAATAACTCCGGCAAGGACGTCGCCACCAAGGCGATGGCCACACTGTCTGGAGTTTGGCAGAAGGCTTTCCTGTCTGCCAAACTTTTAAATAGGGCCTGAGTTTTCATCTTCGCTTTGAATTACTATACCATTCAATGTACAATAAATCACACAGTTCATCTTGCAATGCACGTCTCAACCCAGCAAGTTGACAGGACTCGAATCACACAATATGAACTGATGGTTAGTCTAAATTGATCCTATTTTAAGAGGAACACCTGTAACCTGATGAATGTTCTGCTTATTGCTAATGCCTACAACCTGAACTTCTCTTCAGAAAGGGGTAGGTTTGGATTGTCTCATAATGAACTGTGCTCAGCATCAAGAAAGATATGAGGTGGCCAATCACCTCATCATTTACATAAGGGCCACTTTGGTCTCCTTCAGGGCTGCTCAAAGTAAACAATCCTCCTGCCCCCTCAGGCACCATCAGTGGGAATTAGTCACTGGGGAAAACTAAGGGAAATCATTAATCAGACTCAATGGATTCTGCTGATACCCCGAACTATAAGGCATTTTGTTTCTCATATTATGCTGCAACTCTACAGCTGTGGGCATATACATATGGAACTGCCCTTGATTTTGTACATTCTGCACAGACACTGGTTGGCCTGGGGTTGATGACTGTGTTTGGACCTGATTCAGATTCCTGTGGAATATAATCCTTCTTGACTCAATCTGGATTCTGTCTACATTCCCGCTTCCATTGGCCAATTTGAAATGACATTCAGTAGTCTTTTTCAGCAAATAAATGTTTGCATTCACTCTAGAATTATTTATGATTTTCTTTCATGACCTTGCAGCTGCACCATCTCATTTCCCATTCTCATTCCTTATTTCCAATCACTTCAGAATTGTCAGATTGCTGAAACCCCAAATTAGAACCCATCCTCTGGTTCTTTCCATTTCTTTCAAACTGCTTTGTCAGTGCAGCCAGCAACGATAACTCTGAATCACTAACAGACCATTTTGTTTTCTTTCCTGCATCTGTAGCTTTATTTTTAGTGCTTACCTTCATCTTCCACCATTTTCTGTACTTCCTTAAATCCCTATAATCCTTTACCTTTTCAACTAGGCCCCTCATGGGAACTTGTAAGGTCACCAAGCCCAACTCTTTCATTTCATCAAGGGTCAAATGCATTTTGTAATTTCTCTGTACTTTTCCCATTCAATTGATGTCAACCTCATTCCTCTCAGACAATTTCTCAAGCCTATCGTGTACTTTGTTCAAATATCTTGCTCCTTCTCTGATCAAATATCTAATTTAATTAGCATTGTGCATCATCAATACATTTAAATCAATTGTAGAACTTCTCCAAATTCAGTCTCTAAAAGCCCAGCATTAATATCAGGGATGTCATTTGAAAATGGTGAGACAACAGTAGCATCTCTACTAGTACTTGGCAAAACTGTCAATGCATATTCAGGTTGGGCACTCGCTGAAGCACCCATAACTGTAAGCACAGTCAATCCCAGTGTTGTATACTTTACTAGCTCCTGCTGCACCTGTATTGGGTACTATGGAACTCTTTCCCTGTTTCTGGATCCCATCAGTGTATGGATGAGATCTGGAAATCAAAAGGTTATTTAAAAAGTTATTCCCCTCATCTGAATTACTTTCTCGGCTCTGCTGTTCTCTGGCTCCCTGTTCACCTTTCTTTTGTCTGTCATCTCTTTGACTATTGCAGGGAAATCTCACTCTCTTCAACATCTCACCCAATGATCCCACTTGCCTTCAAGCCACTGTCTAAATGAACACTTCACCTAATTCTTCTTTTTCTTTCTCTCCTTCTCTGGAGCCATCTGGTAACAGCTAGCTCTCATTCATGGTTTGTCTCAGGAAATACAGCTTTCTAATGTTAAAGATACCCGCTAAAGAAAATTACAATTTCTTATCACCAGAGGTATAGTCATACCAACATCCAAGTACATGAAAAAATGCTATGTTTGTTACAATTTCAAATACAGGTAAACCCTCTGTAGGCATTTCCTCAATAGCAGGTACACTAGGAGCTTTAGGCTTTTTCAACACAACACCCATTATTCTCACTCAAAATAATTTAAAAAACACAGAAAATAAGCTAGTGACTAATAAACAATCCTAGTGTGGCTATGCTAATCACAGCATGGCTTTGACAGAAACCAATGACAGCGTGGCTGTTTGGTAATGCTTCAGCAATCTTAGTGTGACTTCTCGGCTAACTAACCAATAGCATTGTGACTTTTTTATGAATGAGAAAACAATTGCAAAGCCTTTCTCAATAAAATCACACTAAATAGACCAAAAAATCTTGTCTGCTCAACCACATAATAGAAATGTAATAGGTTAGAAAAAACAAATCTTGCAAACAATCAGACCATGACTTACAACTTTGCTGCACTTGTCAATCTGAATACACACTAAAGCAGAATCCCATCATGGGGCAATCCACCTTTAGTTAATGGATTTATTCCTGTCCACTGAGGAGAAAAGACACCAATCTAGATTAGACATACAAAACCCTGTAAAAGTAAACTCATTTGAAACTTGTTGGGTTGAGACTTATTGTACATTGAATGGTATCGTAATTTAAAGCAGAGATGAAGACCCAGGGCCTAATTAAGAGTTTGGCAGATGGGAAAACCCATCCACCAAATTCCTAGCAGGGTGGCTGCTGCCTTCATGGCGACCACCCTGCCGAAGTTATCTCTGGGTAGGGGGTACCTCGCTAAACACGCTACCTTTACTGCACACAAGTTGAACAACAATAGCTCAAGATCATGTATTTTGACAAATCTGATAACCAAAAGATAAATAAAACAAAAAGTCTTCAATGCAAATCACAAATAAGAAAGGTGCATCAAAATCACAATAATCAAACCACCAGTTGAACCCAGAATCAACATGGTATAACCAAAAACTTTATATGCAGCATAGCAATCCATCACACATCAACACACTCTCAAACACAAGAATCAATCCACCACATTCGTACTTACAATCTATTTCGTTCAGGCACAAAAGCAGTGCTGTCAAGAGTGACAAAATCCACCAGGAAAATCAGCACCAGAAAATCCACTAAAACTAGGATCGTGGACAGTCATGTCCTTAGGACAAAAATAAGGACATTTCTTAAAGCAGAAAGGAGGTGCTTTTGACTTGCACCCATCCTCTGCTACCACAAACCTGTTGGCAGGGGAATACCTCAATTCTTGCATCCCAAAATTTTACCTCAACAGAATGCTCCAATACCATGAATTGGAGACAGTGATAAACCTCAATTACATGATGCAATGTGTCCCCTAGGTAAGCCACCTCCCAACACATCTAAATATCAGGAAAACAGCCAATTAACTAAAGGGCCCACTCTTTATTTGAGTTCTAATCAGCAGAACAATTTGACGGATTTATTACAAAATTTTGAAGAAAATGTGGTACAAAGTCAATGCCATGAAGGCTTTCATCAAATAAGGCATTATGGAGAGTTGCGAAATCAAAAATATTTTAAATGCCCCAATGGAAAGCAAAATTTAAAAAAATGGGCAGCATCCCTAGTAGCATTCAGGAAACCTCTGGAAAGTGCTGGCTCTTCCCCAAAATCGAGGGTTTTATAGATTACTTTCAGATATAAAATTATTAAAACTGCAGAATCATTGTGGTATGATCAAAGGTGTTACATTCTCAGTAAATCAGAGCACAATCTTGTTAAGCGTCATATTGCCTTAACACCTAAGCACTGTTCCACTACATGAATTGTGATTCTGCCCACTCTATGCTAATGCCATCTGGAGATGGTGGAAAAACTAGATACATGAACAAAAGCAGACTATATTGAATTAAATCAGGTACAGGGAGCTAGCGGAAGGACCTTGAAGTAAAGTTGTAATTTTGTGACTGGGTCAGAGAGGATTAATCGAGAACAGCATGAACAATACAATGGACATAAACAAACATAATTCCGCTTTACCGTGTGCTGCAGAAGCTGTGAAATGTGCAGAGGAAAAAGAAGAGAGACATCTATGCTGAAAAATATGACTGCTATGCTCAAATTAAGTCCTAGTTACAAGGGCCGGGAAAACAAACTTTTACACATCACAAGATTTTTTTAACGAAAACAGTATACCTGTGTGTCTGTGTAGTAGAGTGAAAAATCACATTATTCACACACAAACATATGAATCAACAGGACTCCCTATCATAGAGAAACCTACAGCACACAATACTCTGCTTCAATATTCCAGTTTTTATTCAAAAACTGTTACAGATGGCCTTCCTCGTGGACAATTTCTCTGTCTCTTTCATAAGTGTAAATGGCATCAAGATTACTCCAAAACAAAAAAAAGAGCACTGAAAAGATTGTATTTCGCTCGCAGAGCTAGGGCAATGCACTTTCCAAATTGAAAAAAACATTATCCACTTATTTAATCAATAGGCTTAACAAGTGCACTTCATATGTCCTGATTCAAGACAAGAGGCAATGAACATGACAATCTGGTCCGTGCCAGCATCCTTATAGGAAATCATCAACAAAGCATAACAGATCTGTGGGGCCTTAACAAGTTGGAGGGCCGTTATTGTTGTAGCAAGTGTGTTATGTGTCTATTCAATGCTAACACAAAGGACTTTGTACACATGAGGGAGCAAAATATACCCTGAGAACTTCTTCTAATTACAATAAATACAATATTAGATATGTAAGGTGTCCATGCAATTCATGGCATGCAGGACACACTAACCAGAATATAGGAGAGGGCCATGCCAACATTTCAGCTGTATCAAATGTAAAGACATGCAAACAACCCTGGTTACATATTTCATAGAAAAGAACCATTCAGCAAATGAAATCAGGTGGAAAGTCATTGACGTCATCCAAAAGCCAACTTGGGGTGGAGACATGCAACTGTTATTAAACAAGTGGAATGCCACCGGATTCACAGATGCAACACAGTTGTAAAAGAATGAACTACAAAGAAGGAACTCGACAGAATCATTCTTTCATAGACTTTCTTTGGATTTTTCTGTTTGTCCACTGACCTATGCTTTGAGTTGTTATTCGTGAGTGTTTTAGGACTACGATTTTCACCACTGCTTATGTTATCCATTACAATTGTATGTGGAAATGGCCCATAGCCATAAATTGTTAATTGCCAATACATTTTCTTTGTTGATTTGATATTACCTGTTATTAATTAGATAATTGTTTGGGCTTCTAAAGTCTTTCTGCTACAATCCTTGACATCATTTTCTAAGTTGATACTGATTATGGTCAATATTAGATTTCCAGAGGGGTACAATATTTATAACTCTATTTTTATAAGTAATACTCTGCTTCAACATTTTTATCCCCTTTTAAGTAGTTCAGGTCTCATGTGATCGGAGGGTAGCCATTTTTAATTTCACCACACTGCCTCAGCATTCATTTGTCCTCACAAGCTTGCACACATACACCCACTATTCACAGCAAGCGCTCACAAATACACATACATTCATACATACAAGCACACACACACCAAACATAAAAAAACAACTTACTGGCTGCAGTGGTGATCTCAGTTGGCAAGCCTCCAAGGTTCCTGAATGACTGGTATCTCCTCTCTGGCTGGCCCAAGGTCAGTAAATGAGACAAGGCAGCAGTCCCATACTTGGCACAGAGTGGGATGGAGTCAGTGAGACTGCTGACCCTATCCCACTCTGTGACCAGGTGCCACTGATTGACACTCGGTGCTGAGCACTTAAAGGCTTAAAACTGAAGCACCCAGGTCCGAAGCAATCAGTAACGCTCCCACTCATCATGAGAGGGAAGACCTTGCAATGTGTTTCCGGGCAGAGGAGCTTATATCTCAGCACAACAAGGTTGGGCTCAGGCAACAATGCTCCTGCACATTTAGTGCATGTATGGTGCCTGGCTGCCTGACATGAACATAAAGAGTGTCTGTCAGGCGGAGGCTGATCTTTGTTCAGTGTGACAGACACTCTTCATGTCTGTCAAAAGTTGGGAGTGCGGGGTGTCAGGGACCCTCCGCCCTTAGAACTGCTGCTGCTGCATGCTGTTGTTGTCATATTCTGTGCATGGAGCCACGAATCCAGCTTAATAGGTCACATGGTCAAATTTAGGCAATCGTTTATTCAGCGATGGAGTGCATCTGTTTTACATTCCTCGTCTGTGCAGGGGTTAAAATGGTTAGTCTTAAATGTTTTTCAGTGGAACCTTAAATGGGGACTCGCTTCCTCTAGGGTGAAGGCTCTCCTCCTTTGCGGTGTGGCGGAATGTACTTGGGACTTCCATTTGTGCACGCATGGTGTAAGCTGCTGGAACGTCGTTGATGTAGTTTTAATGCAAAAAAAACAGAAGTAGTGCGTGCTTTGGACGGTGACATGGCTTCTTCCTCCGTGCAGGACCCTCTTTTCAAAACACAACTGCCAACAAAAATAAAATGGTAAGAACATACTGAGGCAGTACTAGGAAAATGCAAAGAAGTATGTCCGGGAATAAAAATGATCTTTCCTAGCAGTAAGGAGGCATCTGAGACAGCAAGAAGCGTGCAGCTACCACTAATATCCTGCCTTGTTTATTTTCATACTGAAGGTCTCTATGAGTCTATTCTGCGTTGTGTGCACTTTTTAACTGCACCGTACCTAAACTTTCAAATTCAGCCTCAGCCACAGATAGAATGAAACACCAATGAGTACAACTTAGCAGTGACAATTTAAATACATTAATTGTAACTCTAAAAAAAATGTAGCTGTTTTTATAATCAGTGGCATAGCCACTGTGTCATATTTCCTAGTGCATGGAAGCAATCGGCCCTCTCTGGCTGCTGTTTGAACTGTGAAATACACCAAAATTCAGATTTCAGTGGGCCCCTCAGGCCACTGGGCCCCAGTGCCACAGCACCAGGCGCACCAATGGAAGTTGAGTCCCCCTTTTGAATGTATAATACAGTATCGCTCCATGAAAACAACTGCTCTCTTTCACAGATGACTTAATTTTTTTTTCCGGGTCTGCTGTAAACTAAAACGTTGTGATAACTGTGAAGCCTTCCGTGATATGTTATATAGAAACTTTAAAACAAGAATATTGCTGAAATATTTGAAAACACGTATTAAATTGTGATAACAATAGTGGATCTACTGATGAAATATTGAACACCTGTTGCCGGAGAATAAGATGTGATGAACGAAATAAGCACCTTAAAGGGTTAAAACCATCATAAAACATCTATAAGTGATTGACAACGCTTTTAAAGGAAATTAAACTATAAAGTACAAAGACAAGCCCTGGCAAAGCCAATAGGTATTGGCTTTAAAAAAGCCAGGCTACTGGGTTTGCCAGTGCTTTCTGGTACTGACAAGCTGACCAATGCATCAAAAAAAGCATATGTAAGTGTGGCCAGCAATTGTGGAAAAACGGACTGAGAGCAATTATGCACAAGTACTCGCACGATGTGATCAGTAACAAATATAAGGAGTCCGCCCAATTATGCCATGGAAGGATGCAACTCATACAGTCCGAACACTGTGGGACAGAAAGGCTGCTGGGCAGGACAAAGGCAAGAATAGGACGAAAGACGTCAGGCCGAAAGCAGGCCACTGAGACAGACCACAAACGTATCCAGTCATGAACAAGGAGCTGACAGAAAGCCCACTTTAGGTATATATTTTGAACTGGAAATGGGCTGCTCACACACAGCAAAAGTTGTCAGGGGCAGAGGCCTAAAAATGGAAGCGTTATATGAATATGAAACCTTAAATTGTATCTCCCTTAGAGTTTATCGTTAAGCCATTCTAGCCGCCAAAAACAGTACTCAGCAGAAGGTATTAATGATAGGAGTCAGGTAGCAATATGGTTGCTAAAATCTAAGAAGCGTTGCAGATTAGGGAAGCAGTAATGAAGAGTAGAAATTAATAGAACATCTATTCTCTTCTCACACAGTTTCAAAAATCTAGGACATTAGGGGAAAATGGAGAAGGCTCTTCAAACAAAACTTTGGGCCACATGTACAAAGCATTTTTATAGTTGCAATCGGGCAGATTTGCAGAATCAACATGTTTGGGACTAGAAAAAAGTTTCTTGGGATGTACAAAACCCAAATTGTAATTCGGTAACTTGTTACCGAATTGCAATTTGAGTTTTACGATTCGGTATTCAGAAGGGGCATGTTCAGGGCGCCCCTTCCTAATTCCAGATCTGAATGATATGTATGATTGTTTTGCGCCTATGAATGCGGCTGAAAAACAATTGTAGTTAACACCAATTTCAAAGTGGTGTTAACCCATTCGCAAACAGGAAGGACACCTTACCCTTTGTGAAAAGAAGTGCAAATATTTTTTCAGAGTAGGTAGTGGTCCCACAGAGCACTGCCTACTCTGAAAAAATTTAAAAAACGTTTCATTTTTTTTGTTTGAAATTCAGCCCATTTTCCATTAAGGAAAATGGGGTGAATTTCAAACAACCATTTGCAATGTAATGGGTCTCACGTTTAGTCGAGTTAGAGCTGTTAACGTGATAAATTCCTACCTGGACTTTTCTTGCCACTTAAATTGAAAATGAAAAGTAAAACAGTTGACAATAAGCGAGCCGATTCAAAGCACCATGCCGCCATAATCATGAGCACAAAGGAGAGACACAAAAGGAAAAAGAAGCTGTCAAACGTATCGACAAACGTGCAATTATCCATGTAAATGAGCACAGATAGACCAAGGCACACAAAAAGGTAAAAGTTCTTCAATGTTTCTGGGACGTGAGTAAAGCCCAAGTATTGTACATCCAGAGGTGAAGAGTAAAAGCGATGAATCCAAGTTGTTGATATGTTAGAGTCTTTATTCGCAGGTATAGGTTTGTGTCGTCTTTACAGGAAACAGCCAACACGTGTTTCGTCACGCAAGTGACTTTATCAAGGCTGGGCCCGTCCGGCCAGGTGCAGAGGACAGCAGTGAGTTCAAAATGGCAGAAAATACGATGGTCAGTCCCGGGTGGGACTGCCGCAGGTGTACGGTGAACACAGTAGTAAAAAGGCTGGTGCTATCAGAGCCCTGATAAGCCCGAAGTATTAATCCTGAAATTTAGTAACGAAGCGTCCAGTCCATCACGCAAGATTAATACTTCGGGCTTATCAGGGCTCTGATAGCACCAGCCTTTTTACTACTGTGTTCACCGTACACCTGCGGCAGTCCCACCCGGGACTGACCATCGTATTTTCTGCCATTTTGAACTCACTGCTGTCCTCTGCACCTGGCCGGACGGGCCCAGCCTTGATAAAGTCACTTGCGTGACGAAACACGTGTTGGCTGTTTCCTGTAAAGACGACACAAACCTATACCTGCGAATAAAGACTCTAACATATCAACAACTTGGATTCATCGCTTTTACTCTTCACCTCTGGATGTACAATACTTGGGCTTTACTCACGTCCCAGAAACATTGAAGAACTTTTACCTTTTTGTGTGCCTTGGTCTATCTGTGCTTATTGTCATTGTGTACCCTGGTACACAACTCTTTGTGCCCAACAGGGTAGTGGGGCACCTGACCGAGTGGCACCTTCTTTCTCCTATCGGACTCACTGTGTTGCCTTAATAAGAACTGTAACGGAACGGAAGTGCGGCTTTCTTACCACGCACTACCCTTGTATTTTTTATCCATGTAAATGGGTCGATATCCAAGTCGGTAACCAAACCACCCCAAGGAGGGCCAATCGTAAAGCATTTACTAATAATAACAAAGGATTTTTTGAAAGGTAAGCCCACGAACGAGTGATAGTGATGGGCGTGCAGTGGGCGTGGTTAAAAGTCCACAGATAGATTACAACAGGCCAGAGTGCTTGCGCGCTCGAATATAAAAAGCTGCTTTATTTAAAAAGCAGTCACAGACATGGTGGTCTGCTATTCCCAGCAGGCCACCAACCCTGTGACTTTGGCCATTCCTAATGGGGTCGCAAATTGTGACGTACCTAATGAATATAGATCAGGTAGGTCATTTGCGGCACCATTGGGAATCACAATCAGAGTACTTAACACTGTTGTACATTTTGTTTTGCGACTCGCAATTTGCGATTCCCAAACGGATCGCAAATTGTGAGTTGCAAAACAAAAGGTCATACATCTGGCCCTTTATGATTGTGAGGTTAATTCAATGATTAGCATATTTCAGGCAAATTTTCGTAGACGAGCTGGACTGATTAGACAGCTTTTTAAAATCACCTTCTACTGTACATGATTCCATTAGCTTCATAAAAGTAGTCCAAAATGGCTTTTTTTTTTTTATTAAAAAATATTCTGAAATATTTTTTCAATCGGAAATATGGACGCAGTTAAAATAGGAACTAGTGACTCCAAGTTTGGAAAAGACTGGGGCACATGGGAACGGTATTTTGGCTTGCTATCCAATATTTTACCTGTCTGTGTTTCCGAAACAACTGATCTTTGGAATAGCATCTAAGTAAGCGCCTGGGTAATGCACTTGAGGACTGATTATCAGTCTGCTTACAAGACAGACAGGGATGTCACAGATAGGATTCTGTCTTTATGTTGCTGTGACCTTGCATGATTTATTTGCTGCATTGGACAGTGCATACTGGGCTGGCTGTCACAATATCAAGGGTGGTCACGTTGACTTGCACGAATATTGACTCCACAATATTAATTTTTTTCGTTTCATCAAGCATACCTGTTGCAATTCAATGCACCAGTGCTTCCCAAACTTTTTAAAACATCAACCCAATTTTTAGAGCATCAGACTTTCACGACCCACCTAACTTTAATGGAAATGAAGCGGGCAAGTTTTTTAATATAATGAAGCAAAGTGTGTTAGCTCACTGTCCATTTTCCATTAAAATGGTCACAACATTTGCAAAGACATACAGTTTTATTGATAAAACTATATTGTGTACTAATGATAATGTATGGAAATCGTGTTTCCTCAAATATTTATCATTTGCCCATCAACAAGTAAAGTATATTGATTTGGTTTGATCCTATTAAAATCTTAGGGGCATATTTGTACTCTCTTTGCGCCGAATGTGCGTCAAAATTTTTGACGCACAATCGGCGCAAACCCTGCCCCATATTTATACTTTGACGTCCGACCCCGCGGGCGTCAAAGTTCCACCATGTGCATCATTTTTTGGAAGGGGGAACCAGCCTTG
Organism: Pleurodeles waltl; assembly: GCF_031143425.1. Classification (NCBI taxonomy): domain Eukaryota; kingdom Metazoa; phylum Chordata; class Amphibia; order Caudata; family Salamandridae; genus Pleurodeles; species Pleurodeles waltl. Next base: position 971,105,178 of record NC_090439.1, read on the forward strand.
CGTTAATTATATGCAAGGTAGGCGTTCCCTTCCAAAAAATGACTTTAAGGCCTGTGCGCCTTATTTATACTGTGACGTCATTTTGATGCACAGGAGGGGGCAGGCCTTAAAAAACGGCACCCAGCCTGATGGGTGCCGTTTTTTAATGCCTGGGTCAGGGCAGGCGTTAAGGGACCTGTGGGCTCAGAAGGAGCCCAGAGGTGCCCTCCCATGCCCCCAGGGACACCCCCTGCCACCCTTGCCCACCCCAGGAGGACACCCAAGGATGGAGGGACCCATCCCAGGGAAGAAAAGGTAAGTTCAGGTAAGTTTTTTTTTCGTATTTTTTTTGTGGCATAGGGGGGCCTGATTTGTGCCCCCCTACATGCCACTATGCCCAATGGCCATGCCCAGGGGACATAAGTCCCCTGGGCATGGCCATTGGGCAAGGGGGCATGACTCCTGTCTTTGCTAAGACAGGAGTCATTTCAATGGGGGTTGGGCGTAAAAAAAAATGGCACAAATCGGGTTGAGGCCTGAATTTTGCCTCAGACCTGACTTGCCCCATTTTTTGACGCCCAAGCTCCATTTTCCCCTACGCCGGCGCAGCCTGGTGTGAGTCATTTTTTTTGACGCACACCAGTCCGCTGCGCCGGCTAACGTCATTCAATAAATAAGGCGCCCGCATGGTGCTTTGGAATGGCGTTAGCCGGCGGTAAAAATGTTGACGCACAGCTGCATTGGCGCAGTTGTGCGTCAAAAAGTATAAATATGGGCCTTAGTTTCCCTCACACTTCAGAACTACAAAAACAGTGCTTCATGTGTCTATTCCTAAACCTCTGAATGTGTACGGTTCATTTACAGGTATTTATGTTTTGTTTTGTGTATATCCTACATCCTTTCTATTCACACTCCCTATACACCAGCAAGATTATCACATAAATCACTTTACTTTTACTTTTCTTTCTCTGACTGCAAAGTGAGAGGTGTTTGTAAACCTTAATCACCATGATAAGAAAACAGCAGTTTCTCAGACGACATAGCCTGGCATCTGCCCTCTGTCTTTGAAATGCAGAAAAAGTTACACAATAATTATATATTTAAAGCATCTTTATTTGTTGTTTGTACATGTGCAATGCACCAAAGATAGGCCACGACCCACCAGTGGGCTCTGACCCACATTAGGGAAACACTGCTATACACTATGTTTAACACCAAGTAAAAAGGTTTTTGGATGCATAAATATTATATTGCCGTAAACATTCCATGTTGCTTAATGAAAACTGCAAGTATAATTGCTAATAGCTGTGTTACACAATTCTATTTTATGACCAAAGGACGTAAATACATATCATTATATTTTTTAAATGAACTGCAATTTAACAAACTGTGAATCCTTGTAAAGGTGCCATTTAAAACATATATATTTACTGTTATTATACTTTTTAGTAGGCATTAAGCCAGTTATTTGCCACACACATTTACACCCACTTTCCACCTTCAATCTACTTTAGCTGGTCGTGGACACAACATCACATAGTTAAAAGTTTCTTAAGATACCAAAAATGTCATTGTTAAAATAATTCCGTTTTTTTTAACTCGGATCATTCAGGTTAAATCTTTCTAAGAAAGCTGCCTTGTTTATAGCACATATTTTAATATTCTTACACATTCCAGAAGGCAACAGTATTTATTCGAACAATTAACAGGATCTAAAATGCATATTTTGGAATGTTATTCTCAGTTAGATTCCTTCAATTTCACTAAAATTGTAAGAACAGCCATTTGCCAAGAAAAACCATGAACCTATCTCTAAGTATATTGAACCCACAATGTCGACATCTAACTTATGTCAAGGTAAGTGTACCCAGGGAAGTATGGATTTCCTATCCTTAATTCTACATCTACATTACTTTTTGATATGCAGGAAGTCCATACAGTGGATTTGATGTAAGTGCAGGTCGATATTAAAATTACTTTATTGTGGCGGAACACCGTGGACTATGGCATTATTTTGCACATTGGAATCTCAGATAGGAATCTCATCTATCAATGCAGTGGATGAAGTCTAGTTTAAAGGGTGAGAGGAGCAGGTGTGCATCGGATGCGTTTCATCTGATAAAGGGGTACTGATTTGTGAGGTTCCACTCTCCTCAGCCTTAATTCCTGTTTGTTTTCAGTGTATTCAGGGTAATCCAAAACCATTGTCTACAGTATCATACAGATGAGGATGAAGGACAGGTAGACTTTCACCTCAGCACAGGCAGTGGATAATTCCAAATAACTGGATATTCATCAAAGGTTCTAAATCAGGTATCTTGTTGGTAGGGGATCAGACTTTGGATGTGGTATCTTTTTAAACTTTGGCTAGTCCCAAAGTCTAGGGAATTACATAACATGTTTGATTTAAAATGTTCCTTCAAGTCGTAACTCACATGAGTAATTTCAGGAAATGACTCTTTTTGTATAGTCAACCCTAATTTTTGAGGGATGCTGCTGGTTTTTCAACTCAGAGAGCATTGAGGCCTGTTAACCAGACCTCAGTGTCAGTGCCCTGAACCCAAAATATGTATGTTAATTTGTCTCATACCCAATTGGGGTTGGGCTAGGAAACTCTGGATGCCAAGATAGGGATCTCTCATGTTAGAAGTGGGCTGCAAGGGGCATCCTGGGATAGCCAGATGCAAGGGGTCAACAGAAGGGAGGGAGCCTGGTAGTCCATTGACTACCAACTGCATCCTAACTTGAGGGGATTTTCAGAGGATAAATAGGGCACCCTTCAAACCTGGGGCTTAGATCTCAATGGTCTGGAAAAAAAGACTAAAGAAGGACTTCCCTGCTGCACCAATGACCCGGCGATCAAGGCTGAACTGACAAGGACTGCCTCTAATGATCCTGGTGGCTAGCAAAGGTGAAGGTACTGTGCCTGCTGTGTCTTGCTCATGGAGATGGTGTTTTCTGATCCCAGATGAAGCAAGAAACTCCAAGGGTCATTTGGCTGGCCTCCTGTTTGACACAATGGGTCACAGCAGCTTAGGAAACCTGCTAGGGAAAGTTGGTAGCCTAGATCTTCGGATCACCGCCACTTGCCAGTGCAGCACTAGGGACCAGGACCTGATGGTGAAAGTTGCACCTGAGTCTGCTGGACCCAGGAGAGTCATTGGAGTACAGCTTTGTTGTCCAAAAGGAACATTATCACCCAAGGAAGTATCCTGCTGTAACTGCGACAATAGGCGACTGGTAGCCCAGTGTCAACTGAACTTCTTCCAGGACCAGGAGGACTTTGAAGGACATCACTCCTGTAGCCAGGACAGCCTCAACAAGCTTGTGGACTGGGAGTAGCCTCAGAAATACCCCTTTCAACTGCATTGCATTCACAGCATCTTTGAGAATCTTCAGGATATTGTGTCCCTTGCATCAGGGCAGCATCCAGTGGAACCTATAGCAAAAGGAGAGAAGTGCCTTGAACGTCTTGAAAACTGATTCTTCAACTGGGGTAACTGTTTCTCCTCTGAGGACCTTGTAGTTCCCTCGACTGGCTCCCTGCCAGAGTTGGTCACCTAAAGTAACGGAAATAAACCTCATTGATACTTTCCCAAGTTTTTCATGGAAAAAAAAATCTAATTGTCAAATTAGTTGAATTTGCCAGTGCTTGTTTGCAGTTAAGTAAAAAGTACATATTTACTGTACCTTGTAAATTCTCTCTCTCTGGAACTCTCTGGTTGAACTTTTTCATTTTAGCGTATAAAAGTACATAACAATACAAATATAGTAAGTATGGGGAAATTTACATCCCAATATTATGGAAATATGGTCATATTTGAATCACATTAAATATAGTACATATTACAAATTGATTAGTCATAGCATTCCGTTTACAAGAAAGTTCCTCCAGGCAGTAAACTTCAATTATCAGTGACGAGACGTTATTTATTTTATTTCGTAGTTATAACTATTGAGATCCATGAGCGAGAGAACAACTGCCAACATGTGTTTCACCTCAAGGTGGCGTGCAGGCCTGGAATTTTTTCAAGGCTAAGCGATTAATGCTAAAGTCTATGCAAAGTCCAGAATGCAGTCACTAGCAGTTTGTTGTAATCAAAGCCAAGTTTTCCAGAATCTTCCTTTTTGTCTTTGGGAGGTCCCTAATGACTTCCTAAGTCCTCCTAACGCTACAAGGCAATGTTAGGCAGGCAGACAGTCCTACTTTACTTTCCATGCTCATTCACCTCCTGAGGCCTAGCTGTTCAATGAGCATTTAAGAACCCAGGACCTCAGTTCGTACAGCAATGCGGCAACGTTTAAACACAGATGCTCTGGGCCCCAAAAATATGATCTGGAACACATGCCTCATACTCCAATAGCAGTGGGCAGGCAATCAGATTACTCGCAGCTCTTCCAGATGGGCAATCCAGGGGTCAAGTGTGCAGCATGAGGACAACAGATGCAGCCCTGTCGGCATGTGAAAAGCCAGGCACACAATGTCTAAAGTAGGAAAACAATAATTTGCAATACAATGGCTCTCGCGTTTGCTCGACTGGGAGCTATTAGTTTTGTAAATTCCTAACTGGAGTTTTATTGCCGCATAAATTGAAAATGAAAAGTAAAACAGTTGACATCAGGAAGTCAATTCAAAGCGCCACAGCCGCCATGAGTGTAACAGCGAGAGTTATTGTCTCCCTGCATGAATGTCCAGAAAGGATCGCGGCTGGGATGAAAGGCAAACCGAAACCGGAGGAGGGGCCATCACACGCTGTAACAGAAGGAAGCGCGACGTAGTGTGATGGCCGACAAAGATGTTGACTTAGTGAAATCACCTGAGAGGGAACTCAGCATACAAAGGTGGGACATTTTCTAAAATGCATGTAGGAAGTTGGCTCTGTATACACTATTTCAAAGTAAGGAATAGTATGCACAGAGTCCAAGGGTTCCCCTTAGAGGTAAGATAGTGGCAAAAAGAGATAATACTAATGCTCTATTTTGTGGTAGTGTGGTCGAGCAGTAAGCTTATCAAAGGAGTAGTGTTAAGCATTTGTTGTACACACACAGGCAATAAATGAGGAACACACACTCAGAGACAATTCCAGGCCAATAGGTTTTTGTATAGAAAAATATATTTTCTTAGTTTATTTTAAGAACCACAGGTTCAAATTTTACATGTAATACTTCAAATGAAAAGTATTGCAGGTAAGTACTTTAGGAACTTTGAATAACCACAATAGCATATATACTTTTCAAATAAATCACATATAGCTATTTTAAAACTAGACAGTGCAATTTTCAACAGTTCCTGGGGGAGGTAAGTATTTGTTAGTTTTTGTAGGTAAGTAAACCACCTACGCGGTTCAAGTTTGGGTCCAAGGTAGCCCACCGTTGGGGGTTCAGAGCAACCCCAAAGTTACCACACCAGCAGCTCAGGGCCGGTCAGGTGCAGAGTTCAAAGTGGTGCCCAAAACGCATAGGCTTCAATGGAGAAGCGGGTGCCCCGGTTCCAGTCTGCCAGCAGGTAACTACCCGCGTCTTCGGAGGGCAGACCAGGGGGTTTTTGTAGGGCACCGGGGGGGACACAAGTTAGCACAGGAAGTACACCCTCAGCAGCACGGGGCGGCCGGGTGCAGTGTGCCAACACACATCGGGTTTCCAATGGAAATCAATGGGAGACCAAGGGGTCTCTTCAGCGATGCAGGCAGGCAAGGTGGGGGCTCCTCGGGGTAGCCACCACCTAGGCAAGGGAGAGGGCCTCCTGGGGGTCACTCCTGCACTGGAGTTCCGATCTTTCAGGTCCTGGGGGCTGCGGGTGCAGAGTCTTTTCCAGGCGTCGGGATCTGGGAGTCAGGCAGTCGCGGTCAGGGGGAGCCTCGGGATTCCCTCTGCAGGCGTCGCTGTGGGAGCTCAGGGGGGGCAACTCTGGCTACTCACAGTCTTGTAGTCGCCGGGGAGTCCTCCCTGAAGTGTTATTTCTCCACAAGTCGAGCCGGGGGCGTCGGGTGCAGAGTAGCAAGTCTCACGCTTCCGGCGGGAAACGCAGTTGTCTTGAAGTTGCTTCTTTGGAAACAAAGTTGCAGTCTAGGGTGAACAGAGCCGCTGTCCTCTGGAGTTTCTTGGTCCTTCTAGAGCAGGGCAGTCCTCTGAGGATTCAGAGGTCGCTGGTCCTGGGGAAAGCGTCGCTGGAGCAGTGTCTTTAGAAATGGGGAGACAGGCCGGTAGAGCTGGGACCAAAGCAGTTGGTGTCTCCGTCTTCTCTGCAGGGTTTTTCAGCTCAGCAGTCCTCTTCTTCTTAGGTTGCAGGAATCTGAGTTCCTAGGTTCAGGGGAGCCCTTAAATACTAAATTTAAGGGCGTGTTTAGGTCTGGGGGGTTAGTAGCCAATGGCTACTAGCCCTGAGGGTGGGTACACCCTCTTTGTGCCTCCTCCCAAGGAGAGGGGGTCATATTCCTATCCCTATTGGGGGAATCCTCCATCTGCAAGATGGAGGATTTCTAAAAGTTAGAGTCACCTCAGCTCAGGACACCTTAGGGGCTGTCCTGACTGGCCTGTGACTCCTCCTTGTTATTCTCATTATTTCCTCCGGCCTTGCCGCCAAAAGTGGGGCCGTGGCCGGAGGGGGCGGGCAACTCCACTAGCTGGAATGCCCTGTGGTGCTGGAACAAAGGGGGTGAGCCTTTGAGGCTCACCACCAGGTGTTACAGCTCCTGCCTGGGGGAGGTGATAGCATCTCCACCCAGTGCAGGCTTTGTTACTAGCCACAGAGTGACAAAGGCACTCTCCCCATGTGGCCAGCAACATGTCTCGAGTGTGGCAGGCTGCTAAAACCAGTCAGCCTACAGGGGTATTTGGTTAAGGTTTCAGGGGGCACCTCTAAGGTGCCCTCTGAGGTGTATTTTACAATAAAATGTACACTGGCATCAGTGTGCATTTATTGTGCTGAGAAGTTTGATACCAAACGTCCCAGTTTTCAGTGTAGCCATTATGGTGCTGTGGAGTCCGTGTTTGACAGACTCCCAGACCATATACTCTTATGGCTACCCTGCACTTACAATGTCTAAGGTTTTGCTTAGACACTGTAGGGGCACAGTGCTCATGCACTGGTGCCCTCACCTATGGTATAGTGCACCCTGCCTTAGGGCTGTAAGGCCTGCTAGAGGGGTGACTTATCTATACTGCATAGGCAGTGTGAGGTTGGCATGGCACCCTGAGGGGAGTGCCATGTCGACTTACTCGTTTTGTCCTCACCAGCACACACAAGCTGGCAAGCAGTGTGTCTGTGCTGAGTGAGGGGTCCCCAGGGTGGCATAAGATATGCTGCAGCCCTTAGAGACCTTCCCTGGCATCAGGGCCCTTGGTACCAGGGGTACCAGTTACAAGGGACTTACCTGGATGCCAGGGTGTGCCAATTGTGAAAACAAAAGTACAGGTTAGGGAAAGAACACTGGTGCTGGGGCCTGGTTAGCAGGCCTCAGCACACTTTCAATTCAAAACATAGCATCAGCAAAGGCAAAAAGTCAGGGCGTAACCATGCCAAGGAGGCATTTCCTTACAATGCACCAATAAAAATTAAGCATATAGGGGCATATTTATACTCTGTTTGCACTGAATTAGCGTCATTTTTTTTTTACTCTAATTCGATGCAAAACTAACTCCATATTTATTCTTTGGTGCTAGACCCGTCTAGCACCAAATTTATGGAGTTAAAGTCATTTTTTGGAAGTGGAGACCTACCTTGCCTTAATGAGATGCAAGGTAGGAATTCCAGTGCAAAAAATGACTCTACGGCCTTAATGCCATATTTAGGGGCATATTTATACTCTGGGGCATATTTATACTTTGTTTGCACCAAATTAGCGTCATTTTTTTTTACTCTAATTTGGTGCAAAACTAACTCCATATTTAAACTTTGGTGCTAGACCCGTCTAGCACCAAGGCCCTGATTTATACTTTTTTTGCACCCCATTAATGTCATTTTTTTATGCAAAAGTGGCACAAACTTACAAAATATTGGCCCTTATTTATACTTTTTGGTGCAAAACTTCACTAACTCAGTTTTGCACCAAAAAGTTTAGCACCGGCTTGCAACATTTCTGTGCATCAGCCGGGCTCCATATTTATGGACTGGTGCAAGCCGGTGCAAAGGGTAGGCTAGAGTAAAAAAAATGACTTTAGTCGGGTGGGGCTGGCGGTATAGAAGAAGGGGGTTTAGCACCAAAAAATGACTTTAGGCAGGTTAAAGTAAAAAAAAAAGGACTCTTACCAGATTAGCGTCATTTTATGGTTCTAAACCTACCATGCCACATGACTCCTGCCTTAGAAAAGGCAGAAGTCATGCCCACCACCCCAATGGCCAACACAGAGGACAAGGGTCCCCTGGGCATGGCCATTGCACCCTGTGCTATGTATGGGGGCCCATTTCAAGGCCCCCTATGGCACTTTAAAAAATAAAATGCAATCTTACCTGTACTTAGCTGGGATGGGGTCCCCCATCCTCGGACGTCCCTCTGGTGTGGGTGGGGGTGCCCCTGGGGCCTGGGGAGGGCACCTGTGGGATTATTCCATGGTGTTCCACCATGGAAGTAGGCCCACAGGTCTCCTAACGCCTGCCCTGACCCAGGCTTTAAAAAAGGGGCAGAGCAAGCTTTGCACCATTTTTTGACCCCTCCTCCCTCCCTTGCACCATTTTTGCATGGGTGTATAAATATGGCGTTAAGGCCATAGAGTCATTTTTTGCACGGAAACGCCTACCTTGCATCTCATTTTGGCAAGGTAGGTTTCCACTTCCAAAAAATGACCTTAACTCCATAAATTTGGCACTAGACGGGTCTAGCACCAAAGTATAAATATGGAGTTAGTTTTGCACTGAATTAGATTTAAAAAAATGATGCTAATTCAGTGCAAACAGAGTATAAATATGTCCCTTAGCGTCAAAAAATGACCCTAATCTGGTTAGAGTCATTTATTTTGATTCTAACCTGCCTAGCGTCATATTTTTTTTACACTAGCCTACCCTTTGCACCGGCTTGCACCATTCCATAAATATGGTGCCCAGCTGGTGCTAAAAAATGGTGCAAGCCGGTGCAAAACTTTTTGTTGCAAAACTGCGTGCGCGCTCAACCCTTAAAAGGTTAGGTGATCTCATACAGGCCTATATGTGTTTCTAGCAGAGGGGGAGTAACTTTTTGATGTTGTGCAGGAAAGTGATGCTTGATCTTGTAGGATGGACTGAAGGAAATGATTTTCAGAAATGAAAAGGTAGGGATATTTTCCTCTTGTTAAGTTTACGAATTTGCATCTTAATGTTCAAGATATTGCCTGGGGTTCTTTGTATAAGTGGGAAACGTCTGCCGCCTGTATAAGTGGAGCTGCGGACATCCCACCCTTACTGACACAAGTGAAGAACCATTCAGACCACTTGAATGGGAAGTGATAATGAAGTGTTTTGCTAGTGCCTTATAAATATGGAATGAGCTACATCTGTGCTTGCAGTTTAGTGTTTTATTTGGGGCTACAGCTGTATTTGCTTTTAGTCTTCCTAAATGGTGAGGATTGACAGTTTTATATCAGTCGCTGGTGTCTGAGGTCGTAGCCAGAAGTATATTTTAAAAGGGGCATGTCATACCCCCGAGTAATGACGCGACATTAAAGAAATGAATAGGGGTGCAATCCCTCACTGATGTTTTTAGGGGAAGTGGTATAGTATGCAATATGCTTTTGGCGCTAGCTCTTTATTAGTGCTATTCTATTTGAAAGGAAATTTATTTTTTTGAAGGACATGTCTTTAAGCGCATTCAATCAAATATCCGTACACCAACTTAAGGTTATTGTGTAGAAAGTTGCAAAGTCGGCTGACTCACAGCTTTGTGTGTTTTCTAAACGCGTCAAGCTTATTAAAACAACGGTGAAAACTAGAACGAATGTAAATGCAATTTTACATGGGTGAACCATGGGAACTTTCCAATAGGCAAAGACATTGGCATGCAGCCCTGATAGGCACAGGGAGGTTGTGCTGAAGGTGCAGTACAAAAGGAATCCTTCCTCAGGCTTGCACCAGGAAGGAAGCCATGGCAGGGGGCGGATGATTGAGGTTGTCTCGGATAAGGCCATTGATTGAGAACACTAGTTACATCTACAATGGCAGGAGCCCTAGCTGGCCAGGCACCAGCCCTGGCCCCAAGACTTTGCCAGTGAGTGGTGAATGCATGTTGTAATGGCTGGCTGGGCCCCCAAATGCCCCCTTGGTGTGCTGTCCGCTGTACTGCTGCCTGCTGAAGTAATTGATTTTGTTTCTCTTTGAATTTCCGGGTCCAGTTTAAGTATGTGTGCCTAGCTAGCAGCAGGCTGGACCCTGCTCACGTTTGAGTCACTGGGACTGTCTGTGTGTCACGATTGCACGGTTTCTTCTTTCATTGGTGGGACACTCCTTGAGTTGTTGTATTGTAGTGCCACGATGTAGCCTGGGGGTGCCTCACATATTTAGCACCATTACTTTAGATGGGCTGGTACCGAGTACTGACACTTCTCAGTTTTCTCCCCTATAGTACCGGAACTTCTCCTTGGTCAGGAGAGTACCGGTACTCCTAGAGTGCAGCCTAAGCGCTGCTGAGCGCGAGACTTTCAGAGTGGGCGTGTCTGTGAGGCGCCCTGACGATCAAAAGTGAGTATATTCCTGTGGTAGGTTGCTACTTCAGCCTTACACTCTGACAGCGCTAAAGGAATAAGATGGGGCCCGACAGCTAGAGCCCCCCACATTGGAAATGTTGCGCTGGCCGTTGGAGTATAAGGCTGCAGCGCTATTGTCTGTCACAGCGCCCAACGCCTTTCGGCCAAGTTAGTTTATGTATACAGAGCGCAACTGGTACTTTTTTCCAGTTATATCCTGCGCACACTTGGCAAGGGGTATTAAAGCGCTCAAATAAGAAGCGCAAGTTTTACATGAAAGCGTACTTTATTTTGTTTTTATGGCACAGGGAGTTGAAATCTAGGCGTCCACTCAATGTCCTGTGATTCTGGGCAAGTCTCTTAATCTCCCCTTGCCATGAAAACAAAAAAAGTATACTTTCATGTAGAACACCTGCTTCTCAAGAAAAAAACTTTAATGCCCTATTGCCAAGTTCGGACTATTTAAAACTTCAAAAAATTCAATTAGGCCTTGTACACATGAACAAACTTGGCCGAACGACACCACGGCGTTTTGCCTTGAATTTAAGAAAATACCTCTATTGCTAAATGCCTGCCTCGAAGCCACGCCCCTACCAGGCCCTCAAGTCCCATCCCAATCGTATCGGCTCTTCTCTTTTCCCATTTAAAGCACTGTTTAGCACCAAATGTCACATTTCTCAAATTTGCGTGTTCTTTTTTCTAGGCATTATTTGGGTAATACTTGAGACTCTATTATATGCAGTTAAGTAGAGCGAGGACCCTTGTTGAGAAGTCTTTGATGCAATGCCCATGTTACTGGAGGAGGGCGGCAGCCAGCTGCGTGTTTTAGGCAATTTAGGCAACAACATGTGGAAGTTTAATGCGCTCAGCAGTCTAGTGTTCCATCCCTGCAAGTGATGAAAAACTTATTATAATTGTCTTTTTTACGTGCTATAATTGCTCACATATATTTTTACGGCATTTTCCATTTTGAAAAAATGACCTGCGTCTTCTCCATAAATCATTGTGTCACATTCATTTGTGGCTTCCATAAACGATTCACTGTTGGCAGTTTTTAAAGTTCAACCAATGATTCATGCCTCACTTTGTGAAATGTTGAGCTCTTAATTATGTACCAAAACTGAACAATCAACAAAGTGACATGGAAAAATCTAGCTCTTCTTCTTTCGGTTCAGAATTAGGGGAACGACGCGACGTCGAACAAATCCTCCTCAATGAAGAACGTTACATTTTCCATTGGCATCAGGGGAGGCTTTCTAAGTTGTAATTCCATGTGTCGCCGGCACATAGAAGGGTTTGGCCCCTCCCAAGTCCAAAGTATCTTCTCTAACCTCGGTGTGTGGCCGTGCAGCCTGGGATAAATAAGGCACAATCACCGAACTCCTCGCCTCTCATCTCACACGAGAGGATGCACGAGGAGACCCTTTGAATACAGCAAGGAAGGTTATGAGTGAGGGAGAGAAAGCTGCTTTACAATATGAATGAATGGCTAAGGTACGCTGGGCCAAATGTACGAAGCATGGCCGTTTGCGACGTGCAAAATGCAATTTGGGAAGTACAGACCCATTTTTGCGATTCAGTAAACTATTTACTGAATCGTAAAAAGAGTTTGCGAGTCGCAATTAGGAAGCGGTGTCCCCTTCCTGTTTCCGATTCGCAATTAGGAAGGGGTGTTCCCTTCCTAATTGCGAGTCGCAGTCCCATGTATGATTGTCTTGTGACCGCGAATGTGGTCGCAAAGCAATCGCAGTTAGCACCAGTTTCAAATTGGTGCTAACCCATTCGCAAACGGGAAAGGACCCCTTTCCCTTTGTGAATGGCAGCGAAAACATTTTTTGCTCTGAAAAGACAACTTTTCATTTTTTGTTTTTGAAATCCATCTCGTTTTCCTTTAAGGAAAACGGGCTGCATTTAAAAAAAAAATGCTTAATTTAAAGGCAGTCACAGACATGGTGGTCTGCTGTCTCCAGCAGGCCACCATCCCTGTGAGGGCGGCCATTCCCAATGGGGTCGCAAATTGCAACCTACCTCATGAATATTTATGAGGTGGGTCATTTGCGACCCCCCTTATGAATCGCAAACAGTGTCATTGACACTGTTGGACATAAAGTTTTGCGAGTCGCAAAACCTATATTTCGTATATGTGGTCCTAAGTCACATATGACTCACATTACTCCCAGGTCCCTCTAGTCTTCGTCCCATTCCTCACAAAGTGGAGATAATTCATTTTCACAACAGAAAAAAAGAACACAAGGAATGTTGGTTCCCCTACCCTCCCCTCCCCCCTCAGGTAGTACTTAAACATACTTACCCAGCATTCCTCCTGTTCTTTTTTTCTGCCTTCCGACAGAATGGAACCGAGGACAGAGAGAGCTGTTCCCGTGGGGCGAGGATGGCTGTGGTGGCTCAACACAAGGTTGGGCCGTCATTTCCCTCGGCCTGCTGCACTTGTCGGGGTGTTGGTTGGGAACCCTCTGGCTTGCTGGGCTGGTGGAAGGTCTCCGTTTGCTTCACCGCCATTTAGCCATTGGCGGCTCCTGGGGCTTCCGTGTGTTTTTTCCCCGGCGAGGTGTGGGGACTTCGATTTTGGTGTAGGTCTGTGGGCTCCAGGCGGATCCTTGTCTGCAATGAAGCAGAATGCCTGGGGCTTGCCTGACTTCCTGTTGCTCCAGGCACTTCCAAGCTGGCACCCAGGGTGCGCTGCCTGGCTTTCACTGCAGCTGGTTATGGATGGCTTGCAGCAGGTTTTTTCAGCGGGGAGCACAATTTGGTAAGTACCGCTTGGGGGTATCTTTGTATTTTGGAGGGATACTCGTGGCTGGTGTATTGCTGCATCTTTTTTATGATGGGAAAGCATTTGCATAAGGGACGGCATTTGGGGAGTGCTCTGGCTCCTCTTCTTCGTCCCCTCCACCTTCTCGCTCTCCTTCTAGGCTTTCGAGCCATTGGATGGAGGAGGCTCGCCTGAAGCGCCTCATCTGAGAGATACTTTGCTGGAGATGGGGGCGGCGGGAAGAAGGAAGGCCCCGCAGTTGGTTGCTTTGCCTAGTTCTGGTGATGAGGGTCCTGCTCCATAGGAGTTAAATGGCAAATATATTTCTAAGGATCAGGTTCCAGGGCTGGTTCGTCATATAGAGGTTAATTTGGGGTTTCAGGATGAGGATGCTCCTGAGACTTCCTCTTCAGCTCTTTTACGACAATTTCAAAGTTCAACTCCAGCTGATGTCCCTGTTCATGCCTGTGTTAGAGAGGAGATGCAGTGGGACTGGAGGAATACAGACAAAATTCTGCTACCACGGATTATGGTTGAACTTCATACGCTGCATGATATGCACGCAGAATTACCAGACTGCATTCCAGTGGCCTCTTTTTTTGGCCAGCTTGGTGGGGCATACTTCTTTAGCAGAGGACGCTGGTCTCAAGGATCCCGTTGATAAGAAGGTTGATGGATCCCTGAAAAAGGTGTATTCTGGGACTCATCTGGCTCTGTGGGTTGGAATTTATGGGACTTCTGTGGCTCAATTTCTGATTTCCGATCTTAAGTCTTTGTATAGGGCATTGAATGAATCCTCAGACTACTCTAGTATTCTGGAACTCATTGAGAGACAGGTGGAGTTTTTGTCGGGCATCGGCTCTGGCACAATGGGCCTTTGTGGTGACCCGTCATACTCTGGTCTTGAGAGACTGGAAGACTGATGCTGCTCACAAGACTTCTGTGCTTATTTTGCCATTCAAGGATCTCTGTTGTTTGGGCCTGAGTTGGAATCGAACCTGGATAAACCTTTTTAGGAAAAGAAACATTCTTCTTCTGTAAAGTCAGGACAGGCGGATAGACTTTTTAGGTGCAAGCCTCCTATGCGTCAGCCTCATAGGCAGCAGTTTTTGAGGTCTCCGTGGTGATTTCCTCCCAGGGAGGGGAGGGATCAGAAAGGCCAGTCTCCCCAGGCCAAACTGCATTCATGACTATATGTTAGCACTGTAGGATATGGTGGTTGGAGGGCACCTTCAAAGGTTTCTTCCAGCATAGCTGGCCTCTACTTCAGACACTTGGACGTTGGACATTGTTCAGTAAGGCTACAAGATCGAGTTTGGGGTCTTTCCTCCGCCATCTGGTGGTAAGGTCAGACACTCAGTTGACAGTGGCATATTTCAACCATCAGGGGGGATTCGCTCCAGGTCTCTCAATGTGGTGGCTCTAGACTTCTTTCAGTGGGTGAAGTGTCATCTTCTGTCCCTGGAGGCGATTAATGTGACGGGGTGGACAACAGGGTGGCAGATTCTCTCTGTTTCAGGAACTGTCCCTGTAAGTTGAAGTGTTTCGGCAGGTGTGCAAGAGGTTTGGTGGTCTCTTTCTGGATATCTTTGCTTCCCGCCACAATGCCCAGGTTCCCAGGTTTTGTTCCCGTTTTCCTCAGGTGGGGGTTTGGAGGGTAGATGCTTTGACCATTCTTTGGACCAAACGCCTGCTGTATGCATTTCCTCTGGTGGTTTTGATTACCCATTTTCTCTATCGTCTGAGGGGAGAAGCTCGGGTGGTCATTGTGGTAGTTCCTTTTTAGCCTTGGAAGTCGTGATTAACTGCTCTTCAGATGATGATGAACAGCGGCCCTTGGTTGATTCCATCTTTTCCATTTCCTCTCTGTTTTTTTCCCTCTTGGGGTCTCCAGCGTCTCTGCCAGTCAGTTTGGAAGTTGAGAAGAGGGGTGACAGCATAAGGGTTTTCCCAGGCATTTGGCAGTATTGGTTCAAGGATCTAGGAAGCCAAGAACTCTTCAGTCATACAATCGACATTGGAGTAATTTCAGGAAATGGTGTGAGACAGCTGGGATTTCTCCTCTGGAGTGTTTTCTAACCATAGTTCTCCAGTTTTTGTGGGAAGGGTTTGAGAAACGTCTTGCTGTGTCGACCTTGCATGCTCAATGGACAGCTATTAAGGCTTTTCGTTCCCCTTGGGGTAATCTATAGAATGTTGATGAATTGGTGGTTCGGTTTGCTAACGCGTCCCTTTATGATAATTTATTACCCATCAGGACTCGTTTTAGGCCAATGAATCTTTTGACCCAGTTGAGAGACACCTTAGGACGAGATAGCTAATCAATATATCAATCAATACTGTTAGACCTGACAGCCTTAGGGTGGTCACCCCTAACTTTTTGCCTGCCTCCCTCCACTTTTTGGACACTGTTTTTGCTGGCTTTTAGACTCTGCGCACTTTACCACTGTTAACCAGTGCTAAAGTGCATATGCTCTCTCCCTTAAAACATGGTAACCTTGAATCATGCCTGATTGGACTATTTAATTTACTTATAAGTCCCTAGTAATGTGCACTCTATGTGCCTAGGGCCTGTAGATTAAATGCTACTAGTGGGCCTGAAGCACTGGTTGTGCCAACCACTTAAGTAGCCCCTTTTCCTTGTCTCAGGCCTGCCACTTCAAGGCCTGTGTGTGCAGTTTCACTGTCACCTCGACTTGGCATTTAAAAGTACTTGCCAAGCCTAAACCTCCCTTTCTCCACATATAAGTCACCTCTAATGTGTGCCCTAGGTAACCCCTAGAGCAGGGTGCTGTGTGGGTGAATGGCAGGACATGTGCCTGTGTAGTTTACATGTCCTGGTAGTGTAAAACTCCTAAATTCGTTTTTGCACTACTGTGAGGCCTGCTCCCTTCATAGGCTAACATTGGGGCTGCCCTCATACAGTATTGAAGTGGTAGCTGCTGATCTGAAAGGAGTAGGAAGGTCATATTTAGTATGGCCAGAATGGTAATATAAAATTCTGCTGACTGGTGAAGTTGGATTTAATATTACTATTCTAGAAATGCCACTTTTAGAAAGTGAGCATTTCTTTGCACTTAAATCTTTCTGTGCCTTACAATCCACGTCTGGCTGGGCTTAGTTGACAGCTCATAGTGCATTCACTCAGACACACCCAAAACACAGGGTACTCAGCCTCACTTGCATACATCTGCATTTTGAATGGGTCTTCCTGGGCTGGGAGGGTGGCGGGCCTGCTCTCACACAAAGGACTGCCACACCCCCTACTGGGACCCTGGCAGACAGGATTGAACTGAAAGGGGACCTGGTGCACTTCTTAGCCACTCTTTGAAGTCTCCCCCACTTCAAAGGCACATTTGGGTATGAAACAGGGCCTCTGCCCTACCTCATCAGACACTTGCTGGAGAAGAAACCTGAACAGGAACCTGCATCCTGCCAAGAAGAACTGCCTGGCTGCCTAAAGGACTCACCTGACTGCTTTCTACAAAGGACTGCTGCCTTGCTGTTGCCCTGCTGCCTTGCTGAACTCTTGTCTGGCTGTAAAAGTGCTCTCCAAGGGCTTGGATAGAGCTTGCCTCCTGTTCCCTGAAGTCTCAGGACCAAAAAGACTTCTCTTTTTCACTTGGACGCTTCGCGTGCCAAAATTTCCGACGCACAGCTTGTTCCGCGGCGAGAAAAACGCCGCACACTGACGCTGATCGACGCGACGCCTTCGGGACGACCGGAACTTCGACGCACGGCCTCGCAAGGACAACGCCGCCCGACCTCCAGAGGAAAAATCGTCGTGACGCCTGCCGTGAGAGCGAAACTTCGATGCACAGACCCGCTGAATGACGCGCAGCCGGTACACAAGCAGGAGAATCCACGCACAGACCCGACACATCTGGTAATCCCCGCGATCCACAGAAAGAGACTGTCCGCGTGCCGGAAAACGACGCACGACTTCCCCGCGTGAAAAATAACGACCCAAGTCCGTGTGTGCTGGGGAGAAATCGACATGCACACCCTTTTTCCACGTACCTCTTTTTCTGTGGCCCTCTGAGGAGATTTTCCACTCCAAACCAGGTACTTTGTGCTTGAAAGAGACTTTGTTTGCTTTTTAAAGACTTAAGACACTTTGGGGGTCATTCTGACCCTGGCGGCCGGTGACCGCCAGGGTCACCGACCACGGGAGCACCACCAACAGGCTGGCGGTGCTCCCAAGGGCATTCTGACCGCAGCGGTTCAGCCGCGGTCAGAAAGGGTAAACCGGCGGTCTCCCGCCGGTTTACCGCTGCCCCATTGAAGCCTCCATGGCGGCGGAGCGCGCTCCGCCGCCATGGGGATTCAGACACCCCCTACCGCCATCCTGTTCATGGCGGGAAACCCGCCATGAACAGGATGGCGGTAGGGGGTGCCGCGGGGCCCCTGGGGGCCCCTGCAGTGCCCATGCCAATGGCATGGGCACTGCAGGGGCCCCCATAAGAGGGCCCCACAAAGTATTTCAGTGTCTGCTTTGCAGACACTGAAATACGCGACCGGTGCAACTGCACCCGTCGCACCCCTGCAACTACGCCGGCTCAATTCTGAGCCGGCGTCCTCGTTGCAGGGGCATTTCCGCTGGGCCGGCGGGCGCTCTTTTGGAGAGCGCCCGCCGGCCCAGCGGAAATGTTTGAAAGGCCGCCGCGGTCTTTTGACCGCGGTGCGGTCATTTGTCGGCGGTACCTTGGCGGACGGCCTCCGCCGTCCGCCAAGGTCTGAATGACCCCCTTTATATCACTTTTCAGTGATATCTCTACAAATTCACATTGCAACTTTATTCGTTTTGACCTACCATTATCCTGTGAAATATTATATATTTTTCTAAACACATGTGGTGTATTTTTGTGGTGTTATATGGTGGTATTGTATGATTTATTGCACAAATACTTTACACATTGCCTTCTAAGTTAAGCCTGACTGCTCGTGCCAAGCTACCAGAGGGTGGGCACAGGATAATCTTGGATTGTGTGTGACTTACCCTGACTAGAGTGAGGGCTTTTGCTTGGACAGGGGGTAACCTGACTGCCAACCAAATACCCCATTTCTAACATTGGTGATCAGCGGTGAGGATAGGACTTGTATTTGTGCAGTGACATACAGTAGCTAAGTATTTCACTACCTACCCACAGTTGAAGGTCAACTTGATTTTTATCTCTTTTTGCAAATTCATTTTTTCCTGACAATTTTCAAAAGCTAAATCCTCACTCAACATGTCTCTGACTGGGTCTCAGATCGGAGACTTTGACCTAGTCCTGTTGGATACATATACGGTCAAACAACTAAAAGGATTCTGCAGGGCAATGAGGGTACCCACCCAAGGGGCCTCCAAAAAGGAGGACTTTCAAGTGGCGCTGAGGGCCTGGGCAGAAGCCCATTTAGAAGAGGATGATGAGGAAGAGGAGCCAGAAAATGGCCCCTCAGAGGATTTGTTGCTATCTGTGGATGGTGTTACCACTGCAATTGTGCCCCCTTCCAGACCAGGGAGCAGTGTCTCTGTGCAAAGCCTGACCGCAGAGGAAAGGAGAGAGGAAAGGGAGTTCCAATTGCAAATGGCAAAACTGAAAATTGAGGCTCAACAGGAGGAAAGAAAGGCAGAGAGAGAAGCCAAGCAAGCTGAGGCTGAAAGAGCAGCCAAACAGATTGAAGCTGAAAGAGCAGAAGCTGCAGCTGAGAGAGCCTTGGCTGAAAAGAACCTGTTATTGGCTCATGAACTGAGTCTCAAGGAGCTGGATCTCAAGGCAAAGCAGTCTGAATCCAGCAATAATGGTGGCAGCATACTGACAGGACCTGCTGGAGAAAGAAGGTTTGTATACCCAAAAATGTGGTGCCCAGTTTTGTGGTGGGAGATGACATATATAAATGGTTAGCTGCTTATGAAGTTGCACTAAGGGCTCATGAGGTTCCTGAAGGGCAATGGGGGGTAGCTATGTGGGGTTATGTGCCGCCATTGGGGAGGGACACACTTCTCACATTGGATCAACCTGATCAAAACACATGCCCACTTCAGAAAGCCACTTTACTTGCCAAGTTTGGGCTGACCCACGAGGGATACCGTCAGAGGTTCAGGGACAGCACCAAATAAACCTGGGTAGATTTCTTTGACTTTTCCAGTAAGGCACTGAATGGATGGGTGCGGGGCAACAAAGTATATGATTATAAAGGGTTATATGACTTGATTCTGAGAGAGCATATGCTTAATACTACTTTTACAGAGTTGTGCCAGCACTTAGTGGATAGTAAGCTGACTGATCCCAGGAAGCTTGCTGAGGAGGCGGACCTCTGGGTTAGCACCAGAGTGTCCAAGAAGGTACCTGGGGGGGACACCCACAAAGGTGGTCAGGGTTCCCATCAGAAGAAAGAGGGGGGAGATAAACTTACAGATAAGGAACTTTCCAAAGGCCCCCAAAACAATTCCCAGGGAGGGGGTGGCAACCATTCCTTTTCCAGATTTGGGAAAAAGCCAGGGACATATGATAGGTCAGGGAAATCCAACCCCAAATGCATGGAGTGTTACCAATATGGTCACTATAAAGGCGACCCCCAGTGCTCAAAGAGAGCACCGTCCACTACCGGACAGACACCTGGGTTGACAAGTGTAGTGCTCGGGGGGGAGATGGACCCAGATAGCTTTGGGGAACAGGTAGGGATTTCCCTAGTGTCCCTGGGAGAAGGAGAAATGGTGCCCAAAACCACATGCCCCAAAATACTTCCAAGTACAGGCAGTGGGTCACCATTGATGGGCAGAAGGTGGAGGCTCTGCGTGACACAGGAGCCAGTATGACTACTATCAAGAGTAAGCTGGTGTCAACAGAGCAGATAGTCCCTAATACATTCCACCAGGTCATAGTCGCTGACAATCGTGAGAGTCACCTATCGGTGGCTCTGGTTCCCTTTGAGTGGGGGGGGTCTCTGGTACTTTGAAAGTAGCTGTGAGTCCTGCCATGCCTGTAGATTGTCTGTTAGGCAATGATCTTGAGCATACTGCTTGGAAAGAAGTGGAGCTCAGATCTCACCTGGAGATGTTAGGGTTACCTGAGTGGGTCTGCATGACCACACGGTCCATGGCTGACCGAGAGGGAAGTCCAGGGCGTCTGGAGCCTGGAACAATTGCCCAGAAAGCTACCAAGAGTAGGGGCAAGGATCGTGGGAAACCGGTCCCAGAAGTTCCCGCAGTGGTTGACGGGGCTCCTGAGGAGGAGGCTCCCGAGCCAACTGGGGAAGACATTGCCACCCTAGGTGACCTACCTGAGCTTGCTGGCTGGCAAGTTGAGGGTGGACCCACCAGGGAGGAATTCTGCAAGGCGCAGAAAGAATATCCCACTCTAGAGGGTCTGAGGAAGCAAGCCTCAGACCAGGCGGCAGGTGAAGCCTCTGGCGATCACCACATATATTGGGAGAATGATCTCCTCTACAGTGAGCCTAAGGTTCCGGCCTTTGGGGCAGCACGTGCGCTGGTGGTCCCCCAGTGTTACCGAACCTTCCTATTGGGTCTGGCTCACGACATTCCCCTGGCAGGACATTTGGGGCAAGGCAAGACCTTTGACAGGCTTGTCACCCACTTTTATTGGCCCAGAATGAGGACAAACTCAGATAAGTTCTGTAGATCTTGTCCTACCTGCCAGGCCAGTGGTAAAGCAGGGAAAAGGGTTAAAACCCCCCTGATTCCACTTCCTGTTGTTGGCACCCCCTTTGAAAGGGTGGGCATCAACATTGTTGGTCCATTGGACCCCAAAACTGCCTTAGGCAACAGGTTCATCCTGGTTTTGGTGGACCATGCCACCCGTTACCCAGAGGCAATCCCTCTGAGGACCGTAACTGCACCGGTGGTGACCCGAACTCTGATGGGGATGTTTACCCATGTGTGATTCCCAAAGGAGATAGTGTCTGACAGAGGCTCTAACTTCATGTCTGCATACATGAAGTCTCTGTGGGATGCGTGTGGTGTAACCTACAAGTTCACCACACCCTATCACACCCAATCTAATGGTCTTGTGGAGAGATTCAACAAGACCTTGAAAGGCATGATTGGTGGCCTCCCTGAGGCCATGAGGCGTAAGTGGGACGTCCTCTTACCATGCCTTCTCTTTGCTTACCGAGAGGTCCCCCAAGAGTGCCCTTTGACCTTCTCTATGGGTACCCTGTCAGGGGACCCTTAAGCATTGTCAAGGAGGGGTTGGAGAGAGCTCCAAAGGCGCCCCCTTAGGATGTGGTCAGCTACATGTTGGCCCTCCGCAACCAGATGAACCGCTTCTGGAAAGAGGCCCAAAGTAACCTTGAGGCCAGTCAAGAGGTAATGAAACGCTGGTATGACCAGAAGGCCACCCTGGTAGAGTTTCAACCTGGAGACAAAGTGTGGGTAATGGAGCCAGTAGAGCCTAGAGCTCTCCAGGACCGCTGGTCTGGACCATTTGAAGTAAAGGAGCGGAAAGGGGAGGCCACTTACCTAGTGGACCTCCAAACCCCTAGGAACCCCCTGAGGGTGCTCCATGTCAACCGACTAAAGGCTCATTTTGAGAGGTCTGAGGTCAACATGCTTCTGGTCACAGATGAAGGAATGGAAGAGGAGAGTGAACCTCTCCCCGACCTCCTCTCTGCCCAAGAAGGTGATGGGTCAGTGAAAGGGGTCATCCTCTCTGACTCCCTGACTCTAAACCAGAAAGGTGACTGCTATGAGCTGTTGGAGCAGTTCTCCCCCCTGTTCTCCCTTACTCCTGGACTGACCCACCTCTGTGTTCATGCCATTGACACCAGTGACAGTCACCCTGTGAAGAACAAAAATTACAGGTTATCGGATAAGGTGAAAGCCAGCATCAAGGAGGAAGTCTCCAAGATGTTAGCTTTAAGGGTTATTGAGAAATCCAGTAGTCCCTGGGCCAGCCCAGTGGTGTTGGTCCCTAAGGCTACTGCCCCAGGTGCAAAGCCAGAACTCCAGTTCTGTGTGGACTACCGGGGTCTCAACTCAGTCACCCGGACTGATGCTCACCCCTCCCCGAGCTGATGAGCTCGTTGACAGGCTGGGCGCTGCCAAGTTCCTGAGTACGTTTGATCTCAATTCAGGGTACTGGCAGATCGCCCTGACTGAGGGGGCTAAAGAGAGGTCCGCATTTTCAATCCCTGATGGCCATTACCAGTTCCGGGGGATGCCATTTGGATTGAAAAATGCCACCGCTACCTTCCAACGGTTGGTTAACGGGGTCCTAGCTGGCAAGGATGCCTTCTGTGCAGCCTACCTGGATGACATAGCTGTCTACAGTTCCAGCTGGGAGGAACACCTGCTCCACCTCAAGGAGGTGCTTCAGGCCCTGCAACAGGCAGGCCTGACCATCAAGGCTAGTAAGTGCCAGATTGGGCAGGGTTCCGTGGTGTACTTGGGACACCTAGTGGGTGGTGGCAAGGTGCAGCCACCCCAGGCCAAGATTGAAACTATCAAGGCCTGGCAACCACCTAGAACTCAGACTGAGGTGAGAGCCTTTTTAGGCCTCACAGGATACTACCGCAGATTTGTCAAGGGCTATGGTACCATGGAGTCACCCTTGACAGAACTCACTTCCAAGAAACAACCTAGGTTGGTGAATTGGACAGAAGCTTGTCAAAAAGCCTTTGACTCCCTGAAGGAAGCCATGTGCACGGCCCCCGTGCTCAAGGCCCCTGACTACTCCCAGGAATTTATCGTGCAGACAGACGCTTCAGAGCATGGCATAGGGACGGTCCTAGCACAGCTAAATGAGGAGGGCCTAGACCAACCAGTAGTCTTTATTAGCAGAAGGCTATTACCACGGGAACAGAGGTGGAGTGCTATTGAAAGAGAAGCTTTTGCTGTGGTCTGGGCACTGAAGAAGCTAAGACCCTACCTGTTTGGGACTCACTTCCGGGTTCAGACAGACCACAGGCCCCTCAGATGGCTCATGCAGATGAGGGGTGAGAATCCAAAACTCTTGAGGTGGTCCATTTCCCTACAGGGGATGGACTTTACGGTGGAACATCGCCCTGGGGTTGACCACGCCAATGCTGATGGTCTCTCCAGATACTTCCGCCTTAGCGATGAGAGCTCCCAGGAGGTCGGGTAGCTCTCCCCACTTTCAGCTGGCCTGTTAGACCTGACAGCCTTAGGGTGGTCACCCCTAACTTTTTGCCTGCCTCCCTCCACTTTTTGGACACTGTTTTTGCTGGCTTTTAGACTCTGCGCACTTTACCACTGCTAACCAGTGCTAAAGTGCATATGCTCTCTCCCTTAAAACATGGTAATCTTGAATCATGCCTGATTGGACTATTTAATTTACTTATAAGTCCCTAATAATGTGCACTCTATGTGCCTAGGGCCTGTAGATTAAATGCTACTAGTGGGCCTGCAGCACTGGTTGTGCCAACCACTTAAGTAGCCCCTTTTCCTTGTCTCAGGCCTGCCACTGCAAGGCCTGTGTGTGCAGTTTCACTGTCACCTCGACTTGGCATTTAAAAGTACTTGCCAAGCCTAAACCTCCCCTTTCTCCACATATAAGTCACCTCTAATGTGTGCCCTAGGTAACCCCTAGAGCAGGGTGCTGTGTAGTTTACATGTCCTGGTAGTGTAAAACTCCTAAATTCGTTTTTGCACTACTGTGAGGCCTGCTCCCTTCATAGGCTAACATTGGGGCTGCACTCATACAGTATTGAAGTGGTAGCTGCTGATCTGAAAGGAGTAGGAAGGTCATATTTAGTATGGCCAGAATGGTAATATAAAATCCTGCTGACTGGTGAAGTTGGATTTAATATTACTATTCTAGAAATGCCACTTTTAGAAAGTGAGCATTTCTTTGCACTTAAATCTTTCTGTGCCTTACAATTCACGTCTGGCTGGGCTTAGTTGACAGCTCCTTGTGCATTCACTCAGACACACCCAAAACACAGGGTACTCAGCCTCACTTGCATACATCTGCATTTTGAATGGGTCTTCCTGGGCTGGGAGGGTGGAGGGCCTGCTCTCACACAAAGGACTGCCACACCCCCTACTGGGACCCTGGCAGACAGGATTGAACTGAAAGGGGACCTGGTGCACTTCTTAGCCACTCTTTGAAGTCTCCCCCACTTCAAAGGCACATTTGGGTATAAAACAGGGCCTCTGCCCTACCTCATCAGACACTTGCTGGAGAAGAAACCTGAACCAGAACCTGCATCCTGCCAAGAAGAACTGCCTGGCTGCCTAAAGGACTCACCTGACTGCTTTCTACAAAGGACTGCTGCCTTGCTGTTGCCCTGCTGCCTTGCTGAACTCTTGTCTGGCTGTAAAAGTGCCCTCCAAGGGCTTGGATAGAGCTTGCCTCCTGTTCCCTGAAGTCTCAGGACCAAAAAGACTTCTCTTTTTCACTTGGACGCTTCGTGCACCGAAATTTTCGACGCACAGCTTGTTCCGCGGCGAGAAAAACGCCGCACACCAACACTGATTGACGCGACGCCTTCGGGACGACCGGAACTTCGACGCACGGCCTCGCAAGGACAACGCCGCCCGACCTCCAGAGGAGAAATAGACGTGACGCCTGCCGTGAGAGCGAAACTTCGATGCACAGCCCCGCTGAACGACGCGCAGCCGGTAAACAAGCAGGAGAATCCACGCACAGACCCTGGACATCTGGTAATCCCCGTGATCCACAGAAAGAGACTGTCCGCGCGCCGGAAAACGACGCACGACTTCCCCGCGTGAAAAATAACGACGCAAGTCAGTGTGTGCTGGGGAGAAATCGACGCGCACACCCTTTTTCCACGTATCTCTTCTTCTGTGGCCCTCTGAGGAGATTTTCCACTCCAAACCAGGTACTTTGTGCTTGAAAGAGACTTTGTTTGCTTTTTAAAGACTTAAGACATTTTATATCACTTTTCAGTGATATCTCTACAAATTCACATTGCAACTTTATTCGTTTTGACCTACCATTATCCTGATAAATATTATAAATTTTTCTAAACACTGTGTGGTGTATTTTTGTGGTGCTATATGGTGGTATTGAATGATTTATTGCACAAATACTTTACACATTGCCTTCTAAGTTAAGCCTGACTGCTCGTGCCAAGCTACCAGAGGGTGGGCACAGGATAATCTTGGATTGTGTGTGACTTACCCTGACTAGAGTGAGGGCTTTGCTTGGACAGGGGGTAACCTGACTTCCAACCAAAAACCCCATTTCTAACAAATACGTTAAAGATGTCATCAATATTTATCACAACAATACATTTCACTTTAGTCAAAGTCATTAATCAATTTAAGACACTACCATGACCTTGCAGTCATGAATAACCACACCAGTTTAGTAGAATTTTATGAGGTTTATTCACTATTAATTACAATTCTAAGAGCATATGTGTTAATTTCATTAGCAAAACACTCAATAACATTGTCATGATTTGGCAACTCGAATGAGACTTAACGCGAGGAACGCACTTATTAGAACATAACACAGCGTCAACAAAAGTCAATTTTAACAGAGTTTCATCAATGCGTCAGTTCAACAAAGCATAGATTCAGTTGTTTGTCTATTTGTGTCAGTTTAGTGAACTCCTGTCCTAACCACTGATTAGCATTAGCATGTTGGGCTTCATGCAAAACAATTTAGAACACCAATTTGGAAAACATCTAGCTATGGTCTCTGTCAAAAGTAAGCAGTTGGTACCTAGAAAGGAAAAGCAAACAGACAAATCACAATTGTATTGTCATAGTTACCCTCCAAGGTTAAGGTCAGCACTCAGTTTCAGTCTTCATCTTCAGGGCATCAGTCTAATCACCATCAATCAGAATTCAGCTCCAGGGCAAAAGGGGCACTTCCCTCATAAGGAGGTAAAGTACAAAATGGGCAATCTAAGGACAAGGATGGTTCTAAGCAAATTAATAAGTCACCAAACAGAGTGACAAAGTTTCTGGATAAAATCAATAGCATTCCCTACCTAATTCCCCCTGGCTCCCTGTGTCATGGGTGTTTATTCCTTCTTCATTGTACATTCCCCTAAAACTTAATTGGTTGAACGTTATACCCCACTATATTTATCCAATTAGGAAATGGATAATCTTTCACCCCATATTATTTTACAAGCTTTTCATTGGTCCACATGATTGACGTCTTCAGAGGTAGCACGTCCGGTATAATTTCATCCTTCTGTAATTCTTTGCACATCTTTTGGTCAGTAGCTCCATTGTCTTCACCGGTTTGAACGACCTTGTACGTTACATTAATCTACACTGTTGCATTTTGATTAACATTTTCTACAAGCAATGGGGATTTCATGGGAACGGATCTACTATGGTTACATTCAGCTTCTAGTTTGAAGAAAACAAGAGGTCATGTCCTTTTGCGAGTCAGCACACTGCAAGATAGGAACAATACGTTTAATATGAGAGCGAAGCAGCTAAGCTTCTGCTCATGCTAACTTAAGGCCTACGAGGATTTCAGCACAAATTCAATAATGTAATCATTAATAATTAGTACAAAACCACACTTTAATATCATATTTTATCAATATTAATCATTTCTATTAGTTCTCGTATATATTGGCGGCCACTCCCCGTGGTTACATTTCAAGTGCACGATTAAGCAAAAAATCATTTCTACAGTTTCTATGCGGCATTATCACACATTAATTCATAAACATTTCATGTTAATATAGATTATATAAGATACGCTCTCTCAGTCCCTCCTCTGATGACGTTCGTCATCACACAAACCTTTCCCTTTCGACCTTTCACTTTTAATTTTTCACCTTGCGCATAATGCAGATTTCAACATCTTGTCCCTTGTGTGAACTTTCCCAAATTTCATTGAAAATGTTCTCCCTTTCACTTTCCTCATTTCTCTTGTTTCTCTTCGTCCAATTTCTTTTAATTTTGTCATTAATTTTGCATGCTCCGCATAAACCTAATAAGCAGACCAGAACAATTAATAGACCCCAAAGTATTTTTGCAAGTACCCCATTCCAAATGTTGCTAAACCAGCTCCCTACTCTGGCAATTCCTTTTCCCATTTTCTCCCACACTCCAGGTTTCTTCAATTCCTTCAAATCTCTACTATCTCTAGTTAGGTTAGTAAGCATACCTCTAATCTTTTTACTATTGTCCGGTATGAATGAGCAACAATGACGCTCGTTGAGCATCTTGCAGACTCCGCCGCTCTTTGCTAAAAGAATGTCTAAAGCAAGCTGATTTTGAAGAGTCATAGCTCTTTCCGCAGCAAGTTCAGTATCCATCAGTAGTATAGCCCCTGTAAAATTTGTCAGCATGTTATCCGCAATAGTAGACAACTTTCGAATCTTTATGGAGTTTAGAATAACCCCTACTGAAGGAATTATGGCTCCAAATATGTCACCAACGACAGCAGCCGCTATCTCTCGTTTTTGTCTTGCATGTTGTAATTCAGACGCTTTAGGTATTTGTTTTAAGTCATCAATCTGGTAAATCTTAGGGAAAACTATCCCCAAATAACATGTCCCATACCATCCCTTAGGGAGATGGTAATAAGCATTACGTCCACAGATATAATAGATCCCAGGGATCGCTGGATCCTGTCCATTTAACATGAATCTCCATTTACTCTGAACCAAAAACACATGCCTGCATTCACTCGTTCCCACAAATAAAGTGTCATGATCAGATTTTGGCCTATATATACAGAGCCTTACTACATGTAATGCATCTATAGCTAATTTGCCTTGTGTCTTTATTGCAGTGTAAGCATAATCATTTGCATATGTGCGTTTCTCAAGCCCCTTTTCTAGTCTTTCTTTCAATGCTTTGCGTCTATCATCAGTGTGATCTAAGAAGCTTTTCTCTACAAGTCAGATTGTTGCAGTGTGCATAAGCTATCCCAAATGTAAGTGTCAGTTCAAAGAAACCTCTAACTAATTTTATAATATGCTCCTTAGCTAATTTATTCAGAAACTCAGTCACTGGCACAAAGGAAAACACCACATCCAAATTTGAGTAAAAATATTGCACATGCTCCTGGTCATAAAATCTTGTTAGTAGCAAGCTACAACTTATCCCGTATGTTAGTGGAAGACTATGATAGGTGACCCCTTCTTGTACGGATGAAGGAATCTTTGTGCACACATAACAGTTTCTCACATCCATGGTTTCAACATACTCATTCAGCAAGCGATAGAAGACGTTAGTGGAGAGTTCCCCTTTTGAATTAGTTCCCTCATCAAAGTGTTTTGTATCTTGCTCAGACTTTTCCCATGGTGTTAGTGTTGTAGTCTCAGGTTTTGAAGCATTGTTAGTCGCTTTCTTATCCAACCACAGCATTCCCACAATCACACCTACAATTATTATCGCACACACAATACCTAATATAATACTTAACCAACCACACACTTTACCCTTCTTGCTACTACCTCTATTATGAGCCATGATCTGTAAAGAATCAGATAGCAGAATAACTCAAAACAAACAATCAACTTGAGGACGATATAAAAGCTCTTTTTTTTTTCTTCTTGATGCAAGTCTCTCTCTCTCTATCTCTCTCTCTCTGCGTGTATTTACAGCATTTCACTCACTCCAGGACCCCTTTTGTCAAATCAGGTTAGCAGCTTGTCATAATCGGGTTTCAAAGTCAATTCAGGTTATTAGTGTCACATCCGGTAATTTATAAGTCTCTTTCTCAGTTTTTCAGCTTTCAATTTCAATTTCAGTTTTAACACAGTCTCTTTCTCTGATTGATTTCAGGTACCGTAGTATTGGCCTGGTACTTCTCGATCAAAACAGAATGCTAAGAATTCTTGTTGCCATTCAGATGTTGTGGCATATGCCCATTCAGGACCTGCGTACCTTCTATTTGCGGTTCTTTTTCTTTTCAATCTGCGTTCACTTTGCAATTCTCCTTCACTTATATCCTCTATTCGGGTTGTATCGATTTCTTCTGCTATTGTTTCACCTGGTGCAACCTTTTCGCAGCCTCCTTCTCTGGCCAGTTATCACCTTTATGCGTCTTCTTCCTGCTTTTCCTTTCAGGACGCTGAACAGCACCCTCCTCTTGTGCTATGGTGTTTTCTCTTGACAGACCTGCAACTGGCTCAGGGGATGCCGGTGTGATTTGACCTCTCTCTACTATTTCCCCTTCTTCTTCTGGGTCTGTAACAGGTTCAAGCTTTAACCTGTACACTTCTACTTCTGGGAGAACCTCTCCTTGATTTAGTTCTCCTGCTGCCTCTACTGAGATAGGCTTACTGTCACCTCTCTCGAACTCGTTTACTGTTTGAGGGACTAGGCCGTCCTCAGTAGGCTTTCCTGTAGTCTCAGTTCTCCCTTGGCTGTTTTCTGGCCCTGAGACTTCCTTCTCTGGAATTGCTGAGTCGGAAACTTCAAGTTCCCCATCAGTCAGACATGTTACCTTCTTTGTGTGACTGGTATGTATCCAGTTTGGAACGCCAGCACATTTCACAGCAGTGGTTGTTGTCAGTATTACTTGGTATGGCCCCTTCCAGCGCGGCTCCAAAAACGACTTTCTCATGTGCTTCTTGACAACCACCCAGTCACCGGTTTGCAGGGTGTGACCTGGATCACTGATCGGTGGCAATGTGTTGGCTTCCACCTGGTGGGAAAAAGAGCGAACCACATCAGCCAAACCTTTGCAGTAGTCCAACACCATATCATCCGTGATATTCACAAGAGCATTTGCGGGTACTGCGGGTAGCCTCATGGCTCTGCCCATGAGAATCTCATGGGGTGATAGTCCTGTCTTCTTATCAGGGGTGTTCCTCATCGACATCAGCACTAAGGGCAATGCATCTGGCCATTTCATATTGGTAGCCGTACACATTTTTGCCATTCTCGACTTCAAGGTACCATTCATCTGTTCTACAAGTCCTGATGCTTCAGGGCGGTAGCTACAATGCATTTTCTGTTCAATGTCTAACGCAGCACACAAGAGCTTAATCACCTCATTGTCAAACTGTCTGCCCCTATCTGATTCTAAAGAGACCGGAAAACCGAACCTTGGTATTAATTCTCTGATCAATAGCTTTGCAACTGTGAGACTGTCATTTCTACGTGTGGGGTAAGCTTCAATCCAGTGGCTGAAAACACACACAATCACCAACACGTACCTCAATCCTCCACAAACAGGCATTTCAATGAAATCCATTTGCATCTTGCTAAATGGACCACCAGCTCTCCCTATGTGGCTCAAAGTTACCACAGTCCCTTTTCCTGCATTCATCTGCTGAGAGATGATGCACCTGTGACAAATAACCTCTGCGGCTTGTCTGAATTTTGGGTTAAACCAGTCAATTTTGAATAACCTGATCATTGCATCTCTCCCAATATGTGCCTGTCCATGATAAAGCCTTGCAAATTGTGACAGGAGACTGTTTGGTAAAACCAGCTTCCCCTCTGAGACCCATAAGTCGTCAGCCCTTTGTACACATTGCATTCTCTGCCAGGAGCGTTTTTCCTCTCTGCTAGCACGACCCTGTAGTGATTTTAACTCATCTAGTGTATCAACCACCCTCAATGCAAAGTTCAAGCATGTTTCATTTTCAGTTTGCGGTAACAATTCCCACTGATCCTTAAACGATATACAGTTCAACGCGCAAAACCTTGCAACTTGATCTGCATAGCCGTTTCCCATTGACACAAAGGGGGTCATTCCTACCCTGGCGGTCAAAGACCGCCAGGTTAGGTGACGGAGGAAGCACCGCCAACAGGCTGGCGGTGCTTCCGGGGGCATTCTGACCGCGGCGGTAAAGCCGCTGTAAGAAAAGGGAAGCCGGCGGTTTCCCGCCGGCTTCCCGCTGCCCCAGGGAATCCTCCACGGCTTGCAGCGCCGCCATGGGGATTCCGACCCCCTTCCCGCCAGCCTGGTTCTGGCGGTTTTCACCGCCAGAACCTGGCTGGCGGGAACGGGTGTCGTGGGGCCCCTGGGGGTCCCTGCAGTGCCCAGGCCACTGGCATGGGCACTGCAGGGGCCCCCTAACAGGGCCCCACATTGATTTTCAGTGTCTGCGTGGCAGACACTGAAAATCGCGATGGGTGCAACTGCACCCGTCGCACACCAGCAACTCCGCCGGCTCCATTCGGAGCCGGCTTCCTCGTTGCTGGTGCTTTCCCACTGGGCGGGCGGGCGGCCTTTTGGCGGTCGCCCGCCCGCCCAGCGGGAAAGTCAGAATCACCGCGGTGGTCATTTGACCGCGCAGCGGTGTTCTGGCGGGGGAACTTTGGCGGGCGGCCTCCGCCGCCTGCCGAAGTTAGAATGACCCCCAAAGTCTTGTGATTTAACATGAGCATTGCATTTCACCACGGCAATTTCAAGAGGCAACTGAATCGCATGTAACAAATCCTTAATCTGTTCGCCATTTTTCACTGGAGAACCAGAAGAGGTCATGAAACCCCTCTGTGACCACAATTGGCCAAAATCATGTACAATGCCAAATCCGTATCTGCTGCCAGTATAGATAGTGACTTTCAGGTTTTCAGCTGCGTGGCATGCTTTAGTAAGAGCAATTCATTCTGCCACTTGTGCGGAATACACTCTCTCGAGCCAGGAAGCTTCAATAATACCAGCGATTGTACACACAGCATAACCGGCTCTCAGTATTCCGACTGAGTCTCTCAAACAGGATCCATCAACAAACATAATGCAGTCATTTTCTTTTAACTGCGTATCCTGAGTGTCAGGTCAGGGCTTTGTACATAGTTCTGTTGCCTCAAGCCAATCATGCTCCACTTCCTCTTCATTATTAATCACAGTACTTTCAACAAGAAGTAGAGTTGCCGGGTTCAATACAGTACACCTCTTTAAGGAGACATTTGGCGACCCCAAAATAATTATCTCATATCGGGTAAGTCGGGCATTTGTCATGTGCTGGGTTTTAGTTCGAGTCAACAGAATTTCAACTGAATGTGAAACCATTACTGTTAAGGGATGTCCCATCACTATGCCTTCACACTACGTGACGCTCTGACCAACTGCTGCAACTGCATGCAAACAACCCGGTAAGGCTGCTGCGACTGGGTCGAAGGTAGCTGAAAAATACGCTACAGGATGGTTTGCACCTCCATGGACCTGTGTCAAGACAGACAAAGAACAAGCATCACATTCATGACAAAACAGTAGAAAAGGCTTTGTGTAATTAGGCATACCTAAAGCTGGTGCCCTGCACATGCACTCCCTCAATTCCATGAATGACTCAAGCTCTTCCTTGGACAAAGTTATGGTATACGGTTCATCCTTAGTTTCCTTGCCTGTCAGCTTTATCAATGGTTTAGAGATAATCGAAAAGTTGGGTATCCACTGGCGACAGTAGCCCACCATTCCCAAACACATCCTGACATCTCTCTTTGTTGTTGGTGGGTTCATCTGCAGAATAGCTGTCACCCTTTCCTTTGATATTCTCCTGGACCCTCTCTCAATCAAGTGCCCTAAGTATTTTACCTCTTTCTGACAGTACTGCAGCTTATTTGGGGACACTTTATGTCCGTTCTTTCCCAAATGGTTTAGTAAGGCAATTGTGTCATACCTGCAGTCATCTTTTGTTCTGGACGCAATTAGCAAGTCATCAATGTATTGCACTAGAGTTGAACTGAAAGGCAGTTCTAATGACTCCAAATCCTTCTTTAATATCTGATTGAAGACGGACGGTGACTCAGAAAACCCTTGAGGAATTCTGCACCAACTGTACACTTTGTCCAGGAATTTAAAACTGAAGAGAAATTGGCTGTCCTCATGAAGAGACACCGAAAAGAAAGCTTGTGACAAGTCTACAACGGTGAACCACTCTGCATCACACGGAACCTAAAACATAATCACTGCTGGGTTCCGCACTACAGTGCAACATTTTACCACAATCTTGTTTATTTTC
Organism: Pleurodeles waltl; assembly: GCF_031143425.1. Classification (NCBI taxonomy): domain Eukaryota; kingdom Metazoa; phylum Chordata; class Amphibia; order Caudata; family Salamandridae; genus Pleurodeles; species Pleurodeles waltl. The sequence continues at coordinate 971,138,413 of NC_090439.1, forward strand.
CTCAAGTCCTGCACTATTCGAACCTTCCCACAAGGCTTTTTCAGACCCATTATTGGTGAATTACATGGGCTGCTCAACACTTCTTTCAAAACTCCTTGCTTTAGAAAATCCGCAATTATTTGCGACACCTGGATAAGGACATCTTGTGCCATGTGGTACTGTGGTACCTGGGGAAACACTGCATTTGGCTTCACTTGTACTTTAACTGGTTCCACTCCTTTTATCAATCCCACTTCCTTTCCTGTTAAGTCCCACACTTTCTCTGTTACTGTTCCCTGTAACTCAGTTGGTAAGTCAGCCACTGTAAGCTTCGGGAATAAGGTTATCAAAGAGTAATCCTCATTCGCGATCTCTGTCTCTAACTCTGAGAACTGACCATCATCCCCTTCATCATCACTGTTTGTCTAAACCTCAATTCCATAGTTGGAACAGGTAATTGAACATTTCGTTTTGCACAGTAAGTCTCTTCCGAGTAGGGACACAGGACTTGAATCGCAGACTACAAACTTATGCAGTCCCTGAAAGTTGCCAATCTCAACTTGCACCGGATCTGTGATCGGGTTTGTCAAGTACTGGTTTGCTACTCCTACCACTCTTATGGTTCGCCCTGAAAGTGGCAATTTCAGAACCTCTGCACTTCTGACTGGAAAGCGTGTAGCTACGGTGTCAACCAAAAATTAAACCTTGTGACCCATCACCTTTCCCTCTACATAGGGTCCCCTTTGGTCTACTTCTAGGGACGCTGCAAGCCTGCACTCTTCACTGTCTGAACTCTCATCCGACCATTCATCATTCATTCCATCTTCACCACGTAATGGGAACTGCTGTACTGTATTATTTTGACTTACTACTTGACCTGTGACCTGCTGAGGAAGCATTACCTGTTGCTGTCCCATTGGGGCTAAGGGTAATTGGATTTGCTGTCTAGGCACCATGGGAACCTTCTGTTGTACCTGCTGCATTTGTGCTGGTTGAACACGCGGCATTTGCATTTGCTGCATGGGCTGTAACCCCTGCATCTGGACCACGTTATTTTGGAAGTTCTGATTTTGACCTCTCATTTTTGGACCTCTCACATATTGAAATGTACCGACATCAGTGCTTTGTTGAACAATACCATCATGCACCGCATTTGGATGTTCCCGCTTCCAATGCCCCACACCCCCGTACCCGAACGCGTAACATGGTGACATCTTTTTCATCCCCTGTCCGTCATTTTGAACTACAACAGTATTCAAATCTGGACCGCGATTCACAAAACCTCGACCTCGGCCTCTTGGTTGCGCCTGAAACACACAATTCCCTTGCGGTTGTTTCTGTACCATCTGCTGGATTCCATTCCCTTGCATACCTGCCTGCGCTGCCCTTATCTGCATCACCATCACTTTCTCCTTCAATTTTCTCTGCTTCAGCTCAATCTCGTCACTGCAGTATTTTGCATACTGCAACACCTCATCAATCGGTTTCGCTTGCCAACAGATCAAATGATTCTTAATCATCTGGCTAACCTCTGATATCAGCCCTTCAACGAACCTAAACACAAGATGGTTCATGTCTTTCGGCTCAATAGTCTCAGTGCCACTGTAATGTTTGAACGCTTTCAATAACCTCTCATAGTAAGCATGGATTGACTCTGTAACCTCCTGTGAGGTCCAGTCGATTTTCTGCCAATCTGTTACCTTCGGCGACACCTTTTGCTTCCAAAACTCAATCACTTTATGATAGTACTTCAACACCTCCTCGGATGGGGCTCCAGTCACTGTATCCCTTGCCGGCTCCTGTGTTGGCCAGTCTACCCCTCTCTTGCACTCAAGCCATAAATCGGGTGGAACAATAATCTCAAAAAAGGTATTCAAGTCTTCCCAGAGACACTTCGCAAGTTTCACAAACCTGTCTGTCTGCTGATACCACTCTATCAGTTTCTCCCTCAATCTGGGGTAATCATTTGTAAAAGACAGAGGGCCTCATTCTGACCCTGGCGGTCCAAGACCGCCAGGGCCACGGACGACTGAAGCACCGCCAACAGGCTGGCGGTGCTTCATTGCCCATTCCGACCGCGGCTGTAAAGCTGCGGTCGGAAAACCGGGTCCGGCGGTTTCCCGCCGGATTTCCCCCGGCTGGGCGAATCCTCCATGGCGGCGCTGCAAGCAGCGCCGCCAAGGGGATTCTGACCCCCTTCCCGCCAGCCTGTTTCTGGCGGTTTTTACCGCCAGGAATAGGCTGGCGGGAACGGGTGTCCTGGGGCCCCTGGGGGCCCCTGCACTGCCCATGCCGCTGGCATGGGCAGTGCAGGGGCCCCCAACAGGGCCCCAGTATGCTTTTCACTGTCTGCCTAGCAGACAGTGAAAAGCGCGACGGGTGCAACTGCACCCGTCGCACACCTGCAACACCGCCGGCTCCATTCGGAGCCGGCTTCAGTGTTGCAGGCCTCTTTCCCGCTGGGCCGGCGGGTGCTATTTTGGCTAGCGCCCGCCGGCCCAGCAGGAAAGTCAGAATGGCCCCAGCGGTTTTTCGACCGCGGAGCGGCCATATGGCGGTTCCAGCCAGGCGGGCGGCGACCGCCGCCTGCCGCGGTTGGAATGAGGGGCAGAATGTCTCCCCTAGTCCACGTACATGGACTAGGACCCCTCCAGCTGTTTTTCTCATTGGTAGTACTTTTACTGTCCCCGTGTCTGGTGAAGCTTTAGTCGGACTCGATCCCGGACTGTCGCTTTTCTCCTTATCTCTTTTCTTTGCCCATCTGCCTTCCCACTTTTCTAAGGCTCCCCAGATCTGCGCACTCTGCAGTATTTCTTTAAGGTGCACTTTTATTCCGGCCGATCTCATGTGGTCAAAATCTTTAAAGTCGAAGTCTAATCTGTAACTCATTTTCAAATGCTTAGTATTCTCAATGTCAATATTGTATTTGTCTGCCAGGTTCGCCAACCTCTGATGCACTTTGCCCACTTCTTTAGTAATCTTGGGGCACAGATACCTTAACTCTGCTTCTGTGTATGATTCTAATCTGTTTACCCCTATTGTCCCTTCCACTAATTCAGCAGCTTCCACAACCAGTCTCACAAAGTTCAGGTACTCATCTTTTTCTGACTTTTCTGGCTTCTCTGCAGTTACTGCAGTCTTTTGTGAAGTGTAAGTCTTTTCTAGCCACTCATTTAATTGTTGCACCGTAAAACCTTGCAGTAAAATATTCCATGCATGCATCATTGGCGACTGTGAAGCATTCGTACTCATTGTCTGTGGGGTTAGCAGGCCTAGCCCTGCCTGTCTCATTGCTTCCAAAGGTGCTTCAACCGAGCTAAGATCTAGCAAGGACCTTGGTCTTTCAACTGATTGCACTCCCGGGGCCATTAACTGGGGAGTTCCTATGGACCCTCCTCTCATTACATCTTGGGTCATTACTCCCTGATCACACATGCCAGACTTACCTTGCGCATACAATGGCACCGGTGGACCGACAGTAATTGGTAATGATATGGCAGCTGGTGTCTGACCTGGTCCCAAACCCCGCGGAGCAGTAACTCCCAGAGCTTGATTCACTGAGGCTGGGGCAGGTACTCATGGAGGTCCTGCTGCTGGATTATACCCTGTTATCAGCTGTTGCTGGGGCAGCAATTGTGGAGATGGCTCAATCTGCACTAACCTTGATTTTGTATATATCGGGTCAGGCGGCACTATCAGATTTGTAGTAGTCTCCAGTACTGGGACGTCTGGATAGATTCCTTGTATCTGCGGTGGAGGTTGCAACTGTATCTACATCAAACCTGTATCACTAGTCTGTACTGTATCGGTAACTCCCTTCTCCTGCGTCTGGTTCCCAGGACCCGCACTGGTGCTCGGGACATTGTCGTCTACTGCATAAGGTGGCAGCGATCATGCAATAACTGATTAAGAAATTCTTTGTCATCTGAGTCGTCTTCCTCAATCCAAGACCTCTTAGTCTCTTTAGGCTTATTAGAGTCCTTGTCTGTCTTACAGGTGGCTTTCTTCCCTTGTGTTTCGTCTCCCTGTGCTATTGCTGGAAACAATTTTAGTCCGTCAACTATTCCCCGTCTCCACATTTTGATCTCATTGTCCCATCTCCTCGGCTAAAGTCTTTTCTGCCCTTTTCATTCTCCTCTCGAATCTCTGTTGTCTTTGTTCAATAGCCATTAAATTCCAGACTGCTAATGCCTCGTACTGAGCTGGCCTCGGAGGTGGCTTTTGTACACTTAACATCCACCTCAAATTCTCTAGAATTCTTGTACTAAACGTTCTGTGCTGCTGAAACACCAAACATCCCTCCTTCTCTGTCAATTTGCACCATTGTTTCATCCATAAGCAAGGCGTGACTCCCTTTTCCTCCATGACTATATAAGCTGGAGTACCCTCAGGCGGTGTAGGCTCCCCTTCACTCGCCATAATGTATGCGTCTCTTTTCAGAGTGCTCCTAAGAGCTTTGGTAAAATTCATTTTTGCGTCTTTTCTTTTGTTTTGTATTTAATCAGGAAGTGACTTTAATTCCCAGGACACTCTTCACCCACCTTCCTCAACCTATTGCCTCTCACGGACGGCAGCCAATCCGTGCGCGACCCCTCTCGGCAACTGACCTATCCCAGCGCGGCACTACTGACGTCACACTCACACACCGCAGCTGACAAAGTCTTGCGGCTCGTCCGCCCCTCACTAGATTCACACCAAACTAATGCAACATATTGCGAGCACCTTTAACAACAACAACTCAAATTTGTCGGTTTACTACAGGAAGGGTACACAACCGCTTCAGAACATTACAGAGATTTCACTTGAAGCCTCAGCCGCTACTCTCTCCTTCTCAGTTCCCGCATACGCAAGCAGAATTCGACCCGCAAATCCTACTCTCGACTTGTCAATGGTTTGTTCTAGTACACTTTAGAACTTTCCAAATCTCCATAGAAGGTTTCACTCACACAATTGACTCAAACTCGACTTGTCAACCACGCCCAATCGACCTATTATACCGCACAAATTACAACATAAACCCAAGTGTCTCCTACACTTGTCAATATACTCCGGAGTCTTAGACCACGAAGGGTCCGTACATTAACAACCAACCACTTGGATAATTTTGAGCACAAAGCGCCACACTCACATAAAGTACGCCGACTTCCCTACTCTTATACTGTGGAGTACGCCCACTCCTACTAAAATAACATTACCTGACCTAAATACACACAAACTTCACAAATCACCTGCAAAAATGCATAAGCTGAGCAAGCGCAAATCCTACACCACACATGCCAAAACGCCGAGAACATCCCCAACTCACTTAGGCAGGCTCCGAGATCCCGGGAAAGTCATGGTGAATTTAGAAACGCATCATACCTCCAATTTGCATTATCTCAGAAAAACAATTTAAACAGTAATTCTCCGTTCTAGGGCCCCAAAGGGTCAAACCGTCGCTCTGCTACCAGAACTGTTAACGCGTCCCTTTATGATAATTTATTACCCATCAGGACTCATTTTAGGCCAATGAATCTTTTGACCCAGTTGAGAGACACCTTAGGACGAGATAGCTAATCAATATGTCAATCAATACGTTAAAGATGTCATCAATATTTATCACAACAATACATTTTACTTTAGTCAAAGTCATTAATCAATTTAAGACACTACCATGACCTTGCAGTCATGAATAACCACACCAGTTTAGTAGAATTTTATGAGGTTTATTCCCCATTAATCACAATTCTAAGAGCATATGTGTTAATTTCTTTAGCAAAACACTCAATAACATTGTCATGATTTGGCAACTCGAATAAGACTTAAACAACGCGAGGAACACAATTATTAGAACATAACACAGCGTCAACATAAGTCAATTTTAGCAAAGTGTCATCAATGCGTCAGTTCAACAAAGCATAGATTCAGTCGTTTGTCTATTTGCGTCAGTTTAGTGAACTCCTGTCCTAACCACTGATTAGCATTAGCATGTTGTGCTTCATGCAAAACAATTTAGAACACCAATTTGGAAAACATCTAGCTATGGTCTCTGTCAAAAGTAAGCAGTTGGTACCTAGAAAGGAAAAGCAAACAGACAAATCACAATTGTATTGTCATAGTTACCCTCCAAGATTTAGGTCAGCACTCAGGTTCAGTCTTCGTCTTCAGGGCATCAGTCTAATCGCCATCAATCAGAATTCAGCTCCAGGGCAAAAGGGGCACTTCCCTCATAAGGAGGTAAAGTACAAAATGGCCAATCAAAGGACGAGGATAGTTCTAAGCAAACCAATAAGTCACCAAACAGAGTGACAAAGTTTCTGGATAAAATCAATAGCATTCCCTACCTAATTCCCCATGGCTCCCCGTGTCATGGGTTTTTTATCCCTTTTTCATTGTACATTCCCCTAAAACTTAATTGGTTGAACGATATACCCCACTATCTTTATCCATATTATTTTCCAAGCTTTTCATTGGTCCACATGATTGACCTCTTCAGAGGTAGCACGTCCGGTATGATTTCATCCTTCTGTAATTCTTTGCACATCTTTTGGTCAGTAGCTCCATTGTCCTCACCGGTTTGAACAACCTTGTACGTTACATTAATCTACACTGTTGCATTTTGATTAACATTTTCTACAAGCAATGGGGATTTCAATGGAACGGATCTACTATGGTTACATTCAGCTTCTAGTTTGAAGAAAACAAGAGGTCATGTCCTTTTGCGAGTCAGCACACTGCAAGATAGGAAAAATAAGTTTAATATGAGAGCCAAGCAGCCAAGCTTCGGCTCATGCTAACTTAAGGCCTACGAGGATTTCAGCACAAATTCAATAATGGAATCATTAATAGTTAGTACAAAACCACACTTTAATATCATATTTTATCAATATTAGTCATTTCTATTAGTTCTCGTATATATTAACGGCCACTCCCCGTGGTCACATTTCAGGTGCACGTTTAAGCAAAAAAAAAAATCTACAGTTTCTATGCGGCATTATCACACATTAATTCATAAACATTTCATGTTAATATAGATTATATAAACTACGCTCTCTCAGGTTACTTCGGAGTTTCTCTCTACAGAGGCCTGTCCGGAAGCCTGCCTTTGCCTTGTGGGATTTGCCATTGGTCTTACGGTCTTTGGTTCTTCCCCCTTTTGAACCCTTAGACATGGTGGATATCAAGTTTGTCACCTTCAAAGTAGTGTTCTTGGTTGCTGTGACTTTGGCTAGGCATCTAGGGGAATTGGGTGCCCTGTTGGCTACGGAGCCTTGTCTGTCCTTTACTGAGTATGGAGTGATGGTGCGTCTAGATTCTTCCTTTATGCCTAAGGTTCCATCTCAGTGTCATATGTCTCAGGAGATCCGCCTGCTAGCCTTGCAGTATGGGGGAATGGAGGATTCTAGTCTAGACTGGTCTTTCTTGGATGTTAAGAGGGCCTTGCAAATTTACCTGGATTGGGCTCAGTCTTTCCGTAAGTCTGAGTCTCTTTTTGTCTCCTTTGGGGGGGCTGCTAAGGGTGAGCGGGCCTTTGCTGTTTCTCTCAGCAGATGGATCAAGCAGGCTATTGAGCTTGTGTATTCCCTTTGAGGGGTGCCTCCTCCAGTGGGGGTCCAGTGTTGGTCCACTAGGGGTGTTGGGGCATCTTGGGCTGAGCTACGGGGAGTGTCAGTTCAGGAGTTTTGCAGAGAGGTCACCTGGGCTTCTGTAGGTTGCAACATGTCAGGAGTTCTGAACCAAAATTTGGTATGGGGGTTCTGAGGTCTGTCTGTTCTTAACCTTGTTTTTGTTTGGTTTTGTCTGTTTTGCTGTGATGATTGAACACTGTTTTGGAGGTCTGCAGAATTGGGGTCAGCTCCCTTTTTGTGAGTATCAGTGGTGCCACAGTGGTTCGGAAGGCCAACTTTCATGGCTTAGGTATGCTCCATTTTCTGAGGAATGGGACAAGGACTAGAGGGACCTGGGTGTAATGCTCTATTACTTACCGGTAATCTTCATTACTCCTCGTCCTGTGGTCCTTGTCCCATTCGTCACACCCCACCCTCTTTCCCAGACTGCCAGCCTTCTGTAAGGGCTTGGTAGTACAGGAGGAATGCTGGGTAAGTATGTTTAAGTACTATCTAAGGGGAGAGGGGAGGGGAGGTGAACCAGCATTCCTCGTGTTCTTTTTTTTTCTGTTGTGGAGATGGATTATCTTCACTTTGTGAGGAATGGGACGAAGACAACAGGACCAGGAGTAATGAAGATTACTGGTAAGTAATAGAGAATTCCTGAATGAATACCTTCTATAATGCCAACAAAATTCAGAAAAATGTTAAGATCCCTTATGGACCCCAACTCACCACCACTGATGAACAAAACTTACTATTTCCATATTCTGCAGTGACAAGTCATGACACACAGAAAGACGTCTCTTTGAACCTCCCTTTCCACTATAAAACAAAGTAAACACAATTATCTGATTTTACTTTCTCCCTCTCTCTCTACTTCGGCCCACAAGCCCTCCAATATTGCACCTTTCTCTCAGAAAGAGTTCTCCTTCTTCCCTAACTAACTACATAGACTAAACTTAAAAAATGACAAAATGCCCTCCCCATGTGTGCAGCTAGTAATCTTTCAACATATGGTACGTGCTGCAACCCCCAGTGCTGCTGAAAGTGCAATGACCTAATCCTATTTCCATGCCAATCACAGACAAGCTTTATGTCAATAACTTCATCACAGAATTCTCTCTGTTAGATCCAGAATGTCCCATAAATGGGCATCTACCCAGCCCTGAATGATCCAACTGCATTTGAAATCTGCTAATCTTACTTTTTGTACTGCAGGCCACACCCTATTCCAACGTTCTCACGGAGACCTATGCCTGCCCTTTGATGCAACCTTCTAGAGAATGTTATCAGATCTGAAGGCCCACACCAAGCATTCCCCCACCTGACAAGGGACTACTGACATTAACCATGGTTGTAGCAGACTGTTTTTATATTCCTAGCACTGAAGATATCTTTTTTATGTGATTCAGGTGTGTGACACCATCTGGCCCTATTTCCCTAAAGTTCTGCTTTTCTGAGACACTCAGACCTTTGCTCTGACATCCTGTGTGCATATCCAGTGAAGGTTGGGTAAAGTGTGCATGGTAGCAAGACTTGGTGTGGAAGAGGCTGTACAGACAGGATCAAATTTGGATTGCCCCTGATTTTACATGGCACAAGATGGAGATTTTGACATAGACTCTGCTGGCATTGGAGGCATATTGCCTGCATTCCTGAGAAGGGGATGTAACTCTAGACACTGAAGTATGAAAGGATGGAGTCAGAGCTGCATTTACAAATTCTATTGTCAACATCTAGTAGGGGATTTCTGACTAGTCCTTCTGAAGCAGTGCCAGTTGGTTTAATGCTAGGGGAATGCAGACGAGTAATGATATTCTGTTGTTTGAGTTCAGGGCCAAGAGCTGCAACACTAATCTTCTAAAGGTAGCAGGAGAAGCGGGAGAAACCAGAAGCCAGAGTCTTGGGTCTGAGATCAGAGAGACGTTTGTTGTAACAGAACAAGAAGGGAAATGTTAGGCTACAACAAAAGTGCACCAGCAGGAGTAGTTGTGTGCAACTGGAATGGAAGCAGAGAGACCCACCAATATGCACAGCTTCCAGGCAAACTGTGTAGATGTCTCTGCTCCATCTATACTGTATTTGACAGTGATAACCTGGAAGTAGTATATTTTGTTTGAAGTTGCAGTTTTGGATTAGAAACTTTCCATTGCGACAAATTAAAAGAGTTCCTACCTTGGATCAGTGATCCAACTGCAACAGGTGTCCCAATTACCGGGACCTGCTGGCTCCCACAATCCCCAAGTTCTGCTCTCTCCCTTGATGATGGTGTAGGATTTAGTTATGTTTGAGCAGAGGGAGAAGCAAAACCAGGCATATTCTGATAGCCATGCAGAGGTTTGGGTCTGTGATCTGCATCTCCTCACTGAGTGTCCCTCTGTGAACGTGTAATGAGAAATTGCCTGACACCTACATATTAAATGCAGGGCCAAACGGCCACCATTATATTTTCAATGGCATGACCTGATTCGACCTTATGAAGCATGGCATAGCTATCTTTCAAGCCTAGGTATTTCCCAAACTGCACTAAAGAATCTTGTTACTCACGGGTCTCCTAAAATCAGATTATCTCTCTAAATGCTACGCTACATGGTGTGACAAGTCTGTTCTTCATTACACTCAGTTACAACTATATGCCAGCATGCTTCAACTCACTAACCTGGCTTCTCTTAAATGTAGATGAATCTACAAGATTACTTGCATAGCCTACAAAAGACCCACCTTTCATACACCTAAATATCAAATCAAATCATTAACATTTATAAAGCGCGCAACTCACCCGTGCGGGTCTCAAGGCGCTAGGGGAAAAAGGGGGGGGTTATCGCTGTTCGAACAGCCAGGTCTTTAGGAGTATCCGGAAAGCGGAGTGGTCCTGGGTGGTCCTGAGGCTGGTGGGGAGGGAGTTCCAGGTCTTGGCCGCCAGGAAGGAGAAAGATCTCCCACCCGCCGTGGAGCGGCGGATGTGAGGGACAGCAGCGAGTGCGAGGCCAGAGGAGCGGAGGAGGCGGGTGGGGACGTAGAAGCTGAGGCGTCTGTTGAGGTATTCCGGTCCCTTGTCGTAGAGGGCTTTGTGTGCGTGGGTGAGAAGTCGGAAGGTGATCCTTTTGCTGACAGGGAACCAATGCAGGTGTCTCAGGTGTGCGGAGATGTGGCTGCTGCGGGGTATGTCGAGGATGAGGTGGGCCGAGGCGTTTTGAATGCGTTGCAGGCGATTTTGGAGTTTGGCTGTGGTCCCGGCGTAGAGGGTGTTGCCATAGTCCAGGCGGCTCGTGACGAGGGCGTGGGTCACGGTTTTTCTGGTGTCGGCGGGGATCCAGCGGAAGATCTTGCGGAGCATGCGGAGGGTGAGGAAGCAGGCGGAGGACACGGCGTTGACTTGCTTGGTCATGGTGAGAAGAGGGTCCAAGATGAAGCCGAGGTTGCGGGCGTGGTCTGTGGGGGTCGGTGCGGTGCCGAGGGCCGTGGGCCACCAGGAGTCGTCCCAGGCGGACGGGGTGTTGCCGAGGATGAGGACTTCCGTTTTTTCAGAGTTCAGCTTTAGGCGGCTGAGCCTCATCCAATCTGCGACATCCTTCATACCCTCTTGTAGGTTGGTCTTGGCGCTGGCGGGGTCCTTGGTGAGGGAGAGTATAAGTTGGGTGTCGTCGGCGTAGGAGGTGATGATGATGTCGTGCTTGCGTACGATGTTGGCGAGGGGGCTCATGTAGACATTGAAGAGTGTCGGGCTGAGTGATGAGCCTTGGGGTACGCCGCAGATGATCTCGGTGGGTTCTGAGCGAAACGGAGGGAGGTAAACTCTTTGGGAATGGTTTGAGAGGAAGGAGGCGATCCAGTCCAGGGCCTGGCCTTGGATCCCGGTGGAGCGGAGGCGGGTGATTAGGGTGCGGTGACAGACGGTGTCAAAGGCAGCCGAGAGGTCGAGCAGAATGAGGGCGACTGTTTCACCGTTGTCCATCAAGGTTCTGATGTCGTCAGTGACTGAGATGAGGGTGGTTTCAGTGCTGTGGTTGGTTTGGAATCCGGTTTGTGAGGGGTCGAGCAGGTTGTTGTCTTCCAGGAAGGTGGTCAGCTGTTTGTTGACAGTCTTCTCTATTACTTTCGCTGGGAAAGGCAGAAGAGAGATGGGGCGGAAGTTTTTTAGGTCGCTCGGGTCAGCCGTAGGTTTCTTTAGTAGGGCGTTGACTTCGGCGTGTTTCCAGCATTCGGGGAAGGTAGCAGAAGAAAAAGAAGAGTTGATGACGGTCTGGGGGTGCGGGGCGATGATGTTGTCGGCTTTGTTAAAGATGAAGTGCGGGCAGGGGTCCGAAGGGGCGCCGGAGTGGATAGAGTTCATGATGGATTTGGTTTCTTCCGTGTTGATGTGGGACCAGTTGTTGAGGGTGATGGCCGTGGATGCCGGTTCGGTGGTGTATGGTTGGGTCTGGTGTCCGAAGCTGTCGTGGAGGTCGCTAATCTTGCGATGGAAGAAAGTGGCGAGGGATTCGCACAGATCCTGTGAGGGCGTGACGGCGTTGGCGTTGGCGCTGGGGTTGGAGAACTCCTTGACGATGCTGAAGAGTTCTCTGCTGTTGTGTCTGTTTTTGTCCAGTCTGTCGGTGAAAAAGTTCCTTTTGGCAGCGCGGATCAGGTGGTGGTGTTCGCGGGTAGCGTTCTTGAGGGCGGTCATGTTGTCAGTGGTGCGGTCCTTGCGCCAGGCTTTCTCAAGGGCGCGACAAGTTTTCTTTGATTCTTTGAGGGTGTCAGAGAACCAGAGAGGTTTTTTGGTGTTGGTCTGTCGATGCGTGCGTTTGAGGGGAGCAAGGATGTCTGCGCAGTTGGAGATCCAGTTTGTGAGGTTGAGGGCTGCGTCGTTGGGGTCGGTGGTGAGGGTGGGTTGGTTGGCGGCGAGTGCGGAGAAGAGTTGCTCTTCGGGGATCTTGTTCCACTGTCGACGAGGGATGGGTTGGGTGCGGAGGTGGCGGGTCTCGGGTTGGAATGTGAAGTGGACGCAGCTGTGGTCGGTCCAGTGTAGGGCAGAGGCGTGGCTGAAGAAGACGTGTTTGCTGGCGGAGAAGATGGGGTCAAGCGTGTGTCCGGCGATGTGGGTGGCGGTGTTCACCAGTTGTTTGAGGCCGAGGTTGGCGAGGTTGCCGAGCAGGGTGGTGGTGTTGGGGTCGTTGTTTTGTTCCAGATGGAAGTTGAGGTCACCTAGGAGGATGTAGTCCGGCGAGGCGAGGGCGTGCGGGGAGATGAAGTCGGCGATGGCGTCGCTGAAAGGGGCGCGTGGCCCGGGAGGACGGTAGACGAGGGATCCTCTGAGGGTGGTCCTCGGATCGGTGCGAATCTGAAAATGCAGGTGTTCAGCGGCGAGAGGGGTGTCTTCGGTGGAGGTGGTGACGCTGATGGAATCTTTGAAGACGATGGCGATACCTCCTCCTACCTGGTTGGTGCGGTCTTTTCTGGAGATCTTGTAGCCTTCGGGGATGGCAGTGGCGATGTCAGGGGCCGAGGAGGCGTTCATCCAGGTCTCCGTGATGAAGGCGACGTCCGGTGCTATGGAGTCCAGGAGGTCCCAGAGTTCAATGGCGTGTTTGTGGACGGAGAGAGCGTTGACTAGGATGCACGTGAGGTGGTTGATGGCGCGTGGGCTTGTGGTCGTGGTTGTTGCGTGGTGGAAGGTGCGTTTGCAGGAGTTGCAGGCGAAGGGTCCATGGGTGCGTTTGGGGTGAGCTTGGAAGCAGGTGTTGGAGCGTCCTGGGTTGAGGGCGTGGAGGGTGGTGGGGTCGTAGCGGGTCAGCGGGGCTTGGGAGAGCTGGGGACCAGGGGTCGTGGCCCTGGGCGCGGGCCAGACGCGGACGGGTGCAGACGGGCTTGCCTCTGGCGCGCCTCCGGCGCGCCAGTGGCGCGGACGCGCAGCGGCCGCCATATGAGGTAGGAGGGGGGGGAGGGGTCAGGTGGGGGCGAATGGGAGCTGGGGGGCGTGCAGGAGGTCGCGGCGGGAAAGTGCGAGGGAGGGGGGACAGGTAGAGTGAGAAGAGCTGGGGGAGGGGAGTTTAAGGGTGGAGGGGGGTGAGTGTTAGGAGGTTTAGGAGATAAGGGAGAAAGATAGGAGTAGGGTTGAGAAGATAGGGGAGGGGGGTTGTAGAGGTGGGTGAGGGTGAGAGGTAGAGTGAGAGGATAGGAAGATAGGTAATAGAGGGGGCGAGGGAGGGGGGGAGAGATAGAGAAATAGATAGAGAAAATAGATAGGGAAATCAATAGATAGGGAAATAGATAGAGAGATAGGAAGATAGGAGGAGGTGGAGAGTGAGGGAGTTAGATAATGGGATAGAGAGATAGAGAGATAGGTAGATAGGAGGAGTGAGGGAGGTAGATAGTGAACGGGTTAGATAGGAGAGATAGAGAGGGGTATGCGAGTGGGGGAGGGGGATGAGGCAGGAGCAGGAGGGCAGGCGCGGGGAGAAGAGGACGGAGGAGGCAGAACAGCCGAAGACAAGAAGAACAGAAGAACAGAAGACCGGAAGGAGAGAAGAAAGGAAGATCAGAAGACCGGAAGGAGAGAAGAAAGGAAGACCGGAAGAACACAGAGGAACATAGAAGAACACAGAAGAACACAGAAGAACACAGAAGAAGATACAGAAAAACGAAGAACAGAGGGCAGAAGACCACAGAAGAAGATGAGGAAGAAGAGAAGAAGAGTGAAGACGGTGGAAAGAAGAGTACAGAAGAAGATTACAGACGAGGAGCGAGGAGGAAGAGCAGAAGAACAGAGAAGAAGAAAAGAAGAAAAGAAGCAGGAGAGAGGGTGAGTAGCGCGGGGCAGAGCGAGGGGCTGGGAGGGGGAGGTACTTACTGTGAGGTGGGTCTCAGGAACTCAGGAACTCAGGAACTCAGGAACCTGGAGGAGCTGCAGCGGCAGGGGGAGCGACCTACCCTTGGGTCAAGGGTCGCTACCACTGTCGCGCAGCGGCCGCCATATGAGGTAGGAGGGGGGGAGGGGTCAGGTGGGGGCGAATGGGAGCTGGGGGGCGGGGGCGTGCAGGAGGTCGCGGCGGGAAAGCGCGAGGGAGGGGGGACAGGTAGAGTGAGAAGAGCTGGGGGAGGGGGGTTTAAGGGTGGAGGGGGGTGAGTGTTAGGAGGTTTAGGAGATAAGGGAGAAAGATAGGAGTAGGGTTGAGAAGATAGGGGAGAGGGGGTTGTAGAGGTGGGTGAGGGTGAGAGGTAGAGTGAGAGGATAGGAAGATAGGTAATAGAGGGGGTGAGGGAGGGGGGGAGAGATAGAGAAATAGATAGAGAAAATAGATAGGGAAATCAATAGATAGGGAAATAGATAGAGAGATAGGAAGATAGGAGGAGGTGGAGAGTGAGGGAGTTAGATAGTGGGATAGAGAGATAGGTAGATAGGAGGAGTGAGGGAGGTAGATAGTGAACGGGTTAGATAGAAGAGATAGAGAGGGGGATGCGAATGGGGGAGGGGGATGAGGCAGGAGCAGGAGGGCAGGCGCGGGGAGAAGAGGACGGAGGAGGCAGAAGAGCCGAAGACAAGAAGAACAGAAGAACAGAAGACCGGAAGGAGAGAAGAAAGGAAGATCAGAAGACCGGAAGGAGAGAAGAAAGGAAGACCGGAAGAACACAGAGGAACATAGAAGAACACAGAAGAACACAGAAGAACACAGAAGAACACAGAAGAAGATACAGAAAAACGAAGAACAGAGGGCAGAAGACCACAGAAGAAGATGAGGAAGAAGAGAAGAAGAGTGAAGACGGGGGAAGGAAGAGTACAGAAGAAGATTACAGACGAGGAGCGAGGAGGAAGAGCAGAAGAACAGAGAAGAAGAAAAGAAGAAAAGAAGCAGGAGCAGGAGAGAGGGTGAGTAGCGCGGGGCAGAGCGAGGGGCTGGGAGGGGGGGTACTTACTGTGAGGTGGGTCTCAGGAACTCAGGAACCTGGAGGAGCTGCAGCGGCAGGGGGAGCGACCTACCCTTGGGTCAAGGGTCGCTCCCCCTTGACCCAAGGGTAGGTCAATATCTGACCTAGAAGCTGACCATCTTGGAGAGGAGCATTTGGCCCAGAATAAAAAACTATCCAGCCTGAAAAGCTAAGAATCCTCTCCTAATTGTTCTCTGGTTGTGCCTCTAAAATCAGATTTTTAGCACCTGGAGCTTGTTCAGTGCTGAAAAATCTGCGTGAACAGGCCTACACAAGAGTGCCAGAGGGCGCTGTTGCACGAATTGAATTTGCTGCGGCTGGACTAGATTTTCTACTTGAGCAGCAGCTTCATCACCGTGAACGGTCGCGCCAGCCTACGACTGTTCGCGGTGCCAAAATCTCACCAGCTGCCCTGCTAGCTCCCAAAAATCATGCTAGGGACGCCAATTCTTACTTGCAATCCCCAACAAACCAGCCACGTGTGAGAAAAAACTCCACCATGTGGGGGTTGGCAAAATTTGTCCAGAATTTTGTGCGACTAGTGAATCACGGAGTTGCCAAAATTCCACCAACTCTGCTGGCGGAGTGTAATTTATCGCCTACTCCTGGTACAGCCCTCTGACACCTATTTGGGAGTTATACATAAACACAATAAAAAATAAAGTACAAAAAATAGTCTTCATCTCATCTAACAGTGACTGAGCTGCACCCACATTTTATAATGTTTGCATTCTGTACAGCAGTATAAGTACAGAAAGATGGAAGCATTAACAGGGAATGCATTTAGCTTACAAGCTGTAAACGCCAGTGTTATCAAGTGGCACAGCCAAGTTCCTGAGTTGTTACTTTACTTTGAATGTTTGAAATTACAATTACGAACTGCAAACTATGCTAATTCAGAAAAAACAAACAAAAAAAAAGAATATGGAAGGTGATTTAAAACGAGTTAGAAGATTTGGACTAGTGGGAAGCATGAAGTCAAAAAGAGAAAGCTATGAACCAAATGAAAAACAAACTAATTTGGGCCCATCAAGTGACAACAGTAATCCCGGCCATAATGGTCGTGGGTCAGCTCCCAGATCCAGGAAGCTGATCTGCCACCACTGAACAATGCGAGGGTGGCACTGTTTCAGTAGAATATATATATATATATATATATATATATATATATATATATATATATATATATATATACCATGACATACAATAACACACTCCCTATTATAGTTAGGAAGACCTGATGAAAGTACCATTTGTGGAGGTTCAACGGTAGTGCCCACATTTAGTGGTGGAAGCTCCATGATCTTGCAGAGGCATTGGTGGATTTCCCATCAAATGTGTTTATATGCAGTGTGCTGAAGGAGCTACATGTGCTACAATTACAGGCAAAACCCCCCAGCAAAACTACAATCTATTTTTGTAGTTGTGCCATCCATGGCAATCTCTCAACAGACAGACTCAAAAAATATATAACGCAGCACAGTAATACAAATCAGTGGACACATTGATACTCATCAATCATAGCTGGCCCTTGGCCCATGGTGAAGTTTTTAAAATGCACACAATTTACTAGGCTTCTTTCATTCTGGTCATCAGACCAGGGGTTCGAAAGTTAGCAGAGAAGAATATTTAGAGCCAGCCAAGCCACAGACCATAAAGGAAAATAATCTTAAAACACTGGCATATGCTGATAGATGTTGAGGATGACCGCCACAGAATCGTCATTAAAATGAAACATAATGATTTACTTATCAAAGTATATGTCAGATAACCTCCAGAAAAACAGCACTTAGAAGTAGAACAAATCTGTGTGTAATAAGCACAGACTGCCATAGGATAATAAAAGTATCAGAGATACATCATCCAAGAACAGGACAGACTTTAGACTCAAGGGATTACAATGTAGCATAAACTGCGTTCAAGATATACATAAGGGAACATAAATGTACTATCTGAAAACAAAAATAGAATTTAAAATCCTTTCAGGCAATACACTGGATAGAGCTGTTCATCAGCTTCTCAATTACAATATCAAGTATGTGAAATTGGTAATTGTCTAGTCAAAGAATAAATATTCACTTATATTTACCACGACAAGAGATATACTGGATGGAAGCTTTATATACATTTTCCCCCTAATGGATTGAATGAGGGAAAAAAATGATCATGTTTCACACAGAAGCATATTAAACAAAAGTCGGAACGATGTATGACAGCAATGCCAACAAGCAATGGCAAAGCCAAAAGGTCTGGTGCCGGCAACCAATTGTGATAGTTATTTTTTGTATTTTTTTATTGCAGAGCATGAAGAAGAACACGAGGGAAAATGAAGGCCATGTGCTTGCTGTGAAAGATTGTATATGTTTACACTAAATGTGAATTAATATTAGTTGTTCCACACCTCAGTTTACACGTGCATACTTATATGGAGCTAATATAATTGAAACAAAACCACTACGATGTGTTCACGTTTATTTTTCTGGTATAGGCTTATTAGATCTTAGTTAGGCCTCGACACCATCTTATTCAAAATGAATGCCGTATCATAATGTTCATTCTGTGTTGATATTTTCCACTTGACACTGCCTGCAGCAGGATGTGGATTATTTATTTCTGAATGACTGTTCTCGAGGAGCCTAGAAGAAAACCTCTTGCAACACAATCCAAGGAGCTCCCCTTGCACACAGTACTGTATTTATTCACAATAGTTTACTATTGTTTATGTAATTCGTTTGTTCTAACACGTTCGGACAGCAAATAGTCAGAAAGGGCAAATTAATATTCATGTAGTGGTTAGTGTTGAGGTGATAGTATTATGTGATGTTTAAAATTGTGAAAACCTTTCCTGTGCTTCTAGGGATGTTGTCTAATTTCTTACTGATTTTGTTGAATGTTTGGGACTCAGCATTCCTCTAAGTTTTGCCCATTTTAAATTATTCTGCATTTAACAGCTCACATGGCAAATGATTTCTATGTAATTCAATAAGTTAACAGCTGCATTTGGTATTTCTCCATTGTACTTTTGAATTTTCTAATAAATCTTCAGAATTTTTCTAACTCTAATCTTGATCTCCCTTTTAAAGTCAGTCATATTTATTTGACTTTATTTTGAAATTCTGTTTTGAAACGTACCTCCGGGGACACATTGCCTCATAGACTGTAAGGTCTATACTGCCTGATCCCACCCCCAATGTTATGGGTGTACTTTAATTTTGTAGATACCATTAGGCCCTGCAAGTCCACAGTTTTTGGCAGCAGGTGATGGTTCACTGAACAGGCGGATGTTTAGGCCGTATTTATACTTTTTTTGCGCCGCATTTGCGTTGTTTTTTGACGCAAAAACGGCGCAAACTTGCAAAATGCCATTGTGGCCCATATTTATACTTTTTGACGCTAAACTGCGCTAACGCAGTTTAGCGTCAAAAAGTTTTGCGCCGGCTAACGCCATTCTGAAGCGCCATGCGGGCGCCGTATTTATTGAATGGCGTTAGCCGGCGCAAGCAGACCGGCGCTGCCTGGTGTGCGCGAGAAAAACCACGTACACCAGGCAGCGCCGGCGTAGGGGGAAAATGGCGCATGGGCGTCTTAAAATGGGGCAAGTCAGGTTACGTCGAAAAAATCGTCGTAACCCGACTTGCGCCATTTATTTTCGACGCCCATCCCCCATCAACATGACTCCTATCATTGTAAAGATAGGAGTCATGCCCCCTTGCCCAATGGCCATGCCCAGGGGACTTCTGTCCCCTGGGCATGGTCATTGGGCATAGTGGCATGTAGGGGGGCACAAATCAGGCCCCCCTATGCCAAAAAAAATTATTAAAAAAAAATAAATAAATACTTACCTGAATGTCCCTGGGGTGGGTCCCTCCAGCCTTGGGTGTCCTCCTGGGGTGGGCAAGGGTGGCAGGGGGGGTCCCTGGGGGCAGGGGAGGGCACTCTGGGCTCATTTTGAGCCCACTTGTCCCTTAACGCCATGCCTGACCCAGGCGTTAAAAAGCGGCGCAAATGCGCCGTTTTTAGCCACGCCCACTCCCGGGCGTCTCTTTTGCCCGGGAGTATAAATACCACGTAAAGGCCTGGGAGTCATTTTTTAGACGGGAACGCCTCCCTTGCATATCATTAACGCAAGGAAGAGGTTCACGCTAAAAAATGACGCACATTCCGGGAACTTTGGCGCTATTCGCCTCTAACGCCATAGTATAAATATGGCGTTAGTTGGCGTTAGTTTAGCGTCGAATTTGCGTCGAAAAAAATGACGCAAATTCGGCGCAAACGGAGTATAAATACGGCCCTGTATTTTGTAGGTTTGCGCCGTTTTGCGTCAAAAAGCGGCGCAAATACGGCGCAAAAAAAGTATAAATACGGGCCAAGATGTTCTGCTGACACCACTTTTGTCCCCAGTTTGGATATTTGTCCATAGAGTCCAAATATGGGTATTTTCTGAGTCGCAGTGCTCCAGTGCTGTTCCCAAGAAAAAAGATTGTGAGTATTAGTAGGGCAGAATGATTCTTGAGAGTGAGTGTGCTTTGGTGCGCTAATGATGCATTGTGGGGTTTGTATTTGGGAGAACAGATTTGAATTGAGTCAGGCATTGTTATTTTGTATAGGAGATCAGTGGTTTTACGTTGCTGATTGCTGGTTCAGTTGGTGGTTTGATTACTTTGATTTTGGTGTATTTGTCATATTTCTAAAGTGCATTGCAAACATTTTAGTTTTGTCATTTGTTGATTAAGGCAATCAGATTAGTCATAATCTAAGATCTAGAGATATTGTTGAACTTGTCTGCAAAAGGTAGTGTGATTTGCAAGGTGCTGTATTCACACTGATTAGGGACGTTTTTCTTTAGGGTTTGTATTTTGAATCTAAATTGGTATAGTTTGTTCTTTTTGTACACAAGAGTAAATGTGTTAATCAGGGGTGTAATACCGCATGACAGGAATCCACTTTAGAGTGATTTGAGAAGCATTTCCTTTGTTCTATTCTATTAATTACAAGATTGTTTCATTTATCCTTTGGTTTCTTCTTTTGCTTAAATTGCATAGACACGTTTTTATTTGTTTATTTATGTGTATTTGGTGGCTGAAAGTATATGTGTTGATTTGTATAGGATGGTCATAGAGTTAGAGGTAGTTTAGGAAAATCATTGAAGTCTTGGTTAGAATCTAAATGGAGCACTCAGAAAAAAGCAAGGAGAGAGGATAAACTGTAGGGGTGAGAGCTTTCCCTGCAAACGTTGGCAAATTTGAGGAAAGGAAAATGTATGAATCTAAAGCTGAAAATCAAAGGGAAAGGAACAGGGAGCGGAAAAGGGAGAGGGAGAGGAAAAGAGAGAATGAGGCAACATAATGGTGATGTCAAGGGAGCTAAGAAAGGATAGGATGATAAGGTGATTAGCTATGTCAACTACAATGGGCAGATGAGGGAATATGAGGATGAATGACAGCTGACCTTGACGAGCCGATGTAATGAAGTATGTTACATGTAAGACAGCAGTTTGTGTTGGGTAAAGAGCAATACAAAAATGATTGAAGGGGATTAAGCCAGATGCTACAGGACAGCTATTGAGTAAAGTGGTTGAAAACAAAGGGCCTGATTCACAAAGGCAACGTACACTTTCGAATGAACTTACACTTTTGAAAATGCTTACAATTTTTCGATATTCAGAAATAAGGAGTTTAAGTTACTACTGCAAAAAATAATATACACATTAGTAATCCTGCAACTAAACATGGCCAACAACTGCTACTGCAAAACCCTCCCTTAGAAAATAATAAAGGTTGTGACTAAAAATAAAACTTCATAAGATGTAATGTTAAATTAAATGAACTTATTTTAAATAGTAAAACTTATAAATAAATATACATCATACGAATAGATAAACATACTACATATTTCTTATTTAATTATACAATATTTGAACAAACTATTTTCCATTTTCAAAATAATGTAAAAATAAATGTATTAAAATAATGAAATCAATTTTAATTCATTGTATACATCACTTTTAAAAATTAATAATGTGCATTAAAAATAATTTTGTGTCTTTAGGTGAGAATTTAATTTTGAATTTAAACTTCAGAAAAATAATTCAAATGTAATTTATTTCATATCATGAATATGCTAGATAGGTCCATTCAGGGGATGCGTACTTACTGCTTGGTGTCCTTTTTGTGTTGGTCTATAGGAAAAAGGTGATTCAGATTCACTATTCTCAGAATCTATTTCAATTGTCTCTCGTTCTTTTCTAGAGAATGGGTCTAATGGGTCTTTAGTTCTTTCAGCGTAGTTTTTTACTACTTCTTTTTACTAACATTTGGCTTCTTTTGCTGAAGGTGTTGCCAAATTCACCTGATGAGAGAAGTACTTTACCACAGCTCCTAAACCTTTGACAGTAATCCAACACAATGTCAACGGGCATTGGCACAAGTGCTGCTGAATGGATATATGGCATTTACATTGCTCTGCCATAACAACTTCATGAGGCAAGAGACTACTCGTTTTGTCTGGAGTACTTCGAATCCTCATGAGAACAAGAGGCAGAGCGTCTCCCCACTTCAGGTTTGTTGAGGCACACACTTTGACAAGTTTATTTTTGATAGTACTGTTCATCTTCTCAACAACACCTGATGCTTCTACTTGATAACTATCTGTAGAACAGTGCACAGTCATTTTAGAACCTCATTTTTTAAAATAGAAGTAGGCAAGCCTATATGCAGTATTAACTTTCTTCACAGGAGTGGACTACAGTCAATTTGCTGGAGCATTATTAGGTAGAACTATTACTGGTTCTTGTGTTGGTCAAGGGAGAGCAGCCTTATATTCAGCCCACACATCTTGAGGAACAACAGTGTCAAACAATGTATCTAAATCAACGCAAAGTGCCTTCAAAATTGTCATTAACCTGTGAGGTTCTTTATACCATTAATCATTTTCCCCTCTGAGTTTCAGAACATTTGTTGTTAAAGCATGACAGTCACCCTATGGTCCAAGGACATGCACATAATTCACTCCATGTACTTCTTGTAAAGGAAACTCTCTCACTGATTCTGTTTCTGTTCACTCAAGACCTCATTCACTTTCTTTCCTGGGTCAATATTCTTATTTTTAGAATTAACTTTCTTCCTCCACTTGTCCCTCTATTTTCTTAAGTCCATCCATTCTTTTATATTCTCAACTTATTCTCTGATATGGGTTTGCAGAGCCATTAGACTCAACTCGAATTTTCTATTTCTGCTTCATTTAATTCCATTTTATAATTTTTACAATCTACTCTTTTTGTGTACATCCACTCCAAAATTCTTTTGCTAAATTTCAAAGACTATTATGAGCCTAATTTGCACACTTCACTGCTTCTTTAATTAAATATTTCAATTGATAAGAATTATATATCAGTACGCCGTTTACGTCAACTGCCACCTGCAGAATTTCTCCAAATTCAGTTTTCAAGTTAGTAATATTAATTTCTCTCTTTTCAGAAGGTGTAGTAACCACGACTTCAACAATGATAACCATTATCATTACCAGCAGTTGTAATCCCAGTACGACCAGGTAAAGTTGTTGATATACTTTCAGGCAGAACACTTGCACTTTCAGTAGCAAGTGCTGCTATGTCTTGTGTACTCATGCCTGATTTCCTCACACCCATATCAGGGACTGGTGGTCCTTATGCATGTGCCTGTTCACCGTCTGTTTAAGGGGGAGATCTACAATAGAAAGAGAGAAAGAAAGAAAGAAAGAAAGAAAGAAAGAAAGAAAGAAAGAAAGAAAGAAAGAAAGAAAGAAAGAAAGAAAAGAAGAAAGAAGGAAAGAAAGAAAGAAGGAAAGAAAGAAATGAAGAACGAAGGAAGGAAGGAATGCATGTCCATTACTGAGATGCAGAAGCATGTACAGACTTGGATTCTACTGAGTCACAAAGCACTTGATGAGGCCACACCTGGAAAGGGATTGAGCTCTTGGCTGCTTTGAAACTGGTTCCAGGGTTTGGTATAATTTCTCCACTGCCCACAAATGTCGTAAAAGGGGAATATTACATCTGCAATCTGGCTCAGTTTGAAAAAGGAGTGCGGGCTGAGGAAGGTCTGATGGGCACGACAAGGCACCTAGAAGCATTTTCCATCTCCAAGCAATTTAACTACCATTGTCAGACGCAATAAAGCCAACGAGGAAAGTGCATGATGCGGCCCATTCAAACAAAGTTGGTCTTTAATTTTAAAAGGACATTTCTAGTTTTTGACAATGCTCCATTGCTGAACACCGCAGCAGCGGCCTGCTGACAAATGGTCTGCACGCCAATGGAATTGGGGGGTGCCCTGGACTTCAGTGTCTTCAGGCTAGTCCAGTGTGCGGTGGTGCGCATGTACACAGATCCACAATCTATAGTTTTGCTGGTAGAGGATGCTGCGAGTGCATCTTTACAACAAACAATGACACAGTTGGTGAGAGTCGGGCTCAGCCACAGGGGAGGTGTGTGTGGCTTGGGGTCTGTTATTTTGGTGAACAGCAAACCTTTCACAACTTTCTTGTTGTGAAAACAACATACAATGGTTCTGAAAGCAATATCCTTGTGAAAAGAGACTCATTACTGTATTGTGTTTGCCTTGTGCTAGAGCAGCGCATTACAAGTGTGTTGTCAGACAAACGATGTAGAGTTTCCTGTTCAGAAAAATAAACTATGGGTCCCTAAATTGCAACAAATATTTAACCTTGGTGAAGGTCATGCCATCCATCTCAATGTTTGTCCTTTGGTCTCTATGCCAAAAAGTGATTCTGGTTTCCAACAACATACATATTTCTTGTAGAGTGTGGATATTAAAATGTGTTCATTACTTTCTTGTTGTGAAAACAACATACAATGGTTCTGAAAGCAATATCCTTGTGAAAAGAGACTCATTACTGTATTGTGTTTGCCTTGTGCTAGAGCAGCGCATTACAAGTGTGTTGTCAGACAAACGATGTAGAGTTTCCTGTTCAGAAAAATAAACTATGGGTCCCTAAATTGCAACAAATATTTAACCTTGGTGAAGGTCATGCCATCCATCTCAATGTTTGTCCTTTGATCTCTATGCCAAAAAGTGATTCTGGTTTCCAACAACACACATATTTCTTGTAGAGTGTGGATATTAAAATGTGTTCATTACACTCATTCATGACAAAATTCCCACAGGAGGGATGTGAGCTGACTGGGAGGGACGAAGTCAGTGTTGGTGGCAGATTTATTGAGCACAGAACCACGAGTCTATAGAGTTGTTAGATTACTGTCTGTTGATTGATTGCGAGAGCGTGTAGTTTTTCAGCTACTGCTTGGCACTTTGCTGTTACCTGTTGCTGAATTGTGCTTTTATGTATTTTCATTTTGTGGTGCAGACCTTCTCGAAATTTCCCTTCACCATGGCCAAGGGACACCACATCAAAGCACGATTGCCCTCACCAGGATGGTGACGATCAGATGCTGAAAATGAATGGGTGCCACTTTCCAAACACCACCATCACTGCCACTTTAAGCACATTCTCCCTCCGCGATTTCCAGGGAATGGATGTTTGCTCGGGTACAACACTTTTTATTTCTTCGTTCTTGGTGCAGGTTCTACTAGATACTCTGAGTTTTCTGTTATGTGAGTTTGCTTACGGTGCAATAATTGAAAACATTTGCTTTACTGGAGGGTAACTCAATTTTGTTCTAGTCTCAGGAACAGGCAACTAAGAATGCAGTTAAACATAGAGACTGCAGTAAATACATACAATGCACTATTCAACACCTGCTATACATGACTGAGAAGTACCCTTGGGCTATCATCCTCACTGTAAAGTGCCTTGTCATTTCTGTGAATGTTTTGAAATAAAAAAAAACTATGGTGGTCATTATGACCTTGGCAGTCCTCTAACCATCAGGGGTTACATGGCGGTATCACCGCTAACAGGCTGGAGGTAATGACCGCCAAATTATGACCATGGCAGTGATCCCTGCCATAGACAGCCAATGTATCACACCAACTGCCAGCGCGGTACGAACACTGAACATGGCGGTAGCCACCTACAGGCAGGCGGAAGACAAGGATCCGCCCACCATATTATGACAAAGCACACCACCACGATTTCTGGGGCGGTAGCAACAACACCAAAAGCCTGGTGGAAAAACATCATTTAGAAGGGGCCACTCACCTCCAGGGACACACAGGAGTCCGTGGCCGCCATGGAACCTGAACTGCAAGTATTCCCGATGCTGTACCATGCCATGTCCGTCCTGGAGCACCAACGACGATGAAGACGTCGACGGTGAGTACAGCCGCCTAGTACACAAGGTTGGGAGAGATGGGGTGAGACACACACATGCACAGCACACACCATACACACACCCAGAAACACATGCACAGGAATAAACAGTAACAGAACCCCGGAGTAAGTAAAAGCTGGACACATACACAGTTCCAACCAATGTATTCCTTTTGTATGAATATGTAAAATGCAAAAACATGCACAACTGCAGAAATAAATAAATGCAGGCCCAAATGCCAGTTTAAAGTCACTAATGCCCACAGGGCAAAGTCCAGTCCCCAACTTGACTCCTGACAACATCGGGAGCCCACTGTTCAGGGGCATCATTTTGGAAATGGACAGGCACCTTAGGGGGCGTGGGGTGGGGTGGGGTGGGTGGTGGTTGCAACTCATTGTGAGGGGGCTTTTTGCTCACTGGTTCTGGAGGGGGCTTCCTGCCCACAGGATGAGGAGGGGGCTTCCTGCCCACTGGTTATTGATGGTGCTCCTTGGCCTCTGGTTCCGGATGCTGCTCCTTGCCCTCTGGTTCATGACCACTACATTGTGGGCCTCCTTGTCCAGGGATTTCTGTGGGGCCTCCTTGTCCAGAAATGTCTGTGGGGCCTCCTTGTCCAGGGATTTCTGGGGGTCCTCCTTGGCCTTTGATTTCTGGAGGGGGGGCTCCTGGCCTTGGATGTCTGGGAGGCCTCCTTGGCCTTTGATTTCTGGGAGGACCTCCTTGGTCTTGGATGTCTAGGGGTCCACCTTGGATTTCTGGGGGGCCTCCTTGGCCTTGGATGTCTGGGGGACCTCCTTGGTCCTAGACTTCTGGGGTGCCTCCTTGGCCTTGGATGTCTAGGGAGCCTCATTGGCCTTTGATTTGTGGGGGCCTCCTTGGCCTTGGATGTCTGGGGGGGCCTCATTGGCCTTCGATGCCTGGGGGGCCTCCTTGGTCCTGGATTTCTGGGGGGCCTCATTGGCCTTTGATTTTTGGGGGGGCCTCCTTGGGAAGAGACTTCGTTGGGGCCTCCTTGGCCCTGGGTTTTGGAGGTGGTCCCATGGTCTTGCCAGTCTGTTTGGGAAGGGGCGGCATGTTAGTCCTCCGTTTGGGGGGGAGGAGTGTCCCTGTTGCAGGGGTCCGGCTTTTCACTCATGTGCCCCTTACTGGCAGCTGGAGACTTTGAGGGTAGAGCTGTGTCGGACTGGGTGCTTGAGGGACTGGCCAGGGGTAGTGTGACCTTCCTCTTACAGGCAGGAGGGAGGACGGGGAGGGAAGAGGTCAAGGAGGGCAAGGAAAAGCTTCTTAGGGACAATTGGGCGGGATGTGGTAGGAGGGATGGGAGTGGAGGTAGAGGGAGTGGTTGTAGGAGGAGCAGGTATGCTGGACTTGGGTACAGGTGCATGGACAGTGTGCATGTGTGAGGTGGATTGCTGTTGGCGGTCTGAGTGCGAGCGTGTGTGTGTGTGTGACTGTAGGGGGGCCGACAGGGTGGGGGAGGACAAACATGACGTGTGGATAGATGTTGTGGTGGTGTCTGCAAGTGAGGTGGGTGTGCTGCATGTGGTGGTGATGGTGACTGCACATGTGGTGTGTGGGGTGCATGTCTGCAGGTATGCTGTTATGGTGACTGGACAAGACTGTGCAGGTGGTAGGATCTGGGATTGTTGATGCAGTGCATGGAGGTGTGAGTGAGTAAGTGACTGTGAGGGAGAAGGAGGGGGGAGACAGTGGAGTCAATGGATTATGTGTCTGCATCTGTCTGCTGGCTGTGTGAGTGCTTGTGGACTGAAGTGTGCTGCTTGTGTTTGTGATTCTTGTGTGTTGTTTTGGGTGCATGCTTGTCTGAATGTGTGCGTGGGATGGGTCGAGGTCAGGAGACTGGGTAGTGGTAGTTGGAGGGAGATGGAAGAAACAGGGACACTGGCTGCCATCAGTGAAGAGGCCAGAGCCTGAAATGATCTCTGTAGGACCGCCAACCCACCGTAGTTGCCTTCCAGGAAGGCATTGCATTACTGCATTTGGGATGCCCCTCGATGGCCTTCACAATGGTTGACTGCCCTACAGAGATGGATCTCAGGAGGTCAATAGCCTACTCATTCAGGGCAGCAGGGCTGATTGGGGCAGGGCCTGAGGTGCCTGGGGTGAAGGAGATGACCACCATCCTGGGTGAGCGGGCAGGGGCTACTGGGAGAGCGGTGCTGGTACGAGGGTGGCGGTAGAACCTGTAGATGGGTCTGCCACCACCAGGGAGCTCCCATCGGAGGACGAATCAGTCAGTGCTGTCACCTCCTGTCCCCACTGTGGTGCTCCCCACGTCCTCTGTCCAACTGGTCCTCTCGGCGTCAGTGAACTCTGCCTCATGGGTCCCGTGGGCTGTAGATCCCTCACTTGCAGGTGCCCATGCTCCTTCGCCAGATGATGCTAATCCACACATGGACAGGATGATAAAAGGAGAAAGGGGGAGAGAGAGAAAGAGAGAACAGGGTCAATCTCAGCACCAACAGCACAGATGGCAGACACATCACTGTCACACACTGAGACTGTGAATGGATAGTATGGACCACTGGCATACCATTGGCTAAGTACCACAGCAGGTAGGAGCCAAACACTGCCAGCTACACACCAACTGGGACCAGCTAAGCCCTGCCTGACATGGGAAGCCACCTTCCTAGCTTTCTAGTACATGCTTTACACCCTAGTATCCTGAGCTGTACCACGCAGCTATATCTGAACTGGCATACTGGAGCATCCACTGACTGGTACCCTGCACCCAAATCCCATGCCAGGCAACAGAGATGGTTGACATACACATTGTACTCACCCTCTTGTAGCTGCTGTGATGCCCTCAAGCACCCATCCAGCTTTGGGTAAACCTCCACCAGTATGCGGGCCATCAGGGGGGACAGGTTCCAAAGGGTACCCCTCCCTCGCTGAGAGGCCAGCCCCAGCTGTGCCTCTGCAGTCTTCCGGGCCCAGTGTCTCAGGTCTTCCCACTTTTTCCTGCAGTGGGTGCTCCGCCTGCTATAGACCCTCAGGGTCCGCACGTCCTTAGCAATGGCACGCCACAATTCCATCTTCTGATGGGTGCTGACCTGCAGAGGAAACAAAGAAGGTAGTACACCGTGAACCTGACTAATAAGCCTGTCACATATATGGCCACAAAAAGCATTTCCCCTTATCAGGCACACACATAACCCGTACCCCTGCATTGATGCTGCCACTAGCCATGCCCCCCCACACCTAACACACTGCCAGCAAACACACACATCTCAATGCAGTCATGTCTCATGCAACGTATTCATGGTGTACTCACCTGTTGGTCTGGAGGACCATACAACTGACCATACTGGGGTAGGACCCTGTCCACGAGGCACTCCAGCTCCTCCAACGTGAAGGCTGGGGCCCTTTCCCCTGTAGCACGAGCCATGGCAGGCTCCAAACACAGGTCACAGCAGCACACGCAGTGGAGATGTCCTTTTGTGGAAAGTCAGGAATCAAGTGAAGTGGTAGAAAGGAAATGGCAGTTATGTCTGCAGTGATGAACAGTGTCACCGCCGGCGTGGATCATCATTGGTTCCCATACTCCATAGAGGGCCATGTTAGCCAATGAGGAATTGCACAGTGGTGTGGACTGCCCTCCACCATGACGCCAACACCAGCGGTGTGAGGTCATTTCGACCTGTCCCTGAATACAGGACAGGAGGGTGCCATTTTCTAATGCTGTTACACATGTACAGATTAATGAGCGCATCATTTTAGTTGAATGTAATCACCTACACAGTTCCAGTGTCCAACATACAAACATGCTCTATGTACACTGCTGTAGTGTGTTCATGGTTCCTGTTGACACTTATTTTCCTCATTTGGGTCCCTTAGGTTCCAACCACTGCGGAGGAATTGGAGGAGGCAAGCACCTGTGTACAGACCCCTTGTGTACCTGGCTACACTGGAGGACCAGCACATCATACTCACCTATCGTCTGGACAGGGTCACAATCACATAGCTGTGTGCACAACTGGAGCCTGATCTGCTACCTGCTATCTGTAGCAACACAGCAATACCTCCTCTTGTGCAGGTATTCTCAGTGCTCCATTTCCTGGCAACAGGCTCTTTCCAGGTGACAGTGGGCTTGGCTGCAGGGATGTCTCAACCAATGTTCTCGATTCTGCTTGCAAGGGTTTGTTTGCCTTGCTCAAACACATGTGCCTCTACATCACATTGCCCCAGGTAAATGATTTACCCACTGTGAAGGCTGGATTCTGTGCAATAGGACATATACCTCATGTTATTTGGGCCATCGACGGGACTCATATTGCCTTAGTCCCTCCCAGGGCCAATGAATAAGTGTACAGGAATAGGCAGAATTTCCACTCTCTCAATATCCAGATAGTGTGCCTGGCTGACCAGTACATCTCCCACGTCACTGCCAACTATCCAGGGTCGTTGCATGATGCCTTTGTCCTGAGGAATAGCAGTGTCCCACAGCTGATGGCACAACCACAGAGGCACAGAGTGTGGCTAATAGGTGAGCCTGTGTCCCCACCCAATGTTTGTGAGTGCATGCCTTCAGGAGTCGTGGCCCATGCCATTGCACAGGGCTAATGTGTGTCCCTTACTTCTTGCAGGTGATTCAGGCTACCCAAACCTGTCTTGGCTCATGACCTCTGTTAGGAATCCGAGAACAGGGCCTGAAAATAGGTACAATGATGCCCATGGGAGTAACAGGAGGATTGTAGAAAGGAACTTCGGTCTCCTGAAGGCTAGGTTCCGGTGAATCCATCTGACAGGTGGATCCCTATACTACTCCCCTGAGAAGGTCTGCAGAATCATTGTTGTGTGCTGCAAGTTGCATAATTTGGCCCTCAGACAGCATGTACCCTATCTGCAGGAGGAGGGGGTGACAATGCAGCTGTGGCAGCAGTGGACACAGAGGACAGTGAGGAGGAGGAAGAGGAGGAAGATGTGGACAACACGTCACATTTGATCCAGCAGTACTTCCAATGACACTCAGGTAAGACTGTTGAACTGGGAAATACTACATTTTATTGTTGTACTGTGTGACTGCAACATGATGCCAGTCATTCCCTTTGCATCCCACCTGGCTGTCACCTATATATTTCCTTATTGCAGATGTTAGTGTTGTTCCAACAGTGTACTGTGGTGATGTGTGCAGACTGCTGAGACACATTTGTTGGATGGGTCAGCATGTTACTGGACATTTACACAGGTCATGCAGTTCATTACACTTTGTTACATTGTAGATAAGGCACTATTACTCAAGTTGTGTCCGAGGATGTTTATTGAAAATTGTTCTGCAATGGAAAGGGCTATAGAGTCGGGAGGTAGTTGGGAATAGTCCTGGGTAGTGGTCCAGTCTGTTTGTAGCACAGGCCTAGTGCCCAAGGGGCCATAGGAAGGGGAGCAATGGCAGTTCAAAGTGGATAAGGTGACACAGTGGAACACAAAGGGGACATTCAGGAGGGGCTCATTTCCCGGCGGCGGTCTTGGTCTTGGCAAGTGTCTCTGGTGTCTGGGTCGCAGGAAACGTTTGCGGGGTGGTTCACCTTCACAGGGAGAGTGGTGCTGGTGGCCTGTGGGTCCTGTGGCAGGGCCTCCTGTCCACTATCTGCAGCAGATGTGGAGGACTGGTCAGTTGACTGGCTAGTGGAAGTGGCACGCTGGTGTGATGTGTACTCCCTCATGATGTTGGTCATATCACCCAGCACCCCTGCTATGGAGACCACGGTGGTGTTCAGGACCTGCAATTCTTTTTTTTATAATTCTTTTTATTGGTATCAACAGCTGCTCACCACAATACATTTTACATAAAGGTTTTGCAGAGCATCACATTGAGTCTCTTAGTTACAGATCAGTAGTCCTGTATCAACAATACAATATCACATTTGAATAGTGCACCTCTTCCCATCAACAATCTATTTTATATGCTGTGTCCCACATCTGTAATAATGAATGGTAGGTCCATGTTCTCTTCCCACGCCCTCCCCAATGGCTCCCAGCCCTCACCTGTTCCTATAGGCCTCCCATTGAGACCAGATTTTACTATACTTCTGAGAGCAGCCCCGGCTCAAATAAATCACCTGTTCTGCTTGCTTGCACCAGTCCAAGTTATTTCCCAGTCCTGTATTCCTGAGTGTTCAGAAGCTCCCCACACCCTTGATATGCCTCTTTTAGTTACCCCTGCTGCTAACATTAGCCACGTCCGCTGACTTTGCTGCCACCCCTTTCTCCCTCTATATGTAGTATTAACCAACGGCCATCCAGTGGAATCGTCAGGCCTGTGACCCTAGTCATGGTGTGGACCACCTGCTGCCAGAAGTCTTGTATGCATAGGCAGCTCCACAGGATATGAAAAAAGGAGTCCTCCATGCCACACCCCCTCTTACACAATGCCGATTCACTTCAGCCCATACAGAGTAGCAAAGAGCTAAAGTACTATGATCTATGTAGGTTTCTAAGTTGTATTAGGTGGAATCTAGCCCTAATTCACACTACTCCTGGACTCTGCAGGGCCTCCTGCCAGTCCTCCTCTTCTATTTCTCCTAGGTCACCCTCCCAAACACTTCGCAGCGACCGGCCGAGTTCTGGGGCATTGTTCATAAGTTTTTTATAGGTCAGGAAGATTGCCTTTTCTGGTAGTGGCTCCAACAGCAGTCAGTCCTCCAGCGGAGCCGACTTCAGGAACTGTTCGCCCACCAGTATGTGTTTCTTTAGTGCATGCTTCAGTTGAAGGTATTGGAAGTCTATCTTCGTCCCCATTGTGTATTGCTTTCGTAGGTCCTCTAGGGAGATTAGAGTCCCCACCCTCCATATGTCCCCTAGACGGTTTCTGCCAATAAGACCCCATCACAAGAGTCCTTCTAAGCTAAGGAGTTCGCTAAGCTGATCGCTAGTCCAGAGTGGGGTCATGTCTGTGAGTCTGCCCTCCCATCCAAGGAACCTGGAGGCCTCTCTCCATGCTCGTGCCACTGACTCCGTGTGACTTGGAAGCCGATCCCTCTCTTCTCAGCTCATATAGCACAGACAGGTGCCCTCCCCCTTCCCATGGCTGCCCAATCCACTCTTTAGGCCGGTTCGTCCCTATCCATGAATGCCCACTCATTCACCACTATCAATTGAGCTGCCCAATAGTACTCTTGGATGTTAGGCATCGTCAGGCCCCCTTCGAATATCCCTTTCTGCAATTTGCCTAGTGCAATTCGAGGGCTGCCCCCATCCCACAGCAGTGTGCGCAATTCCCTATGGACCTGGACGAAGAAGGACGCAGTATTTTATACGGTGTGTTCTGGAGCACATATAGGAGCCGTGGCAGGGACATCATTTTAAAAAGAGCAGTGAGGCCCATCAGTGACAGCGGCAGTCTCCGCCAGTGCGACACATCCCCATGGAGAAGATCAAGTTGTGGGTATAGGTTCCTTTTATGAAATTCCTCGGGGTGCCTTGTTACGTATATTCCCAAGTAGGAGAATCCCTCTCCAGCGGGGCCACACATCTCACCGGGATGCTCAATCCTCCGTCCGTTCATGGGTAAATTTTCAATTTCTCCCAGTTTATTTGGTACCCCAAATATGTTCCAAAAATTTGGAAAATGTGCAACAATCTGTCTATGGAGTGGCAGGGTTTCGTTACATATAGAAGGAAGTCATCAGCATATAGGGAGATACTTACCTCCCACTCCCCACCTTCTGGAATACCCCACGCAAGAGGGTCTTGTCGCACCCAGGTGGCCAATGGCTCTAGTGCCAGAGCAAACATCCACGGGGACAGTGGGCAGCCCTGTCTCGTGCCCCTGTGTAGGGCAAAGGTGCCAGATGTCACCCCATTGACCCTCACCCATGCTCACGGGGTCGCTGTGCAGCAGTTGAATCCATGTACATATTTGTGGGCCAAAGCCCAATCTTGTTAGGACTGCCCTAAGGTAGGGCCATTCAATGCTGTCAAAGACCATCTTTGCGTCAAGCGCGAGCAATGCCGCTTTCTCTGCCTCCAGAGCACCTGCCTCATGCAGGATCCCGTATAGACACCTCAGATTTAGTCCAGTGTTCCTGTGTTGCATAAAACCTGTTTGGTCACGATTGATCAGGTAACTCATTACTGGCCGGTGTCTATTCACTATAATTTTAGCCAATACTTTAACCTCTAAGTTTAACAGCGATTTAGGCCTGTATGAATCACACTCTGTGGGTGGCCTGCCCTCATTATGTATTACGACAATAGTTGCTATCCTTTGATCCTTAGGTAATACACCTTCTGCCTCAGCTGCCTGGAACATAGCCAACATATGTGGCGCTACAATATTAGCCATACACTGGTAGAGCTCCACCGGCAGCCCATTCGGGCCCACCGCTTTCCCTGACCTTATTCCCATAATAGCCCCTCGTACCTCCTCTACCATTACATCTTGGTCGATTGCATCCCTATCGTCCACTTGGAGCTCCATCATCGGCAGGTCACCAAGGTGTTCCATGCAGTTCTCATATGGCTGTTCTGTCTTAGTGGAAGAGACTTGCTCATAATATGTGGCAAAAGCCTTGGCTATATCATCCCATGTGATACGTCGCTCACCAGCGTCATCACTAATCTCTCTCCCCAACTCTTATTTACGTCTCATTTTTCCAGCCAGGCCAATAGCTTGTTCGCCTTGTCCGCTACGTCGTACAGTCGTTGCTGTGTGGCCATAGTGTGCACATGTGCCTTATTGTCCTCAAGGTCCCTCAACTCCTGTTACTTAAGTAAGAGACTATGACAGTGGTGTGGCTGTATCGGGCCCCCAGCTAGAATGTCTGCCTCCAACTTACTGACCTCGCTCTCTATTATCTCACTTTGGAGATGGCGCTCCTTCTTAAGTACCCCTATTAATGCCTGTGCTTGCCCTCTGACGACTGTCTTGAAGGCCTCCCAGAGTATTCCTTCTGAGGTCACACTTCCCAAGTTATCATCGAAAAATCTCTTAGCCCCTTTGCGTAGCTTGTCAGTGAAGTCCCTTTCCTTTAGATACCAGGGGTCTATTCTGGGCGGCAATCCTGCATCTCTAACAGTATCCACAAGAGTTGCCACCACCGGGGAGTGATCTGACACACTGCATGCGAGATGTGTCACTTCCCTAAAACGTCCCACCCCTGTGTGTTGTGTAAATAGGTAGTCGATATGTGAGAAACTTCTATGTGTCGCAGATAAAAATGTATATTGCCTCTTATGTGGCATCGTTAATGTCAAAATCTCTTTACTTCAGTTTTAGTTTTGTGCAATCGATGCTGCAGGCCTATCATCACTGCAATGATTTTTTTGTAAGGAAGGAAGGTACTTTCAGAATTAGTTCCAGCTCAGTTACTAATTTGCCTGGCAATTTAGCTAAGGTGACTTCCTGAACATATGACTCTGATCCAACAACATGACTATAATATCTTTGTTTGGTGTTTTAGGTTATGCTAATGATTGTGATTTTTCACAGTTACAAACAGCACCCTCAAGAGAACTACACAATCTGGGCTCTGTGGTTTCATTGCCACATGGCTTACGAGGCCCAGCAGCCAATGGAAACAGGTTTAGCTTGTTAGATTATGGGCCTCATTACGACCCTGGCGGCCGGTGGTACACTGGCGGTAACACCGCCAACTGGCTGGTGGTGTACTGCCATTGTATTAAGACCGTGGTGCATTAGTCACGGCCATACCACCGGCCCCTTCACTTGACTGCCAGGTGGTCATAATCCCCAGGGCAGCGCTGCAACACCGCCATAGAAAGGCTGGCGGTAAGCGGGTCTTGGAGTGCCCCTGGGGGCTCCTGCACTGCCCATGCACTTGGCATGGGCAGTGCAGGAGCCCCCAGGCACAACCCCATCGCGCATTTCACTGCCCAAATTTCGGGCAGTGAAATGTGCGACGGGTGCTGCTGCACCCGCTGCACATCAACATTGCCGCTGGCTCTATTATTAGCTGGCTGCAATGTTGATGTGACTTTTCCACTGGGCCAGCGGACAAAATGCTGTTTCCGTCCGCTGGCCCAGTGGAAATGTCAAAAAAGGGAGCCACAAACATCGCCAGCACTGGCGGTATAGAGGCGCCTGCTGCTTTGGCGGTCTTTTTGAAAGACCGCCGAAGTCGTAATGAGGACCTATGTGATGAAGAGTAATTGAGACATGTTCCAGTACTTTAATGTGATGGTGATCATGAAAGCATGCTGATGCTATTAGGGAATATGTTTGGAAAAACTCAGGGTCCAAGTTGGCAAGGTACATAAGCGCTGTGTTTAAAGTGTTCTATCAGTAAGATGGTCTTTGGTGCTATGATAGATTTGTACACACAGCTGTGAGGAGGACTGGGAGATGGAGAATGAGAAGGAGGCAGTGTGCAAGGGAGGTAACAATGGAGATACTAATGAAAGTGTGGTTTTGAGAGTGACTGTCGGTAGGTTGTACTTTGAAGTGGATGTCGGCGTGGAGGATCTGATGTAGCTCATGGGAAAGGGTGAGTGTACATATGATGAAGGGCATGTTGATGTTAAGATCAGGTGATGGGGGGATGGATTGGGAAGAAATAAAGATTAAGTCGACAGATTACTAGGCCAGTGCTGTGTTACCACACAGAGCCTTGAAGTAGTACACACAGAAGCCAGTCAGACTGGCTCGATGGATAAACTGCATAGGGCTTGAGCGAGTGCAATTGGTTTGACCTTGGAGTCTATATTGGTTGCATGTGAGTGTCATGTTGGTGAATTTGGTGATGATCGACTGGCAATATGTTCAGAGACTACTGTTGCATTCAGTCTATTTGGTGGGGCTATAAAACAGAACACTGCATTCTGTACTGGTTTGTTGCTGTTTCTGGTTGTGTGCGAGTCTGATGTTGGTGCCTGTTGTGTATTCTGCTTCGCTAACTGTGGTTTCTGCTGAGGTATGAGTTCTGTATTACTTTTGTTTCTCTGAAATGCATTGAAGGTATTAAAGTATTAGGGATCTACTTAGTGTCATTGAAAAGTTGCACTCTAGCATCCTCGCCTTGCCTGGCACTGTGTTAATTCTGAGAGTGTGTTGTTCATTCATCAAGACGATGCTCATGAATTAGTTTTCTTGGATACTGAGACGTTATTGTTGGGTTCAAGTAGTAATCTTACATCAACTGAAACATTACAGCTGTTATCTTCCATTGAATTCAAGTAATATCGTAGATGTTTACTGCTGTTTGAGATCCACATTGCCCCATCTGTATGTCCTTCGACCTTGTGATTGTTAGCTGGAGAGTGGAGTTTTTATATTTGGTCTATTCAGTTGTGCTTGCTATCTCAGTAGATGAATTACGATTTCTGTGGGCATGTGAAATTTCCTTAGAAGTTTACTTCAGACTATAAAAAGGTTCCTGTCTGTGTAAAATATTGCACTTCCAAGTTTCAGTAGGTCCTGATCGAGACTGCATTGGCTTTCTTATAAAGAGTTTCATTACCCAGC
The DNA here is from genome assembly GCF_031143425.1 of Pleurodeles waltl. Classification (NCBI taxonomy): domain Eukaryota; kingdom Metazoa; phylum Chordata; class Amphibia; order Caudata; family Salamandridae; genus Pleurodeles; species Pleurodeles waltl. Next base: position 971,175,602 of record NC_090439.1, read on the forward strand.
TGCCCATGACTTGTACCTGTTGTTCTTTATGGATCCGATGAAACTTTGGAGCATCAGAGCATCAGAGACTAGGGAGTCACAGTGTGAGTCTTTATCTAACCCATGGAATCTGAAGGGACCTGGTTTGAGGGAGGACAAAATACGGTGTGTGATTGCAGTCACAGAGAATTTGGCCAAGAATACCAAAAAAATTATGCAATGCAGCACAGCAAGTAAAGTTGAACTGTGTTGAGTTTTATAAAAGGGAGAGAGCAGAACAACAACATATCTAACAAGATATGGCACGGTTTTCTTCTCCCTGCATTGTCGCACTGTAGACTGCCATGCGCCAACGCACACACATACTGTAGTGCAAGGATGTGTGGAAGTGGACTTTTCCTGATTTGTATGTTTGCTGTACAATGCAGCACACATGCAAAGTAGATAAAAATAAGGAGAAATAAAACATTTCTCCTTTTTACAAGAAGATGGAAGCTTTTGGTGCAAATCCCTGTCTACAAACGTTTGTAGATATGGTTCTAGGTCCAAATCCATGTGTAAATGCATGAAACATTCATGTACAACTTATGAACCCAACTTGATGCAAAGGAAAACAAAGCAGTGCTTTCTGCAATTTTGTGTTACTTTGGGAAACGATCCAGCACAAATACTGATTTGTGTTGGATGGTAAATCTCAGCATACCAATTTGTATTGGAATTGCGTTATAAAATTAATGAAAACCTAACACAGAGCTTTAGTAAGTCTGGGCCTTTCTGTTTGTTGTTGCCACACTCCAGAGCGTTTCAATGAATTCCTCGTGTAGATCTGCAAGCCTGTCGCTGTCACAGAGAGCAGCTGGGAGTAAGCAACAATTAACAAACTTCACTGAACAATGCCGACCCTCCACCCAAAACCAGCCTCCCTTGTGAGCTAGGCTTATGTTCATGCGGTGCATCCCACATCTCAAGGCGAGATGAAAGCAGCCTCCTCCCACGTCAATAATTCCAGTAAAAACAAAAATACACTCCACCACAGGGATATCCCCGGGAACTCACTAACTAAACATAAAAGTCATAGGGACTTGTGATGCTGAGTGTTACTGCACTGGGTTAGACTATTATATGCCTCACACCATGATGGCAAAGCAAAACATTGCATCTTAAGGCCTCCCATGTTGAAATCCTCGCAGTTAGAGTGCTCTCTTTCAAACTATAACATTCCCAAGGAGGGAGCTGCAAAGAACCTTTAAAAATAGGATCATCTGATCCAGGAGACCAACTATGTTTTGATAACTGTGGAGGTTCAACGTAGACCCTTTCAGCAGACATTACGACCATTTACTCAATAGTGCAACCTCCATCTCTTTGTCTTAGCATCTTCAGCTTCCTGTATTGTTAACCCTTCCTTTAACTGCCTCGTCTTTTTGATGAATTCTTCCTCCCAACAAAGCAATTCATTATCTTCATGTTTATGAGCTCAAATTACATGCGTCGGTGGAGAGTGTATTATACTATATTATAGTAGAATTCAGTAAGGGGAGGATATTAATTTTTGAAGTGCACTGTATAGCCACAAGAAAATGTATAACATACGTTTTCTCCTTTTCTACTTTTATTTTTCATGTTTCTTCATTCAGCAGAGGTATACACTAGAATTCAATATGTCATTCGAAAAATCTATGACCAGATTTACTATGATTTTGCGTTGCCGTTGTGTCACTTTTGTAGTGCAGCTTCAAGGCAAAATCCATTTTGGCACTTAATAAGCCACACAATGTCGATTTGTGTGATTTAGTAAATGCAAAGTAACGCAACACAGCATATAGCACTGCGCTGTTTTACTTTATGTCGGTAGGCATTACAAGGATGGAGCATGGGCGTTTCTTTGCATCGTCCCATGTATTTTTAAGCAAACCCAGATTTACAAAGACTTGTAAACCTAGGTTTGTGCCAAAATGATGCACCTACCAAACACATGTGTAACAAGGAGCAATAGCTTCATTTCTCCTTAGTTCCTCTTTTCATCTATATTGCCTTCTGCAGCACATATAAAAAGAGGAATATGCTTCCAAAGGTTGTTTTTGTGCAGGAAGGTATTCCTTCCTGGACAAAAACAATCATACCCGTAACGCAGACACACTTGTAGCATGTTGCAAGTGTGTCTGTGTTGGCACTAATTAGAACACAGTGCACCAGCACTAGGAGAGAGCAGAAGTGTGCCACATCTTAGCGGATACAGCACGATTCCTCTTAGCTGATATGGCACATTTCTGCTTCAAAAAGGTTTCGTCGAGGAACAGCATCCAGAAAAAAAAATCAGGTTCCATCTAAGCGCAGCATCCAGAAATAAAGCTAACATGTGTTTTGCCTGCTTAGTGGATATCAATACAGATGCCATCAGGGTAAAATACCCACATCAACCGAAAGTGTGGAGTGTTGAAAGGATAAGTTCCTATTAATGCAGTGGGACAATGAATTGACAATAACTCCTTATGACTGATGAAAATTCTAATAGAAAATGCTGAAAGAAAGATAGTGAAATACTAATTAGAAATTGTGGCTGCTGAGAAAGAGATTAAGGATATGAATCTACCTGAGCCTACGGAGAAGAATTTTGCAATCCTTAATGAGGTGTTAGCAAAGTACCAGGATGAAATTAAGAGGAGGAAACCCACAAAACTCAAAAGAGATCAGAAGATGAACCTCATACCATTGGGAAACACTAGCCAAAGTTCTTATAGCATACCATCAAGTAGTGACAATGAAAGTAATACTGACCTGGGGAAGGCACATCTAATGAAGGTGCTAAGAACCATTTTTTAGAGGAGTTACAGCGCATCAGCATGGGAAATTGGAACGTGACACTCAGAACCACAAGTAGAGAAAGACTATACAAGGGCCAAAAGAGAGGCAAAGGAGCAACTGGGGGAAAGGGTTGCAATGCAGACCAGATCCTGGAATCGCAGGAAATAGGCAAAATTATAGTGCTGAATAAAGCCTCTGATGTAAAGGCGATTAACCTGTCTAATAAGCAACTTATTCATAACATGATTAAAATCTTGAAAAAGGGATGGAGATTCAGTTGAAGTTGAAAACACATTTTGCTAGTTTCCCCAGTAAAAATAGCAGGGTTAGTAGGGAATCTATGTTTAGCAAATACACAATACAGGACATCAAGGACATAACTACTCTTCTTTCTTGACCGAAAATGAGGAGGAATCAGTGACTTTGGCAACACTAATTTCCACACTATGGATGTAGGAGCCAGTGTGGACAGTGGATTATGCACCACATTAAATACACCTCCAACATTACCACCAGATAACATCTGTGATGAGTTTTTCAGAAATGTTTTAAGTGACCTTGATGATCTGATATGCAAGTCTGATAATTTTGGACTTAAACCAACTAGAGGTAATCTAACTAGGCAGGAATGCTGTGCACTTAGGAACTTCCAGGGAGGCAGAGAAATAATCATTAGAGAGGCAGATAAAGGTGGATGTGTGTCCTTATGAATAAGAAGATTATAATAAGGAAGTGTATAGTCAACTCAACAATACATCCTGCTACACTCTTCTTGACATATATCCTATTCCTAATACCTCTAATAAAATTTACACGGATCTTAAAAACTGAGATGACAGGAAATTGCTTGCTTACGGAGAGTATCTGTACCGCATAGTGGTTAAACTTAGGTTTCCATGCTTATAAACATTACCAAAAATACACAAAGAAGGGGACTTCCCACCAGGGAGACCAACAGTTTCAGGTACTGGGGGGCCAACAGAAAAATTATCACAATTTGTGGATACCTTTTTATAGCCATTTGTCTCTAGTCTTCCATTGTTTATTAGGGACATGAAACGTACTTAATATAATTGCAGATATTGAGTGGGAATATGACATGGCCTTAGTAACATTTGATGTTGTGGCCTTAAACACAAATATCTTACCTGAATTTGGGGTATGTGCAGTCAGACATTTTTCGAATAGAAGAATTAAACTCACATACAGAAATACTTTTGTCTATGATGCATCTTATGCTCGAGAACAATGTATTCTTATTTGATGGGAAGTGGTACCACCGGATATGAGGTACAGCGATGGGCACCGGATTATCTCCTTCTTACGTGAACCTATTCATGTGTTGGCTTGAGGAGGTGCTGATCTGGGGCCCCGGTGGTAATACATGGACGCAACATATACACTATTGGAGGAGATTTATTGATGACATCTGATGGTCTGGATTGGTTCAACAGATGAAATCCATGGATTCCCAGACTACCTTAACTCTAATAGTTAAAATATGTCTTTCACACTAAATTACTCTAGAGATTAACTCAAATTCATTGATGTGGAATTCTATGTTTAAATAATATCCTGTTGAGTACAAAAAGGAGCCCTTGTGTAATGCTATCCTACATGCGTCCAGTGCACATCGAAGACATCAAATTAATGATATCCCGTATGGTGAGATGGTCCGAGCTAGAAGATACTGTAGTGTTGAACATGAGTTTAGAAGTAATGTGGATAATATAACCCAACAATTTTCGATTAGAGGTTATGACAAGTGTACTGTGACAAGCGCCGGTATAAGGGCTTTGAAATTGAACAGAAATGAGATCCTGAAGGAGGAAAGAGTTAGAATATCCTCTCTAGGTAAGGCGATAAGACCAGTCATTATGTATGGTAGAAATATTGACAAAAACTGAGCAAAATACTTAAGAGGCACTGGTATCTGTTGAGGGATGATGACAAGCGTAAACCTTTTGTCAACACTCAAACTTATATCACTTTCGGGAAGGGTCAGACTATCAGGAAACTAATTAGACCTGACTACTCTGCTCCCTCTAAGGTTGTGACATAGCTGTCAGCCAAGACTAATGGTTTCTATAAATGTGGACAGTGTGGAGTATGCAGAATTGTGAGGGACAGAATTAAGCCCTTCAGCTATAATGGTAGCTCCGCTTTCAAAATGTTGAGTAATATAAATCATTCTACAATATTTGTGATTTATGTATTAACATGCAAATGTGATAAAATCTATGTGGCCAGTACTATTCACCTACAATATGAACACATAATGGAACATTGGAGGGCAGTGAGGCATGGAGACTTGAGGTCACCCGTTGTGTTCCATACATTACAATGTCAAGGACAAGATCTTCATCGTAGCTTCTCATTTCATGGTATTGGAGTATGTCATGTACAAATTGTGATGTTGATTTTGGGCAAAGTGTGTAAATGATGCTAACGGCTAGAAACCCATGTTAACAATTTTTTCATCTACTTGATCCACTCTCCAACCACCCTACTTTTGTATTTACTCTGTTTCTCCCTGCCCTTAACATTTGTCCTACGCATTGTGCCTTGCAGTAAACATTTTGCTTGCTGGTCATTCAATCTTCACTCTACCCAAAATGCCCTATTTCATATATATGGTGATCTGTGCTGAATGGGTAAATTATTCTTTTAGGTGACTACGTAATGTTCACTGTGATACTCAATCTGGTTATAGAGATTTGAAGTAATATTTTTTTATTTCTATCATTGGATTAAATTTTTGCTTGGCCCTGGCTTTGATCTTTTCCATTGTGACACAGGTGTAAATCCGTCCTTTGTATTGACTTGCTTTGGTGAAGTACTTGTTCACCTTTTTTTTTACTATGTGACCGTCATTTAATAGCCCACGTTGGTGGTCACAACTTTTTGGCATACACCCTGTGTTGGAGATATCTCAGGGGACGTTGTGTGGACTTTTTTATGATATGTGGTTCAAGACTAGGTATGGTGCTCTATACATGGTTATGTCGAATATGGGAGCATTTTATTGCTTTCTATTCCAATATGGTGACCGCTCTGTGGAGGGCGTGTTCGAAGGGTCAGCTCTCACTAGTCCCATGTTGCTTTCTCTGACAAGTATAACGTTCAACATGGCTGCCGTGTTACACACCATACTTCAGATTATAAAATATTATGTTTGTTGGGTGCACTCTCCTTGGTGAGTACGTTGTACTTTGACCGTAACTGATATGTTTTGGTTATAGATCCAACTAATCTGGAGGTCTCTTGGCTCCCCAGTAGTGATACAAATTTTCGTGGCATTGGTCATGTTATTTGTTATACCATAGGTACATCATGTTGATTTTGCCCATTTTACAGATAATGTTTAGTCCATATGGAGATTGTTTTGGGGTGGGAGGCCTGTGTACCAGCTCTCATTAGTCACTTGTTGATAAGGGATGGCAGCATTTCCACAGAGGCCAATATGGCAGCCACACCACATGCCGTAGTTCCTATTACAGTACAATGCGTCCCAGGAGTACATTGTAGCCGGTAAGACTCATCATTCTGAATATATACAATATATTTTAATGCCGGTTCCGCAAGTGTGATTACTGTCGGGCTGCCTAGAGACGAGATACCTTCCTTGATACTAGAAACGTTATTAGATGTACCACACGAATGGTCACGATATGATTGACCCAGTATATTTTGCCCCGGTCATACCTAATGAATTACATTTGGATCAGGATGGATGGTTCCAGTATTTGGGATTTAGATATTAATTGACTAGTCCTTAAATCTTACTATGGTGTTCCAGTCGTTAGTAACTTTAGGAAATGGGAGGACTCCCTTTTACAGTGTGATATTGTATTTACAGATGAACACACTGATGATGTACTAGGATGATTGGATGATCATACAACTCCCTATTTTACTTTAGGTGAGCATATTAATGATTATTTCACATCACATGGGACATTTTGGGCTCAGGTTTTGAGTTAGTATGTACTGAGTACTGATTACACAGTGACTTGGTGTTGTAGGAGACGTTTCATAGGACTTTGGTTACCTGAACACGCATAACACTTTTTCTTTAGGTGAGATATAATATTTTACTTTTGTTTGTGAAATCCTAGTGTGGTTTTCTCCTCTCTATTCTTCTTTATTGTGTTATATTCACTCATTAGTATTCATATGGTAATCTCCCTTTTCACACTGGAGGTGAATTTTCTATAATATCTTTTGGGTACTAGCATGTGGTGCTTGTCAATTTTTCACTCTAGGTGGATTTTGGTGGTGGTTTGAGCAGTAACAATTTTGATTACCCATTGATATATGTAATTCTGGCACTGTAGCCATGATGAAGTCTGCAGTGATATCCACTAAGCGGATGAAACATGTGTTGACTTTGCTTCTGGATACTTCTCTTTGATGAAACCTGACTTGGTTTTCTGGATGCTGCTCTTTGAGGAAACCTGTTTGGAGGAATACTTTGGAACTTTTGCCGAGTTGCACAAAACAAGAAATAAACTTATTTTGCTGGATACCTTGATGTAGCAGTGGAGTGCTTGAAATTTATCTTTTGTATATTGGTGGACTTTTTGGCTTCAGAGGAACAGGTAGCTCTCTTGCATTTTGAACACCCATTATAATTTTGGACTCGTGATATTTCTACTGATTAGAGACCTAGCCATTAGAGTGTGTGCGTCATTTTCCCAGGGACTTATTTCTTTCTTTCTTTTCTTGAAACCCCAAAGGTATCACAGAGGCACCAATGACACCCCTAATGTTCTCTTTTGTGGTAGTGTGGGCGAGCGGTTAGGCACATCAGAGGGTAGTGCTAAGTATGTAAGGCACACACATAGGCAGTAACTAAGACACATACTCAATAAAGAAATATTACACCAATGTATAAAAAGAACACATACTTTTATGTAAATTTAGATACCAAGTTCACCAGAATCAGGTGAGTACTTTTCAAGATATAGATTTTTAGAGTTTGCAAAAGTTGACACAGTGCATTTATTCAGCTGCTACAATGTAATCCTATGGATGAAGAACAGGCACTGCATACAGGTAAAGTACAGCATATTATATGACCAATCTCCAGGACTTAAGGTAGGTATGTGGCAAGGTCCAAGGCCACACCAACAGGTCACCTTGGGTGCCACTTGAGTGGTCGGGTTCAGTGGTGCAGTTCAGTGTTGAGTGCCCCATGTAAGTCTAAGTGGATTGGTCCGGTCACAAAGTTGCTGCGGGGTGGACTGAGAGTCCAGTCCGGGTGAACCACCAAGGGGGTTCAAGTCTTGCAATGCTCAGAGTGTAGGGAACACCAGTGGCCCTATTCTCCTCAATCTGGGGCGTCCAGGTGCTGAGGTAGTTTGGCCCGTTGGGTTTACCATCACCGGTGGCGGTTGAGGTAGAGGGGGACCACAGAAACAGGTTACAGATGTGGACTGGGGGTCCAGTCCATCTGAACCAACAAATGGGCTCAGGTCTCACAAGCCTGGGTAACATAGGGACACCAGTGGTCATCTTCTCCTCGGTCTGGGGCATCCGGGTGCATAGGTGCATTGGACCGTCAGGTCTATGTTACTGGAGGTGGTCACAGTGAAGGGGGATCTGCAGACAGAGGCTGCAGACACCATTGGGAAGTCCACAGTGGGCAAACACAAGGTGGGCTTAGTCTCTGGAGGGCCTTGGAACCCATTGACACCATTGGTCCACTTCAACTCAGACTAGATGGCTCTGGTGCAGTGGTGATGTCAAGCACCTGGTTCTTGGCAGTCCTGGCCCTCAAAGTTCTTAGATTTCCTGCAGATGCAGGGAAGCAGCTACTCTGCTCCAAGGGAGTTCTTCTTGGCTATTTAGGAAACACTGGCAGCTCTCCCAGTATCTTGGAGGCTGCAGCGTCAGGTCAGTCAGTCGAGGGTTGGGTGTAGCAGGCAAGCTAGCAGGGTTGGCAACAAGTCCGTCGTGCTCTTTGGTTCTCTTGTTCAGCTGCCTTCTTGTCCACTCCTTTTGTGTCCAGTGAAGAACCGAGGTCCTGGTATCAAGGGGTCACCTAAATACTCAATTTAGGGGGGCATTAAGGTGAGTGGAGGGTAGCAGCCAATGGGCTCCTTATTCTTGGGGTCACTACGCCCCCTAGATGACCACTTCCTGTGGAAAGTGGGCATCACCCTGTCCCAGAATTCCTAATTTCACCACACACCAGATGGCAGAATGCCTAAGGCTGTATTCACTTCAGGCTGGTCCCCCTAGGGGTGTGCACACCCTGCAAGTGCAATACACCTCCTGTATAGCAAATTTTCCTGCCTGTCCAGGAGCCAAATGGACCCTGGGGCAGGACGGTCATCTTCTCCCTCTGAGGAAAGCCAGATCTGCATACCAAAGGAGGTGGTCATCCTGTTGGGAGGGGTGTATAACCCCTCCAGGAGGAAAATGCTTTCACCCTCGGAGGTCACAACCTTGTCTGTTGGTAGCAGGCTGACTAGAACTAACAGGTAGTAAGTTTTCAGGGGCACCTCTAAGGTGCCCTCTGGGTGCATGTATTAATAAAACCATCACTGGCATCAGTGAGGGTTTATCAATTGAGGATTTTTGATACCAAACATCACTAGTTTCAGTGAAGCCATCATGTAGCTGGGGAACTCGTATTAATCAGTGTCTAGCACACGTACTTAAAATGGCTTCCCTGTTCACTTACTGTGTGTAAGAATTGCTAAAGACATAGCAGGAGCATATTTGCTCTTGCAGATAGGTTCACATTTGTGATATAATGCACCCTGTCTAAGGGCTGTGAGGCCTGCTGTAAGGGTGACTTCAAATATTACATGCAGTTTTTAGGAGACATGGCACACAGTCTGTGTGCCATGTCATGTTTTCACTTTTCAAAGCGCCTTTTGAGAGCACTGGAAGTCTGCATGAGTTTGGTGCTGGGCTCCTTAGGGTGGCTGCTGCGGCGTTAAGGGACCCTCTTTAGTACCTAGGCCGTAGGTACTAGAGGTACTATTTACTAGATACTTAAATAGGTGCTAAAGGGCCTGGCCACTTGGGGATAAAGTGACCAGGTGTCTGGTTTTGGGGAAGGAACAGTAGCACTGGGGACCAGGTTAGCAGGAACCCAGTGCACTTCAGTCAAAGTTGCATCAGAAACTAGACAAAAAGTGGTGGGGTACTACAACCAGAACCCAACTTCCTATTGTATTGCTTCATCTAAAGTCAGGCTATGTCCTGGCTCCAGGGGCTGTATTACCAATAGGGAGCACTGTCCCTGTTTGTGCCACAGCACCCTTTCAAATTAGTGTACCCGGTGCAAACAGGGACAGGGTACCCTATTATTAATAATGTGCTTCCCCCAGGGCAGCTGCAAACTTATTGCTGCCCCCAGGGCAACACATCAGCAAGAGATGGAGTGGCTGCTTTAAACAGCTGCCCTGCTTTCACAGTGCAGGAAGTACCCACATGCACGTCAAAGGTAGACAAATATCCTCCTGCAGGTGGGAGCATTGACTAACTGCACCCACCTGCAGAAGGGTATTTGGGGGGCATTGGATCACTTATCCTCTGTCCAGAGGGCTGCTATCTGGGGGAGCACTGAATGTGTGCCACCTCTTTGTGAGGCATAGTCAGTGCACCTCTGATGACTTTTTTTCCTCTGCACACACATCCATAATATGGTGTGGTTTCAAAAGCAAAGTATTTCCATCATTCGCATGAGGTTAAACCCCCATGGAAATGAAGAAACACAGAATTAAGATATCGCCAGCACTGTATGTGTGCCAGCACTGTCTGTACCACAGAAGAGGCCACACAAGTGTCTGCAGCCTCTTATGTAATAATACTTTGCCCCAGGACAAAAAAAATGTGCACTGTACATAATATGGCTCCTGGTGCAGCACTGTCTAAATGAGGTGGTAAGTTTCATGGCCTGAAAAAAATGTTGGGGTATTGTTAATGATTCATTGTTTCTCAGGCACAGGTTGACCTTACTGTTCTCTTTGATTATTAACTCACTGGTAGTTACTGCATATGGGTACCTATGTCCTATGTAGGCCTGGGTGGAGTTCTACTATGCGGAACTCTACGACGGGCCAAACAAACCCCATGCGGAGTTCCGTGAGCAGTGGAGTTTGGGTAAAGCACGCTGTTCTTACTAAATTTCAGTGCAGGAGTTTCTTCTGTGCTGTAAAATCAGTGCAAACGGCATCACACAGAGCGCCAGAGGGTGCTAACTTCACGTTGGCGAGCAAGAGAAAAAACTGCCCTCCGCGTCACTTCACAGAGTTTTTTGGAACTCTGCACTCCACACAGAGTGCAGAGTGGGGAAAACTCTGCGAACTCTGCCGGCGGAGCGGAATTCTTGGCCCACTCCTAGTCCTATGAAGATATGGCTAGCACCAGTGCATCCTAAACATATATACACTCATGGTCTCTCCACACGCACATCTTGAATGTAACTATTTGTCCTTCATCCAAAATGATTCTACTCATGTGCAGTCCGCTATGTTTGCTATCCATGTGTCCCCTCCAAATACACGTGTTCCACTCTCTAGATACTCATGGGTAATGATGAATTCACAATTATGTGTTTGTGAATTCCAGAGAGTGATTGCTGCCGGTCCACTGCTTTGCACACCTCAGGGTATTCATGTGATAGGGGGCACATGAGGTTTCACAAGATTGTGTCTTTGTTGGAAGGAAGTGTGTCGGAGTCAAATTTGCCTGAATTCTCGTTCAGAATGAGAGACAAAGAATGCAGTTAAATGGTTTGTTTGTTTATGGAGGAAATAAGATATTATAAGAGTGGATGTATGGTCTGCACATTGCCAGAGGGTAGTTTTCTTGCAAGAGCCTGGAATCTGTAGGTAAACCTTCCAAGAGAAAGCCATTTGTGACTTAGCTCTGTTTAGTATTTCGAAAACATGTAACAATGATCTCTGGAAGAATGCCAGATAGTGGTAGAGCCCCCTCTTGAAGAATGAACCACATAACAGGGGCTCCAATGTCTGAAAAGTTTAGCTCTAGGTCTGAGGCGTCAAAGGCTAGATTCTCAAGGGGCAGATTAGTTTTAGTCTGCCACTGCCAGCCTTGAGGTGCTAAAGATGGAAGGTGGTCACAAGCAAGCAGAGCCACTGATGGTATCATGCTGGAGGTAACCACCGACAAGACTACCAATTGGTGGGTGTGATTTAGGGCATCTGGTGGGATTTTGATTCAATTGGGCCACAGTATTGTCAGTAAGCTTTTCAAGACAAAACCTAGATTTTACATGGGACATTAATGGATTTAAGAGTGACTGACTTCACACTAGCTCCCATGTTGCCACAGTAGATGTAATAACACATCTGGGTTAGAACTGCCAGGGAGGGCAGAGGTGGTCCTTCTCAAGGTGCTATAAGAATACCTCATGGATAAGTGCATGTCACCAGGTCCTGAATGAATAATTGAGTGGCACGAGTGTTCTTTGTGTTTCACTGAATGACTAAAGTTTAGGTTTACCTAGCTAACTATAAAGTTGAAACCTGTGGTTTGTAAATAAGTTGGAATTTCTGAAATCCTTCTGAAATTGTGCATTCACATATAAGAATGACTCTCAGCGTAGCTAAACATGTGCTGTTCTTGAACTTCAAAGAGTCATATAAATATGGTTTATTTGAATTTGATAGCAACGTTGAGACACTATGAACAATGTTGCTCATAACACTCTTTCATGCTGGACCATATATGTGTGCCCCTCTTTTGTAGGTGAGCATCAAAGCCCAGCAAACTGGCCTAGAGGATTGTGGGTGTCACATAGGAAGGCAGAGTAACACCTGGAACCTATGAGCTTGCCACACCTGCTCATGCTCAGATTATTTGAAAATTGATAATATTGTATAAAATATGTGTTCCCAAAAATGAAGCCTTTGAAAGGCATGGAATAGAGTCATGCAGTAGCCATTAAAAGGTGGCCATTGAGAAAAATGCTGCACACTGAACACTGAATAGTTGACAAAATTGTAGTCTTCATTTTACAGACTGATAGGATGTGAAGAACGTGATCATTACATTTACTATAATGTGAAGTGAGCATACTTTCATTGACTGATTTTGAACTCATTCATATTTTGGAAATATTTGGAAGAGGCAGTAATGACTAGATTTGTTCTTATCAATTTTAAGGAATGCTGGGAAACAATCTTAGTGTGTATATATAGATGTTAGTGATTATTTATAACGATAACAGTTGAATTTATCAAGGTAAAGTCAAAAGATGAACTGGTTGTAGTCACTTCGAAGTACTCAACCTGCTCTAAGACAGTTATCAAATCAGCTAAAGAGTGCAGTTACTGAGTAAGGAGGTTCATGAACCACCGGAAGGTACCCCCAAGGATTTTCTTTATCTCCTAGGTTGATAGGCATTATTTTGCTACTCACTGGATCTCAATGAGATCCAGGGTGCTCCATCTCAACTTGTCATGCATGCAAGGATGGATGTGGAGAGATCTTCCAAGATTCCCAGATTGCCAACGAAATAAGGACTACAAGCAGCTTCACTCTGTCAGATTCCACTTCCACCTCTCCAAGACCACTTTGTACAAGCCAAGATTCAGGCAGTGAGTGCTATTAGCTGATTAATGCATGGCAAAATGCTGGATGCTTGGAGGCAATGATGGCACCAGAAGACAGCTGCAGCCAGTACTCTTTGCTGCCATCTTCCTTGAACTTAGGTGGCTGGTGGATAAGACACATGCTCCTTTCAAACCTAAAATAAAGGCCTACGTCCACTCTGCAATCTGCCTTTGGGTGTAGCCACGGTGGCCCACAGTAAAGGTTGTTTTTGAACAGCACTAACAAACATATAAAAAAACGTTTTATTATTATTTGTTATGGATCATTCTATCTTACCTTTGACTTTTTTCTCTATTCGTACCATAAAACGTCATCTGTCTCTTTGTCCCATCACTCGTATTTAGTACCATTTAGCCTTGATCTGTTTTTCAATGCTAATCATTTTCTTTCCACACTTTATTTATATTTTTTAAATTAAATTTGTATTTATTTGTAGCACTTATATATGGCGGACCTAGCCACAGAGACATAGGGTGCTTTCTAATAACTAGTTTTTTTCCTTTTTATTGAGCAGGATAAAACATGAGAAAAAATAATGCAAAGAAAAAATTTAAAAGAAGCATCTTTTCCATTGTTGGACATGGCAAAAAAAAGCAATAAACTACAATAAAGTGCAACAAGCATTACTAATACAGCAGATTTCACCACAGCTTCATTGTGGCTAAAGTGAAGTTTACCCTCTCCTATTGACAATCTGTCGGGAAATACGTTAAAGTGCATGGATGCGTCACCGATATCACTGATTTATTCAACAACCTCCCTATTTACAGCATATATCTGATAAGTAAAGTGCATTTGTGGTATTAAAGAGTAATTTAACCTTGCATATTGACAGCTTTGCAGCAGGTATGTTAAGTTGCATATGTCCGTAACAAATCTCCCTGATGTATTCAGCCTTTCCGCAAACATTTTAAAGTGCATTGGTGTGTAACAAATCTCACTAATTTATTCAACAACCTCCCACAGCATATATTTAATACTAAAAGTGCATTTGTACTGATAACGTGTATTTCAACGTCTCACATTGGAAACCTGACTCTGTAGTTAATAAAAATCATCGTGTGAGAGGTGCAGGTTAGACTAAAAAGATCCCAGACCTCCTTTATGTTAGCAAAACCACAGAAACATTTAAAGTGCATTGGTACGAATAAGATTTTGCTGTTCAATAACCTCTTTTTCATTTGCAAGATCACTCTAGGCAAATATGGGGAACTGTGTTATTAAAGTACCATAGAGCCCTAACACCTTCTTAGTGGAAAATCAACACTATATTTCACTTATTGAATCATTCTCCGATTGCTTTGGGAGAGGAATCCAGAAATATCTAGTCCCCCCAAGTTGCCAGGAACCTCGGAAGAGCCCCTACTCTTCTTGTGCATGCCTCTCAAAGATTTTAATGTATCTGTAAAGATAATAATGTTTCCCTCCTATATCTTAAAAGTGGGAACCTTGGTTGTTCTCCAGTTTTGCTAAATTAACGAGTGTGCTACTGCAACAGCTATTAAAACGTACCATTGCGAATACTTGCCAATCCAGCCAACTGAAAGGGAGGAATGGATTAAAGCCAAAGTAAAATTGGGAGATACATCTACTTCTATTGTTTTAGAAATGTCAAAGAATACCTCAGCCCACAAATGCTGCAACCTAGGGCATGTAAAGAAGATATACCCCCAACCTCCTCCTTAAGTTGCATCACACCGAAAACATTGATTGAGTTGAATTTGATACATTTTATGGAGTCTATATGGTGTATAATGTGTGAGCCACCTTGAAAAGAATGCTTTCCCCTTATAATTGGCAGCTCTTAGAGATTTGTAGACCAGCTCACCCATGTACTGCCATTCACCTTTCTTTAATTTACATCCTGTCTCTCCATGTACTCTCTCTAAAAAATCGGTACTACTCCTTGGCTCGAATTTGTTCACAAAAATCTATACCAATTTCCCACTCCAGAGAGCTTATTGTCTTAGAACAAATGGACCAACACACGTTTTTCCGCCTTTAATTCCCTGATAGCTTACTTTTAAGAAACTCCTTATTTGTCTAAAACTGTGCTGAAGACCCAATCTGTTGCGCCCAAATCACTGGATTACTTGATCCCATGTTATTAAATTTGTACCAAAATAAAAATCCCCCAATTTAGTGAACCCCATTCTCCTTCTATTAGTATATAATTGGCTTCGTTACTGTGAATCCCCAAATGTCACCATCCTGTAGCTGGGAATACGCATGACAATTTGGAACCTCCTAACACTTAAAAAATACTTGCAGGCACTGTCCTAGCACCCCCAAAATCTTATAGCTAGACTTTTTTGGTAACTTTGCCGTCTTCAAAAAAGCTGGCAATTTAATCTCGCTTTCTCTGACCCTAAGGTTAAAAAAGAAGAAGTCAAGCCCCATAGCGGATATCGAAAGCTGGATGGGATTGTCTAGAAGGGCTGCCTAGTAAGTCCTAAAGTGAGTAAATGCCAGTCCGCCTTACTCAGCCTCCAATTCTAATACTGCCTTCTTTACTCTAGACTTTTTATTCTGCCATTAAAATAAAGTCCTTCAAATCTTGCATCGCTCTGGCAAACAAATTCTTCTTTTCCTGATATTTGGCCAAGGTTACTGGTTTACCCTTAACTGCCAAAAATCATTCATAGCTTTATCAATTATACCTTGAAGCATCTGGATTTTCCCAAGCTGAAGTGTCTTACATCTTGCTTTGTAAGCTATTACTTGCCCCATAAAAGCGGCTTTTAATGCCTCCCAAACCATAAAATCAGATGCGGTATTAGAATTAATTTCTAAATATTCTTTTTATAAAGCCCCCCGTCTCTTTCAGCCAAATTTGATCTGAAAGGAGTGACCTATCAAAATTCGGGGTGGGTGGGAAGCTCCACTCCGCTGGAGGAGCTAACAGAGTTTTTGGTACTCAGCGTTCTGCCTGTTCGCCAAAAACTCTGCTAGCCCCACCAGCGGAGCGGAGCTCACCAGGTGCGCACTGCAACCCAGTTATGGGCTACACAGCGCATGCTCAGACAGTCTGCGCTGTGTAGCCCATAACTGGGCTGCAGTGCGCATCCACGATGGAATGGGAGGGCCAAGTCTCTCTCTGCCAGCAGTGGAGCAGGGGGCAGATGGAGGCAGATAGAGAGCCAGGCCCCTGGGAAAGGACAACAAGGATCCAGGTAAGTCCTCGCCTCCTATTTTCTTTTTTTTTCATTGTTTGTGCACACTGCTGCACAAACAAGGGCTGAAACAGCAGCTTTCACTGCCTATGGCCTTGGCCTGAATCCAGGCCATGGCCGTAGGCAGCAAAAGAAAGCTGCTGTTTCAGGCCTCTTGTGCAATGGCCTGAAAACAGCAGCTTTCACTGCCTGCTTAGTGCTTCAAAGATCGGGCACATTCAGGACTCTGGGAGTCACAGAACTCCGCCTCCACGGAATTCCACAGAGTTTTTGTTAGAAATTGGGTCTTTGGTTGGCAGTCAGGTTACCCCCGTCCAAGCAAGGACCCTCACTCTAGTCAGGGTAAGTCACACACAATCCAAATTATCCTGTGCCCACCCTCTGGTAGCTTGGCACTGAGCAGTCAGGCTTAACTTAGAAGGCAATGTGTAAAGTATTTGTGCAATAAATCATACAATAACACAATATAGCACCACAAAAATACACCACACAGTGTTTAGAAAAATATAATATTTATCTGGATATTTGCAGGTCAAAATGATCAAAGATGCAATCAGTAAATGTAGAGATATCACTGAAAAGTGATATAAGGTGTCTTAAGTCTTTAAAAAGCAAACAAAGTCTCTTTCAAGCACAAAGTACCTGGTTCGCGTGAAAAATCTCCGTAAAGGGCCGCAGAGGAGAAACGTAGAAACAAAGGGGTGTGCGTTGATTTCTCGGGCCGCACACGGTCGATGCGTCGCTTAGTTTCCACGCAGGGACGGCTGTGCATCGATTTCCGGCGCTCGGTCGTGGATCCTCTTCAGGTTGCGGGGTTTTCAGACGCCCCGGGGTCTGTACTTGGAATCCTGGGCTTGTGACAAGCTCTGCGTCATTCCGGTGGGCGGTGCGGGGAAATTTCTCCCTCATGGCAGGTGCTGCGTCGATTTTCCCTCTGGAAGTTGGACGTCGTCATCCCAGGTCGGCCGTGCGTCGATCTGGTGGGCCGTGCGTCGAAGTTCCGGTCGCACCGCAGGTGCTGCATCCATCTTTTCCTTGCGAAGTCGAGCGGGGGCGTCCCGGTTCGGCATGCAGTGAATTTTTCACCGCGGGACAGGCTATGCGTCGTTTTTAGCAAGCTGTTCGTTGAATTTTCGCCGCACAAGGAGTCCAGTTGCAAGAGAGAAGTCTTTTTGGTCCTGAGACTTCAGGGAACAGGAGGCAAGCTCTATCCAAGCCCTTGGAGAGCACTTCTTCACCACAGCCAGGGAACAGCAAGGCAGCAGGGCAACAGCAAGGCAGCAGTCCTTCACAGAAAGAAGTCAGGTGAGACCTTTGGACAGCCAGGCAGTTCTTCTTGGCAGGATGCAGGTTCTGGTTACAAGTTTCTTTTCCAGGAAGTGTCTGAGGTGGTAGGGCAGAGGCCCTGATTTTATACCCAAATGTGCCTTTGAAGTGGGGGAGACTTCAAAGAGTGGCTTAGAAGTGCACCAGGTCCCCTTTCAGTTCAATCCTGTCTGCCAGGGTCCCAGTAGGGGGTGTGGCAGTCCTTTGTGTGAGAGCAGGCCCTCCACCCTCCAGCCCAGGAAGACCCATTCAAAATGCAGATGTATGCAAGTGAGGCTGAGTATCCTGTGTTTGGGGTGTATCTAAGTGAATGCACAAGGAGCTGTCAACTAAACCCAGCCAGACGTGGATTGTAAGGCACAGAAAGATTTAAGTGCAGAGAAATGCTCACTTTCTAAAAGTGGCATTTCTAGAATAGTAATATTAAATCCAACTTTACCAGTCAGCAGGATTTTGCACTACCATTCTGGCCATACTAAATATGACCTTCCTACTCCTTTCAGATCAGCAGCTACCACTCCAACAATGTATGAGGGAAACCCCAATGTTAGCCTACGAAGGGAGCAGGCCTCACAGTAGTGTAAAAACGAATTTAGGAGTCTTACACTACCAGGACATGTAAACCTCACAGGTACATGTCCTGCCTTTTACCCACACAGCACCCTGCTCTAGGGGTTACCTAGGGCACACCTTAGGGGTGACTTATATGTAAAAAAAAAAAGGGGGGAGTTTTAGGCTTGGCAAGTACTTTTAAATGCCAAGTCGAATTGGCAGTGAAACTGCACACACAGGCCTTGCTATGGCAGGCCTGAGACAAGGTTAAGGGGCTACTTAAGTGGGTGGCATAATCAGTGCTGCAGGCCCACTAGTAGCATTTAATCTACAAGTACTGGGCACATATAGTGCCTTCTACTAGGGACTTATAAGTAAATTAAATAGTCCAATTGGGTATGATCCAATGTTACCATGTTTGAAGGGAGAGAGCATATGCACTTTAGCACTGGTTAGCAGTGGTAAGTTGAGCAGAGTCTAAAAACCAGCAAAAACAGTGTCCAAAAAGTGGAGGGAGGCAGGCAAAAAGTTAGGGGTGACCACCCGAAGGCTGTCAGGTCTAACAGTTTTTAATCAACTCCATGGAATTCCGCAGCAGTGAACTCAGTGAACTCCGTCCAGGCCTAATCAAAATGCCACCTTGGCCTTTTTTTCGGAGTGGACTTAGCTTTATTCGAAGATAAACTATTCAGTGATCGGAAAATTAATTAGCTCCTAATTCCACCTCTTCCCCATTTCACTGTGTTCGTTATAAGAACAAAATTTAAATAAGAGGCAGATCTAAATCTATTTGAGTAACACGTATTTTGTGGAAATTCCCGTGATCCACCAGTTAAGGATCGATTAATCTAAAATTCTACTTGATTATTTTCAACAGCTTGGCTGTTTTTGGCCTCAGCTGTTTTTTTGCTGTATTTAAGGAGTCTTTATTTATGTCCTGAAGAAAGCTAAAATCTCCTCCCATAACTATTACCACCTCTGCTTTCATGGATTTGTTCTAATGGCTGCAGATCATCCGTTATGTGCCATAATAGTTTACAAAATTGACCATTTTATCCATAACGAAAGGCCTTGACCCAGATCTACCTCCCATTTTTGCCCCTTTCTACCTCTTTTATTTGCCATTCCACTGAATCTGTAAACACAATTTCTACACCCTTCATTGCCTCCCCAGCTGAGGTGAAATAAGCTTGTGTAAATCTTCCTGGTGAACGCAGTTTCGGGGTGTTGCTCTTAAAATGTGTTTCTTGCAAATAGGTAACATCAGGGCTAAATGAAAAGAGTCATTTCATCAGAGCACTGCATTTACACCTATTCCCTAATCCATTGACATCGCACACAATCATTTTAACACATTCCATTACTCAGTTTTTTTTTTTTGCCTTTTAGCCTCCATATTACTTGTTATCACATAATCCAGGCCTAAGCAGTTGCCCAACAATTTAGTCTTTGCATTCACATTTGCATTCAACTTAGACTTAAACCATTCCAGACACATTTTACCCTGCTCTTTTCAACTGCTCTCCACCATCTCACTGCCACCACATCCTAGTCCCATCCCATTCTTGGATCCAGGGATTCCCCACCTTCCCCCTCAAGGTTCCCTGACTTCGAATGGTGCCCTAACACTGCACCTTATGTTCCTTGTGCATCGCTCCCCCCACAATCTACTACACCTATAGAAGCTCAGCCCAGTTGTAGCTCTGGATCTTGTAGGGACCACACCCTCACTCTCCAACCTAAAAAATTTACATTTATGGCATTCAAGACTTTGGCAATTTAGACAAGAAAACCTGCACCTCCTCAACACTCAAGAACATATTAAATTGACCATCAGCCAATACTTTCAAATTAGAATGTTGAAATATCGAGGCTTGAACCCCCATGTCGGTCCACTGTTATTGATAGAGGTGAGAACACCCTCATATAATTGTTGTCTGGTAATAAGAATGATTTGTTGTTAGTCACTGTCCTCAGAATCTCCTCTTTAATCCGGTAGTCAGAAAAGTTGACTAAGATTTCTCTTGGATATTTCGCATTTACTGGCTGATGTGCCGGGATTTTGTGCACCCTCATATTTGTCAGGTCGGCTGGTGAGTCCACTAAAACATGCTTCCTAATAAGAGAGTTTATCAACTGCGTTTCATTCTAACTTGACTCATGTGATTCATTCTGTTAGAAATGGGGTCTTTGGTAGTCAGGTTACCCACTGTCCAAGGAAGGATCCTCACTCTAGTCAGGGTAAAGGAGAATCACCCTCAGCTAACCCCCACTCACCCCCTTGGTATCTAGGCATGAGCAGGCAGGCTTAACTTCAGAGTGCTAGGTGTAAAGTATTTGTACCAACACGAACAGTAACTCAATGAAAACACTACAAAATGACACAACATAGGTTTAGAAAAATAGAAAATATTTATCTAAAGAAAACAAGACCAAAACGACAAAAATACAACATACACAAGTCAAGTTATTAATTAAAAAGCAAAAAGAGTCTTAAATCCTTGAGAAAACAGGTAAAACACTGTTAGCATTGAAAAGTACCTGGGTAGGGTCAAAATAACACGCACGGGCGAGTGTGTGTCGAAAAAGGTAAGTGGTGCGTCTATTTCTCACCCGCAAGCGAGACCGTGTGTTGTTTTTCCTTCTATGGTCAGCGTGCGTCTTTTTTCCTCCCTGCAGGGAAGTGATGCGTCGATCCGGGCAGCACTCGGGCTCGGGCAGGCGTTGCCTCGTTTTTCCGCGCCCAGCAAGGTTTGCGTCGAAAATCCTGCCACATGGTATCAACAAAACCATGCAATGTGGGTTGCGACGTTAACAGCCTGCAGGTGTTGCTTGTCGTTTTCCCAGTTCCGTGCAATGATTTTCCAGCTGCGATGCAGGTGGATCGTCAATTTCTGCCGCGAAGCCGGCAGCGTGTTGTTTTTCAGCGGCGTCTCGGAAGGTGCATCGATCTTTTCCCCGCACAGCGGTCTGTGCGTGGATTTTCAGTCTTGGTCTGCCAGCTTCACCTTCCAAGGCCCCGGGAACTGGATAGGGCACCACCTGGCAGGGCAGCAGTCTCAGCAGAGAGTCCAGGTGCTGGCAGGAGAAGTCTTTGATGACCCTGAGTCTTCAACAACAGGAGGCAAGCTCAGGACAAGCCCTTGGAGATTTCTTCACAAGCAGGAAGGCACACAAAGTCCAATCTTTGTCCCCTTTGCACAGACAGAAGCAGCAACTGCAGGATAGCTCCACAAAGCACAGTCTCAGGCAGGGCAGCACTTTTCCTCTGCTCTTCAGCTCTTTTTCCAGGCAGAGGTTCCTCTTGATGTCCAGAAGTGATCTAAAGTCTGTGGTTTTGGGTGCCCTTCTTATACCCATTTTGGCCTTTGAAGTAGGCTTACTTCAAAGGAATGTCTCTCTTGTTTGTGAAATCCTGCCTTGCCCAGGCCAGGCCCAGACACACTCCAGGGGGTTGGAGACTGCATTGTGTGAGGACAGGCACAGCCCTTTCAGGTGTAAGTGACCACTCATCCCCTCACTCCTAGCACAGATGGCTCATCAGGATATGCAGCTACACCCCAACTCCCTTTTTGTCACTGTCTAGAGAGAGGTGCAAACAGCCCAACTGTCAAACTGACCCAGACAGGGAATACACAAACAGGCAGAGTCACAGAATGGTTTAAGCAAGAAAATACACACTTTCTAAAAGTGGCATTTTCAAACACACAGGGGGTCATTCTAACTTTGGCGGGCGGCCTCCAGTAACCCTGTCGAAAGACAGCACCGCGGTCAAAAAACCGCAGGGGTCATTTCGACTTTCCTGCTGGGCCGGCGGGCGACCGCCAAAAGGGCGCCCGCCGGGCCAGCGGGAAAGACCCTGCAACAATGAAGCCGGCTCCGAATGGAGCCGGCGGAGTTGCAGGGGTGCGACGGGTGCAGTAGCACCCGTCGCGATTTTCACTGTCTGCAAAGCAGACAGTGAAAATCTTAATGGGGCCCTGTTAGGGGGCCCACGACACCCGTTCCCGCCATCCTGGTTCTGGCGGTGTAAACCGCCAGAAACAGGCTGGCGGGAAGGGGGTTGGAATCCCCATGGCGGCGCTGCATGCAGCGCCGCCATGGAGGATTCCCTGGGCAAGGGGAAAACCGGCGGGAAACCGCTGGTTCCCCTTTTCTGACCGCGGCTTTATCGCCGCAGTCAGAATGGCCCTGGAAGCACCGCCAGCCTGTTGGCGGTGCTTCCGTTGCCCTAGCCAGGGTTGGAATGAGGGCCACAATCTCAAAACCAACTTTACTAAAAGTGTGAGCTCAGAGACCCCAAACTCCACATGTCTATCTGCTCCCAAAGGGAATCTATGCTTTAATCATTTTAAAAGGAAGCCCACAAGTTAACCTATGAGAGAGATAGGCCTTGCAACAGTGAAAAACGAATTTGGCAGTATTTCGCTGTCAGAACATATAAAACACATTAGTATACAGGGTCGGATTGGGACTCAAAAGTGGCCCGGGCACCCCTAAAGAAAGTGGCCCACATTTGTGGATCACCACCTTTCATGAATCAGTGAGTCATTAACATCAGGGACTTATTTAGGGGAGAAATGTGTGGTAAATTATTATTTTTAAAGTTTTGAGGGCCAGTAGCATCATCCAAGACTGGAAACACTTATTCCAGTACATATCACCCTCCAAGGCCGGCCTTTGCTGATAAAGCGCCCTGGGCCAAATCAAGCTTGGGGCCTCGATGTTCGTCCCTTATCGATTTCCACCCTCCCCTCACAATTCAATTTCTACCTTTTCTCAGTGGTGTATTTAACGCTACCTTCATCAAAAGGTACCTAGCAGCGGATGTTCTGTGCCAAGATCATGGGTAGGAAAGGGTGCATTATTGGATTATGAAAAGTCTATATCCTGCCACCTTCAATGCACCTGACCTTGTCTCCAACACTATTACTGCAAATGATCTCACTATGGGGCGTTGTGTGTTCACTGGCCAGTCAAATCCCAGCTGATCACCTTAGCAGTGATCAACCTCTGAACACTCCATCCCCCCACTGTTTATATGCTAAATTGGAGGTGAGAAGTTTTGGGAGGGGGAGAGAGTGAGAAGGGAGGGGGACGAGGAAATGGAGGAAGAACTGAAGAGAATGTTAAGTTTTACATTGTTAATGAACAGGAGCTGCCAGATGAAATAACAAAAATAATTATAATAATAATTAGGTGAGCTCATTGTGTGCCTCGCTAAACCTGGACGCCCTGGGTCCGAACCCAGCTCATCCATGCCCTGTCTCCATCCGCCCTTTGTTTCATCATTCACTGTTCAATCCTTGTGTCCATTTGCCATCTCCTTTTCTCTTCACTTTTGTTTCCCATTCTTCACCCTCTGTCTATACGAATCTATCATTCAAAGCTTATCTCCATGCAATCTTTCCTGTCTCTCCGATCTTCTCCCTGTTTCTCATTTCCTTTTACTCTCTCCCTTTTCCTTTGTCAGTCCAGGATGGAGGGTGAAGTAGAGTTTATTTTGTTTTATAACAGCAACACTGCCAAAAAGGTGTTTTATTTTGATTATCTGTTTCTATTCATATTTTTTTAATGCAAGTTATTTTAAAGGTCTGCAGTTCTTGCTGTGTTTTTCTCTCACTCCATTGCACAGTATTTGGATGAACCTCCCAATCAGAGAAAAGTGGCACAGGCACCTGTAGCTTGTTGAGCCAATCGTTGTGACCTTCTGTGGGGGGCAGAAGCCTCCTCACCACAACAAATCCCTGTTACTTGTGCTTCTCAGAGGCTCGCTGTCACCTTTTGAGCCCGGTAATGGAAGAAGGCACTGCATGATGTGTGTCCTGTGGCAGCCCGATCATCATTCTGCAAATAACAACTAATGGGCCTCATAAGTATCTTACTCAGACTACCTCTCACCTTTATCTGCAGCAGTCTATCTGTTAGAGAAATCAGCCCTGGTATGTGGTGCTGCTTTATTCACAGACGGAAAAATGGTCCACTAGATGGCCTCCTCCACAGGCCCCTCGGGCAGTGCCCGATTGCCCGCCCTGCCAATCCGACCCTGTTAGTCCTACCTTAAACATACACTGCACCCTGCACATGGGGCTACCTAGGGCCTACCTTAGGGGTGTCTTCCATGTAAGAAAAGGGAAGGTTTAGGCCTGACAAGTGGGTACACTTGTCAAGTCCAATCGGCAGTTAAAATCTGCACACACGGACACTGCAGTGGCAGGTCTGAGCCATATTTACAGGGCTAATACTGTGGGTGGCACAACCAGTGCTGCCGGCCCACTAGTAGCATTTGATGTACAGGCCCTGGGCACCTCTAGTGCACTGTACTAGGGACTTACCAGTAAATCAAATATGCCAATCATAGAAAACCAGTTACATAGTCATTTTTATACAGGAGCACTTGCACTTTAGAACTGGATAGCAGTGGTAAAGTGCCCAGAGTAACAAAAACAGCAAAAACAGAGTCCAGCACACATCAACAACGTGGGAAACAGAGGCAAAACGTTAGGGGCGACCACGCCAAGGATGAAAAGTCTAACACATTCCCTTCTGGAATTCCAGTAAATCAATGCTGGGGCAACAGGGAAACCTACAAAGCTTACTGCTAGCATTCGTTCCTGAGATCCCTCCCCCCACGTATGTACTGTACATGAGTTCCGCTGGCCAGCTGGGGCAGGGAACGCTGCTCAAGTGTGGATGCCGGGGGTGACTGTGTCACCAGGGCCTTTTTACTGCTTTCCCGACCCCTGCAGTTTGCCGCATTTTGCCACATCCGTTGAAGAATTCTTCTGCAAAATGCTACTTCAGTGCTCAAAGAAGATGGGAGAACTGGGGGAGTGGGTTTGACATGAGGGGGCTGCCTGCAGGTACTAGCCTGAAAGCTGCTTAGTAGATGGAGATAGCAGACGATCCAGTATACAAAAAGCTGACTGGCTCCGACATTCTGAAGTAAGAGTTCATCTGCCACAAAATGGCCTGACAGAGGGATCGGTCCTAGGGATTTGGTGGGGCTGGTGTTATGAGGATGAAGAAGCACCATGTAAAATTACCAGCTACCAGCCAGAACGTATCTTCAGCACAGAAAGTAAAGCAGCGTGCAGGGCAAAGGCATCTGGCCGCGACAGCCCGCAGGAACATGGGACAAAGAGGTAGTGGCAACATGGTCGAGAGACTCCTATTCCCCAGCCGAAAGACTAACTCGTCTCAACTAGAACAACAAGACCATTTAATAGTGAATGTTACCCCAACCTCTCCACCTGCTACCGTTATCACCTTCCAAAAAGCTCAGCCAATGTTTAAGTGTGTAGAGGGGAGTAAGCAGTCATTCCCAGCAGCGCTACAGTCGGGAAATGAAACGGGGGCATGGACACTGTTAGCGCCCTTGTTGCAGGCAAGGCAGCAAAGGCCAAGAGTATCCATTATTTCAGAAAGATGTAAGTAGCCAATTGAACAAGAAGTCAAAGCAAAAGCAATAATTAAGTAAAGCGATTTCAAGTCTGGGCTCAGATGTGGATACTGAGCGAAGTGACAGCGTGAAAATAATAGAGGCTGTTCCCCAAGTGGCAACCCATTTGGGGGGAAAAGTGCTTCAGGCCGAGACTGACAGTTTGGGTGAGACCTCCATAGTCACTGAGGGTCACCAGAGACCGCTGGTTAGGGATGAATCGGCTGACAGCAATAAAAGAAGCTCTAACGAGTCCTCCGTGCTGAAAGTAGAGTCTGTGAAAGTTTTGTTTGAGACAATTCTTGCTGAGATTCATGAATTAAGACAGCCGCAGATATAGGAAATTGAGAAGTTACAACAAATATTGACTATTAGCAGCAGCTAAATCAAGTTCTGAAAAGGCTGCAAGAAGCTAAACATAGAATCTGAGACCTGGAAGATAAAGGCTCATTTGACAAAGCAACACTGGCTGAACAAAAGAAGATTCCATATCTAGAGAGCAAAGTAAAAGAAATGGAAAATCATGCAAGACGTTCAAATAACTAGGTTAACATAATTTTGTTTTCCTACCATTTAGAAGTAGTATGATCTGTATTTGATCCCTTGCCTTCTTCCCATTTAGCGATTTGCTTTGCAAGCTAACAACAAACTAAGCACTTTGAAGATTTTAAAGGAACAACTCAATTGCTAATGCGCTACAAATAGAGTCTACTTTAGGACCATCCAAAGAACCTAATACTGTGAAGATGGAGAACATTCACCAAAATGATTGTCTCTCTTCAACAGAGGTGGGAGAGCACGTTAATCAAAGTCCTATAATAAAGGGAAACATGTAAAGGTTGTTTCTTGTGGTACAAAGAACCAGCACATAATTGACTAATAACTTGCAGCATTAAACTCCAGATGCTAGCTTGACATGATAGTGGGTGAAAGGCTTGAAGTTATTTCTAGAAAGCAGCGTTTATGTGGCTCTCCATCAAAGTATGAGGGATCCCTCATGTGTACACAGATGGCACAGTCTGTTCACAGCAGTACCAAGGGCAACAAGGTCAACGTCCAGTGTCGAAAGCTCTGGAAGGTTTTTATTTTATAAATTGTCAAATGAAACAAGAAGCCATTATTAATGACGTGGCAACTGCATCCTCGTTCTCACTGCACTTGCATTGCAGTGGCATATCAACATATGTTCAATTAATAAAGATGATCAGAATATGTGATAGAATCGGACAGGCGGTTAGAAAACATTAAATACGCATTTGATAGTTAAAAAGCCCTGAAAGATGTAAGGGCGTTGGAACCAGTTTAGTCTCTATGGTAAAGTACTGAACGCGGGAATTAAAAGCAGTGAAATGGGTGGCCATCTTGAACATTGACAGCCATCTCGCATGCACCTAACAAATTCTGGTGTGATGCCAATTGTTTCTTAAAAAAACGTTTACCGAGAGAAGTGAGAGAATAAGTGCCAAATGGTCGCTTGCAACTATAATCCAGTGATTGCCGATTTGTTTTGCTTTATGTACTCTCTGTGACAATCAGATGTAAAACACAATGTCGTTCTGTATTTTGGTGGTTATTTGTTGTAGCAGAGTTTGAGACTATACACAAATTAAATGAGTATACAAATGCACACATCCAACCAATGTTATAACTAGCAAGACAAAATAAAACTATACAATGTGTGCAGCCTTGTTATCTCAGACGAGAAATGTAATCAAAGTGAGCATTATACACCTCTGCACCAGGAACATGCCTATTTTGCTACCTCTCCCACCAACACAGTCTGTGCCGAGAGTCGGCGCGCGACGTGCTCTTCTCGTAACACACACCCGTCAGACCGGAGCTCCAAAGCCACAGTGTTCTTGGAAGAAGGCGCGCGCTTTCAAGTTGTGCTAAAACTGGATGCCAACACGGAAGCTATTTGAGTCACAATCAGGGCTACTTATATAATGTGTTTGCGCTGTCTACAGGTGGGCCATGCGGCTCACTGCATACACATGTTAAAATTAGGTGGTAGACTCTCGGAAAATCCCAGAGTGTCATAGGCACCGGTGATGCCATTGCGGATTCTGTCTCTTTTTTACTGTTCTGCAGTTTCCTGCTATCTGTGGCCGGTAAAGGAGGCAACTGGAATGGTTATTCTGTTAATTCAGACAAGCCTGCGACGAGCACATGCTGTGCTGACAGAACGATTTATGTACCGGCTGCCAATCAGAGGATAAACCAATGGAAACAAATAACAATGTATAATAAATGTACAGTATTATCGAAGTCTGGCAAAATTTTGAATCTTTCTAGTGAAATTAAAAAATAGTCTATGGTGCGCAGATTCCTTAAGAAAGCTCTTTTCAAATGTTTAAACAAAATATGAATTTCCAAAGTACGAGCAATATAATTACCACGTAGATTCACTTCTTTTAAATTACTTTTTTTTTTACATTTGAACACTACTTTATTCGTTAATTTTAACTGTTGCTCAATTTACAGCGTAATTTGGGTCCTTGAACTCGGTGAAATAAGACATAAAATATGGTCTTCGAGATTTATGATAAATGTAACATTAGAAGAATTCATGTCGGAAGGATGGGTATAACTGGAGAAGGTGGTTCAACAATACTATAATGGATTAAGGCCCTCATTATTACATTGGCGGTAAATCCCGCTTACCGCCATGCCGACTGCCGCCAACATAATGCCGCCGCTGCGGATAACTGCCAACCATATTCTGACACACACATACCAATCCGTCACTATACAGCCACACACACAAGTCTGCCAGCCCAAAGGTCAGCGATAAACTGTCCGAAACAAAACCCACACCGTTACGTCAACAGAACTACGCCCACAGCATTATGACCCACGAATCACCGCTGCGGACATTCAATAGCGGTAAGCCATTGGCGGTACATGCCGCTGCGCTCAAAATACACACACACACAAACAAAACAACACTACATTGGTCAATTCAAACTATACACACCTGACACATATACATACACCACACCCACACACCCACACCACTATAAAACACACACCCACACTACCCACAACCCTTTACGACTAGAAATAATTGCCACTAGAGAGAGACAGCAAGAGTACACACAAAACCAGAGCCACATAACAACATCACCTATACACCATCCACGCACCATACATCACACACCCCAACACATCACCCCACACACCCTCACCCACACCACTCAGACTACACACATGGCACCACAACGACACCCCAGATTCTCAGAGGAGAAGCTGAGGGTCATGGTGGAGGAAATCATCCGGGTAGAGCCACAACTATTTGGATCACAGGTGCAGCAGACATCCATTGCTAGGAAGAAGGAGCTATGGCGGAGAATCGTAGACAGGGTCAACGCCGTGAGACAGCACCCCAGAACAAGGGACGGCATTAGGAAGAGGTGGAACGGCCTATGGGGGAAGGTACGTCCTACAGCAGCAAGACACCAACTAGCTGTACAGAGGACTGGCAGTGGACCCCCTCCTCCTCCCCCACAACTAACAACATGGGAGGAGCAAGTCTTGGCAATCATGCATCCTGAGGGCCTGGCAGGAGTAGGAGGAGGACTGGACTCTGGTGAGTCAAATCTCTATTACTATCACCCCTCCCACCTGCATGCCATCACAAACCCCCATCCATACCCTCACTCCCATCACTTCACCACCTCCCACATACCCCACCATCACAACTCACTCATCCCAATGCCAAGCCCTGCATGTAACACCAATGCATGGACACCCCTCACAGACCTGCATGGACACCTATCACCACTGCATGCACACTGGACAGAATCACCTAGCCCACCAAATAGCTGCTCACTCAAAGGCAAATCTGCCAGGGCAGGAACAACCATTGAGGGCAACACACCCATGCACATGATGTCACACACAGAAACAATAACACTGCATTTACATCCCCACAGGTCCCCCAGCCAATGTCACTGGAGAAGAGGTGCCAGCAACATCCAGTCCCCCCACAGAAGAGGCCCACAGTGATGACAGCAGCCCTGCTCACCTGGATCTGGATGACCAACCTGGCCCATCAGGGATCTCCGGACAGTCGGTTACCCACGCACACTCTCACACCACCACAGAGCCTCCCCCCTCAGGAAACACCACCACAGCACCCACCCAGCGGGCCCATACCTCTGTCCCCAGGACAAGTCAATCAGCAGTGTGTCCACCACTACAGGGACCCCAGGCCACCCCACAAACACAGGACGATCAGGGACCTGGGGTCAGTGGCAGTGGACACACGGTTCAAGGGACAGAGGCACAGGACAACAGGGAAGCTGGGAGGACTGCTGTGCGACAGTGGGAGGACAGGCCCAGGGAACCGACTCTCCAGGAGGCACTCACCGTGATCCTATGAGCATACCACTATTCCCAGGAGACGATGGGCCAGATACTGGACAAGTTGCAGGAGAACATGCGGCTGCAGGAGGGACAGTATCTGGGGATCAGGGAGGACTTGAAGGAAATCAACACCACACTGGTCTCCATTGCAGGGGTGCTGTCAGACATGGCCAACACTA
Source organism: Pleurodeles waltl (assembly GCF_031143425.1). Taxonomy (NCBI): domain Eukaryota; kingdom Metazoa; phylum Chordata; class Amphibia; order Caudata; family Salamandridae; genus Pleurodeles; species Pleurodeles waltl. The sequence goes on from NC_090439.1 coordinate 971,206,024, forward strand.
TGAGGGAGGCAGTGGCACCCCACTAGGCCTCTGCCACTAGTCAAACAGATGAACAGCCCTCCACCTCCACTGCCGCTAGTGGACAGGAGGCCACGCCAGAGGATCAATGGGTCACCAGCACCCCTCCCCCTGCTGAAGGTGAACCACCCCGCAAACCTTACCTGCGACCCAGGCAGAAGCCAGAGACTATTGCCAAGACCCCGCCAGGAAATAAGACTCTCCTGATTGTCACCCTTGTGTCCAACTCTGTCACCCTGTCCACCTTGAACTGCCATTGCTCACCTTCCTATGCCCCCTTGGCCAATGCACCTGTGATACAAATAGACTGGACTCCAAACTGGACTTTCCTACATCATCCCCCAGCCCATTGCACATCTCCCACTACCGCTTAGCACTTAAATATACACCCTTGAAAAAATACAAGTGTAGAGTATGTCAAATGATTTAAGTATGTATTTGTTTAACAAGGTTCAAACATTGAAAATCAACTGTACAGAAATGTACACATAGGAATGACCTGTAGTTGGCTGCTTCAACACACCAGGAGTGATAGTTGGGCACAAATATCTGCAAATAGAGATGCCAAAGGCTACAGTGAGTGGCCATAGAATTGGGAAAATCAGCCTGCCAGTGACAATGTCAAACACAAAACTGTCAATTAAATGTTAAGTTACACTGTCTTACCTGTGTGTCATTGGAACTATCGACAAATTATTGCACTTCTGTTGTCTTCATCCTTTTCCTCTGCCTCCTTATCTTCACTGTAAACAGGGTCCACTGCTGCCACACGGCCATCTCCAGCCTCATCCTCCTGCAGAAAAGGCACCTGGCGACATAAGGCAAGGTTGTGAAACATACAGAATGCCACGATGATCTGAAAGACCTTCTTGGGTGAGTAGTACAGCTACACCTGTTAGATGAAGGCAACGAAACCTGGCCTTCAGGAGGCCAAACGTCCTCTCTATGATTCTTCTTGTTCGCCCATGTGCCTCATTGTAACGTTCCCCTGCCCTTGTCCTAGGATTCCTCACAGGGGTCAGTAGCTATGAGAGGTTGGGGTAACCAGAGTCACCTGCAAATATCGAGGGACAACTGTTAGCCACACATCAACTCTTAGGGCCCACACCATACCCACACACCAACATATACTGGGTGGGAAGCAGGGCTCACCTATTAGCCACACCCTGTGCCTCTGGAGTTGAGCCATCACATGTGAGATGCTGCTATTCCTCAGGATAAAGGCATCATGCAGAGACCCATGATAGTTTGCATTGACGTGGGAGACGTACTGGTCCGCCAGGCACACCATCTGCACATTCATCGAGTGAAAGCTCTTTCGATTTCTGAACACCTCTTAATTTCGCTGGGGGGGGGGGGTAAATGCTATATGTGTACCACTAATCGCACCAATGATGTTTGGGATATGTTCCATTGCATAGACGTCAGCCTTCACTGTGGCCAAATCCTCCACCTGGGGGAAAATGATGTAGCTGCACATGTGCTTAATCAGGGCAGACAACACTCTGGTCAGCACTATTGAGAACATTGGCTGAGACATTCCTGCTGCCAAGCCCAATGTCACTCGGAAGGAGGCATTTGCCAGGAAATGGCGCACTGATAGCACCTGCACATGACGGGGGATCCCAGTGGGGTGACGAATAGCAGAGATTAGGTCAGGCTCCAATTGGGCACACAGCTCTGTGATTGTGGCCCTGTCCAGTCTATAGGTGAGGATAATGTGCCTGTCCTCCATTGTTGCCAAGTCCACCAGGGGTTTGTACACAGGGGGATGTCTCCATTTCCTATTCTTCCGCAGCGGTTGCAAACTATGGGGCAAAATGGTGAGCAGCTGGTCAGTTTCTCTTATTTCCAACCACTACACTTAAATGCATGTCGTGATTGTATTGTTTGGAGAGGTTCAAATGGTGCATATGTGTACTGTGACGCAGTTAGGAGCCATGGCTGCCCTGAAATGGCATCCGCCTGTCCTGTGGGGAGGGACAGGTGGAAATGAGGTAATTCCGCTGACGTTGTGCTCCGTTGCAGGAGGCGGTCGAAACCGCCGTGCAACTCCTCATTGGTTAACATTGGACCCTATGGTGTACAGTGGCCAATGGTGATGTACACCGGCGGTGACGGTATGCACTGCCGCGGATGTCACCACCATTTTCTATCTGTTCACTCACTACCGTACCTTCAACAGGAGAGGACCTACACTGCAAGTGCTGCTGTGACCTGTGTCTGGAACTGACCATGGCACGTGTCACTGAGGAAAGGGCCCCTGCCTTCACTTCGGCGGAGTTGGAGCGACTAGTGGATGGGGTCCTACCCCAGTACCAAATGCTGTATGGGCCTCCAGACCAACAGGTGGGTACACCGTGAGTACGATGCATGGGGCGTGAATGCAAGGAGTGCTGTGTGTGAAAGCCTAATGTAGGGGGGATTGGTGGATGGGCCCTGGGCAGCGTGCTGCATGTATGGTGGGCCATGTCTGTGCTAATGGGGATGGGAAGGGGCATGGTGGGCCATGAGTGTAACAGGTAGGACAGTCGGACTGATATCTTTCCCTGTGTCCATTTCCCTGCAGGTCAGCGCCCATCAGAAAAAGGGAATATGGTATGCCATCGCCAAGGATGTGCAGACCCTGGGGGTCTGCGGTAGGCAGAGCGCCCACTGTCGCAAACGGTGGGATGACCTGGGACACTGAAGACGGTGGAGGCCCAGCTGGGGATGGCCTCCCAACGAGGAAGGGGTGCTCGTCGAACCCTGACCCCCCTGATGGCCTGCATACTGGCGGTGGCCTATTCAGAGCTGGATGGGCGCTTGGGGGCATCACAGCATCAATAAGGGAGTGAGTACAGTTCCCCAATATACAACTTGTGCCTGGTGGGGTGGTATCTGGGTGGGGGATGTGGGCCTCTGGGTACCCCTAGGCCAGGCCTGACATTGCAGAGTAGGTCCCATGTTGGGCAGGGTTCTGATGTAAAATACCTCCAACCAAGTTAGTAGGCATCCACTACTGGGCAGGGGTCTGTGGGTCTCAGGTATGCTGCAATTGGTGTTAGGTGTCCCTATCCATGGCCTGGTGACTAGCATTGTGACTGGTAGTGCATTGCCTAGTGCGTAGGGCTGTTCCCTGTGTGTGTGTCATGTACGTCAACGGTGGTGTTGTTGCCGCCATTGACCAAGTGTATCCTTTGTCTCTCCCCCCTTTTTTGTTTTGTCACCCTGTCCTTATGTGCATTAGCATCATCTGGCAGAGGAGCTGAGGCACTGGCGACAGAGGGAGCTGTATCCCACAGGGCCCAGGAGACCAAATCCACTGACGGTGAGGGCACCAGTGGGGGGGAGGGTGAGGGGAGCACCACAGTGGAGACAGGAGGGGACAGTTCAGACACAGATTCCTCCTCCGATGGAAGCTCCCTGGTGGTGGCAGACACCTCTGTGCCCACCCCAGCTACAGGTACAGTTGCCACCCCCTGTACCAGCACCGCCCTCCCAGCAGCCCCTCAGCGTGTTTCCCGTGCCCGCTCACCCAGGAGGATAAGCATCTCCTTCGCCCCAGGCTCCTCAGGCCCTGCCACAGAGAGCCCTGCTGCCCTGAGTGAGGAGGCTATTGACCTCCTGCGATTGATTTCGGTTGGGCAGTCAACCATTGTGAATGCCATCCAGGGGCTGGCAGCCCAAATGCAACAGTCAAATGCATTCCTGGATGGCATTCACACTGACATTGCGGCCCAACAGAGATCAATCCAGGCTATGGTCTCCTCTCTGATGACAGCCATTGTCCCTGTTTCTAGCCTCCCCCTCCAACTTCCTCTACCCAGTCCCATTCCCCTCAACCCCAACCTATCCCAAGCACACAGACGAGCAGGCACTCAGGACAACACACAAGAGTGGGCATGGCAAACACAAGCACCACACTTCATCCCACAGGCACTCACACAAACACGATCCAGATGCAGACATGCCAACATCCACTGCCTCCACTGTGGCCCCCTCCTCCTGTCATCCACCTCCTCCCAGTTTCACCTATGCTCACACCTGCATGAACTACATCCTCATCCACTACCCCATCATCAGCACACCTAACAGCACACGCCCCTCACTGGCAGTCACCACCCCCACTTCCATGCACACATCCCCTGTGTCCTCTCCCACTGTGTCTGTGCCCCCTCCTCCCAAAGTATACAAACGCAAGCACTCAGACACCCAACAACCATCCACCTCACAACAGCATCCAGCCCATGCGCCAGCAGCCAAACACAGCAGACAGACACCTCCTACAACCACTCCCTCTACCTCCACTCCCAAACAATCTCCCTCTTCCCACCCCAATGTCCCTAGGAAGCTTTTCCTCTCCACCTTTGACCTCTTCCCTAGCCCTCCTCCCCGTCCCTCACGTCAGGCCAGGGTGGTCAGAACCCAGCCAAGCACCTCAGCCACCCTGTCCAGGGGCACAGTAGTGTCCACAGCTACACCAGGTGGGAGAGGATCCCGGGCACCAGGCAGCCACACTGACAGGATGCTTGCACCAAGTGCTGTAAGGAAGGGCAAGGAGGCACCCCCAGCTGCTGCAAAGAAGGGCAAGGAGGCACCCCCAGCTGCTGCAAAGAAGGGCAAGGAGGCACCCCAGCTGGTAAAAGGAAGGGCAGGGAGCAATTCCCGGCTGCTGACAAAAGGAGCAAGGAGCCATCCCCAGCTGCAGGCAAAAAGGACAGGAGGCCTGGTGCTGGGACTCAGTCAGAGCCCCCACCACCAACCATGGTGGTGCAGCCGTCTGAGGCTGCAGGGGACGGGCTGGAGTCTCCCGCCACCACTGCTAGCACCGCCACCAGCACCACTGCCAGCAGCAGCAGCCCCAGTGGGCAGCCGTCCGTGGCTGCAGGGGAAGGCCTGAAGCCTCCCCCTACCACTGCCAGCACCGCCACCAGCATCACTGCCAGCACCACTGCCAGCAGCCGCAGTGGGCAGCCGTCCGAGGCTGCAGGGGAAGTGCTGGAGCCTCCCCCCACCACTGCTAGCACCGCCACCAGCACCACTGCCAGCAACAGCAGCCCCAGTGGGCTGTCTTCCGAGGCTGCAGGGGAAGGGCTGGAGCCTCCCCCCACCACTGCTAGCACCGCCACCAGCACCGCCACTGTCACCAGTGAGCAGCAGTCACCGCCGGCGGACAGTGTGTAGTCCTGCGTCCCTGGGCTGTTGCGCAGCCTGACCCCTGCAAATCCTGTGAGTCTGACACCAAGGTGAGAGACTGACCTTGCACTCCCCAAGATCTGCATCACAGGGCACAATGCCACCTCCAGAACCAGTGGAGAAGCCATCCACTCACCCCATCCTTCCCAGGATGAAGGTCACTGGGCACAATGCCCCCCCCCCAGAACCAGTGTAAGAAGCCATCCACTCACCCCATCCTCCACAGGATGAAGCTCACTGGGCACAATGCCCCCTCCAGAACCAGTGGAGAAGCCATCCACTCACCCCATCCTTCCCAGGATGAAGCTCGCTGGGCACAATGCCCCCTCCAGAACCAGTGGAAGAAGCCATCCACTCACCCCATCCTTCCCAGGATGAAGCTCGCTGGGCACAATGCCCCTCCAGAACCAGTGGAGAAGCCATCCACTCACCCCATCCTTCCCAAGATGAAGCTCACTGGGCACAATGCCCCTTCCAGAACCAGTGGAAGAAGCCATCCACTCACCCCATCTTTCCCAGGATGAAGCTCACTGGCCACAATGCCCCCTCCAGAACCAGTGGAAGAAGCCATCCACTCACCACATCCTCCGCAGGATAAAGCTCACTGGGCACAATGCCCCCTCCAGAACCCACTAGAGAGACTGTGGCCTTGCACTTCCCAGGACAAATCAGTGGGCAAATCACCGACTTGAGAGACTGTGGCCTTGCACTCCCCAGGACCAAGCACAGGGCTTGTTGGCCCCTCCAGAGCATGTGGGCAAATCACCCACCTGAGAGACTGTGGCCTTGCACTCCCCAGGACCAAGCACAGGGCCTGTTGCCCCCTCCAGAACATTTGGGCAAATCACCCACTTGAGAGACTGTGGCCTTGCATTTCCCAGGACAGAGTGATGGGCATGTTGCCCCCTCCAGGACCAGTGGTGTTCCATCTTCCGGCTGACGTGCCCCCCAATTCCCTGTCCCCCTGAGGTGCCTGTCTATTTTCGACCTGATGCCCCTGCAGTGTTCTCTCCGTGTTGTTGCAGGAGTGAGGTTGGGCCTTGGACTTTGTGATGTGGCCCTGTGGCCCACGGACATTAAGGACTGGGCAGTGTCCCTTGCATTGTAAATATGTATATACTTTTTGATTTGGGTGCACAAATTTCACCTATATTTAACTGGTTACAGCCTTTTTACACTATAGTAGTTGTCCTTGCATTATTCCTGAGGGGTACAGGTGTATATGTTATGTTACTGCATCTGGTTGTGTGTGTGTGGTGTTGGGGGTGTTGCATGTGTGTGTCACTCTCTTTTTTCCTCCGCCCTCCCCTGTGTGCTAGGCGGCTGTACTCATCGTGGTCGTCTTCGCCAGTGTTGGTGTTTGTAATAGAGCAGGAGGTAGAAGAGCATTGAGTAGGGGCTCCATGGAGCACGGGCTCCATGTCGGCGTGGCTCTTCCTTGAGTGTCCAGAGATGAGTCGTTTCCCTTCTGTTCAGTGTTTCCACCAGGCTTTTGATGTCGTTGGTACCGCCCCGGAAAATGTGGCAGATTGGACTGTCATTATACGGTGGGCGGTACATTGTCTTCCGCCTGGCTGTTGGCGGTTACCGCTGTGGTGCCTGATGGTTTCGCCCTGGCGGTCGGTGTGTTAAAGTGGCTGACTGTCTGAGCGGTTTCCACGTGGTCATAATTTCATATTTATTACCACCGGTGTGTTGGCGGTATTACCGACCGCCAGGGTTGTAATGAGGGCCTAAGTGTATTAAAACATTTTGTGCACGTGTAAATTACGTGTACAAAAAGTTGAAGTTTGACTCGAAAGTGCTATTTGCTGATTAGGCATATTTCTATGTGAAGATTGCACAAGTAATTTTGGAAATGTGTAACTTTTGTGCATTTATTGGCACAACTGAGGGTGACCAAGAGTAGTAAAAGGGTTTCTCTTGGGAGTGTGCTTTGCAAATATGATGAGAACCAAGAGAGTTTAAACTTTTCTGGATACTTACAAGCATTTGCATTCACCTTTACACTCTTACTGCACCCCTAAGTAAAATAGGTGTGTGCTGAGCAGTGGTAACAAGTGTACATTACGCTAATTTGAAAGTGGTTTTGTCAAAGATTTAGCTTCACACGTAAAACTGTGAGGAAGAAAAGAGAAATACAGAGGTTTTGTATTTGCATAGTGTTTGCACTTTTCCTAAGAATTCCTTTGGATTGTTACTCAGCAGACAATCTGCAAATTTCAGATTGACATTAGAAGAAAGAGGCATAAAAGGGTTTTAAATTTCAGAGTTGCACACCTCAGACTTTTATTAATTAGGAACTATCTAAAAATGCTCAGACATAAGTCTATGAATAGAAACTTTTTTATGTCAGTCAGGCCCTACCAGAATGTGATTACCTGTATGGTATGCTGCACCGTTTTAGATTGGAAATCCATTGTGTTGCTATATTGCACCCTGATACGCCAATGTGTTTGTTACAACTAAACTTCAAATGTGCTACACTTTGCTTAATCCGTGGGAGAAAAAGAAGCACTAATAGGCTGCAAGCATACAAGAAAAACTGCAGAAAAATATTATATGTTTCTAGTTGCTTTATATTATGGAGCTGTAACACACCTATTACTGTTCCCATTTAACTGCAACCACAAACACTTTCACCATCATGACCTCTACCACCACGATTTCCATTGCCATGACTTCCACCACCATGATGTCCACCAAGTCTTCCACCATTATGACTTCCATCAGCTTAAATCCCATCACTACGACTTCTACCATCATAACGTCCACCACAATGTGTTTGACCTGCAGGACTTCCACCACCATAAATTCCACCACAACAACGTCGACCATCATGACTTACTGTATTATAACTTCCATCACCACAACTGTGACTTATCTTTTTCTTTAACTGACCTTTACTTTGCCTGACTTTTACTTTGAGTTACATTTACTTGGAATAATATTCAAGTATTTTGATTAGATATATGATAACCAAGGAATAACCAACCCTTACTCACATGAGAGGCAGTCCAAAATAATGTCTCTATGGAGACCCCCCTCCTTATTTTTCCAGATTGCTAGCCATAAGCCTGGAGTACAATCTCATATTAGTTCTCTTCCCACATTATGTGAGTGGGGATGACTTTTTCTATGTTGCACATCTCAGTAATGAATTTTACTAAATTATGTTTTTAGTTGAAGTACAGTATTTATTCTGTAACTTTTATGGATGATTATTTCACCTGAATGAACATTTTTGACTTGACTTTACTTGAATTGAATAATATTTACTTCAACATTGCTCTTGCACTAAATGCCAGACCAACAGAAAGGTCAGTCACAGTAAAGTACAAGTTGAAGTTGAAGTGAAGATAATTCACAACAATTTTAGAGTCAAAGTAATGATAGTCAAAGTTATGGTGGTTGAAGTGATGGTAGGAAACGGAATTGCAGACTTTCCCCACAAACTGAGGGGAAGCTAATAGGGGTTAACTAATGACTATGGTGGACACAATTTTCTGTTTTCTTCCACCTCAAACTCACCTCCTTTTAACATCCAATGGTGCATGATGCAGTCATTTACTTTTGTTGAAGTGAAATTAATAAATGCAAAAGCAGACAGAAAACATTTAGGGACCATGCAGAAGTCTGACTGTTCAGTGTTTGCTGCCTGGTCTATACATGAGGCAGATATAAACACTGGAGCGCTGGCTTGACCAGTGATCCCCTTTGGATTGTAAGTGGAATTCCTTCATCTAAGATGGCCACCACATGTATACAATTATGCTGACACCAATCCATAGGAGGGGAAGAAAGGGTTGACTGTCCAGCGCACAACCTCTCAATTGTATCCAATAGCAGTAATAAAGTGTGCAGTTCCAAGGGGAGGGAAAACTCACCTCACCCAAAATAAAGTTTGATCTCTAGACAATTTGTCTCATTCAATTGTTATAGTTATAGGCAACATGGTTGCAGAGCACAAGCCACCACCCACCAACATCAGGTTGTGCTTCTTATTGGGCTGGTGTTGCAATGCCCAGTGGGCCACACAAGGGGGCTCTTCGCCAGAAATTGTGTTTTCAAAAAGCCAACAAAAGGTCAGATCTGTCTAGCCCCAAATTATCTAAAGATCAAATTCTCTTTTGGGTGAGGGGAGTTTCCCCTCTCCTCTGAACTGCACACTGAAATTATGCTGCCACTATCTTAGGTCAAGAGATTTCACATTATAATAAGCTACACCAGCTCATCCATTTTGGGTATTTATTTTCTATGCCTCACCAACCCACAACACAACCTACAGAAGAATATCTCATCATACCGATTTGGCCATATGGAACTCTAGAGTAGCAGAACACAGCATGCCCCACCGAGCAACAATAAAAAACTAAAATTGGGGTTGGCATTGAATTTTTGATTTGTGTCCTAGCTGGTGCACTAACACGCTGTCAAGTGTGGTAGGACTGAACCCAATGGTCAACGGCAATGCGAAGTTGTTGATTTTGGTGTTTACAATGGGATGGCCAATGTAGTGAATTCAAGGACTAAACCAGCAATGCAAGGAAAAGTATCACTGGTCTGAAATATGTGCCCAAAAGCAAGCCATCTGACATAGGTTAGAGAGAGACTCTAGGGGGTAATTAGCTCATGTAAACTCAGTGATTCACTAACCAACTTGTGTTGAAGTCATTTGCTTAGTACAAATACCTCAAGAGCCTCATTGTCACTCCATCATCCAAGCATTGATGAACATATATCATTACTCTTATTAGTGTATTCCAGCAGTCAACAAAGATAGTTCGCTTTTCCTACCCGTTTGTGACCCAGAGAAGGCATTATATTATTTATATTTCATACTATTGGTCTATCAGAATTGAACTAGCTTTGCATTTTTCTCTTCTTAATGAGTCACCCTCATGTAGATGTCTTTCTGATTGTTCTGTGAGTAGTACGTGCCAGGAATTATGGTAGAAATTATCGAGCATAATTGGGCTCCTCAGTCTTGGTTCCTGCTTCGATGGAACATTCATTACATCAGTAGATGATCTCTGGTGTGAGGGTAGAGGAGGGCAAGGGGGTTCCACAAATAGAGGGTCATGCACAATTGCACGTATAGTATTTATACCATGCCTCACTGTAACCCGCTGCTTTCAGTGACTCCTTTGCCTGTAGCATTTTTTATTCCCCAAGCCTCAGGAGCCACTTCAGAATCACACTATTCATTTATTAGTTTATATGCCAGTTTTTCATAAATTATAAATTTTTGGTTTTGTAAAGTGCAAACCAGTCAGAGTATAATTCCTACACATAAATTTAAACAATTTACTTATTGTAGGAAACCCACCTTTCTACCCAATCATCAAGGATTGTTTGCCTTTTGCTAGACACTATACTGTTGCTGGCTGTAGATGTCTGTGCACTTTACCCCACTGACCAATACTGGTGCTCCTCTTTTCAACACAATTTCACTTTTCAACATGGTAAAAGTGGGACACTCCTAATTCGCACATTTAACTTACTTTATAAGTCCCTAGTATACGGTGCAAAAGGTACAGGGGACCTGTAAGTTACATGTCACAAGTAAGCTGCAGCACCCATTGTGCCATCCACTACAGTGACAGTGTAACAGCGAACGCAGACCTGTCCTCTGTAAACTGCAAATTTGACCTGTCAAGGTAACCCCCTTTGACAGGCCTAAACCTTCCTTTAAAATATATATATGCTACCTCTAAGTAGGCCTTATAAGGCAGGGTGCATGGTATGTAAACACTGGGATCCAATTTAAAAAATAGTAATAATACTGTGTTTCGGGAATGCATCTAGCTAAAAAAATAATGGTTAAGTTGCATGTTCACTGAAGATTAATGAAAAGTAAATGTTAGAAGGTTATCTTTTACCCTCATTAGGATCCTGAAGGCTAATCTGCATTTTTCTCTCTCACTTCTGCCACCCTGTAATTAGCATTTTAATAGCCATCTTGATGAGGTGTGAAGTTGACTTGATCGCAGAGTTGAGACAAAGGCCTTGGATGTGCCCTTTACAATATGGTCTGTGGGTTGGGCCTAGAAACAAAATTAACTTCAATGAGGTCTACCCTGTCTCAAGCAGATGTAGCTAACATCCTTGCCCCTTCCTTTGTCCATTCCCCCAGCCAGACAGGCTGCAATCACAGTAGACCTCTTTTTGATATTACAGTGTGAAATCATGCTGGACTATCAAAACCTGCTTGACAGGTGTGCTGGAATTTCACATATAACACATGGGCAAACTTCAAAGTGTGAGAACAGGATGCCAAAAAAATCTTGTGTATTCATTGTTTGGCTGCTGTAAAACTCAACTTTCGTTCTAACAGACTTGTGTATCCGAGTTTCTTGTGGGCCGGACTTGCTTCAAATTGGATCTTAGTATTAGATGTGTGAGAACACTAGGATTACCACAGTAGATTTCCCCATGAACCCTCAGCCCTCAGAGCCCAAGTTTATTATGGCCATAGACCTTTGTCATCGGGAAAATGCCTGACGTGGGTTACTGTTTGCTTCAGGAACCTTTACAGCATTGGTCAGGGCATGCCCTGTGGTCATTCCCACATACTAGTATGTGCCAGGCATAAAAGCTGCGTCTCCAGGCACCCACTTCAAAACTCTCTTGGGCCTGTGGAAGATCAGAGGAGACTGAACCTGGTGTCTAAGACCTGAGATGATCATAGAAGAATGGGCCTGCTTTCCCTCAGGACAAAGAAGTGAACTCCAAGGGCCATAAAGTTGACCCCCTGTTAAACCTGCAGGGATACAGCAAGCTGCAAAGGGCTATTTCTGCAAATCCCCAGCCAACCACTTGCAACTGGACCTGGATTAGACCTTCCTGCTTGCCTCTGCCTGCCACCCTGTGAGTCTCTACGTGGCTCTCCAGAAGTCGGGGGGGGTTTAGAAGTCTTGTTCTGTGGTGGATGGGGCATATAGGAGTACATTCAGAAGGAAGCCTTTTGACCAGGACAACCCTGGATGGTGTATCCAACCTTCCGATCCATTGCTGTCAGCGTTAAACTGTGCCTAGGCCCTAGACTATTGAGACCATTAACTAACAATGGCACTTTGTGCTTCTTAACACTATCTTTACTTAAAACTTTAAAAAATCATATCTCCGGCTCACCAATTGGATTTTTGTCATTTTGTTTATTAAATCTTACTCTGTTGGTCTAATTCACTTTGGGATTTTATTGCTTAAAAGTCTCCTTTGTAACTTTTCTAGCACTCCATAAATACTTTGCACATTGCCTCTAGGTTAAGCCTGTGTGCTCTGTGCCATAGCTACCATGAGGGTGAGCTTCAGGGTAATTTAGTAACTTCAGTGATTGACCCTAACAAGGAATTATGTTTATTACCTGACGCGGATACCTACCACCCTCAAGTAACACCCAAATTTCTCACAATTAGTTCAAAGGAGATTGACCTTGCATGTTTAGACCAGTCTAACTGCCAATTTTCATGTATAATTGAGTCATAAACACTGATAGTTGTTATATGTTGTGTGTGAGTGGACCCTGTAACTGTGTACAACCCTCACAGTCATCAGCAGTAAGAAGTGTGAAGCAAGACAGAAGGCGTCAGTACATGGGGATGCGTAAGGCAGGGCTAAGAACTACCATGCAAAGCTCAGGGCCATACCAGTACCGGAAGCCTTGATGACTTGGTCAGGGTATCCTGGGACTCCTCAATGGGAAAGCTAACCACTGAAGAAGTCCACCCACTACCCTGATCAGCCCTTCCCAGTGGAAACAGCTTCCTGCCATCATGGACAGCTGGTTAAGCTAGACTCATGATTGTATACTTTTCTGAGTTTCACACGTTGCAAGGCTCACAAAGTTAAAAGAAAATATTTGTAAAGAAGCAATTCTGGTCACTTTGCAGCTTTGCTCACCCCTACCATTTTTGCTCCATTTTGCTTGTATTATCTGACATTGTCTGACATTATTTAAGGAAAATGTTTGAACATTGTAAACTGGGGAAACTTTGGACATTTGCTCACTTGTACTGTTTATATACCTCTCAGGTTGTTTTGTATGGACTCAAAAAATGATAATCAAGAAAATAAAACCAAATATGGATCATTCTTGCATGGCAATTATTCAGAGCATTCAGAGCATGTGACAGAGCTACTGGCATTTTTTGTTTTTTGTCTCAGTTTGAGATTCCCTTATTGCCAAGGGACACCCAAACTGCAAATGTAATACTTTCTACAGACACTCTTGGTATACCCTGGTACAGGGAAACACCTTGAACTCTCCTCCCCACTCTGTATTGTGGCACCACCCGCAGCCCCTTTTCTAAGGCCCTAGCTAGCTCTATCATTTGCATAGTTTTGGGTTTATGTTTTGTGACCTCTGCTAAACAGGCCTCTTTTTTTTTGCAAATGAATATTCACAAATGTTACATAGCTAGCATCTGCAACAATGATCATGAACAATGGAATGAGTGGGAACTGAAAGTTAATCAGGCCTAGAGAGTTTACTTTCCTGGTGTCATGCCATCATAATGCAGTCTAAGAATATGGCAAAACTATATCAAGGCCTGGGTGGAGTTTGTGCAGTTCCGCAATGCGGAACTCCACAAAAGTGACCAAAAACTCTGCTGTGCTACGTGGAGTTCTGCAAGCGTCAGAGTGCGTTATGTTGTTTAGTGTCGGGTGTTTGTCCTGCTCTGAAAAATCAGCGTGAACAGCACTGCGCACAGCGCAAGAGGACGCTGCTTCTTTCCTGCTGCTCAAGTAGATTTTCTACTCAAGTAGCAGCTTCCTCAACACGAATGGAAGGTTTTTCAACGTGAGCATTAGCGATCATCCGCAATCAGCCGTGTTGAGAAATCTTGCTGGGAGGTGGTCTGGAGTAAGATTTTCCTCGAACGAGGTAAAAAACTCAGCTGCGCTACGCAGAGTTTTTTGGAACTCTGCGCTCTAAGTGGAGCGTGCAGTGGGAAAAACTCTTAACTATACATAGCAAGAATTTTCTCTGTTGAGGAAAACTCTTCTCCATCATGTCTGGTAGTATCTTTGAACCCTGAACGTGCATCCAAATGGATTGGGAGTAGTACAGAGCTTGTGAACTACATGCCCCTTCAGAAAAGGAAACATTTCAGCTGACCCAGGCCTGTGGTAACCATGCTGTAATGCTTCATGAAAACTGAGTTGCATGGTGCCTGTTTCCTCAAGTTAGGACTAAGCCAAAAGCCCTGTAGATGCATTGCTGTCCTCCCATGCTGGTGCTGTTGACGTTGCCTGCTTGCATGCCCCCAGCTATCATAAGGAGTCGAGAGTCACAGACCAGCAAGACATTTTCTGCACTTCTCCAGAATTCGAATAGTGCTACCTAAGACCATCCTTCTAGTACATGTGAGCTTAGTTGTGACTCTGCACAAGGTGAAGTCCCTGCCCCACACTTTGGAGCCCCCAACGCTGGTTTGTTCAGCAGAGATCTAGCATGCTACGGTTTCCATGCTAGTCCAATCCAAAAACTGGAAGTGTTTTGTGTGCAGTCCTTCTGTGTGACTTTTGTTTTTTTGAACTCACATTCTAATGGTCTAAGTGGTTCAGACCCTCTTTTACCCCATCTTCATATCAAGAGCTGTCCTTTTTGATGTGGAGCCATTCACCGAGTGCCAACAGCATATTTGGATCATGAGTTCTCCAATTGTAAAGAAACCATTCAACTACAGGTTTCTGGCTCACATAATTCATCAAAAATAACACTGAGATGTGATTTCAGTGTGAAGAACATTTTCTCACCTCTCTGTTGTGTGTTAGAAGTAAATATCCTAGGTCTTCTGATCATTTTCTGATTGTGAACTGTGCAATAGAATGGATTGGTTTACTGGGGAGCTCACAATAATGCATGTTCATATAAAATTATGAATAGCACAGAATGTCTGATCAATGTGTAAAATATTTGTGCAAAACTTCAAACAGTGGGTCCAGGAGCTATTGGGGAGCATTTTATGTCCCTGAGGCTCAGATCATGAGGCCAGCAGCAAGATTAATTTGCAGGTCCAGTTAATCTTCCCTAGGCAACAGGGCAGCAGGCAGAAAGTCCAGGCATTGCAGATGGGTGGGCTGGAGCTTCGTGTTGGCAGTCAAGCGGATGATCGATTCTTTCCATAATCCCAAATAATCTACCTTGAATAGACAAGGAGCTTTGAGAGATAAACCTTCCACTGCTGACTGTGTATCTCCTGTCTTGATTAGTAGGGAACATCTTCTATGTCCTCTTTGATATCACAGTGCTCATTATGGCAAGGATCAGCGAAAAAGCCTGGTGCAAGGACACCAGGGAGATATGATTGTTGCGTCATGTGCCTCCACTTAGACATTCTAGATACATTGCTGATTTAGGGGAGCAAGAGTGGTTTTAGAAATGACTGTCAGTATTGTATTGCCTATTTGATTCTGCACGTTATTAGTACTTACACCACTTGGGAAGGGGAATGTGTTTTTCCCTTATATGCTAGAGTAACTATGGGCTTGCTTTTTTAAGCAAGAGTGATATTAGGGAGGACTGTCAGAAGTGGATTGCTTATTTGATACTGCTCATTATTAGTATTTACACCAGTAGGCAAGGGAAATGTGTTTTTTCACGTATATGCTAGATTCTTTATGGGCTTGTTTTTTTAAGGCTAAATGTGGGGCTTGTAATTCAGGCATTTTGAGAGAGAGCTGTATGTTTTTTCATACTGTGGTGCATAATCCTTCATCAGGGCTCCTAGAATAGCTAGAATTGTTTGGTGGAAAGTCGCAATAACTGAGATATTGTTTGTGGCATCAGATCAGTAGTGAGCAAATAGTCCTGGAGAGTAGTGTACTCAAAATATTCATATTTCGATGGGAAAGACCAAACATTTTTTATGTGTGCACTTTATACTCTCACAACACTTTCTATGTGCCATTTGTGAATTAGCCCAAATCCAAGAGGAAAGATTATTTAAAATTATCTGAAAAGGACACCCACCAAGTCAAGGCACCAACCCAAGCAAAACCAATATTTTTGCTGTTGAAAATTGTTGGACTGGGCCCTTTCTGCAGGGTCAGCCCCAAACGTTTTGCGATCCTTTCTATTTTTTTCTGACCTGTTTTTGTTTGGTCTATGACTATGGGCACTTTACCAGTGGTGAACAGTGCTAAAGTGCATATGCTGTCTGTGTAAATTGTGTTTCTGATTGGTCATCCCTGATTGGCATATCTGATGTACTAGTAAGTCCCTTGTATAGTGCACCCCATGTGCCCAGAACCTGTAAATCAAATGCTACTAGTGGACCTGCAGCACTGATTGTGCCATCCACATGAGTAGCCCTGTAAACATGCCTCAGACTTGCCATTGCAGTGCCTCTGTGTGCAATTTTAAACTGCCATTTCGACCTAACCTTCCCTTTTAGCCCATGTAAAGTACCCCTAAAGTAGGCCGAAGGTACCCCTATGGGCATGGTGCAGTGTACTTAAAAGGTAGGACATGTACTGGTGTGTTTTACATGTCCTGATAGTGAAATACTGCCAAATTCAGTTTTCACTATTGCAAGACCTATCCCTCCCATAGTTTAACATGGGGATTGCCTTGAAATATCTTTTAAGTGTAATTTCCCATTCGGAGTAGATAGAGATATGGAGTTTGGGGCCTCTTAACTCACAATTTAAAACTACATCTTTTAGCAAAGGAGGTTTTTAAATTGCCTGTTTGAAAATGCCACTTTTAGGCATGTTCTTGCTTAACCACTCTGTGCTTCTACCTGGCTGTGGAATACACGTCTGGGTCAGGATGACAGTTGGGCCAGTTGTGAATTTACTCTAGACAGTCACACAAAGGGAGTTGAGGTGTGCCCTACATATCCTGATGGGTCTTCCTCAGCTAGAGTGGTGGGAGGAGCTGACACTTGCATCTGACTAGGGCTGTGCCTCTCCTTACACAATGCAGTCTCCAACCCCTGTAAAGTCTTTCTGGGACCAGGGCAGAAAAGGCAGGGCCTTGTGCACTACAAAGACTTTTCTTGAAGTTTGCCTACCTAAAAGGCAGAAATGAGTGAAAATATTGGACCCAAACCCCCAGACTTGAAGAACACTTCTGGATCAAGAGGAGACTCTGCAAGGAGATGAGCTGAAGAGCTTTGAAGAGGATTGTTCCCCTTTGCTGTGTGCGGTTTGCTGGGTTGGCCTGCAGTTGCTTCTTCTACTTTGGCGTGTATCCTCCTTGTGAAGTTTCTACAAGGGCTTGGACTGTGCTTGCCTCCTGTTAAGAAGTCTCAGTGACAGCAAAGACTTCACCTACCAGCCTCTGGGTTCGCATGCTGAGGACCCTGACTCGCCAGGTGGTGTCCACTCCAGTTTGTGGGCCCTTGGGAATAAAAGCTAGAATAAAAGTAAGAAGAAGGCACATCAACTCTAGTCTCCAGAACTGGTGCCGCTGCCTCTACCGAAAGCCATGGTCCCTGCTGAAGTGCAATGACCGCGACCGACATGCAGGCCCGGTGCCCATTGCCCGATGCTGTTGCAGTGCCTCCGAAGTCCTGCAACATTGTGAGCCCCAAGTGCTGTGTCACTGATGTCCATGACACCGACTCCACCCTGCACCTGTGGACCCATGTGTGACCGTGACCCTGTGAAGTCGCTTCTTCACATCTTGACCCACTGGGCTCATCGACCCCACCGGATTGTCAGGAACCGATGCCTCGCCACTGACGTAGCCTCACCTTCGCTGCCTTCGCAAGGAACCTATGCCTCACTTCTGTAAGAATCCAACACCTTACCTCCTGCGTAGCAGCAGAGAAGCAACAGCGCACCGGTTCCAGCGATGCCACTGCCCCACCCCCCAACTCCGTGTTACATCTTTGAATCTGCTTCATTTCTAAGGTACTGTACCTGGGGTCCATGCGACTCCATGACTGGGGCAGCACTCCCTTGCGAGTAGTGTAGGACTGTTGGGAATGACTCCATCACGACGCCGTGATAGCACTAGTTGGAGCTATTGTGTTTCTAAGTGCTTAATTGGGATTTAATCTTTAAAAATTCATTTCTTTGCTTGTGTATGTTGGATGTTTGTTGTTTTGGTCTTGTTTCACTTAGATAAAGATTGGCTATTTTTCTAAACTGGTGTGGAGTCCATTTGCAGTGTTTTCTTACTGTGTTACTGTGTAAGTGGGTACAAACACTTTACACATTGGCTCTAGGATCAGCAGGACTGCTCATGCTAGGCTACCAAGAAGGTGAGCAGGGGTTTTCTTAGAAGTGTGACTCCCTTACCTTGATTAAAGTGAGGGTCCCTACTTGGACAGTGTGTAAGGTGACTGCCAACTAGGGACCCATTTCTAACAAAAATGTATTACCCATATTAATCATCTAATACTGCCAACAGATTTACTTGTACCCTTATCATTCATTTACTGCTATTTAGGCCTCTGGTTTTTAATTGATATATCGGTTAATATCAGAGTTAAATCACACATTCATTCTTTTTCTTTATGCCCATACTCATCTTCTTAATTAAAAAAGAGTGGGTCCCCATTTGATGCTGTATCTTTCTGCATTTCAATGTTAGATCACGCCTTCTCCTTTCAAATATCGTAGAAATCCATTTTAAATCAGTTACGAAATCATGTGGTCATACCCGTGTGAGAGCATGCCTTCTTTGTTCCTGCCCCTCATGCATACCCAACAGATTGTTCTGTGGTAGGGGAGAGATTGGACCTGTATTAGGAAATCTGATGGTGCTCATTGCAGCTTCTTGAGGCAATGATCATGCCATGGAGGGCATCCATGGAAAAGTAGTCTCACGTACTTCTGCCAGTGCCTGGTCCATGTCTGTTCCAACTAAGGGCTCTGACTGTGAGTAAAACTGCTGTCTGTACTTCCTGGTGGAGCTTTCTTTTTCATACCCTTGTCACCAAAATCATGGGTCTGTCCACACTGAGCAGGAAAGTGACACACAGTAGGAAGACAGAGGAATGTAATACAGATGATACCCATCCCAAAAGTATGTGCACAATAGCCACAAAACGATCATAATGAACCACATGAATTTATGTAAATCCTTCCTTTGCCCCTGTTTTTGCCTGTAACAAAGGGCTCACTACTCATGTGAAACTGAAATAGTGGGTAAACTCACTCTGGTGGTAATTATCCTTAGTTCATCCTTACTACTATACTTCACACAGTGCCCACATCAATCATGCAGTGTTACATTTGTGTGTCTTTCACAACCACCTGTGATTGTTGGTGAGGGAAAAGGGTCACAGCATGCCTCATAGGATCACCCTGGAAGTAGGTCCTTGTTGATGTATGTGAGCAGAAAAGTACTTGGTGTGAGGGTTCCATGTTACCCTTCTAAGAATCTGCAGATACATTTGTTTACCAGTTGTGGGCTCTTGGGAATGGGGTCTCTGGTTGGCAGTTAGTTTGCACTCTGTGCAAACAGGGACCCTCACTCTAGTCAGGGTAAGAATGGTACACACCTAGGATAACCCCTGCTCACCCCCTTGGTAGCTTGGCACAAGCAGTAAGGCTTATCTCAAAGGCAATGTGTAATTTGTACAATCACACACAGTAACACAGTAAAGAGAGCACAAAATGACTCAACACCAGGTCAGAAAAATAGCCAATATTTATGTGAGCAAAACAAGACCAAAACAACAAAAATCCAAAATACACAAGCAAAGTCGTTCCCAACAATCCGATGCTAATGCCGCTGGTCATAGAGTCACACAGACCCCCAAGGTACAGTACCTTGTGAAGATGAGGAAACAAGTCAGTGCACAGAGTCAGGGATCGAGGCATCACTGGATGCAGTGCGGTGGCGGTTCCGGTGCTGCGGAGCGAAAAAGTGGAGGCATTGGTATGAGGTGTCGGGTCCATGCTGCAGAGCTGTGGGGATGTGGTAGCGTCAGTGCTAAGCACTGGATCCGCCCACTTCCAGCAGGGTTGATATCCAGCGGTCATGACATGGTGCAGTGAAGTCAGGTGTCACGGACGTCGGTGACATAGCACTCTGGGACTCACGGAGTCATAGACTTCAGCGAGACTGAGGCGGTTTCGGGCCTGTGGGGTCATCACACTCCAGCGAGGACCACAGCTTCAGTTGCAGGCTGCTTGACAGGATCAGGCAGCAGTGTCAGTCTGGAGTTGTCTGAAGTTTGTGCACTTTGTTCTTCTTGGTTTTTCACTAGCTTCTCCTTTCAAGGGCCCAGGGACAGGATTAGGCACCACTTGGCAGGGTAGGAATCTCAGCAGAGAGTCCAGGTGCTGGCAGAGGACGCTGTTGATGGCCCTGAGACTTTAGAACAGGGGGCAAGCTCAATCCAAGCCCTTGGAGAAACTTCACAAGCAGGATACACAGTAAAGTCCAGTCTTTGTCCTCTCTAAAGCAGAAGCAGCAACTGCAGGCCAACCCAGCAAAGCACAAACAGCAAAGGGGCAGTACTCCTCCTCCAGCTCTTCAGCTCTTCCCCTTGGTAGAGGTTCCTCTTGGTTCCAGAAATATTTTCAGTCTGAGGTTTTGGGTCCAATACTTATACCATTTCTGCCTTTCAAGTTGCCCAATTTCAAAGAAAGATCTCTCTTGTAAACAGGATCCTGCCATGCCCAGGCCTGGTTTCAGACACACACCAGGGGGTTGGAGACTTCTTTGTGTGAGGGCAGGCACAGCCCTTTCAGGTGTAAGTGACCACTCCTCCCTCCAGCCTAGCCCAGATTGCCCAACAGGATATGCAGGTTACACCCCAGCACCCTTTGCGTCACTGTCTAGTGGGGATGCATAAACAGCCCAACAGCCAGTCTGACCCAGACAAGGAATCCACAAGTAGGCAGAGTCACAGAATGGTTTAAGCAAGAAAATGCCCACTTTGTGAAAGTGCATTTTCAAACTAACAGTCTAAAAACCACCTTCACTAAAAGATGTATTTTTAATTTGTGAGTTCAGAGACCCTAAACTCCATATTTCTATCTGCTCTCAAAGGTAAACTGCACTTTAAGGATATTTAAAGGCAGTCCCCATGATAACCTATGAGAGGGATAGGCCTTGCAACAGTGAAAAATGATTTGGCAGTATTTCACAGTTAGGATATGTAAAAACACACCAGTACATGTCCTACCTTTAACATACACTGTACCTTGCCCATGGTGCTACCCAAGGCCTACCTTAGGGATGCCTTACATGTATAAAAAGGGAAGGGTTAGGCTTGGCAAGTCGGGACACTTTGAAGGTCGAATTGGCAGTTTAAAAACTGCACGCACAGACCCTGCAGAGGCAGGTCTGTGCCATGTTTTCAGGGCTACTCATGTGGGAGGCACAATCAGTGTTTCAGGCCCACTAGTAGCATTTGATGTACAGGTACTAGGAACCTCTAGTGCACTTTACTAGGGACTTACTCAAATATGCCAATCATGGAAAAGGAAATTACACATACGATTTCACGTAGGGAGCTCTTGCTCTTTAACACTGGCCAGCAGTGCCCCCCTTTTTCTGCCTCCTCCCCCCATTCTCTGCCTTTTCCCCTTCTTTTCCTTTTGGTTCTTTCTTTCCCCTTTTTTTCTCCCTCTGTTTCCCTTTGTTCCTTCTTCCCCCGCCCCGTTTCTCCCTTTCACTCAAAGCCCTCCTCCCCCTTCCCTTTTCTTCCTTCTATGTTTCCCACGGGATTCCCACTGGGAACCCCGGTGCGAGCGGCGCATCACACGGTACGCTATCAATGCTGTACCGCGTCCGCCCATATGGACGTGGCCCCCTTGAGCCACAGGACTCCGTTTCCCAGAGTCCTGCGGCCCAGCGTCACGCGCCGCGCCCCTGCGGCGTGTCATCATTATGCGCCTGGTCGCGTCCGGTACACAGGACGCGATCGGAGTGCCAGCCTTCCTAGCAAGACTCATACCCCAGTCTTCTTTCACCGGATCTTCCGGTCCTGCAAATAAGACGCTCAGAGATCGCAAATGCCAGCCATATCTCACCGGAACTTCCAGTTTTACAATTAAGACATATATCGCACGCCGGTGCTTGCCAGCCCAGCATTCATTGGCTCTGTCTCCACCCACATTACCATAAATACCGGGCCAGCCCTCCACTCAACACCAGAGCGGTCTGGCACCGGCATGTAGGTACTCTCCACGATAATCCCTTTGGAGTGGTAAGTTTGATCCTCCCTGTAATTTGGATCTTTACCCTGTCCCAGAGATAACCCCTCTGGCCACTAGCCCTTCTTTCCCCTTTTTTTTTTCCTTTTTCTTCCACTCTCTCTTATTTGTCTACCCTCTCTTTTCATTCCACCTCTATCTTTACATCCACTACCACTTCCCACTTCTCTACCTAGACCTTTCTATCCTTGGCATCTTGCCCCCTTTGTTTTTCTTTTTTCTTTTCTTTTCCCCTTTTGTTCCCCCCTATTTTTCCCCCCGCCCTTAATCTCCTTTTCTTCCCTACCCCTAAGAGTGTGACTACAAGGGAATAACCCTCCCCCGGCTCTACCCAGACCAGAGGCCATTCGCCCCTTATTCCGGGGTAAGTCAATATTGCATGTGTGTTTGAGTGTTTTTCACCTTTATCCATACATTGTCACCTTATTTTTGCTGTGTTTTGTGCAGTGGTGTGCCACCCCTCACCCTTTATAATCTGTGGTTTATCTATTATACATTAAAGACCTACCATACCATGAACCACCTGTTCAGGTAGGCTTTTTAGAATTCACTTTTGAGCACTTCACTTATTGTTAGTGTTCCGGGATCCCAGACCCTGACGAATGCCCCTGACCTACCAGCACTTCGAGAGGGCAGAAACATGTTGGTCATACGTATTCCTTTTTAAGACTCTAAGAGACATTATCCTCTAGTGAGCCTCCTTCCCCGTTCTTAACCTTCCCAACATGCACCCCCATTAAAATGTAACTAAAAGTAATTGGTGACATGTATGGTAATTTTATTTCCACCTCACCTGGATCCCTGTAATTTATCCAGCCAGTTTAATTTCAGCACTCCCTCTTGTTCTTTTAACTAAGAGGTTGAGTCCGCCCAAGTAGTACCATCTTACTTAGGTGGGGCTAGGTGGTCAAATGATGAAGCAAGACACTATTATGTGTGTGAGACCACCTAGTCCGTAAAGGTACTCCCCTCCTCCCCCCCCTCCCCTCTTAGGACAACACAGCCTTTCGCTCCTGAGACACTCTCCACACATGCTTCCCCCTTTCGTACTAAAACGTGACCTAATCGATACCGGCAATTGAGGGAACACTGGTCCAACTCCACCCTCAACCCCTACTACCCCACACCCTTAGTGGTTATATAGATTTCTCTTGGGAGGTGGTGTGGGATAGCAACACTCCCAGTACTCTCCTTTTGTGTTTCATGATTTAGCACAGCGGCTAGCTGTGAGAGTCTATGTTATATATATTTTTTTTTTACCCAAACCGTCTACCCTGTGACATTCTTGCAGGAGTACTATCAGCCCTGCTCACCCCACCCTACCATGGCTGAAGGGTTAGCCTTTAGCGAGGAAGAGCTCCAGGCCATCCTCGCAGCACCCTCACTTTTAGGAGATTCTTCTTTCTCTAAGACAATAGCCCTATTAGGAGACTGGGACACACTGATTGAACTAAAAAGGACACAAGTAAAAACAATATTACACGGGGCCGTCCTAACAGAGTATCTGAGAAAAAACGCAGCACCCAATGGTCTGATCGTAACCACTGAGCCGCGTATCTTCCTAGAAGATAAAGAATTTAAGAAAGATTGGTCACTGATAGCCTGGAAGTGCACACGAGATTGGTTGATCTTAATCATCAAAACTGCCTCCAGACTTTCAGATACCCTGATGATCCAAATAAAAGCGGCTGAAAGCAACTTAAAAACTGGACTCACAACCGCTGCATTTAAAAAGAAACTAGAGGAAACAAACAAAACAATCAGTGAATTTAAAGATTACTTAACTCAACGCAAAATTGCGAAATTCCAGAAAGACCTGGACAGGTTCTCTCTAGAAAAAGTACACCCTTACTCAAAGGAAGACTTTGCAGCCCAACCCTCTCTACCCTCTGACACATCTTCTGGGGGTTACTCCAGTTCCAATTCCGACAATAGTCGGACACAATCCTCACGTACAATGCGCGGCAGGAGGGGGAACCCACAGAATAATTGGCCTGCCCCCTTTACAGGCCCTCCGCCCCCTCTGCTTAATATGCCACCCTGGACCTGGCCCTCTCCTTATGGGCCACCCAACCAATTCCAAGCCCCGATGTACCCCCAACCACCGACGACCTGGACCTACCCAAATGTTCCTTTTTTTGGGGAGAGGCCCCGGACGTGGAAGGGGAAGGAAAAAGGGAGTAAGTTGGAACCTAAAGGAGGGACCAACAGACGACGAGACCCCCAGCACGAGCAGAGCATAAATAGGAGATCAACCACTGTTGTAAACCTGAGCACAAAAGTACTGAATGAAAGTGAGCTTCAAGCATTAGAGAAAGGCTTGGGCTTCGTTCCCACTCCCAAACTTGACATTTTCAAACTAAGGATTGAACTGGCTGAGTTCTTCCGCAAGATCAGGCTAAGAAATTTCTTCCTCCAGAACCCCGAACCCAACGCTGGACAAGAAAAGAACACAGGGCTGCGTCCAAAATCCAAGTTCACTCCAACCTCCCACCTAATGCCACCCGAAGTTCTGGCTTTCGAAAAATCAGTAAGCAGGAAAATCGATGACCTACAGAATGAGCCAAGGGAGGTCTTCCATAATATTAGCACCCAAGAACTAATAGCCCTCAATAATTTAAGTAATGACCCCTCTATCACTATTAAACCAGCTGACAAAGGCGGGGCAATAGTGATAATGCCTACGACTATGTATAATGCAGAATGCCTACGCCTATTAGACAATAACCATCACTATAGTAGACTGTCTAAGGATCCTACAGCAGATGTCAAGGAAGAAATCACCTTTTTGGTTAGCAAAGGTATTAACAATGGCTGGATTACTAAGCATGAGGCCACCTTCCTCATCCAAACCGACCCTAAAACACCATACTTCTACATTCTACCTAAGATCCACAAAAATAAACATCCACCCCCAGGGAGACCAATAGTATCCGGGATTGGCTCCATTCTGGAACCACTGTCTCAATTTTGCTACTGGTTCCTTCAACCATTTGTAAAACGGATTCCCACTTATCTAAAAGACACCACAGACGTGCTTGCACTACTAAGCACCCTTGAATTCAACAAGGAAGAGGAACAACTTATGACCCTGGATGTGGAGTCATTGTATACCAATATCCCACAGGAGGCAACTCTAGAAGTGATCACCGATTTACTGAACAATAGTGACTGGAACTACATTACTCCACCAGAATTTATCTTAGATCTAGCCCATTTGGCCCTGACCAGAAACTTCTTTGAATTTGACAATAACTTCTTCCTACAGATCCAGGGTACCTCAATGGGGAGTACTTTCGCACCGAGTCTGGCATGCCTATGTGTGGACCATTTCAAAAAAGAAATGGTGCTCACAGAAGATAATCTTATGTCAATAACATCAAGTTATGGAAAATATATATTGATGATATCTTGATTATTTGGAAAGGCACAAGGGAAGAAGCAACTACCTTTGTCACATGGTTAAATGCCCTAAACCCCTTTCTAAGATTCACAGCTACCCTGGGAGACCCGGCATTCTCTTTTCTTGATCTTTTAATAACTGAAAGGAATGGCTCCCTCGTAACAGAGGTGTATTACAAACCCACTGACAGAAATACCCTTCTTCAGTTCCAAAGTTTCCACCCACGCTCCCTCAGAGAGAACCTACCAGTGGGCCAGTTCCTCCGCCTCCGGCGGAACTGTACCGAAATAATAAACTACAAAAGACATGCACAGCAACTCACAAACAAACTCCGAGCAAGAGGGTACCCGGATCACCTCCTGAGGAGAGCCGATAAACGTGCCTGCGTCAGCCCAAGGGAAGCACTACTTCAACCCACCACCAGAACCAACAAGGGAGACACACTAATCTGTGTGACCACTTTTAACCCAGCATCTAATACGATCAAAAAGATAAGAAGCGAGGACTGGAAAATTCTTACCTCTGGGGGTCTTCCTTTTCAGTTACCTATGAATGCCTACAGAAAGGCCAAGAGCATCCGGGATATGATCATACATACCCGTCCGCGGACGGTCCCCGCTGGGAACAGACAAAAAACCCTGTGGGATCTCCCACCCCCCAAAGGACACTTCCATGTAGCAATTGTAGTGTATGTGCATTCACCAAAAAAAACCTTACAGTGGATTTGGGCCTACAAACACAATAGGAACTAAGACAGCTGACAAATTGCAATAGCAAAAATGTCGTCTATATGATCACTTGCCCCTGTGGTTTAAAATATATTGGGATGGCAACAAGAAGAGTGGGTACACGCATCTGCGAACACAGAAGCACCATTCGCTGCAAAAGAGATGCCACGAGACTCACAGAGCACTACGTCACCAACAATCACCATCCCGACCACATGCAATAGGTGGTATTAGACCAACTAAAAACAACAGCGACTAAGGCAAAACAGAAACTCTTACTTTATGAACAGAGATGGGTATGGAGACTGCGGACCGATACCATTGGACTCAATGACAATATCCAGTGGTCATCCTTAGGCTAATGGCTTTACCTTAACAAGAATATATCCATATTGAGATATACCATGCACAGACTTAACCTCTATCCAGCAGATTACCATCTTGTTCGCTGACAATATCCTTCCCGTGTCCCACGGACTGCTGCACAAACGACCTCTTACGGTCCTCGGTTTTGAATCGATAAAACCCTCCTTGCTATGACAACTACCTATTGTCATCGATCATCTTACTGTCCTCGGTTTAGAAACGATAAAACCCCCCTTGCTTTGACAACTACCTATTGTCATGTTTCTTTCTTTCCTTCTTTCTTTCTTTTCTTTTTTTTCCCGCCCTTTTTTTTTCCCACCCTTTTTTTCCTCCTCTCCTCTATTTTTTTCTCTATTAGTCTTCTCCCTCTTTGATCTCTCTCTCTCCCTTCTATGCTGTCCTGCCCTCGTGTTGTACTTCCTTCTGCTCTTTCTCCTCCGCTTTTCTTCCCTTGTTCCGTCTGTCTGCACATTCCAATTTGATCCTTTCTATTTTCTCTCTTTTCTCCTCCAGCCTCCACCTTTCTATTTGTACTATTTGTATCATATTTTCCCTTTTTTTTTATTCCCCCGCCCTCTTTTTCTGCCTCCTCCCCCCATTCTCTGCCTTTTCCCCTTCTTTTCCTTTTGGTTCTTTCTTTCCCCTTCTTTTTCCCTCTGTTTCCCTTTGTTTCTTCTTCCCCCGCCCCTTTTCTCCCTTTCACTCAAACCCCCCTCCCCCTTCCCTTTTCTTTCTTCTATGTTTCCCACGGGATTCCCACTGGGAACCCCGGTGCGCGCCGCGCATCACGCGGTATGCTGTTTTATCAACGCTGTACCGCGTCCGCCCATATGGAGCGGCCCCCTTGAGCCACGGGACTCCGTTTCCCAGAGTCCCGTGGCCCAGCGTCGCGCGCCGCGCCCCCGCGGCGTGTCATCATTATGCGCCCGGTCGCGTCCGGTACACAGGACGCGATTGGAGCGCCAGCCTAGCAAGGCTCATACCCCAGTCTTCTTTCACCGGATGCTGCAAATAAGACGCTCAGTGATCGCCGAGGCCAGCCATATCTCACCGGAACTTCTGGTTTTACAATTAAGACGTATATCGCACGCCGGTGCTTGCCAGCCCAGCATTCATTGGCTCTGTCTCCACCCATATTACCATAAATACCGGGCCAGCCCTCCACTCAACACCAGAGCGGTCTGGCACCGGCATGTAGGTACTCTCCACGGTAATCCTTTTGGAGTGGTAAGTTTGATCCTCCCTGCGATTTGGATCTTTACCCTGTCCCAGAGATAACCCCTCCGGCCACTAGCCCTTCTTTCCCCTTTTTTTTTTCTCCTTATTATTCCACTCTCTCTTATTTGTCTACCCTCTCTTTTCATTCCACCTCTATCTTTACATCCACTGCCCCTTCCCCCTTCTCTACCTAGACCTTTCTATCCTTGGCATCTTGCCCCCTTTGTTTTTCTTTTTTCTTTTCTTTTCCCCTTTTGTTCCCCCCTTCCCCCTGCCCTTAATCTCCTTTTCTTCCCTACCCCTAAGAGTGTGACTACAAGGGAATACCCCTCCCCCGGCTCTACCCAGACCAGAGGCCATTTGCCCCTTATTCCGGGGTAAGTCAATATTGCATGTGTGTTTGAGTGTTTTTCACCTTTATCCATACATTGTCACCTTATTTTTGCTGTGTTTTGTGCAGTGGTGTGCCACCCCTCACCCTTTATAATCTGTGGTTTATCTATTATACATTACAGACCTACCATACCATGAACCACCTGTTCAGGTAGGCTTTTTAGAATTCACTTTTGAGCACTTCACTTATTGTTAGTGCTCCGGGATCCCAGACCCTGACGAATGCCCCTGACCTACCAGCACTTCGAGAGGGCAGAAACATGTTGGTCATACGTATTCCTTTTTAAGACTCTAAGAGACATTATCCTCTAGTGAGCCTCCTTCCCTGTTCTTAACCTTACCAACATGCACCCCCATTAAAATATAACTAAAAGTAATTGGTGACATGTATGGTAATTTTATTTCCACCTCACCTGGATCCCTGTAATTTATCCAGCCAGTTTAATTTCAGCACTCCCTCTTGTTCTTTTAACTAAGAGGTTGAGTCCGCCCAAGTAGTCCCATCTTACTTGGGTGGGGCTAGGTGGTCAAATGATGAAGCAAGACACTATTATGTGTGTGAGACCACCTAGTCCGTAAGGGTACTCCCCTCCTCCCCCCCTCCCCTCTTAGGACAACACAGCCTTTCGCTCCTGAGACACTCTCCACACATGCTTCCCCCTTTCGTACTAAAACGCGACCTAATCGATACTGCCAATTGAGGGAACACTGGTTCAACTCCACCTTCAACCCCTACTACCCCACACCCTTAGTGGTTATATCGCTATATTGAAGGCCATCCTCCCAATTAGTCAAGTGTGAACCAGATTCCTTGCCAGACACCTGGTCTGCAGCCTGCTGCTGCACACCCACTAGAGTAAAGCATGTTTTCTTGTGCCACATAGAATGCTTCCCTTGCGGGACCCCCTTTCTTCTGCCACTGAGTCAGCTAGGGCACCTTCCACAGCTTAGCCACCTATTCCCCTGTAGGCTCCTGGGCATCCCCCTCAGGTTTAGCCTCCTCCCCGTTCGTGGAAACTAATTGGGCGGGTTTCCCGTCCCCCTTGCCATTCCTCCTTCTGGCAGGCACCTGGGATACTCTTTCAGGCTACATGACCTCCTGATCACCCTGACAGGTTGCCATCGACCGGGTGGACACACACACCCACCCACCCAGGCAGACCCAACATCTCCGGTGAGACCTGTGTTCCACCTCCTTCCAAGGGGAATCCTCCAGGTCATTGCCAAGCAGACAATCAACAGGCATGGTGGGACTCACAGCTACCCTCAAAGAACCGGAGACCTCTCCCCCCCCACTCAAAGGGAACCTGCGCCACTTTGCATAGGTGCTCAGGGTTTACTACTGCAACTACTTGGTGAAGTACATGGGGAACTACCTGCTCTTCAGACACCAGGTGACAACTCACCATAGTCACACTGGCTCCTGTGTCTCTCAGAGCCTCCACCCTCTGTTAAGTGTTGTTCACCCACTGCCAGTATTTCTTAGTGTTCACAGGCATGAAGGTACTCTGGATCATCTCACTGTCCCCTGGTGAGACAAGGGTCATCTTAGCTAGCTCCCACCCACCTGGAACCAATTCCTCCCGAGGGCTACACAGGCCAAACACTGAGACTGAGCACCAGTGCATGCCTGTGTCCCCTTGGGACATTTGGGATCCCCCTCATGTGACCCACCTGATCACATACATAGCACCTGCAGAGACCCCTCTCTGTAGGTCTTCCTGTAGAGACCCATGGTTTCTTTTAAACTGGGTGCTGGGAATCTTTATCCTGTGAACTAGGTTGGGGTCCTTTAGAGAACTCCCCCTGTTTGCCCCTGCCCCCCCACTTCTTCTGATGGAGACCGTATCTACCCTTGGCGGGGCCTCCCCATACCTCATTTGGACCCTGGTGCTTTCCCACTGGTCCACTTCCTGAGCAAGCTTCCTGGGGTCAGTCAACTTGCTGTCAATTAGGTGCTGGCGCAGCTCTGGAAAACAAAAACTATGCAAGTGCTCCCAAGCAATCAAATTGTACAGCCCTCATAAGTTGTCACCTTACTGCCCTTCACCCAACCAACCAGTGACCTGCAGAAAGAATCTACACACTCCAACCAAGTTTGGGATTCCTTCTTCTTATAGAACCTCAACTTTACCTTATACTGCCCAGGAGTAAGGCCATATCTGGTGAGTACGGAGTTCTTCATGATAGAGTAGGTATGTCTCTGAGGATCCCCTAAGGACGTCAGAATGTCACTCCGCTCTACCTCAAAGTGCTCCCACATACTCACCCCCAATGTGCTTCGGGCCCATGTTCATGTGGAGAGCAGACTCATACCCCTTGAACCACAGATAGATATCATCTTCCATCTTATAATCCTTCACCAGGTCTTTAGGAATGTGCATCGTCCTCTCAGGCTGCACTAAAGTACTGCTGCCACCATCTCTGTTAGACTGGCTCCTCTGATCCAGCTCTCTCAAACTGCACTCGTAAGCCAAGAGCATATTTTTCTTCTCTATGTCCAACCTTCTCTCATCCATCTCCAATTTAAGTTTTTCTAACTACAACTGGTGCACCCTCTCTGCTTGTCCGTCCCTCATTCCCTCAGGAGTCAGACCCTTGGATGACACACTGCTACTTACCCTGGAGACCATCCCCACAGGCAGAACAGGGACATCCAATACCCCCCCGGATTACTTTGCACCTCCCCACCCTCATTTTCCTCCTCTGTGTGCTCTGTGTGCCCCCCCCGCCTCCTTGGCTACCACCCAGGCCCTCAATGCCATTTGCAGCTCCACCTTCTTGGCAGAGCTCTTGATTGGGCAGGCAAGATACTTACAAAACGTTTTCACTTGAGCCACTGTATACGCCTCCGACTTCTCCAACTCCAAAACAGCCCTCGCTTCCACAGCTGGCGCATCCCCAGACTGAGACATGTTGGTGAGTACTCAAAAATGCAAAGTTCCAAAAGAAGTTCAGAGAGTTCCCAAGAGAAGTTCAAAAATCACCCAAAAATGGAAGCAAGAAAAAGTCCAAAAGAGAAAAAGCAAAAACAAGTAGTGTGTGGTCTGCACTGAAAACAGTAGTGTACACTTAATCACTGTATGTCAGGTACAAATACAAAATAAATCCCAACCATTGGTCACTAATATTAGAAATGGGGTCTCTGGTTAGCAGTCACTTTGCATTCTGTCCAAGCAGGGACCCTTCCTCTAGTCAGGGGAAGGGAGGAACACACCTAGGATAATCCCTGCTCACCCCCTTGGTAGCTTGGCACAAGCAGTCAGACTTATCACAAAAGCAATGTAAAGTATTTGTACAATCACACACAGTAATACAGTGAAAACACCACAAAAGGACTCAATACCAGGTTAGAAAAATAGCCAATATTTATCTGAGTAAAACAAGATCAAGGCAACAAAAATCCAACATACACAACCAAAGTTATGACTTTTTAAAGATGAAACTTCAATATATCGCTTACAAACACCATTGCTATGAATCAGTGATATTACGGCATTGTGACGGAATCGTTCCCAACAATCTGACGTAATGGCGCCGGTCACCGGGCCACACGGACTCCCAGCTACAGTACCTTGTGAAGATGAGGAAACAAGCCTTGCACGGAGTCAGGGATCGATGAGTCGCTGGATCCAGTGCAGCGTTGATTCCGGTGCTGCAGAGCGGAGGTGTCGGTGCGAGGCATCGTGATCGGGCTGTGGAGGTGAGGCAGAGTTGGTGTGAAGCGCTGGATCTGTGTCGTTCCAGTAGGGTTGATATCCAGCGGTCACGGCAAAGTGTGGAGAAGTCGAGTGTCATGGATGTCCGTGACATGCCACTTCGGGACTCACAGAGTTGTGGACTTCAGTGAGGCTGTGGTGGCATCGACCCTGTGGGGTTTTCGCGCTCAAACGAGGTCCACAGCAGCAGGCGGCATCACGGGATCCAGCAGCGGCATCAGTCTAGAGTTGTCAGAAGTCAGTGCACTTCTTCTTAGGTTTTCACCTGTTTCTCTTTTCAAGAGCCCAGGGACAGGATTAGGCACCACTTGGCAGGGTAGGAGTCTCAGCAGAGAGTCCAGGTGCTAGCACAGGAAGTCTTTGATGGCCCTGACACTTCAGAACAGGGGGAAAGCTCAATCCAAGCCCTTGGAGAAACTTCACAAGCAGGATACACACCAAAGTCCAGTCTTTGTCCTCTCTAAGGCAGAAGCAGCAACTGCAGGCCAACCCAGCAAAGCACACACACAGCAAAGGGGCCATACTCCTCCAGCTCTTCAGCTCTTCTATTTGGCAGAGGTTCTTTTTGGTTCCAGAAGTATTCTCAAGTCTGGGGTTTTGGGTCCAATACTTATACCCCTTTCTGCCATTGAAGTTGTCCAACTTCATAGAAAAGTCTCTGTTGTTTAGAAGATCCTGCCTTGCCCAGGACTGGCTCCAGACACACACCAGGGGGTTGGAGACTGCTTTGTGTGAGGGCAGACACCTTTCAGGTGTAAGTGACCACTCCTCCTTCCAGCCTAGCCCAAATGACCCATTAGGATATGAAGGTTACACCCCAGCACCTTTGTGTCACTGTCTAGTGGAGATGCATAAACAGCCCAACTGCCAGTCTGACCCAGACAAGGAATCCACAAACAGGCAGAGTCACAGAATGGTTTAAGCAAGAAAATGTCCACTTTCTAAAAGTGGCATTTTCAAACTAACAATCTAAAAGCCACCTTCACTAAAAGATGTATTTTTAAATTGTGAGTTCAGAGACCCCAAACTCCAAATTTCTATCTGCTCTCAAAGGGAATCTGCATGTTAAGGATATTTAAAGCAGCCCCCATGTTAATCTATGAGAGAGATACTACTTGCAACAGTGAAAAAAGAACTTGGCAGTATTTTACAGTTAGGACATGTAAAAACACACCAGTGCATGTCCCACCTTTAACATACACTGTACCTTGCCCATGGGGCTACCCAGCTCCTACCTTATATGTTTAAAAAGGGAAGGTTTATGCTTGGCAAGTAGGTACACTTCCTAAGTAGAATTGGCAGTTTATAAACTGCACACACAGACACTGCAGTGGCAGGTCCGAGCCGTGTTTTGAGGGCTACTCATGTGGGTGACACAATCAGTGTTGCAGGTCCACTAGTAGCATTTGATTTACAAGCTCTAGGCACCTCTAGTAAACTTTACCAGGGACTTATTAGTAAATGAAATATGCCAATCATGGAAAAGGCAATTACACATACAATTTCACATAGGGATTACTTGCACTTTAGCACTGGTCAGCAGTGGTAAAGTGCCCTTAGTATCAAAAGCAGCAAAAATAGAGTCCAGCACATAGAACCATCCGGGAAGCAGGGGCAAAAAGTTAGGAGAGACCATGCCAAGGATGCCAGATCTAACAAGGGCTTAAACTAAATCAAGCCAATAGCCTTGAAATATGAAACGTTCTACCAGAAATGCTCATCAAAGATTTCATTTGTCATAAGAGAAACCTCCTGGTATTAATGTTGGCACACCTCTGTTCAGTTGAGGCAAAGGGATTAACAGAAATGCTGGCTCATCAGACTTATTGTCTAGAGATGGGACACAGAGCCTGATGGGAACTGGCACCTCTTGGCCACAGGCTTATGTTGTGTTTGACACCAAAAACCTGTGTTATAGTGGACAGAAAACCTTTGCAGAGAACTCCTGAAGCCATAACCTTATGTGACTTCAGACTACCAATGCTAAACTAACCCAGGAACCCAAAACAAGATCCCATAAAACCCAAAGATTCCAAGAGCTAGAGGATTCAATGTTCTACATGACTCTGTCATCATCGGGACTTATATGCCCTCTGGCTTTGGAGCTCACCAGTCACCATCCGCAGCTGCACACCATCAACCAGCCACCAAGGGCCCTCACAGGACCTGACAAACCTGACAACATTGAAGCAAATGGCCACAGACAACAGAGAAGAAAGGCTAAACTCCCACTGCTGGGAGGTTAGAATTTAAACTGGACTGCGCACACCTAAATTAGAACCATGAGCAAGTAAAGAACAGCCATGGATACTCTATCAGAGATGTATCAGACACTGCCACCTCAGTCCTAAAGCGGCTTTAACATTCCCTGCCCCATCTTGCTCCCCAACCTTTGCACATTTAAATGCAAAAAACACACATAAAATTGTTCCGGCATGTTATCCGCAATTTATAGTAACACTGCGAATACCAAATTCGGTACCACAATTAATGATTTGTGAAATTAGCTGACATTTCCCAAACTAATTTAAATAAGGGCAAGTGTGGTGTAAATATTAAAGAATGTACATGCTGTGGAGCAAAGTTATGCATATAGGACACATGCGACTTCCAGTATGTTGAAAACTTCAACTCAAGTGTCATGTATACTGTAATCAGGTTTCTTGTAAATACAGGCTTAGTCCTGGGTTTTTATCTGTACAATTTCTTAATGGGTGTTTCATAGAGCAAATTTTCAAGGTCTAATAGTGAAGTTAATGGGTATAACATGAAAAAATACTTCTTGCAAAGACTGTACTCACACGTGATTCCCAATAGCAAGATGTAAAAACGTGGACTTGCATTAGAATAAACTGCAATTCGTAATATAATTTACAACATTTTTTGCAAGCTCTGCTACAAATAAAATCAGAGTAATAATCAACTACAATTCTGTACTAGGAGGTTGCCTCTTGAGTTATCAAAAGTAAAGGTAATTTAAATAAACAATCGGTGCACTAAAAGCTAGTTTCTGCAACATTTTAACGTCTTGGAGGGACTGGCAGGAAGATGGGTGTGTCCTAGAAGGAACATGCCAGGAAAAGTTGGAGCGAGGCAGTCACAGTCCAGTTGGTACGGTATCAAAGACTCTCAGAAGAGTTTCACAATCTTTTCTAAATTTAACTGGAGTCTGAGGACGTTGAGTACGAGGTAGTGTGAAGTGATGCTTGATGTGCTTTCCTGAAATCAACAAGCAGACCACATTATATAGGGCAAGAAACTAGAAAATATGGTGCTTGGGTCCAATAGTTCCAATGAGGGGTGAAGTTGTCAATGACATGGACCACAATTAGGTGGCAGCGGAAGAGGGCGGCTGGGACGCGTTGAATGGGCGAGTCGTCTTTTCATTTGTCGTTCAACATCGTGCTACTGCAAATTATAAAACGGGACACACCCTTTGTTATTACTGTTATTATTTGGTAAAGTAAAAACAAATCTATAAATATTAACTCTATCGTTTAGTGAGGATCTGTGGTACTGAAAGTTGTGTCCCCAAACAATGGTACCCAGTTATCTGGCTCAGAATATTAAATGGCACTGACCCAGCAGGTCCCCTGATCCAAATGTGCATTGGAAGGTAACTACTGGTTTTCCCTCTTGGGTCTGAAGTTTTGTAACTTTCTCCCGGAAGTGTTACTGCCAAGCTGCGTCGGCGGCAGTCCGAAGAAGACTGTCTAGTAGGCGGTGTTCCACCCGCTATATTTAGATGCAAATGACTGGCAGTATTTAGATGTTAACAGTTGGACAGGTCTGTCCTGCTGGCTTTTTGCTGACAGAGTGAGGACATTGCTGGACCCAACCCAATGGACATTGGACAATGGCAGTGGCCGCAAAATACAGGTAAGTCACACACACACACTTTACCCTTCACTTATGCGCCCCCCTGCATCACACATTACACAACCAACACAACTACACAGTCATCTACACAAACACTTGCACATACCTGCTGGACTACCCACATCACAACAGCGACGTCCACACAACAATGCTCACCTAAATTCTACACGCATCAACACAAAGCACAACACAACATCCACAACAATATCCACGTCACATGCAAGTGCCACACATACTGACACAACCATATCACCCACTACACCTCCCTCCATGTCACCCAGCCAATTGCATTGCACACACACATACACATTCTGAGTCACACAAACCTTGATGCACAACATGACAGGTACAGATCCCCTTGCAATGTTCACACATGGGTACAATTGACAAGTGTGAAAGTACCGTCATTGTGGTGACAGCATTCATTTGGCAATGAATACTGCCACCATAATGACAGTTGTGTGTGTGTTCGATATGTGTTGTGTATCAGTGTGTCCCCCGTTCATCTGAGCCACCTGTGTTCCCGACATATGCATGCTACAGTATTTTAAAAAATTACTGTGACATGCATATGTCTGCAGTGGGCCTGAGACCATGTACGGGGACCCAACCCCCCAAAGTATACAGCCAAGGCGGGTTGCCTACCTTCGTGTCCAGCAACAGAATGGCTGTCATGTTTTCACCATGGTCCTGTGGAGTTGGGGATTCATTGTACACTCTTCTAGGGCACACATATTTTAGCGTAGCTTAGGCCTGCAACCTGTGCCCTTTTACCTACATATGTGCTCTGATTTTATTTATTCCTTTTAGTTCATTTTTAATTAGCCTGCTTTCTGCAGGGATGTTTTTATTTTCTAATCACCTGTAATGCTGTGATTCTGCTAAAGCATTATTATTATTCTGTTCATGACATTTCACCATGGACCACGTCCATGGTTAACAAGACCGAGTACATGATAACCCAGCTAGCAATTGTCACCACAAGAGTTTGTAAACAGTCCAACACTTAGGCACTTGCCCGCACCAGGCCTTTTTTTAATGGAACGAAAATATGTTTTTTTATAAAAACACTGTATAGGCCAAGGGGCAGCAGGAAGGTCATTCCAGCCAGGATTCCGTCCATGCTGCATGCCATTTAATTGCTGACAATGGCCCTGTCTGTACAGCCAACCCCCGAGACAGCGGGCAGACCCCTATCCTTCAGGTAATGGGGTGGGTGCTCCTCTCATGGATTAAGTACAGACAGACTGGGCTATCACTGCTGTGCTCCCACTTCGGAGTTAGGGGTCAGGTAGAATTAATCTATGTATGGTATTTCAATATGTTGAGACTGTTTATTTTCTTCTCGCTGGTCACCACCATTCTAATACTATTATGCCTCATTGGCCTAATAATTGCAGCTCATATATTTTATTGTACATTACAGTCTTTCCAATAAATGTATTGAAAACCACTCTGCATCTCTTTCTTTGGCCTATGTGTTTGTAAGAGGCCTTTTGTTAACGAGAGAAAGCGATTAGACTTGTCGACCACAACTTCCTCTGAGAAGCCACAGTGTCATGTTTCAATCAATCAGTAACAATCCATCAGTACTTGTAGAGCACGGCTAATTACCAGTGGGGTCTCAAGGCTCTGTTGTGGGCGTGCTGATCACTCGAAGAGCCAGGTCTTTAGATCCTTCCTAAATTGCTTCAGTGAAGCAGCCTGTCTGAGGTTGAGTGGGAGAGTATTCCCTGTCCGAGCTGCGAGGTAGGAGAAGGATCTGCCTCCAACTGTGCTTTTCCTGATTCTGGGGATGGCGGCAAGAGCAAGATGGGAGGATCGGAGTTGCCTGGTGGGGATGTAGATGGTCAGGCGGTGGTTGAGGTAGCCTGGTCTGATGTTGTGAAGTGCCTTATAGGTGTGAGTCAGTAGCCTGAAGGATGCGTATGTCAACCAGGGGCCAGTGGAGGTCTCTGAGGTAGGTGGAGATGTAGCTGCGGTGGGGGATGTCCAGGATGAGTCTGGCTGCTGCGTTCTGGATTCTCGCCAGTGTACAATGCGTTGCAGTAATCCAA
The DNA here is from genome assembly GCF_031143425.1 of Pleurodeles waltl. Classification (NCBI taxonomy): domain Eukaryota; kingdom Metazoa; phylum Chordata; class Amphibia; order Caudata; family Salamandridae; genus Pleurodeles; species Pleurodeles waltl. The sequence continues at coordinate 971,244,116 of NC_090439.1, forward strand.
TTTGCACCAGAGCATGGGTGACCATCCTAGTTTCGGAGGGGATCCACTTGAGGATCTTCTGAAGGAGATGCAGGGTGGTGAAGCAGGCTGATGAGATGTCGTTGACTTTAGGGTCATGAAAAGCGCGGAGTCCAGGATGATGCCCAGGTTGCATGAGTGGTTAGTGGGGCTGGGGACGTTTCCTAGGGTGGCTTGTCACTCAGAGTCATCCCAGGCAGAGGGAATGGAGCTGAGTACGAGGATCTCTGTCTTGTCAGAGTTGAGCCTGAGGCAACTGGCTTCCATCCAGGCAGCATCTGCAATCACACCGTTGTGGAAGTTTCTCTTGGCTGTTGATCAGTCATTGGTCAGGGAGAGGATCAGTTGGGTATTGTCGGCATAGGAGGCAATGTTTAGTCTGTGCTGTCTGCCGAATTTGACGAGCGGGGCCATGTAGTTGTTGAAGAGGGTCAGGCTTAGTGAGGATCCTTGGGTACACCTTTTCTTCCAGGTTTGAGTGAGGTGCTGCTAGATAGCTGAAAGGGTTGGGCGGACAGCTGCCAAGACAGTTTGGGATTGACTCAGTCACCCACAAATAGTGATACTGCTGCCTCTAATCCAGCAATCTCATTCTAACAACGGGAGTTCTACAACAGTGGCAGCAGCGAAGGAGGGTCCTTTCCAGTCGTGTCCAGCCAAAAATGGAAGTGGAATTGGGAGAAAAGGTGAGTTTTCACCCCTCCCTCCAATCCGCCAAGTTAGAAGTGGAGGTCAGACCACCACTTTATGCTTGGCGGTAGGGCACATCCAAATCTGCACGGCGGTAAGTGTGGCTGGAGTCCTGCTGTTAGCCACTCATTCCTATGATGCTATTGTGGCAGATGGGAACCCTCAGCGGAGTTGCAGGGACTCGGGTGGGTTCTCCTCTATGTGACCACCAACATCTAAATCCAGCGGACGGACTGTCATGGTGGCAGATGTATTTTCAGTCGGAAAACTGACAGCTGGTCCGGGACCGCCAGCATCTAAATCAGGCCCATAGTGCTGCTAGCCTGCTTATGAGTAAGACATGAGTACAAGAACTACTCTCCACAGCAAGTGAAAGCCAAGATTAGACCTCAATCAACTCGCATGTGAGCTGCCTCAGAATATCACTTAAGTAATTCCCAAGATGCACAGTGCATTCCACATCTGTAGACAAAACACAGGGAAAACACTAAATACTAAGGAACTGGAACTCGCACACCGATGTGTGTTATGACATACCGCACAAAATCGCAAAGGCATAACCCCCCCGAACACTATCACATTTAAAAAAATGCATAAAGCACTTGCACCATGGAGTAAGCGCTCATGTAGCAACATTATGCCATACCATACAAGGTTCTTAAAATTTAAGTCACAATGCCTTGCTCTAGCACACAGACCAAGATGCATCCTGCAGTGACCCTGGTGCAGTAACCCTGCTCATGATTTTAATTGGTACTAGAGTATCTGGGATATTTTCCCATACAGGACCTAGGTGACGATTTACCTTTGAGGCACTCTACATTATTTAGTAATATGACTGTGCCACAGCAGAGTGCTTAACACTTCTGAACATAGGGTTGTGCCCAATGTGAACCTCGTTTCGCCTTGAAAGGCTATGTGTCCATGACCAAGCAATAACATGATTGACTGCTCATGGAAGCATGTTTACTTGCAACCCATTTTAAGGAGGACACCTAATTGCATTACTGGTGTTTCCACAAAGTCTGTTATTATGGAGACCTCTCACCTTTCCTGAGTGTTAAATGAAAGTGCAACAGATCTGCATGCATGTGAGTTATTGTCCTGTCTTTTCTAAACTTCTGCAAAGAGATCCATGTTCAATCACTGGCACCTTTGTTAACGCGGATTTTCTCCTTTACATTCAGTCACTAGGTCTTTATATTTATTATGTGGTAAAATAGTCCCTACCTTCACCGGGAAATCTCTTATTGAAGCTTGTCCATGCTACTTTTCTAACACAGACCCACCATTGGAAACGTTTTAGTTTTCAGTCACCTGGAGCCCAGTAGTGATGCCCACGATGTCTCTCTGTTTTTCTGCTTAAACCACTTCAAGCTGTTAAAACTATGGCCCATGTTTATACTTTTTTGTGCCGCATTTGCATCATTTTTTTTATGCAAAAGCGGCGCAAACTATAAAAATCCAATTATATTTTGTTTGCGCCGCTTTTGTGTAAAAAATTACGCAAATGCGGCGCAAAAAAGTATAAATATGCGCCCATGAGTGTCCATTGGCCCAAACAGCAGTCAAAGGAGCCCACATCATATCCTCACTCACAAGTATTAGTGAAAGAGAGCACTGAAATGAATTGAATAAAAAACTGTACATTGCCCACTGTGCCACTAACGAACAAAGCATTTATTTGCATTTTCTGGATATTTTCTGATGTGCCTGTCGGATCTTTCAGACTACCAATTCTAGGCTTCCATAAAACTAGAAAAAGTGACACTGCTTTACATATGGCAGGTTGCGGAGTTGCCCACCAATCAAGACTCAGGTACCAACATTCCTCCACCTGTGCAAGGCTGTTTTATCTTATCCTCAAGTGGTTCTTTGTCCTCCCCACTTCTTGCTCCCACTTCCTACAAGTGGGCAGTGGCGTAGCGTGGAGGGTGCAGGGGGGGCCGGCCGCACCGGGCGCAACATCTTGGAAGAGACTCGAGTGCTAAAATCCCCGGGTTAGGGGGCGCAAATTACTTGCCTTGCCCCGGGTGCTGACAACCCACGCTACGCCACTGCAAGTGGGGAATTCTCCTGGAGGGCCAGTGCCCAGTCCTTGACCCTGCTGTAGGACCATTGTGACCTTGCATCAGGAGCCAACTTCTGGATCTGCCCCAGGCCTCTCTCAGCACCACCTCCAGTTGGGAGAAGACAGTAAAAACCTCTATCTTCACCCACTGACTTCGGAATTTGCTTTTCCTTGCTGCTCTATCAATCATCAAACACATTTTGCCCCTGACAATATATTTGCTAGGAAAAGTTTGAATTTCACCCAAAACAGATACTGAAACTGATACTGTGTGGATGAATATTTCTCCGAGGTGAAATTCCCTCAAAGTGTGGAATAACAGCAGGGATACCAATTCTCTCATATTTGTAACCTAGGCCTAGTTTTTGTATCCTGCATTTTGGTGAGTTTTTCCTGTTGAGATGAAAAACAAATGAGAATGTGGTTTACACACACAACTTGTATTTCAACACAAAATGAGAATGTGGTTTACTCACACAACGTGTAATTCAACACAGACAGAAATGCCTGTTTCAAGGCGACTCGTTAGTGGTTAAATAGTCATTCTTTCCAAAACATAATCTTGCATCTCGCTGCAAGCTGGTACAAGGTTGTAAATGCATTGATGCAATTAACAGCTAAATATTGTGCTTCATTATATCCTACCGGTAGGCTCAAGGGGTTCAAAGTGCACCATGCAAGCACGGGCATGAGTAAACAGGACACAACCTGCCCTCATCCAGGGCAAATCTACTGCCCTACCTTAATCAACTCTGGAAATGCTAGTGCCATTCTGGAGACATACTCAGACAAATCATTATGAATGTAATGTGCACAGTAATGTCTCAATGCTGCTCCGTGTAACCCGAGGAAATCTTAGAGGATGCGAAATAAGGCGTCTGGTTTAAGACTAAGATGCCTGTGAAGAGCCCCTAATTTTCGCCAGATGGCATCTTTGTGAAATATCTCTCCCATCTGCATACAATTTTATTCTTTTCAGGTTAAACATAAATTCTAAGTATAAAAGGGTTGAAGTCCGTATTTTAAGTGAAAACAAAGCTAGATTTATTTACGTGGCTGTCTCGCAATATCATTAGAAATAGAAGCCTTGATATACAGGCCAAAGTTGTTTACTTTGCAACAAGTCAGCAAAGTTAAACACAATTCAAATAAATTCAGATAAAGGCCACCCAAAAATAAGTTTAATTCCTCTTTGTTAAAAAGGGGAAGGGAAGGTGGGACTGGACTAAGAGTGAAATGTACTGGCCTCATCTTGATTGACTCCTTTTCGAGATTTTTATATTTAAGGGTAAGGGAGGATGAAAGGCTGAGTGGACCTACTGGTTTCTGAATCTGTAGTCAGCCTTAGATCCAGGTAGTGAATGCATTAGTCCACAATCACAGTGCATCATTGCCTCATTAGAAGAGTGGGTGGTCTTATGTATTTGAGGGAAGACTTTGCTTTTGCAGACCACTTTGACTTTGAACTCCCTATTACAGACATGGGTGCAAAGGCAAAAAAGCTGCTAGGAGGCACATTGATTGTCTTGACACATAGAGGTGGTCCACAGTCAGTGATCCCAGAGGATACCTAGTGGGATGCCCGGGTGGTAAGAGGGGCCCCCTGGCACCCGACTGCAGGTAGATGCAGTATTATACCTCACCTGCCCGTAGGACTTTCTAGGGTATTTATTATTATTATGCATGATTTGTATAGCGCATGGCTACCTAAAAAAAGCTTCATAGTGCTAGGCTCATCTGCAGAAGGAGTTCGGCCCTACAAGCCATCGCAAGAGGACCATACTGGTGAGAATTCCAAACCCTGGAACAGCCATGTTTTTAAAGATTTACGAAACACAGAGAGTGACTGACATATCCTCAATCTATGAGGGAGATCATTCCACAGTCTCGGACCAAAGAAAAAGAAAGCTCGACCTACTTGGTCAGATTTCCTTATTCTGGGAATTACTGCCAACCTAGAATCACTGGAACACAGCGAGTGAGCGAGGATGTACGAAGACACCAACGCTCTAAGATAGGAAGGTCCTGAGTTTGCAAGGCATTTGTGCATGTAGCACAAAGCCTTGAAATGCACTCTGCTCTTGATAGGTAGCCAATGAAAAGCCCGACTCATAGTGGATGTAGAAGTCAGTTTAGGAGGGTGGAGCAGAAGCCATGCAGCAGCATTTTGAACAATCTGGAGGCGTTTAAGTAAAGTTTTTCCCGCCCCCAGATAAAACGCATTCCCGTAGTCCAGCCTGGAAATCAGAAAGGCCTGGACCAAAGTTCTCTGAGCAGCAATAGGGAGACAGTATAGAATCTTTCCAAGTTATTTCGAAATACCAAAGCAAGTGGCGGCAACCTTATTGATTTGGTAACTCACAGTGAGTTTGTCATCAAACCACATTCCTATGTTTTTTACTACCAGTACTGGACTAAGAGGACTGCACATGGTTGAAGGCCACAAAAATGGTTTGATAAAATGGTTATTGCCTGTGTGGGAAACTACTCTACTGAACAATGACTCTCACTCTAGTTCATATAGGTAAACATGTTTTTTGGAGACTTACATTTGCCAACCTTGGTAGGGTGGTCTGAGCCACAAAAGAAGTTTGATAGACAATTCATGCTTACAATTGCAGTACTTATAGAATTTATACAACAACTGTCCAGTAAGAAAGAAAACATCAGTGTCCACTGCTAGGTTAAGTAAAAATATTAAAATGTAATAATAAAAACTAAATCAAAATCAAAATAAATGAATAAAGGGTTCTATGCTTACAAAGTGACAGTCAGTAGTAGTAAAAGGAAGTACCATTCAAAATTATTGCAAAACAAAACTACTGAAAACTGATACCTAGAAACAAAAAGGCCAATGCTGCTTTATGAATAGTCATGGGATAACTCAAAAATAATCAACAATCTCATTCATAAATATTATTGGTAACAATGTAACGCTTAAATCAAGGGGATCCCATACAAATCAAATATCATTTGCAAAGAAACTTATAAAATTAGGGTTAATTGACACCAGTGAAAACTAATATCAAAATATCATTAAAAATGGAATAGTAAACATAATATTCCTAATTGTCTTTCTTCAAAATGATGGTACAAATGGTCCATTAAAACATAAAGGGAAAATGCCAAATCTGCCTCTAAGTGGGGTAACCATAGTTTTTCTGTAAAAAAATAAGACATTCTGGATACCTCAAACAATACATAGATTAGGTTTACTCTCCCCCTCATCATGCTGGCACTGTCAAGCCAAATAAGGTGTTTTTTTTATCCACATTCTTGATATACAACTTCAAATATTATGTGTATTGATCTATAACATGACATTTCCCAGGTCCTGGCTGTGAGCCTGTCTTTATTGTCCGTGTTATGTACTCTCAAAACTAAATACAAAACATTTTAACTAAACAAAAAAGTAAAAAATGTTCCAAAAAGTCCAAACTAATAATGTACCCAGAGAGAACTCCAGGTAGGTCAGACATTTATTTGCCCTTAGCTGCCATTGGTATATCAATTTTGAAAGTGGATTATGGCATAATCTTCTTAACCCTCCACCATGGAATCTTTAGAAAAGATTTTAGTGGACTATTTCACTGGTAGCAAAGTTGTAAAGGTGCACCAAGACAAGGACCCACTATGTACAGGCCCCATATGGTTACATTTCACCACAGGATTTCAGTACTGCAGTTAGCTGGGCATCTCACACAAACCAACACTTTCATCTTGACACGCCAGATCCTCTTCATATCTTTTCCAAGCTAAAACTTCCCATAGAAAAGCATTTACTGAGGAGGGAATTCAACATTTCCGGTGAACATATGTTAAACTCCACACTGACCCCATAAATGGCATGCTACATGTCACGGTATGCCTCATTCAGAACCTGAAGAAACATAATCATCACATCATCCACATACTGATGGAACGTAACTGGCTCCCTCTACCAGCCTATACCATCTTTGAAACCAGCAGCATCACTTACAAAGCCAACCCGGTCTGAACCCTCTCCCCATCTGTATGGCTGACAAGCTCATCATCGCTGGTGGCACTCTGGTGGCACACATGCAGCTAGGACAGCATCAAATCAGAGACAAAGAAATGTCAAGAAAGCAACAGGCCTTTTCCATCAAGGATTTGGGATAAAATCCCAGTATCCGTCAGAGCAGCCCAACCCTGCTAAAATTCAGGAAAAAAATTGAAGGTGCACTTCCTTAAAAAACACGCTGTGATGCATTAACAGTCCACAAACCAGTCATCTCTGAAATCACTTGTAGACTCTATTCTTGCCTTTGACCCTGTGCAGTGGTCCTCTGCTTTTGTCTGGGTTTGCACTGTACCAATCACTTACATACATACTTACGTGCTCCTGGGCTATGAACCAATGTGGAAGAAGATGCTATTAATTCAATAAAAATAATTCAACAAGAGCAACATTCTACCCTGCTTTTACCCTGCAAAGATGACACATGCATTCCGTAGTACCTTGTAAATAAAACTGGCCATGCCCTTCACTCTCTAGAAGAGAATGAGTCTCATGCAACTAAGTATATAAATGAATACACTGATCTTATCTAAAAAACCCAGAGGTTTGCAAGTTCTTCTTTTGCATATCATTTTGAAAATTGATTTGCTATTTATTGCTTCAATGATTGTCTAAAAGAGAAACACTAGTATGGCTTACAGTTCTACTGCAAATCACTTCCTATCTCACACATCTCAAAACATATGGTGACTTGTGATAGCTTTTTCTGCAAAGAGAATGGCTCAATTGGATGACTGTTTGCCTCTTAATTGGTGCTGTAATTAAAGTCACAAGATGATTCTGGCAAGGGAGTCTCAGCCTTCCATCCCTCTGTAGATTTGCAAATTGAATATCAAACATTGGGTTACAGCAGCATATGTTTTTCATGTGGGATGAAGTGTATGCTAGAAATTACCATCTTTTGTCTAGTATTCCCCCAGATATTTGCCTTCTTTTGCTGAACCCTTTTTTTGTTGGCCATAGGACTCAGCACACTATACTTGTTGCTAACCAGTGGTAAAGTGAATGTGCTCTCTCATTCAAACCTGGTCAAATGGTCATATACCTAAAAAGCATGCTTAATTTATTTAAAGTCTCTTACATATGGCAATATGTGTAATTTAGACCTGTAAATTAAATTCTTTCAGTGTGCTGCAGCACTCATTGTGTCACCTACTAACGTAGCGCTGTAATACTTGTCTCCAGGCCTGTTCTGCAGCCTAGGTGTGTAAGTTTACAACTACCATTTTGATCTCATTAAGCAATGTTTTGCCAGATCTAAGCCTTCCTCTTTAATGCTTGTAACTCACTATGAAAGTATACCCTGTATGGCAATAGGACACGGTACATGGGATTTAAAACGTAGGGCAAGTATATTTAATGTTTTACCTGCCTTGAGAGTGAAATACCTCCAAAGTCGTTTTCGCTGTGGCAAGGCTGGCTCCCCCATAGAAAACCAGTGAATTACACTATAACAACTTATAGTGCTTCATTTCAGTTTAGGAGTAGCTAGAAAAATGATTCAGTGACTCATTTTAATAGTAACTTAAAATTCATTTTAATTTTCAGACAGATTTTATAAAATTGTTTTGTAATTGGCTTTTCAAAAGTTTTCATGTTTCTCCATAAGCTAAAAATAGCCCTTTCTGTCAGTGTCCAGTGTCAACGTATGGCTGATTGTGCCCAGTGGTTATATGTGGATTGTTCCCAGACAGTGGAAACAGGGCTTGGATGTGGAGAGATGTTTTCCTTCCTTGAGCAGAATGGCCTTAGAAAATGTACCCAGCATCTTCCTCAGCTTCAAAGGAAGCCTACTAAGTCATAGGCAGATGTAGCTCATATTGAGGACAGCCTTCTATTTTATTGCTAGACAGCTTGGCTCCAAACTCAGTTTCAGGGGGAGCTGCCCCAGAACTGGTTTGGAGAGACCACAAGAGAGGATTGGCCCATTATTATAGGCACACCTCTGGGAAGGCACAGGGAGCTCTGACTAAAGGAGGAAATGTTCTGCCATGTTGAATTTAGGTAGAGAGGAACACTGTGATATAGTTTACAATAATACACATAGGAAGTGCTACAAAAGTGAGAAGAGTCACCCTTGAAAACTTTTACCTCTTTGACTAGGGAATGGCCAAGGGTTTCCCCAACACACAGCCTCAGAACACTTGTGGACCTTTAAAGAATAAGAACATGACCTTCCCTGTTGTCTAAAGTACCTGAAGTAAGCCTGGACCTGCTTTCCTTAAACCCAAGACCTCAGAGGTGACTTCAATGGTCAGTTGCCTGACCTCCTGGTTGAGATACATGAAATTAAAAACATGACATGAAATGAAATGATACAGGGACACAACAAGCTTCCAGAGGCCTTTTCCAGCAACTCCCCCCCCAACTGACCAGTACCAACTGGACATTCCCTGGTCCCTGCTGCTGGCTTTTGTTGTAGTGATCCCTAGCCTCCAAGTGGTGCTCTCCACATCCTTGACCCTTGGCTGGTGTTAGAGTGTACTTCTTCTGTCCCCAAACTGCAACAAGTGGGTTTAGAAACTTATTGACAGGTTTCTGCCTAAAGAATTGTGGGAGACTGGGATCGCTGTCAAAGCTGCAGCAGTCAGTGTCAAATCATCTGTAGGCCTCAGCTTGCTCGTTTACTGAAGGAGACCAGACTTCCAGAAAAGTTTTCAAGTTGAACCTGGAGGGATTCATTGAGACAGAAGCCGAGCAGCAACCTGTATACTTCAAGGCCTTTTATGGGTATAGACTTCAGACTTTGCTCACTCAGAGCGTTATCACAGTTTTTCACAACAGCAATGGGACCCTGCTTTTCAGAAACCCACTGACGTTGAGACATGCTTGGGATACAGTTTGCAGTATTCCCCATCAACAACTCATCAACAACCATTTTTCACGCCATTAAAGTTTCTGAGTCAGAAGATGAATGTTCCCTCAGGACAAACCCTAGATGAGTATCCAACCTTCTCTCCATCACAGTCGGCGTTAAATTTTGACTTCGACCTGGTCCAGAGTGACTATATAACTGATGTTGGTGCTTTGTGGGGCTATTTTTAATTCAAACTTTGAAATTCATATCCCTGGTTCTACTTATTTTATTTTTGGCATGGCGTGATTTTTTAAAAAGAAAATGTACTCTATTCTTCTAAATTGGTTTTGGATTTTTCTTTTATTATGCTTTTATTTTGCTACTATTTGAGGGCTGAATAAATACTGCATATCTGCTTAACAAGGACACCCTTATCAGCCTGCCTGCAAGACCTGGGTCAAAATGCACAATCGAAACAAAAGTTTGCATGGGACTCATTTAAATGAGAAAACCTTATCTGTATGTCAGAGGAGTCCACAATTGAATTGGTGATAAGATTGTATTTAAGCTCAATTGAACAATAACAACACTTTTAGTTTCTGGTACAGGTATATTGCATTAATCCATATGCAATTCAATACAATACAATGTGCTCCATTTTAAATGAAGTGCAGAAAATGCAGTTCTCACATAGTGATCTTATTGATAAAGTATATTTATTAAGAGATTGGAAATCCCAATGGTTGTGTAAGTAGGTACAATAAGACAAGGGTATTTCAAGTGAATCAACAGTCCCTTATTTGTTTTTCATCATTGTCAACCAATTGGGAGGAACAGTTGGAGTCTCTACCCTGCGCTACTCATAGTGTCTCTTCAGGACATAGACATTCCACTAACAAACCACCTTGGTGTATTGTGTAGGTTTTGTCTTGTGCGTAGATTACATCATCCAAAAAAGATCATCCTTAGTGACGTTCTTTCTTTAATAATAGTGGCCTACCAGTGACATATATGTGAACATTCATGGCAATCATAAACAAAAAGGGAGAAGGTAGGAAAAACCCTGAGCATATCCTCCTGAATCTAGCAAAATAACCATAATGAAGTACTTAGTAGAATGTCTCAGGGATTAAGGGCCTCAATGCGATTTTGGCAGTCCTTGGACCAGCAAACTCGCAAACTCGCAGCGACGGTCGGACCACTGCACTCCTGGTGGTCAGATAGCCAGAGTACGATCCTGATGGGCTAGCAGTGGTCTAAGTTGTGATCAGCCATGGCAGTGCTGAGTTTGGCACTGTCGAGCTGATCACAACTTTGCTTTCCACCAACCTTTCCATGCGGGGTTCCTGACATAAAAAGGCTGGTGCAAAAGTAGTGTGCAGGGTCACGGGGGGTACCTGCACTGCCCACGACCATGCAGGGGCTCCCTGTCAGCACCCTTGAAAGGTGCATTGTCTGCTAGGGCAGATAGTGCGCATTCCAAGGGTGCTGTGTGCAATGCCATTGGCCTCGGCTCTCTGAGTAACTACTAAATGTGAAAAATATTAGGAACTTATGTACAAAACCAGTAAAATCTGAAAGTGAGTTAGCAATACACCATACTATGATTTGATGGTGAAAACGAAATGTAAATATCAATAAAATGGATAAAAAATGTTATACGGGTTGCATGATCCTCCAAACTAATTGAGGACTAAAACAGTGACACGGCACAGTCACACATGGTCAAACAGTGACATAAACCACCCAATTTTGCAGCTAGCAACGAGAAAAGTAGCAGACAGACAACACACGGTATTACCCTATAGTCGTGTATTAGTGCCTAATAATTTGGAAATTGGGACGAGTGATGGGCCTTTCCAAGGTCAATCGGAATATCCACATTGATTATCCTGCAGAGTAAATTAACTTAACAATTCAGTGCCGTTTTGTTACTGATCTGTTCCGCAGAACTCAGTAAACTGAATTACTGTAATCACCCGCTATTGGGCCTTATTCAGTCCTCCCTGAGCCCACTGGACAAGTTTTACATATTTCCACTAGAACCTTATCCTGTGCCAATAGGATAATACCTATGCCATCCAGATACCACCAAGCTAATAAGATAAGTTACTTATACTAGAATTTAAGAATGCCCTTGCACATCTCCCAGGAACCAGCAGGCTCCCAACCAGAAAATTAGATGCACCAAGCAGAGCCTCCTGTTTTCATCCAAGAAACTATGGCCCTCATTACAACTCTGGCGGTCGGTGTTAAAGCGGTGGTAATACCGCCAACAGGCCATCAGAAAACAAAATGGGATTACGACCGTGGCGGAAACCGCCAACATAGACAGCCACTTTAACACTCCGACCGCCATGGCGGGACAAACAAACAGCGCAGCGGACACCACCAACCGACAGGCGGAAGACAATGTACCACCCACCCTATCACAACACGGCTATCCGCCACCTTTTCCGGGGCAGAACCAACATGAATAAAAACACGGCGGAAACAGTACACAGAAGAGAAAACACTCACCTCTCCACACCCCACGAGGAACCAGGACGCCATGGAGTCCGAGTTACAGATACTGCCGGCGATGGTCTTCCTGCTCCTCTAAGAGGAGCTCCAACGATGGCGGCGATGACCAAGGTGAGTACTGCACCTACAACACAGGGGAGGGGGAGGGAAAAGAGAGTGACACATACACGCAACACGCAACACCCCCACTCTCACCCACAACACCATACACACAAATACATGCTGCAACATTACATATACACCCCCCCCTCGAATAACGCAAGGACGAAATGAAATGATTGTCACGATTGTAATCCATAAAAATCCATTAGTCAAAATCCAGTATATACAATTATGCACACCAGCTACAAAAGTCCGGATAGTGTCCAATCATTGTCCGTGGGCCAAAATGCAAGTCTTTTCAGCGGGTGGTTTGCCCACTGCTTTATCCTGGGGAGTGCAAAGCCACAGTCTCTCAAGTCTTTTCAGTGGGTGGTTTGCCCACTGCTTTATCTTGGACGTGCAAAGCCACAGTCTCTCAAGTGGATAACAGTCTCCACTGGTTCTGGAGGGGGCTTTGTGCCCAGAGTGCTTCATCCTGCCAAGGACTGAGGTAGTGGATGCCTTTCTCCACTGGTTCTGGAGGGGGCTTTGTGCCCAGAGTGCTTCATCCTGCCAAGGACTGAGGTAGTGGATGCCTTTCTTCACTGGTTCTGGAGGGAGCTTGTTGCCCAGAGTGCTCCACGTGCATTGTGGCCGGAACCAAACACTCACATGGGTGTGTGTGCCACGAGATTGCTGAGGTACAGGTAGGATGATACACCATGGAGGCAGAGACATACCCCACACTGCTGCGGCTTCGCATTCCATATGCAGGTGACAACTGTGATGACAGTGATGCTTCATGGAAGCTGCCCAGGGTCCACGAACTCACCACCAGCCTCGGACGACTGACCACTGGGGATGGTAGCCATGTCTGCGGTGGTGCCACTGTCTACGGATGTCGCAGGGCTGCTGGCGGTGCTTGCGGCGGTGTCTGTTGAGGCGGTGCTGGCTGCGGGCTCTGTGGCGGCTGTGCTGGCTGCGGGCTCTGTGGTGGCGGTGCTGGCTGCGGGCTCTGTGGCGGCGGTGCTGGCTGTGGGGTCAGTGGCGGCAGTGCTAGCGGCGGTGCTGGCAGCAGTGTCATTCGTGGCGGTGCTGGCTGCGGGGTCTGAGGAGGCGGTGCTGGCTGCGGGCTCTGTGGCGGCTGTGCTGGCTGCGGGCTCTGTGCTGGCTGCAGGCTCTGTGGTGGCGGTGCTGGCTGCGGGCTCTGTGGCGGCGGTGCTGGCTGCGGGGTCTGTCAAAGCAAAAACAACAAGTGATGGACGGAATACTGAACATTGTCAAACATTCACCCCCAGTACAGTGATCTGGGCCTAAATCCATCGGTTTTTTGCTGCCCATGCCATTCCAGTTTGGACCCAGCCATATGCAAATCAGTCTTGACCCTGTTCCCCATGGGAACAGTCCAGCCCGAACTGCTAGGCCAGGCCTTCCCTGGACTGGAAACAAGCATCCTGGGACCGGTTTCGGGGTTTCACCCCTCATTAGCCAGGCTAGCTTGAATCCAGTGGCATGGGAAGCACAGGACCCACGTCTGGGCATACCCTTCCCACTTAGGGCGACAAAGCAAAAACAACAAGTGATGGACGGAATGCTGAACATTGTCAAACATTCACCCCCAGTACAGTGATCTGGGCCTAAATCCATCGTTTTTTTGCTTCCCATGCCATTCCAGTTTTGACCCAGCCATATGCAAATCAGTCTTGACACTCAGCCCGAACTGCTAGGCCAGGTCTTCCCTGGACTGGAAACAAGCATCCTGGGAACGGTTTCGGGGTTTCACCCCTCATCAGCCAGGCTAGCTTGAATCCAGTGGCATGGGGGAGCAAGGGACCCACGTCTTGGCATACCCTTCCCACTTAGGGCGACAAAGCAAAAACAACAAGTGATGGACGGAATGCTGAACAATTTCAAACATTCACCCCCAGTACAGTGATCTGGGCCTAAATCCATCGTTTTTTTGCTGCCCATGCCATTCCAGTTTGGACCCAGCCATATGCAAATCAGTCTTGACCCTGTTCCCCATAGGAACAGTCCAGCCCGAACTGCTAGGCATGTCTTCCCTGGACTGGAAACAAGCATCCTGGGACCGGTTTCGGGGTTTCACCCCTCATCAGCCAGGCTAGCTTGAATCCAGTGGCATGGGAAGCACGGGACCCACGTCTGGGCATACCTGAGGGGTCTGTGGCGGCATTGCTGGCGGCGGGGTCTGTGGCGGCGGTGCTGGCTGCGGGGTCTGTGGCGGCGGTGCTGGCTGTGGGCTCTGTGGTGGCAGTGCTGGCTGTGGGCTCTGTGGCGGCTGTGCTGGTGGCGGGGTCTGGGGCGGTGCAGGTGGCGGTGCAGGTGGCGGTGTTCTCCGCCGTACAGGTTGGCGTCGACGTGGACAGAAGGTGTGACACTGGTCCCTCAGTCGGTGCCACCATGCCCTCTCCTGACCTGTCCTTCAGTTTTTGGCCCTTCCCCACCTTTGATGGTGGCGCAGCTGTCTTGCCACTATCCCTTTTCGTTTTCCCTGACACCTTGGTGGCAGGTGTTTTCGGCTTCTCCCTCCGGGATGTGGGCACCTTTTTTACCTTGGCAGGTGGTGGGATGTCCTTGCCCTCACTCCGTGGCACACTGGCAGCCCTGATGGTTGACGCACTCCAATATCCCGCAGTTGCTGGCACCACTGTGCCTGGTGATATGGTGGCTGAGGTGCTGGGATGGGACCTGGAAAGCCTGGCCCTAGGGGAAGGACCTGGGGGCGGGTGTAGGGAAGAGGTCAATATTAGCCAGGGAAAGTTTTTTAGACACACTGGGACAGGTAGATGCAGGGGGTTTGGGAGTGTAGGTAGAGGTAGTGGTTGTAGGAGGTGTACGTCTGCTGAATTTGGGTGAAGGTGCATGGGCTGCAGGCTGTTGTGAGGTGGATGGCTGTTGGGTGGGTGTGTGCCTGCGCTTGTGTACTTTGGGAGGAGGGCTCACAGACACACTGGGAGAGGACACTGGGGATGTGTGAATGGACGTGGGTCTGGTGAGTACATGTGAGCGGTGTGTGGTGATGGGCATGCTGGTGATGGAGGTAGTGGCTGAAGATGTAGTGCATGCAGGTGAGTGGAGACGAGACTGGGAGGAAGGAGGGAGACGTGGAGGAGGGGGACACAGTGGAGGCAATCGATGTTGGTATGTGTGCATGGGTATGATGCTTGTGTGAGTGCCTGTGGGATGTGTGGTGCTTATGCTTGCCTGAGCCACCCTTGTGTGTTGATGTGTGTGCCTGCTGGTCTGATGGTGTGCTTTGGATAGGCTGAGGTACAGGGGATTGGGTCTGGGTGGAGGGAGTTGGAGGCGGGAGGCTGGACACAGGGACAATGGCTGCCATCAGTGCTGAGGCCAGAGCCTGAAATGCTCTCTGTTGGGCTGCCTGGCCAGAATGAATGCCCTCCAGGTATGCATTTTTTTGTTGCAAATGCCTCTCAACACCTTGGATGGCGTTCAGAATGGTAGACTGCCCAACAGTGAGGGGTCTCAGGAGGTCAATAGCCTCCTCACTGAGGGCAGCAGGGCTGACTGGGGCAGGGCCTGAGGTGCCTGGGGCGAAGGAGATGCCCACCCTCCTGGGTGAGCGGGCACGGGACACACGCTGAGGGGCTGCTGGGAGGACGGTGCTGGTAGGGGGGATGACGGCTGTACCTGTCGATGCGGGGGGCACAAAGGGGCCCGCCACCGCAAGGGAGCTCCCATAAGAGGAGGAGTCGCTGTCACTGCTGTCAGCTCCTGTCCCTGCCGTGGAGCTCCCCTCGCCCTCCGTCCCACTGGTGGCTTCAGACTCTGTTGTTTCGCCCTCCAGGGCCAAGTGGGATGCAGCTCCCTCCTGCTCCAGTGCCAATGCTCCTCCGCCTGATGATGCTACTGCACACAAGAACAGGGAGAGCACAAAAAGGGGTGGAAAGACAGAAGAAAGACATGTTCAGTGCATGCAACACCACTACCGTTGGTGGACACTACAGACACAGCAGCCCTCTGCACTATGCCATGCACTTATAGATTAATCACATGCCCATGGGGTACAAGGCCTAAGCCCGATTGCTGCACACATGGAAGTCACAGGAGCCTGACTAGGTGTAGATGGCACTAACCACTAGTGGGTTGGGGTGCCACTAAGCCTGCCTCACAAGGGACTTTGCCTACCAATATCGTCTTGGCCTAGGGGAACCCACTGCCCACCTCCCCCACCCAGACACCTCGTAATGCGTGCAGAGTCAGCTGGATGAGAGTTTACTCACCCCCTTGTGGCTGCTGTGATGCCGTCAAGCGCCCATCCAACTCCGGATACGCCACCGCCAGGATCCGGAACATCAGGGGGGTCATGGTGCGACGGGCACCCCTCCCACGTTGGGAGGCCATCCCCAGCTGGGCCTCCTCTGTCTTCTTGCTCCAGTGGCGAAGGTCGTCCCATCTTTTACGGCAGTTGGTGCTCCGTCTTTGGTGGACCCCCAGGGTCCGGAAGTCCTTGGCGATGGCACGCCAAATATCCTTCTTCTGGTGGGCGCTGACCTAGAGGAATTGTACAGGGGAAAAGGAAATTCTTTACCCGTCTGGACCGTCATCCTCATTGGCCCACGTTCCCACCCTTGCCCTGATGCACATACACTCACCGTCCGCACATGCAGGCCTCAGTCCCCCCCCATTTATCTTCCATCTACACCACTCCAAACAGGCATTGCCCATGCAGCATGCTCACAGTGTACTCACCTGTTTGTCTGGAGGACGTACAGTTGTGTGTAGTGGGGGAGGACCCAATCCACTAATTTTGCCAACTCCTCTGAAGTGAAGGCAGGGGCCCTTTCCCCAGACACATGAGCCATCCTCGCTTCCAGACTGAGGTCACAGCAGCACTTGCAGTGTAGGTCCTCTCCTGTTGAAGGTCAGGTATCAAGTGAATGAACAGACAGAAAATGGCAGTCACGTCCGCGGCGGTGCATACCGTCACCGCCAGCGTACATCGTCATTGGCTCCTTGAACCCATAGGGTCCAATGTTAACCAATGCAGGATTGCACCGCGGTCTTCGACAGCCTACCGCAATGGTGTACAAAGCCAGCGCAGTTACCTCATATTCCCTTGTCCCACCTTACAGGTCAGGCAGCCGCCATTTAAGGGGGCCAAATGGCATTAATATTAACTGCGTCACACCAACGTAGGCCTTGAATACACACAGTAACAGGCACATTGCGGATTAATAAATGTGTGCAAATGACAATTTGTGATACCTCAGTGTTGGCTGACTCTCTGCTCGCTGTTCTCGTCCATAAGGCACGTCTGCTGGGGCAGGTGATGAGATGGCGGCATCCTCCGGTGTACAGACTGCTGGTGGACCTGTCGACAATGTAAGAGAGACACGTAATAGTCACCTACAGACTTGATCGTGCAGCAATCCATGAACTGTGTGCCCAGTTGGAGCCAGACCTGATGTCAGCTATCCGCCATCCCACAGGAATCCCACCTTTAGTGCAGGTCCTGTCAGTACTCCATTTCCTGGCAAGTGGTTCCTTTCAAACAACAGTAGCCATTGCATCAGGGATGTCCCAGCCAATGTTCTCTAACGTGTTGTCCAGAGTGTTGTCTGCCCTGCTGAAACACATGTGCAGCTACATCGTGTTCCCTCAGGTGGAGGATTTGCCCACAGTGAAAGGTGACTTCTATGCCCTGGGACATGTCCCCAACATCATAGGTGCCATTGATGGGACACATGTGGCCTTGGTACCCCCCCGCAGGAGTGAACAGGTGTAAAGAAACCGGAAGAGCTACCGTTCTATGAATGTGCAGATGGTGTGTTTGGCCGACCAGTACATCTCCCATGTGAATGCCAAATTTCCTGGCTCAGTGCATGATGCTTACATTCTGAGGAATAGCAGCATCCCTTATGTGATGGGGCAGCTCCAGAGGCACCATGTGTGGCTAATAGGTGAGGATAATGACCATATACAGTGTGAATAGTTGTCTGGGTATGGGGTTGTCCCTACTGGTTAGTGTGTGTCTACCCCAACCTGTCATGACTACTGACTTCATTGAGAAATCCCAGGACAAGGGCAGAGGAACGCTACAATGAGGCACATGGGCACATGGGCGAACTAGGAGGGTGATTGAAAGGACCTTCGGCCTCCTGAAGACCACGTTCCGGTGCCTCCATATGACAGGTGGTTCTCTCTACTACTCACCAAAGAAGGTGTGCCAGATCATCGTGGCCTGCTGTGTGCTGCACAACCTGGCTTTGCGATGGCAGGTGCCTTTTCTCCAGGAGGATGGTCCAGCTGGTGGTCTTGTGGCAGCTGTGGAGCCTGTGGACAGTGAAGAAGAGGAGGCAGAAGAAGAGGATATCGATAACAGAAACAACATAATCATGCAATACTTCCAGTGAGACACAAGTCAGAAGATGTCACTGTCTCCCACATCTCATACTATTGTTGGAGCTAGCATACATCTGTCATTTTCACTCAGTGTATGGACCCTGACTTGTCACTTTGCCTTTCCATTTCACAGATGTGGGTCCCACTTTGTGTCCTCTGCTATATTTCCTCCAACCCTACAGCTGTGTTACATCGGTATGTGAACAAGTAAATTGACATTGCTATATTCCATGGTTATTGCAATTACACGTTTGTGAAAGCACAGACTGACTCCAGATTGTTTTGTGATTGAAGTGTGTTTATTTCTGTGCAAATAAGTGGAGGGGGTTGTAACATGGGCAGGGGTGATGGTGGAGGAATGTCCATGGCAGAGTCCAGTCTATTTGTTTCACAGGTGCATTGTCCAAAGGGGCATAGAAAGTGGAGCAATGGCAGTTTAAGGATGGACAAGGTGACAAAGTGGGACAGAAGGGTGACATTCGGGGGGTCTCATTTCCTGGCGGGGGTCTTGGCAATGTTCTCTGTCTTGTTCCTGGATCTCAGGGACCGTTTGCGGGGTGGTTCTCCATCTGCAGGGGGTGGGGTCTGGTGTTGTGTTCCTGTGGCGGTGCCTCCTGTCCACTAGCGCCGGCGGAGGTGGAGGGCTGTTCATCATCCAGGCTAGTGTCAGGGGCTCCTTGTTGTGCCACAGTGTTCCTCCTGGTGTTGACCACGTCTTGCAGCACCCCTGCAATCGTGACCAGGGTGTTGTGTATGGACTTCAGGTCCTCCCTGATCCCCAGATAGTTTTCCTCCTGCAGCCGCTGGGTTTCCTGAAACTTTACCGTTGCCATCGTCTCCTGGGAATGTTGGTAAGCTCCTATGATGTTGGGGAGGGCCTCGTGGAGAGTTGATTCCCTGGGCCTGTCCTCCCCCTGTCGCACAGCAGTCCTCCCAGTTTCCCTGTTTTCCTGTGCCTCTGTCCCCTGAACCGTGTGCCCACTTCCACAGTCCCCAGGTCCCTGATGTTCTTGGGTTGGTGGGCTTGCCTGGGTTTCCTGTAGTGGTGGACACACTGCTGCTTGACGTGTCCTGTGGACAGAGGGATGGGCCCGCTGGGTGGGTGCTGTGCTGGTGTTTTCTGAGGGGGGAGGGTCTGTGGTGGCTTGTGCCAGTGTCAGGGAAACCGACTGTCCCGAGGTCCCTGATGGGCCGGGCTGGTCATCTTGATCCAGTTGTGCAGAGCTGATGTCATCACTGTGGGTCTCTTCTGTGCGGGGACTGGATATGTCTGGTACCGCCTGTCCGGTGACGTTGGGTTGGGGTCCTGTAGTGGTGTAAAGGCATGATTATTGCATCTGTGTGTGCCATTGTCTGCAATGGGTGAGTGACCCTGTACTCCAGTGCTTTGTCCTTGTGTGATATTTGGTTTGGGGTCTGTGTGGGTATCTGTACTGGACATGCTTTGGTGATGGGTGTCCGTGCTTTGGTGTTACATGCAGGGCTTGGTATTGGGATGGCTGGGTTGTGATAGTGGGGCATATGTGAGGTGTTGGAGTGATGGGGGTGAGGGTGAGGGTGGGAGTACGTGATGGCATGCAGGTAGGGTTGGGGATATAGTAGTAAAGCTTTGACTTACCAGAGTCCAGTCCTCCTGCCACTCCTGTGAGGCCCTCAGGATGCAGTAGTGCCGAGACCTGCTCCTCCCATGTTGTTAGTTGTGGGGGAGGAGGTGGGGGTCCACCGCCAGTCCTCTGTACAGCAATCTGGTGTCTGGAGACCACGGAACGCACCTTCCCCTGTAGGTCGTTCCACCTCTTCCTGATGTCATCCCTTGTTCTTGGATGCTGTCCCACTGCGTTGACCCTTTCGACAATTCTTCGCCATAGCTCCATCTTCCTTGCAATGGAGGTGTGCTGCACCTGTGATCCGAATAACTGTGGCTCTACCCGGACGATTTCCTCCACCATGACCATGAGCTCCTCCTCAGAGAACCAGGGGTGTTGCTGAGGTGCCATGATGTGGTGTAGGTGATGTGTGAGGTGGAGTGTGTTGTGATGTGTGAGGGGATGTGTTGTTGTGTGTTGTTTGAGGTGCGTGGATGTTCTGTAAGTGATGGTGTTGTGTGTCTGTGGATGCTGGAGATGTTTATGGTGGTGTCTCTCTCTTGCGTGGTATCAGAATTCTGGTTGTAAGGGTTTGTGGGTGATGTGGGTGTGTGCTTTATATTGAATTGGGTGTGTGTGTGTGTGGTGTGTGTATGTGTATCAGGTGTGTGTATTTGGAATTGTCCAATGTGGTTGGGTTTTGTAAATGTGTGTGCATTTTGACTGCGACAGTGTGTACCGCCAATGGAATACCGCGGTTGAAAGACTGCCGAGTGGATTGGTGATAGTGTGGGCGTATTCCTGTTGGCGTGACGGTGTCGGTTTTGGTATTGCCAGTTTATCACTGACCTTTGGTGTGGCGGACTTGTGTGGGTGTCTGGATTATGGCAGATTCCGAGCTATGGGTCGTAATAGCTGTAGCGGAATTTCGCGGCTGCAGCGGTATGTTGGCGGTCTTCTGCACGGCGGTAAGTGGCATTTACCGCCAGGGTTGTAATGAGGGCCTATGTGTTGCATCCTCATTCTAATCCTTTGCCTTTCAATGATAGTGGATCCCTTTGCATCTGTCCATCTAATCAAGCCCTCCAGATATTTAAAACTTCCCAAATCTCCATCTTTGGATAATAGACAGCAAGGAGAGTCTATTGCCCACACATAGCACAATAATTGATATATATATATATATACACATATATATATATGTTTTGTTTTGGTTCTCATTAGCTATAGGTATGCTTTAAGATCATAGTCTGTTGTAGCTGTCAATAGCCATATAGCAGCGCTTATGAACTGTCCTCAATCAGTCACTCAAATTGAATAAGAAAAATCTCATTGTTGATCTCCTTCCTTTTGAAGAATTAATTACAAGAGGTTGTAGGAAAGTACCATCTTGCCTGGCATGTTACCCCCATATTTCACTGTATATATGTTGTTTTAGTGTATGTGTCACTGGGACCCTGCCAGCCAGGGCCCCAGTGCTCATAAGTGTGCCCTGTATGTGTTCCCTGTGTGATGACTAACTGTCTCACTGAGGCTCTGCTAACCAGAACCTCAGTGGTTATGATCTCTCTGCTTTCTAAATTGTCACTAACAGGCTAGTGACCAATTTCACCAATTCACATTGGCATACTGGAACACCCTTATAATTCCCTAGTATATGGTACTGAGGTACCCAGGGTATTGGGGTCCCAGGAGATCCCTATGGGCTGCAGCATTTCTTTTGCCACCCATAGGGAGCTCTGACAATTCTTACACAGGCCAGCCACTGCAGCCTGAGTGAAATAACGTCCACGTTATTTCACAGCCATTTATCACCGCACTTAAGTAACTTATAAGTGACCTATATGTCTAACCTTCACCTGGTGAAGGTTGGGTGCTAAGTTACTTAGTGTGTGGGCACCCTGGCACTAGCCAGGGTGCCCCCACATCGTTCAGGGCAAATTCCCCGGACTTTGTGAGTGCGGGGACACCATTACACTTGTGCACTATACATAGGTCACTACCTATGTATAGCGTCACAGTGGTAACTCCGAACATGGCCATGTAACATGTCTAAGATCATGGAATTGTCACCCCAATGCCATCCTGGCATTGGGGAGAAAATTCCATGATACCCCGAGTCTCTAGCACAGACCCGGGTACTGCCAAACTGCCTTTCCCGGGTTTTCACTGCAGCTGCTGCTGCTGTCAACCCCTCAGACAGGTTTCTGCCCTCCTGGGGTCCAGCCAGGCTTAGCCCAGGAAGGCAGAACAAAGGACTTCCTCAGAGAGAGGGTGTTACACCCTCTCCCTTTGGAAAAAGGTGTCAGGGCTGGGGATGAGTAGCCTCCCCCAGCCTCTGGAAATGCTTTGATGGGCATAGATGGTGCCCATCTCTGCATAAGCCAGTCTACACCGGTTCAGGGATCCCCCTGCCCTGCTCTGGCGCGAAAATGGACAAAGGAAAGGGGAGTGACCACTCCCCTGACCTGCACCTCCCAGGGGAGGTGCCCAGAGCTCCTCCAGTGTGCTCCAGACCTCTGCCATCTTGGAAACAGAGGTGCTGCTGGCACACTGGAATACTCTGAGTGGCCAGTGCCAGCAGGTGACGTCAGAGACTCCTTCTGATAGGCTCTTACCTGTGTTGCTAGCCTATCCTCCTTCCTAGGTAGCCAAACCTCCTTTTCTGGCTATTTAGGGTCTCTACTTTGGAGAATTCTTTAGATAACGAATGCAAGAGCTCATCAGAGTTCCTCTGCATCTCTCTCTTCACCTTCTGCCAAAGGATCGACCGCTGACTGCTCAGGACGCCTGCAAAACCGCAACAAAGTAGCAAATACGACTACTGCAACCTTGTATCGCTGATCCTGCCGCCTTCTCGACTGTTTCCTGGTGGTGCATGCTCTGGGGGGTAGCCTGCCTCCTTCTTGCACCAGGAGCTCTGAAGAAATCTCCAGTGGGACGACGGAATCCTCCCCCTGCAACCGCAGGCAACAAAAGACTGCATCATCGGTCCTCTGGGTCCCCTCTCAGCACGACGAGCGTGGTCCCTGGAACTCAGCAACTCTGTCCAAGTGACTCCCACAGTCCAGTGAATCTTCAGTCCAAGTTTGGTGGAGGTAAGTCCTTGCCTCCCCACGCTAGACTGCATAGCTGGGTATAGCATGATTTGCAGCTGCTCCGGCTCCTGTGCACTCTTCCAGGATTTCCTTCGTGCACAGCCAAGTGTGGGTCCCCGACACTCTAACCTGCAGTGCACAACCTCCTGAGTTTCCCTCCGGCGTCGTGGGACTCCCTTTTGTGTCTTCAGGTGAGCTCCGGTTCACTCCTCTTCCAAGTGCCTGTTCCGGTACTTCTGCGAGTGCTGCCTGCTTCTGTGAGGGCTCCCTGACTTGCTGGGCGCCCCCTCTGTCTCCTCACCCAAGTGGCGACATCCTGGTCCCTCCTGGGCCACAGCAGCATCCAAAAACCCTATCCGCAACCCTTGCAGCTAGCAAGGTTTGTTTGCGGTCTTTCTGCGTGGGAATACCTCTGCAAGCTTCTACACGACGTGGGACATCCATCCTCCAAAGGGGAAGTTTCTAGCCCTCTTCGTTCTTGCAGAATCCACAGCTTCTACCATCTGGTGGCAGCTCCTTTGCACCCTCAGCTGGCATTTCCTGGGAATCTGCCCAATCTCGACTTTGTCGCGACTCTTGGACGTGGTCCCCTTGTTCCACAGGTACTCTCGTCCACAAATCCACTTTGGTTGCATTGCTGGTGTTGGTCTTCCTTGCAGAATTCCCCTATCACGACTTCTGTGCTCTCTGGAGAATATAGGTGCACTTTACACCTACTTTTCAGGGTCTTGGGGTGTGCTATTTTTCTAACCCTCACTGTTCTCTTACAGTCCCAGCGACCCTCTACAAGCTCACATAGGTTTGGGGTCCATACGTTATTCGCATTCAACTTTTGGAGTATATGGTTTGTGTTGCCCCTATACCTATGTGCTCCTATTGCAATACATTGTAACTTTACACTGCTTGCATTACTTCCTTTTGCTATTACTGCATATTTTTGGTATTGTGTACATATATCTTGTGTATATTTGGCATCCTCATACTGAGGGTACTCACTGAGATACTTTTGGCATATTTTCATAAAAATAAAGTACCTTTATTTTTAGTATATCTGTGTATTGTGTTTTCTTATGATATTGTGCATATGACACCAGTGGTATAGTAGGAGCTTTGCATGTCTCCTAGTTCAGCCTAAGCTGCTCTGCTATAGCTACCTTCTATCAGCCTAAGCTGCTAGAAACACCTCTTCTACACTGATAAGGGATAACTGGACCTGGTACAGAGTGTAAGTAGCCCTTGGTACCCACTACAAGCCAGGCCAGCCTCCTACAGAGGTGATCTTTTAATGAGACCTTCTCACATCACCCTCATCAGTACTTTTACAGCGTGCACAACAGACAGTGTCTCATAGAAGGTGCGAGCCTCTGAGGGGACTCACAAAGTTATTGAAGCAAGTTGGCAGAGAAATAAAGTACAAAGGTGCTAAATCATGTATTCAGAAACTTGACCAATAAGCAAGAAACGTGCTGATTTTAATTGTGGGCTTGTGAGGCAAACATAAATTGGAACGCCTCCTCAGACACAATTTAGCACGTCTGGTGTTTATATGAATCACAATGAGAAAATAATACATTGTTCTGCTAAAGTCTCAGAAAAAGTGTGTCAATTAGACAGGAGGCATTTCCTTAAGAGACTTAAAAGGATACCATGAGTTATGTAAAGAGAGAATATAACAGACACTGCCGTTCTGCCCACTATATAATTGAGTACAAGAAACCAATACACTCTCTTTTTGGTATTGAACTCCGTGATTACAATGTGAAATATAAGATGTACCACATGGCCATTTTGTAGATCAACCAACAATGTTGTTGAGGGTCTCCATACAGAAAACGACTATTTCTTGAGTTTCACCACGGATTCTATAAAAGTTGATGAACTGGTAATAGTCACTGTTTTAGGAACTTCAGAACAACCAACTTATCAGACCAAAAAAGCTTCTTGGTAGAGGCAGTTATTTATTAGATCACTGAGAGGGTGGGGTTACCACTTTACTTGCTGATTGATACTTGGACAATGATCAGTTTATTACATTGGGAAGTCTCCTCCAGCAATACATCAAATGGTTATATGACAACACAACACATGCCTTTGCCACAAATTACTTTTCCACCCAGCCTTAACCACAAATGCCTTCGCCATCCACGATAAGTATAATAAGGTAAGTAAACATCTACCCTACAATGACCCTTACCCCATTTACTATTACCCACCTCTTGACCCTAAAAATACCTTACCACCCTTTACCACTGCCCACCCATAAACCCTAAAATTACTCTATGCAAATCCTTCTGACTACCTACCCCCAGACCCTAAAGTTACTCTTACTTCTCTTTACCATGGCCTATCCTAAACCCAATAATTATCTTACTACCCTTTACTACTACCCACCCTCTTTAGCCCTGAAATTACCCCTTACCTACTTTTATCACTACCCACCCCTAAACCCTAAATTTATCCTTACACACACACACACACACGTATATGCACACAGAAAAGAAGAGAGAACTCTGGGTAGTTCCCAATTCTAGGTACAGATCAGCTCGAGTAAAGAGCACCCTGCAACACCAGCGACACTCTAGATTTACCCACCTCAAATGTAATTTTTTCTAGCAAGGCTTTTAAGCATAGCATTGATATATACATAATATAGGGCATATTTACAAGCCCCTTGCGCCACCTTAGTGTTGTCATCTTTTTCACGCTTAGGTGGCTTTTCTGCTGCACCATATTTACAAAGTGGCTCAATGCTTGCACCGCGCCACCTTGCGACCCCCTTGCCCTTCGTTATGCCTTCCTCAGGCATAATGTATGCAAGGGGGTGTTCTGGCGCAGGGAGGCCTGAAAAATTGGCGCAGTGAAATTTACAACATTTAACTACTCCTTTTTTTACGTCATTTCTAACGCCTTAAAATGATGGACCCATTATATTCAATGGGCCTCTCTGTGCTTTGTTGCACTAGCGTAAAAACAAATTGCACTAGTGTAGCAAAGCACCACAATAACGTAAAAAATGTTGACGGTATTGTGCTAAAAACTGCCATGGTGTGCCATATTGTAAATACGGTGCAGCCATGGTGTCATTAGGTGCCAGTAGAGGGGTGCAAGAAAAGTGGCGTATCATCTATGATGTGCCAATTTCTTGTAAATATGCCCATATATGTATACATATATATACCTGCATTTATATACATATATATATATATATATATATATATATATATATATATATATATATATATATATACACACACCTATATGTTTATTTGTTTATATGTACCCTGAAATTAATCATTATCTACCACTACCTATCCCTAAACCCTAAACTTAATATTTAAATTATTGTATTTATTTTTTAGGGTGACCCCACCTTTTTAATTCACTGCTTAACTTATTTTACCACTGCCAACTCCAAGGCCTTAAAATGACCCTTTTCTACATTTATCACACCCCACCTTTAAATCTGAAATTACCTTACCACCCTTTGCCACTACCCATGCCTGAACCCTAAAATTACCCTTACTACCCTTTACCACTAACCATTCCTAAACCCTAAAATTTCCCTTACCTAAAGTGGTATGGCACCAATACTTACCTACATGGGTAACACAGGCATGATAAAGACTGTGTGGTAAAGGAATTGCGTGGTAAAGGCACCATTCGCAAGGCTTCTTTCCATATCAAAGATGGCAAATCCGGTGCCATTCCAGAATCAATCAACTGAGTAGTACTTTTGGACCTAGCAACATTTGTTTCTTGCTCAAATTTCTCAAGTAAGTTAGATAACATTCAATATTAGTTGAGTTCACTCAAATCTACTTAAAGCGCAGTAATAGTTTCTCAATATCAGGACCCATAAGAATGCTAAAATTCAAGCTTTTTGTATCTTGTGCCTTAATGATGTAACAAATGTAAGTTTTGTATTTCATGAATCCCCCTAATGTAATGGATGTGTGAAACATATAGCTGGCAGTAGACTTTTATCTATATAAACAAAACCCGGCAAAAACATAACATATGAGTGTGATATATAGTAGAAGTTTCATAGCTTTTTTTTTTAGCTTGCAGAACAAAACGTTATGCAAATGTCACAGTTTGCTCAGAAAGTTTGTAGCTTGTCAATTATCAGGGGCGCACAATGGGTGTTGCTGTGGAGTGCCACAGCAACACTCATTGCATTTTGACGCTGCCTTAGATTTATGAAATTTCGTAAACCTGAGGCGCCCTGCTAACGCCGCCCCCAGGGGTGGCGTTAGCAGGGCGCAATGAGGAGGAATACTTTTATACCTCCTTGTTTTTTGCTTTTTCTATGCATGCTGCATTCTGCCGCACACATAGAAAGAGCAAAATGCCAAACATGATTCTTTATGTGTGGGAAGGTGTCCCTTCCTGCACATGAACAATGATTTGAAAATGACGCTTTGGCACTTCTGTGTGTGCTGCATTGTGAAGCACACACAGAAGTGCCAAAGCGCCATTAGTGATTGTTTATGTGCAGGAAGGGACACCTTCCCGCACATAAACAATCACACCCCTCAACACAGAAATCCGTGCACGATGGTGCAAGTATACCTGCGTTGGCAGCTAAATTTAGCGCCAGCGCTGGGGGGAAACGCAGGGGTGCGCCGTATTTTCCCTAAATACAGCGCATCCCTGCGTTTCTAAAGTGGCGCAGAGCATTGCTGCCAATTTCGGCGCAGCACCGCGCTGCAACACTTTTCTTTGAATCTGGCCCACGGTATTTATAGACAGTGTAACATCGCCTTAAGTTAGCTCGGATGGCGGTGTCAAGAGGAGGCAGTTATTGTATTTACTCCTTGGGAACACTAAAATCTGAATTCCCTTTATAAAATACATTTAACAAAAATAGCCAATATAATCTCATTGTTGCAGAACATCTGATGGTGCTCGACGCCACGTTTCTCTGAGGGTCAGATCATATAAAGCGGTGCGATGGAACAAATGCGCCACTTCCTATTTTTATTCTGCAAGCGGGATAAGAAACAAAGGAACACTTATTTTTCTATTCCATATTAACTAAACATTGCAACAAGATAAACATGGGGGGAAAAATCAATATACACATTAGTCTTTGCTTCAAATGTATAGTTCATTTCATAAGAAAGAAAAATACGCTGCTTCGTTGTTAACACTTTTAAAAAAAATCCCAAAAACGAACGTTGCCCTTTTTATGAGGTTTTGATAATTGAGCAAAACGATTTTATCGAAAATGTCAAGGTGTTTTTCACATTTTAAAGTGGGAAAAAAAACAATTAATTCCATAATTTATTATGTAAACACAGCAAAGCTAGCGGTAATTATGTTCGGTCCTCTTTCTTCGCTGGTGCAACAACTTTACATAATATGAGCTGCAGTGCATAAGCAACTAAAAGTGAAATAGTATTTGCTCCATTTTGCAGTGTTAATAGTTCCTGTAATATGGCGCCTGTTCGCTTCAGTTGTAGTCATTTTCATGGAGAAAGTAAACAGTGAGGCCTTCAACCCATATCTCTTAGCTCCATGCCTAGTGCCCTGCCCTTTAAGGATGGGGCCTACCGTTTCCCTGCACTGATCCTGAAACTCGCAGCAATAACCCCCTGTTACTAGCTGCGCGCGCAGATTGCTCCGAAAAGGGTTCACAGGTTCACGGTATTCTAAGAGGAAGAGAACTGTGGTAATGGAATACCGCTTTCCACTTTAAACAGGGTGGGTCCTGGAGAAGTTGTGGTATGGCACGCGAACAAAAGGATGGCTGGAGAAAACATTACGTGGTTGAAGGGAAATCTATCCTTTGAGCCTGCCCTGTGCCAGAAGCTGAAGTCATAGGCTCGTAGGTAGCATAATACGTGTTCATACATAACGAATGGGGACAACAGAAAAGCTGTATTTGTGTAAAACTCAAGTTTAATAAATGTTGCTCTTTAGATTTCGAAGTGTGCCTTTGCTTATAGGATGTTGCTGGGTGTAATGCGTTCCCTCTAGGCCTCTCCCTCCATTTAGTTCTTCTTAGCTTCACACATTACTTTTTATAGACACATGGTCGTATTTAAGTCTCAGAAGATAAGAGCTAGGTCCTACACCCTCATTAGTATATCTCAGAAAATAACTAGTAATGTTCGTTTCTGTACAAGAGAGCTTGGTTCCTCCTCCCCCTCGATTACTCCCACTCATTTCTTCAACCTACCCAGCATCTATCCACCTCCACTTAGTTGGGGCCTGAAAATAGTGGGCCTTATTCACAAAGGAAAACTTACACTTGTGGCGTAAGTTTACTGTTTTTTCCTATTTTCAAACTACCAGTGGAGTTTTAAGTGTAGCATCTTTACGACTGCAGAGACTGCTCTATCTTTTTATGTGGAGAGCTGTCTGCAGCCCTGTAGATACTACACATAAGACTACACAGGTAGGTTATGAATAACAAAAAATAGCAAACTTACCCAAAAAGTGTAAGTTTAGCTTTGCGAATAAGGCCCTCTGATATTATTTCTGTCATCCCTCTTTATCTGGTACTGGTCCGTCGACCACTGCTCCTACTGGGCAATGTTCCACCCAGCAAACCTTTCCCTCTCATACATTAAGCAGGTGTATAACCCAAGGTTCCCATAGGACTTATCGGTGCCCGGGGTGTAGCTTATGCAAAAGCAATGGTGATTGATGGAATTCTTGAATTAATCTCAAACACTGGGAATAGCTTGGGGCCGCATACCAATCCATCGTTTTTAGCCCACTATGAAACCTTAGATTGGACCTAGCCATACGTAAACCAGTCTTGACCCTGGTCCTCATGGGAACATTCCAACCGAACTACCAAGCCAAGTCCTAACTGAACTGGAACACAAGCGATCTAGGACCGGTCTCACACTTATTAGGGATCTTCAGCCATGTATAGCTTGGTTCTAGTGGCACAGTGAGTCCTGCATACACGTCTACTCTGGGTATACCAGGTGCACTTAGGGCATCAGATGCAAAAACAACATGGTGATGGATGGAATGCTTGAATTAATCTCAGCTACTGGCAATTGCTCGGGCAGCATCCCAATCCATTGTTTT
This sequence comes from Pleurodeles waltl, assembly GCF_031143425.1. Classification (NCBI taxonomy): domain Eukaryota; kingdom Metazoa; phylum Chordata; class Amphibia; order Caudata; family Salamandridae; genus Pleurodeles; species Pleurodeles waltl. The sequence goes on from NC_090439.1 coordinate 971,274,456, forward strand.
TTGCCAACCATGCCACATACCTTAGTCAGTGAGATTCCAAGGGTGTGAATCTAAACAAGTACTGGCAAAGCCAGCAGGTCTCACCTATGCAAGCGCTATTTGCTCTGTCATTATCTTTGTGCCATGTTGTAGAGCAGCGCATGTGCTATGTAGCATGGCTAAAAGTTTAGAAAAAATTCAATGATAACCAACAGCGTTGGCCATGTCATAGCATTTTTTTCCCTGTAGTAGATGGATGTGGGAAACGTACAATGGGAGGGAGTGTGGGAGGAAATGGGCAATATGGATAGGGGAGAGTTGGAGTGAAGAAGCAACACAGGAAACGGTGTAGAAGGGAAGAAGCAATATGGAAGAAGCAATGCAGTAATCAAGGAAGAAGAGAAAAATAGTGTCTGAATAACAGCGCGAGCAGTGGAAGGACATGATGAAGCAGTCAGTACTTGGTTCATACTCTACACGAAAGATAAGGAAGAGAAGCTGTGACACACTGGACAATCAGGAGGCAGCAAATAAGAGTGACAATGATGCCAAAAAATGGTAAGCAAAAGGTGGGTTCCGAGTAACCTGTAATAAGGAATATCTCTTAGGCAAGACCTAAAAAGCAGTGGGCCACAGGGTAGATGTGTAAGGTGACGATGTCTTGGGATGGACTTTTCCCAAGAGGGATACAGCCAGTCCTGATTTGCATCAGGTAGGCCTCTGGGGCAGATTTAGAGTTTGGCAGACAGGAACCTTGTTGCAACCTTGATCGGGTGCCTTGTCCGCCAAACTTAAGGTCTTATTTTAAGTCAGGTGGACCACAGGTTCTATGCTGATTGAGTAAACTTTACTCTGTCAGTGTAAAATCGTCCCTCGACAGTCTAAAGGAGTAGGTGCCAATGGAAGTAAGCTGACTGACTGCTACCCTATTTAGAGTGAATAGTAAAATGACTTTTTTTTTAACTGTACATCACCCCCAGGTGAAAAAAGAAAAATGGCCCACCACACTATTGGAGAAAAACGGTGTGATGGTCATTAATTTTTTTATTTTACAAAATCAAACTCCTGCTTTAGAAGTTTGTTTTTGAAAAATAAAAAAAACTTTAGAAAACTTTGACAGCCTGCCATCATACTTAAGAGAGCCATCTGTTAGCCTTTTCCTAAATTGACCGTTACTGTCATGAAGGCAGTTCTATCAAAGTATAGAGATGTCTGCTGGGTTGGCAGACATCTTTACATTTGGGGGCTTGAGTAAAGGCAGTAAAGTCCTTTGTCCTTTACTCCAGCTGCTAAATCCTAAATCAGACCCCTTGTTTACAGTAACACTGTAGGGGGAAACACAATAGTCTGCAGTGCTACCCCTAGAAATTGCTAATGGTCGGACTATGAGCAAGCATTCATCCAATAGATTTCCAAGCCTATTACTGCCAATGTTTGTAAATTCTAAAAAGCATTACATTTGTGCTTATTCAAGGGGCACTTTTGTGGTTGCATATTTACTATTTTGTTTTTATAAAACTGTCACTTAGGGGCATATTTACAAAGAAGTGGTGCAATGCAGTACAGCAAGAAAAGTTGCTGAGCTGCGTTGCATCACCTGAATAGAGCACTTTGGCCTGCTTAGCACCAATGCAGGCACCCTTGCTCCATAGTGCACGAGTGTCTGCATTATGGTAAGGAGATTTCAGTGAAGAAAGGGATGCCTCCTTGTTACGCCAGCCTCAGGCAGGTGCACCATTTTGATGCATACCTATGTCTACAACTCTTTGTAAATATAGGTTTGCGTCAAAATCCATGAGTGGAACACCTACCTGATGCAAAGTAACATAATTACGCTGCATTGCTCTGCCTTTTCTCACAAAGCCACGCAAATCAACATTTGTCTGAGTCTGTAAATACCAAAAAGGCTTTTGGTCCCGGGCTGCATATAAAAGTGAATCAACCATGACACAAAATCTGTATAAATCTGGTCCTAAATATATTTAAGATCCTGAACCAAAAAATGAACAAACTAAAACCTCTTAGTGAAACCAGGATGACAAGAGAAACTGACAAAGACATAGCAGTCTTGACTTCAGACCCCCAGACCTAACTAACAGGTCAATAATGTATTTATTTGGGGGTGTTCCCACCTAAACCCACCCTGTGGAGCTACGCCTCTGACTGTGCCCAGATCTCCACCAAGACAAGGCTCATTCAGACCCAGCTCCTATGTCTCAGGCTCATTCCTCGATTCGTTACTCGCTAACTCTCTCTCTCTGTCTCTCTCTCTCTTTCTCACTCTCTCTCTGTGTCACACTCTCTCTCTGTCTCTCTCTGCCTTATCATTCTCTTTGGGCCTCTTATTGTTTCCTGCCAATTGTGTTTCATCTTCTTGCTCTCTTTTGTGTCTCTTATTGTGTCAGGACGCTCTGGCCCCCCCACCCATCTCTACCTTGCCGCACTCTTCTACACTCTGAATCCTGACTGCTGCTTGCCACACTGACTGCCTTACCATGCTACACAACATGAAAGTACTCACCCACTCCCTACACCCACCTCTCCTGCAGCACCAAACATCCCGCCTGCTCACAATCACAAAACCAAGCACCACCCACGCATCATGCCACACTCGCATTCATGCTCCTCAGCACCTGCTTACTCACCAGACATTCAACAGAGATATGGTACCTGCTGCACAAGCATGCTATAAACCTGCTCTTCTTCAGAGAAACATCTTACCCCAACCTCTGCATTGAACATCACTGCAGCCATTCCTACTAGCTACAAGATCGCCAGGCAAGACCATCAGCACAAACCAAAGGCGGAATGGCCATCATATTCAAAGGCACTATCAGATGTACCTACCTCATCAGCTAAAGAACCACCTCACATTCAAGTTACTCTACATAGCCAACTTCTCCCTTTCCAGAACCCTGTTATGTTATGTGTATTTGTAAAGTGCACCCTCACCCGTGAGGGTATCCTGGTGCTGAACAGGTATATGTGCACCTATATATGCATGCATGGTATGTGTGTGAGGAGTCCTGTGGAGAAGAAGTGTCTGGGCGGTTGTTGCAAGGACATGGAACTGTTCAGGTAGGTGGGATATAGGTGGTGAAGTGCCTTAAAAGGAGTTTGAAATGAGTGTGTTTGTTTATCAGGAGCCAGTGGAGGAGCTCCCAGAGGTGTAGTGTGATGTGGGTTCTGTGTGGGAGGTTGAAGATGAGTCTTGCTACTGATTTCTGGATAGTTTGCAGTCTTCTGGTGAGTTGACATCCCTTTAAGCAGGCTCCACTTCATTGCCCACGTCTCCGGTCCTTCAAGGGTTGGCCGATTGTGCAGTGAGAGATTTTATTTTCTGCCCCACTTCCTGGTTGCAGACCAAACCACCATTTTGGGTGGATAGCAGTCTAGTCGTTCTGCCCATTGTTAGGGAACGCCTATATAGGCCCGATGAGAGCACAGATGCACAGCTAAAATAGACAAGCAGCCGGTACTGTATTTAAGCCTTTTTTATGTTTGTACCTGTTGTGTCTTTGGGATAGTTTCATTTAACTTGGTTTGACTTGCATTTTAAGCTTATTTTATTTTGACTTACTGATGTCTGTGCCACACTCCGGGAGGGGAGTTTTTCAAGAACCATTTCTTTAAAGGATGCCACTTCATTGCTCTGCTCTTGGGTCCACAATGGCTTGGCGAATTGTGCAGAGAGGGCTTTTATTTTCTGCCTCACTTCCTGGTTGCCAACCGAACCACCATTTTGGGTGGTTAGTGGTCATATCTGCCTGTCCACTGTTGGGGAACACCATATTAGGCTTGATGCAAGTGCAGACTCAAGCAGCCGCACACAGTAGGCATGCCAAAGGCAAGCCCGTCTGTGCCTGTCCACGCACGAACATTACCAAGATCCAGGAACCCTGCCTCTCTTGATAGCGAGGTGAGTCCTACTGTGAGATTGTGATACTCTGCTATAGCATTACGCCAAATTAAATATAGCTCTCTTAGCCTTGGTAGAAAGGTGACGTGTAGTACCTGCCTCTTTCCACCTTGTTTGGAAGGCCCAGTTTCATGTAGGGCCTGTAGGTTTTTGTGTTCCCAAACCTGTTTCAGTCCTGGGATCATAGAGGGGATGGGCTTCCTTTAAACAGTAGCATATTTACCATCTGATACACAATTCTCTGCCCTCGCGAGTGCTATCAGGCCCAAATTCTCCTCCCATCCCCGTAGGTATAACAGACTTTATTGTAATATTAGGTCTGTCTAAGCATTCCACAGAACTTTGGGATCTTATATCCTCCCTCTCTCTAGACTTACGTATTTTTACTGATACTTGGCTGAATTCTGCAGGTCTCCGCTTAGCATTCCCAGACAGCTACCAATTGGTTAGACTGGACAGAGAATCCAGACCGGGGATGCCGTTGCCATTGTTTTTCAGGACCCAGTAAAGGTTTATCTGATTGACTCCCTCCTAGCTGATTGGGTGGAACTGTGTGTTTTTAAAAATGAGCTGTCCAGAGAAGACCACTGGAAAGGTGCGCTTATCTATCACCCGCCTGGAACCAAGAAAGAGTTCAGCCACCTGCTAGCAGAATGTAATGCTCCACCTGTATTGGCATCTAACAACTTCCTACTATTGGGGGATTTTAATTTTCATGGTGAAGATACCTCAAAACCAGAGGTGTCCCAAGTTCTAACTGACATGGAAATGCTAGGCCTCTAACAGAGAGTGGCCAGTCCCACTCATGTAGCAGGTCACACTTTCGACTTAATCTTTACTAACTCTCTATCTCTGGAGAGTGACTCTCCACTCTCCCTTACTTGGACTGACCATCATATGATTAAGTTTCAGGTCCCTAAGGCAGTCAAGACTGATAAGACTTTCAGAGTCGGGAGAAGAGTCTTGGGACGCTGGAAAGCAGGTTTTTCTAAGACTTTCGATCTCTTGGAGGTTACACAGGGCACCAACATTAACCACAGCTCTCTCTTCCTAGTGTTCAACAGGATTATCCCTCTGAAATAGGCACAATCCATTTTCAGTAGACCTCAGGTGCCATGGTATACAGCGGAGTCAAGAAAAGAGAAAGCCTCATGTAAAAGTCTTTAAAGAAGATGGAGTCATTCCAAAACCTCTCCTCAGACGAAGAAGCATATAAGTCAATGCTCTCTAGCCACCACAGGAAAATTTGAATGGCCCGTAAAAATCATATTATTAATAAGATCAATCAGGCAGATAATTTGGCAAAAGAACTTCACAAAGCGCTTAATGAATTTACTAAGCCGTGTGCTTGCTCTCACGACATCCCAGCATCATAAGGGTTCTGTGATTCCCCGGAAGACTTATTTACCAGGACTTCACTAACGTTCCCAGGCTGATAGAAGCCTTAACTGGCTATAATTCACTTCCTCCTGACACTACGTTTTATATGGATAGGTTTGAACCTTTTACATTAGACCAAATTCAGGGGCTGCTAGAAAAGTTCAAATCAGGCTCCCCTCCTGACACGTGCCTTCCCCAGATTATTGCTAATCTATCCAACTTGATTGCTCCTTCCATTTTGCCTCTTTTTACTCTATCTTTTGACAGCCAAATTTCCGCTGGCCTGGAAAGTCACACTGGTTTCTTCAATATTGAAAAAACATAATGTCGATCCAAGGAACCTTTATGATTATCACCCCATCTCGCTTTTTCCACTCTTAGGAAAAATCTTGTAAAGTTTGATAAATAAATAACTCACAGTTTATTTGGAAGATCATGTGATTCTCAATCCATCTCGATCTGGATTTTGAACTTTTCATAGCACTGAGACCGTGCTGGTAGCAGTTTCTGATACCATTCAACTGTTCCTCGATGCTGGCACTCCAGCCATGTTGGTGCTGCTGGATTTGTCAGAAGCCCACAACACTGTCTCTCATACTATACTGATTTTCAGAGTGCACGAGAGAGGCATCTTCGGTAAAGATCTACTCTGGCATGTGGACGTCCTGAAAAATCAGATACAGTTAATCTCGCTAGGCCCTTTTAAATTGTGCACAATGCTTATCAATAAGTGGGGTCCTCAAGGCTCATCTTTGAGCCCCACCTTATTTAACATTTATGATGCCTGTCTTCCCTAGATTGTCAAAACGTTTTTTCAAGGTAATATCTTATGTTGATGACACTTGTTAACGCGTCCCTTTATGATAATTTACTACACATTAGGACTCGTTTTAGGCCAATGAATCTTTTGACCCAGTTGAGAGACACCTTAGGACGAGATAGCTAATCAGCATGTCAATCAATACGTCAATAATGTCATCAATATTTATCACAATAATGCATTTCACTTTAGTCAATGACATTTAATTAATTCAAGACAACACCATGACCTTTCAGTCATGAATAACCACACCAGTTTAGTATAATGTTAGTAATATTTATTCCCTATTAGTTACATTACTACTAGCATGTTTATTAATCTAAAAACCAATAAGCACAATAGCATAGTCACGATATGGCAACTCTGATAAGACTTTATCAAAGCAAGAATCACAAACATCAGAACATAGCACGGCGTGAACATAAACAATCTTTAGCAGAGTATCGTCAACAAAGCATTGGTTCAGTTATTTGTCTATTTGCGTCAGTCTAGTGAACCCCTCACCTAACCTCAAATTAGCATTGGCATGTTGGGCTTCATGCAAAACAATTTAGTAACACAAATTTGGAAAACATCTAGCTATGGTCTCTGTCAAAAGAAAAGCAGTTGGTACCTAGAAAGGAAAAGCAAACAGACAATCACAATTTCATTGTCATATAGTTACCCTCCAAGGTTTGGGTCAGCACTCAGGTTCGGTCTTCGTCTTCAGGACATCAGTTGATTCGCCATCAGTCAGGAATTTAGCTCAGGCAGGAAGGGCAAAGGGGAACTTCCCTCATAAGTAGGTAAAGTGTGAATGGGCAATCTAAGGAGAAGTATGGTTCTAAATAAGTCAGCCAGTCCCTAATAAAAGGGACAATGTTTCTGGATCATAAAATATAGCATCAGCATCTCCCCCTCTCCTAGTCTCCTATTCCCTAATTCTACGTAATTCACTTCCTGGTGACAGGGGTTTTTATCCCCTTTTCATTGTACATTCCCCTAAAATCTGGTTGGACAAAAGTTGCACCCTATTACCTTTAACCAATTGAAGAACACATTATGTCATTAAATCTTTCACCCCGCATTGTTTCACAAGCAGCTTATTGGTCCATATGATTGACTCCTTTAGAGGTAGAATGCCTGGTATGATTTCATCCTTTTGTAATTCTTTGCGCATCTTTGGTCAGTAGCTCCATTGTCTGTACCGATTTGGTCGACCTTGTAATCAACATTAGTCCAAACTGTTGCATTTAGCTGGTACATTTCTACAAGCAATATGAATTTCATGAGAATAGATCTACTATGGTTACATTCAGCTTCTAGTTTGAAGAAAACAAGAGGTCTTGTCCTTTTGAGAGTCAGCACACTGCACGTTTAGGAAAAATACATTTAATATGAGAGCCAGGCAGCTAATCTTCAGCGCATGCTAAATTAAGGCCTACAAGATTTATTATCAAAACTTTAATAACATAATCATTAATAATTAGTATAAAACTATTCATCTGCAATAACTCATAAACATTAGCCATTTTCATTAGTCCACGTATATATTGGCGGCCACTCCCCGTGGTCACATTTCAAATGCAAATTTTAGCAAAATATTTAATATAATCCATGTTAATCTAGATTATATAAACTACGCTCTCTCAGTCCCTCCTCTGATGACCCTAGTCACCACACAAACCTTTCCCTTTCAACCTTTCACTTTCAATTTTTCACTTTGCGCATAATGCGCATTTCAACATCTTATCCCTTGTGTGAACTTTCCCAAATTTCATTAAACATTTTCTCCCTTTCGTTTTCTTAATTTCTTTTGCTTTGTTTTGTCCAATTTCTTTTGATTCTTTCATTAACTTTGCTTGCTCCCCATAAACCCAATAAACAGATCAAGACAATTAATAGACTCCCTAATATTTTTGCAAGAACCACGTTCCAAATATTGCTAAACCAGCTCCCTACTCTGGCAATTTTTTTCCCCACTTTCTCCCAAACTCCAGGTTCCTTCAAATCCTTCAAATCTGCACTATCTCTTGTTAGGTTAGTAAGCAAACCTCTAATCTTTTTGCTATTGTCCGGAATGAACGAGCAACAATGGCGCTCGTTAAGCATCTTACAGACCCCGCCGCTCCTTGCTAAAAGAATGTCTAAAGCAAGCCGATTTTGAAGAGTCATAGCTCTTTCCGCAGCAAGTTCAGTATCCATCAGGAGTATAGCCCATGTAAAATTTGTCAGCATGTTATCCACAATAGTAGACAACTTTCAAATCTTTATGCAGTTTAAAATAACCCCTACTGAAGGAATTATGGCTCCAAATATGTCACCAACGACAGCAGCCTCTGTCTCTCTCTTTTGTCTTGTATGTTGTAATTCAGACATTTTAGGTATTTGCTTTAAGTCATCAATCTGGTAAATCTTTGGGAAAACTATCCCCAAATAACATGTCCCATACCATCCCTTAGGGAGATGGTAATAAACATTAAGCCCACAGATATAATAGATCCCAGGGATCGCTGGATCCTGTCCATTTAACATGAATGTCCATTTACTCTGAAACAAAAACACATGCCTGCATTCACTCGTTCCCACAAGTAAAGTGTCATGATCAGATTTCGGCCTATATTTACAAAGCCTTCCTACATGTAATACATCTATAGCTAATTTGCCTTGCGTCTTTATTGCGGTGCAAGCATAATCATTTGCATATGTGCGTTTCTCTAGCCCCTTTTCTAACCTCTCTTTCAGTGCCTTGCGAATATCATCAGTGTGATCTAAAAAGCTTTTCTCTACAGGCGTTAGTAAGCAAGTCAGATTGTTGCTGTGCGCATAAGCTGTCCCAAATGTTAGTGTCGATTCAAAGAAACCTCTAACTAATTTTATACTATGCTCCTTAGCTAATTTGTTCAAAAACTCAATCACAGGCACAAAGGAAAACACCACATCTAAATTAGAATAAAAATATTGAACATGCTCCTGGTCATAGAATCTTGTTAGCAGCAAACTACAACTTATCCCGTGAGTTAACGGCAAGCTATGGTAGGTGACCCCTTCTTGTACTGATGGAGGAATCTTTGTGCACACATACCAGTTTCTCGCATCCATAGAATCAACATACTCATTCAGCAAGCAATAGAAGACATTAGTGGAAAGTTCCCCCTTTGAATTAGTTCCCTCATGTAAGTGTTTTGTATCTTGCTCAAACTTTTCCCACGGTGTTAGTGTAGTGGTCTCAGGTTTCAAAGCATTGTTGGTCGCTTTCTTATTCAGTCATGGCATTACCACAATCACACCTACAATTATTATTGCACACACAATACCTAAAATAACACTTAACCAACCACACACTTTACCCTTTCTGTTACTACCTCTAGTGTAAGCCATGATCTGTAAAAAAAAAAAATTAGGTAGTAGAATAACTCAAAACAAGCAATCAACTGGAGGACGATTAAAAGTTGTTTTCAATGCAAAGTCTCTCTTTCTCTCTGCGTGGATTTACAGTGTTTCACTCACCCCAGGACCATTTTGTCAAATCAGGTTTAGCAGCTTGTCATAATTGGTTTTCAGAGTCAATTCAGGTTATCAGTGTCACATCCGGTAATTTATTAGTCTCTTTTCTCAGCTTTTCAGCTTTCGATTTCAATTTTAACACAGTCTCTTTCTCAGGTTGATTTCAGGTGCCGTAGTATTGACCTGGTACCTCTCGATCAGAACAGAATGCTAAGAATTCTTGTTGCCATTCAGATGTTGCTGCATGTGCCCACTCAGGACCTGCGTACCTTTTATTTGCGACTCACTTTCATTTCAATCTGCGTTCATTCGGCAGCTCTCCTCTTTTCTAGTGGTGCCAATTTCTTCCTCTATTGTGTCATCAGGAACCACTTTCTCTATTGCAGCTTGTTTCTTTGGCCAGTTATCACCTTTGTGCGTTTTCTTTCTGCCTGGTCTTTCAGGACGCTGAACAGCACCCTCCTCTTGTACTATGGTGTTTTCTCTTGACGGACCTGCAATTGGTTCAGGAGTCTGTATACCTTGACCTCCCTCTGCTCTTTCCCCCTCGTCTTCAGGATATGTAACGGGCTCAAGTTCTAACCCGCATCCGTCTACTTCTGGGAGAACCTCTCCTTGACTTAGTTCTCCTGCTGCCTCTACTGAGATAGGCTCACCGTCACCTCTTTCGAACTCATTTACTGTTTGAGGGACTAAGCCGTCCTCAGTGGGCTCTCCTTCAGTCTCAGTTCCCCTTTGGCTGTTCTCCGGCCCTGAGACTTCCTTCTCTGGAATTGCTGAGTCGGAAACGTCAAGTTCCTCATCAGTCGGACATATCACCTTCTTTGTGTGACTGGCATGTATCCAGTTTGGAACGCCTGCACATTTCACAGCAGTGGTTGTTGTCAGTATTACTTGATACGGCTCCTTCCAGCGCGGCTCCAAACACGCCTTCCTCACGTACTTCTTGACAACCACCCAATCTCCGGCTTGCAGGGTGTGACCTGGATCACTGATCGGTGGCAATGTGTTAGCCTCCACCTGGTGAGAAAAAGAGCGGACCACATCAGCCAGACCCTTGCAGTAGTCCAACACCATATCATCCGTGATATTCACAAGAGCATTTGCAGGTACTGCTGGCAAACTCATAGCTCTGCCCATGAGTATCTCATGAGGGGATAGTCCTGTCTTCTTATCAGGTGTGTTTCTCATTGACATCAGCACTAAGGGCAATGCATCTGGCCATTTCATATTGGTAACTGCGCACATTTTTGCCATTCTCGACTTCAAAGTACCATTCATCTGTTCCACTAGTCCTGATGCTTCGGGGCGGTAGCTACAATGCAGGTTCTGTTCAATGTCTAATGCAGCACACAAGAGCTTAATCACCTCATTGTCGAAGTGACTGCCCCTATCTGATTCTAAAGAGACCGGAAATCCGAACCGTGGTATTAGTTCTCTAAGCAACAGCTTCGCTACTGTGAGACTGTCATTCCTACGTTTAGGGTATGCTTCAATCCAATGACTGAAAACACACACAATCACCAACATGTACCTCAAGCCTCCACACACAGGCATTTCAATGAAATCCATTTGCATCTTGCTAAACGGACCTCCAGCTCTCCCTATGTGGCTCAAAGTCACCACAGTCCCTTTTCCTGCATTCATCTGTTGACAGATGATGCACCTGTGACAGGTAACCTCTGCGGCTTGTCTGAATTTCGGATTGAACCAATCAATTTTGAATAATCTGATCATTGCGTCTCTCCCAAGATGTGCCTGACCATGGTAAAGCCTGGCGAACTGTGACAAAAGACTGTTTGGCAAAACCAACTTCCCCTCCTCTGAAATCCACAAGTCGTCAGCCCTTTGTACACATTGCATTCTCTGCCAAGAGCGCTTTTCCTCTCTGATAGCACGGCCCTGCAGTGATTTTAGCTCATCTAAAGTATCAACCACTCTTAATGCAAAGTTCAAACATGTTTCGTTTTCAGTTTGCGGTAACAATTCCCACTGTTCCTTGAATGATATACAGTTCAATGCGCAAAATCTTGCGACTTGATCTGCATAGCCGTTTCCCATTGACACAAAGTCTTGTGACTTGACATGAGCACTGCATTTTACCACGGCAATTTCAAGAGGTAACTGAATTGCATGCAACAAATCTTTAATTTGTTCGCCATTTTTCACAGGTGAGCCAGAGGAAGTCATGAAACCCCTATGTGACCATAATTGGCCAAAATCATGTACAATTCCAAATCCGTATCTGCTGTCAGTATAGATAGTGACTTTCAGATTTGCAGCTGTGTGGCATGCCTTAGTAAGGGCAATTAGTTCAGCCACTTGTGCAGAGTATACTCTTTCGAGCCAGGAAGCTTCTAAAATACCGGTGATTGTACACACGGCATAACCTGCCCTCAGTATTCCGACTGAGTCTCTCAAGCATGAGCCATCAATAAACATAATGTAATCATTCTCCTCTAACTGTGTATCTTTAATGTCAGTTCTAGGTTTGGTGCATAATTCTGTTACCTCAAGACAGTCATGCTCCACCTCCTCTGTATTGCTAATCTCAGCATTTTCAATAGGAAGTAGAGTTGCCGGGTTCAATATGGTACTCCTCTTCAAGGAAACATTGGGAGACCCCAGTATGACGGTCTCATATCTTGTTAACCTAGCATTTGTCATGTGCTGTGTCTTGGTTCGGGTTAACAGAATTTCAACTGAATGTGGAACCATTACTGTTAAAGGATGTCCCATCACTATGCCTTCACACTGTGTGAGGCTCTGACCAACTGCTGCAACTGCGTGCAAACAACCCGGTAAGGCTGCTGCGACTGGGTCCAAAGTAGCTGAAAAATATGCTACAATGCGGTTTGCACCTCCGTGGACCTGTGTTAAGACAGACAAAGAACAAGCATCACGTTCATGACAAAATAGTAGAAAAGGCTTTGTGCAATCAGGCATACCTAAAGCTGGTGCCCTGCCCATGCACTCTCTCAATTCCATGAATGACTCAAGCTCTTCTTCAGACAGAATTATGGTACATGGGTCATCCTTAACTTCCTTGCCTGTCAGTTTTATCAATGGTTTAGAGATAATCGAGAAGTTGGGAATCCACTGACGACAGTAACCCACCATTCCCAAAAACATTCTGACATCTCTTTTTGTTGTCGGGGGGTTCATCTGCAGTATGGCCGTCACCCTCTCTTTTGATATCCTCCTGGACCCTTTCTCAATCAAGTGCCCTAAGTATTTCACCTTTCTCTGACAGTACTGCAACTTCTTTGAGGACACTTTATGTCTGTTATTTCCAAAATGATTCAATAAGGCAATTGTGTCATACCTGCAATCGCCTTTTGTTCTGGATGCGATCAGCAAATCATCCATGTTATGTAGCAGAGTCGAACTGAAAGACAGTTCTAAGGACTCCAAGTCCTTCTTCAATATCTGATTGAAGATGGAAGGTGACTCAGAAAACCCTTGAGGAATTCTGCACCAACTGTACACCTTTTCCAGGAATTTGAAACTGAAGAGAAATTGGCTGTCCTCATGAAGAGGCACCGAAAAGAATGCCTGTGACAGATCCACAACTGTGAACCACTCTGCATCACACGGAACCTGAAACATGATCACTGCTGGGTTTGGCACTATAGGGCAACATTCTACCACAATATCGTTTATTTTCCTCAAGTCCTGCACAATTCGAACCTTCCCACAAGGCTTTTTCAAACCCATTATTGGTGAATTACATGGGCTGCTCATCACTTCTTTTAGAACTCCTTGCTTTACAAAGTCTGCTATGATTTGTGACACCTGAATGAGGACATCTTGTGCCATGTGGTACTGCGGCACCTCGGGAAACACTGCGTTCGGCTTAACCTGTACTTTAACCGGTTCTACTCCTTTTATCAGTCCCACTTCCTTTCCTGTCAAGTCCCACACCTTCTCTGTCACTGTTCCCTGTAACTCAGTTGATAAGTCAGTCACTGTAAGGATTGGGAATAAGGTTATCAAAGGGTAGGCTTTGTTTGTGCTTTCCGACTCTAGATCTGTAAATTGCCCTTCGTCCCCTTCATCATCACTGTTTGTCTGCACCTCAATCCCTCCATTAGAATAGGTAATCGAACATTTCGTCTTGCACAGTAAGTCTCTTCCCAGTATGGACACTGGACTAGAATCGCAGACTACAAACTTATGCAGTCCTTAGAAGTTTCCAATCTCAACGTGAACCGTGTCTGTAATCGGGTTTGTCAAATACTGATTTGCTACTCCTACCACTCTTATAGTACTCCCTGAAAGTGGCAGTTTCGGGACTTCTGCACTTCTGACTGTAGAGTGTGTAGCTCCTGTATCAACCAGGAAGGAAACCTTGTGACCCATCACCTTTCCCTCTACATAGGGTCCCCTCTGATCTACTTCTAGGGACGCTGCAAGCCTGCACTCCTCACTGTCTGAACTATCATCCGACCATTCATCGTTTATTCCATCCTCACCACGCAATGGGAACTGCTGTATTGTGTTATTTTGGCTCATCATTTGGCCTGTGACCTGCTGAGGAAGCATCACCTGTTGCTGTCCCATTGGAGCTAATGGTAATTGCATTTGCTGTCTAGGTACCATGGGAACCTGCTGTTGTACTTTCTGCATTTGGGCTGGTTGAACACGGGGCATTTGTATTTGCTGCATGGGCTGTAACCCCTGCATCTGAACCATGTTATCCTGAAAATTCTGATTTTGACCTCTCGATTTTGGACCCCTCATATTTTGAAATGTACCGACATCAGTGCTTTGTTGAACGACACCATCATGCACCGCATTTCGGCATTCCCGCTTCCAATGCCCCACGCTCCTGCATGCGTGACATGGTGACATCTTTTTCATCCCCTGCAGATCACTTTGAACCACAACAGTATTCAAATCCGGACCGCGATTCACAAATCCTCGACCTCGGCCTCTCGGCTGTGCCTGAAACATGCCATTCCCTTGCGGTTGCTGCTGTACCATCTGTTGGATTCCATTCCCCTGCATACCTGCCTGCGCTGCCTTAATCTGCATCACCATCACTTTCTCCTTCAACTTTCTCTGTTTCAGCTCAATCTCATCACTGCAGTATATAGCGTATTGCAACACCTCATCAATCGGCTTTGCCTGCAAACAGATCAAGTGATTCTTAATCATCTGGCTAACCTCTGGTCTCAGCCCTTCAATAAATCTAAACACAAGATGGTTCATGTCTTTCGGCTCAATAGTCTCAGTGCCACTGTAATGTTTGAATGCTTTCAACAACCTCTCATAATAAGCATGAATAGACTCTTTGACCTCCTGTGAGGTCCGGTCGATTTTCTGCCAATCAGTCACTTTCGGCGACACTTTCTGCTTCAAAAACTCAATCACTTTATGATAGTACTTCATCACCTCCTCAGATGGTGCTCCAGTCACCTTATCCCTTGCGGGTTCCTGTGTCGGCCAGTCCACACCTCTCTTGCACTCAAACCATAAGTCAGGTGGAACAATAATCTCAAACAAGGTATTCAAGTCTTCCCAGAGACATTTTGCAAGCTTCACAAACCTATCTGTCTGCTGGTACCATTCTATTGGCTTTTCTCTCAACCTGGGATAATCATTTGTGAATGACAGAATGTCTCCTCTAGACCACGGTACATGGACTAGAACCCCTCCAGCTGTTTCCCTCATTGGTAATATCTTTACTGTCCCAGTGTCCGGTGAAGCTTTAGTCTGACTTGATCCCGGACTGTCGCTTTTCTCCTTATCTCTTTTCTTTGCCCATCTGCCTTCCCACTTTTCTAAAGCTCCCCAGATATGCACACTTTGCAGTATTTCTTTAAGATGCGCTTTTATTCCAGCAGACCTTGTGCTCAAAGTCCTTAGAGTCAAAGTCTAGTCTGTAACTTCTTTTCAAATGTTTAGTACTCCCAATGTCTATATTGTATTTGTCTGCCAGGTTCGCCAACCTTTGATGTACCTTGCCCACTTCTTTAGTGATTTTGGGGCACAGATACCTCAATTCTGCCTCTGTGTATGACTCTAATCTGTTTACCCCCATCATCCCTTCCACTAGTTTAGCAGCTTCCACACCCAATCTCACAAAATTCAGATATTCATCCCTCTCCGGCTTCTCTGCAGCCACCGCAGTACGTTGTGAAGCATAAGTCTTTTCTAGCCATTCATTCAATTGTTGCACCGAGAAACCTTGCAATTAAATATTTCCTGCATGCATCAATGGTGACTGTGATGTCTCTGGACTCATTGTCTGCGGGGCTAACACACTTGATCCTACTTGTCTCATTGCCTCCAAAGGAGCCCCAATCGGACTAAGGTCTAACAGAGATCTGAGGCTTTCTGCTGCTTGCTCTCTTGGTAGAATGGGCTGGGGGGTCCCTATGGACCCTCCTCTTATTACCTCTTGGGTCATTACTCCCTGATCACACATACCAGGCTTACCATGCGCATATAATGGTACCGGGGGACCAACCGTACTCGATAGTGATATGGCAGCTGGTGTCTGGCCTGGTCCCAATCTCTGTGGAGCGGTAACTCCCAGAGCTTGACTCACTGTGGCTGGTGCAGGTACAAACGGAGGTCCTGCTGCTGGACTATAACCTGGAATTAACTGCCTCTGCGGCTGGGGCAGCAACTGCAGAGTTGGCTCAATCTGCACTAACCTGGATTTTGTATATATCGGATCAGGCGGCACCATCAGACTCGTAGTAGTATCCAGTACTGGGACGTCTGGATAGATTCTCTGTATCTGTGGCGGAGGTTGCAACTGTATCTGCATGTCTGGCGCAGTGGGTACACTGACACCATTCTGTATCAAACCCGTATCACTTGTCTGCACTGTATTTGTAACTTCCTTACTCTGTGTCTGGTTCCCAGGACCCGCATTAGTGCTCGGGCGTTGTCGTCTACTGCATAAGGTGGTGGACGATCATGCAATAATTGATTAAGAAATTCTTCATCGTCAGAGTCGTCCTCCTCTATCCAAGACCTTTTAGTCTCTTTAGGTTTAACAGAACTCTTGTCTGTCTGACAGATGGCTTTCTTTTCCTGTGTCTCACCTTCTTGTGTGATTGCTGGGAACAATTTGAGTCCGTCAACTATTCCCCTTCTCTACATTTTGCTCTCATTGTCCCATCTAGCCTCTGCTAAAGCCTTTTCTGCCCTCTTCATTCTCCTCTCGAATTTCTGCTGTCTTTGTCGTATGGCCATTAAGTCCCAGACTGCTAATGCATCATACTGAGCTGGCCTCGGAGGTGGCTTCTGTACATTTAACATCCACCCCAAATTCTCTAAAATTCTTGTATTGAACGTTCCGTGCTCCGGAAACGCTAAACATCCCTCCTTCTCTGTTAATTTGTGCCACTGCTTCATCCAAAGACAAAGCGCGACTCCCTTTTCCTCCATTACTATATAAGCTGGAGTACCCTCAGGCGGTGTCGGCTCTCCCTCACTCGCCATAATGTATGCGTCTACTTTCAGAGCGCTCCTAAAAGCCTTAAGAAAATTCATAATTTTGCCTCTTTTACTTTTGTTTTGAATTTAATCAGAAAGTGACTTTAATTCCCAGGACACTCTTCACCCACCTTTCTCAACCTATTGCCTCTCACAGACGGTTACCAATCCGTGCGCAACCCCTCTCGGCAACTGACCTATCCCAGCGCGGCACTGCTGACGTCACACTCACACACACTGCAGCTGACAAAGTCTGGCGGCTTGTCCACCTTACACAACAACTAATGCACTATATTGCGAGCACCTTTAACCACAAAAACCCAAATTTGCCGGTTTACTACAGGAAGGGTAACACATTCGCTTCAGAACTTTACAGAGATTTCACTTGAAGCCTCGGCCGCTACTCTTTCCTTCTCAGCTCCCGCACTCGCAAGCAGAATTCGACCTGCAAACCCTACTCTCGAATGGTCAATGGTTTGTTCTAGTGCACTATAGAACCTGCCAAATCTCCATCGAAGGTTTCATACACTCAATTTGACTCAAACTTGACTTGTCAACCACTCCAGATTGACCTATTAAACCGCACAAATTACAACATGAACCCAAGTGTCTTCTACACTTATTCTTTACAATATACTCCGGAGTCTTAGACCACGATGGGTTCGAACATTACCAACCAACCACGTGCATGATGTTTTGAGCACAAAGCGCCACACTCATATGAAGTACGCCGACTTCCCTACTCCCATACCATGGAGTACACCCACTCCTCCTAAAACAACATTACCTGGCCTAAACATACACAAACTTCACAAATCACCTGCAAAAATGCATAAGCTGAGCAAGCGCAATTCTACACCACACACACTAAAACGCCGAGAACATTCCCAACTCACTTAGGCAGGCTCCGAGATCCCGGGAAAGTCATGGGGAATTTAGAAACACATACCTCCAATTTGCATTATCTCAGAAAAACAATCTAAAAAAATGGTTCTCCGTCCTAGGGCCCCAAAGGGCCAAACCGTCGCTCTGCTACCAGAACTGAACACGTCCCTTTATGATAATTTATTACACATTAGGACTCGTTTTAGGCCAATGAATCTTTTGACCCAGTTGAGAGACACCTTAGGACGAGAGAGCTAATCAGCATGTCAATTAATACGTCAATAATGTCATCAATATTTATCACAACAATGCATTTCACTTTAGTCAATGAAATTTAATTAATTCAAGTCAACACCATTACCTTTCAGTCATGAATAACCACACCAGTTTAGAATAATTTCAGTAATATTTATTCCCTATTAGTTACATTACTACTAGCATGTTTATTAATCTCAAAACCAATAAGCACAATAGCATAGTCACGATATGGCAACTCTGATAAGACTTTATCAAAGCAAGAATCACAAACTTCAGAACATAGCACGGCGTGAACATAAACTATCTTTAGCAGAGTATCGTCAACAAAGCATTGGTTCAGTCATTTGTCTATTTGCGTCAGTCTAGTGAACCCCTCACCTAACCTCAAATTAGCATTGGCATGAGGGCTTCATGCAAAACAATTTAGTAACACAAATTTGGAAAACATCTAGCTATGGTCTCTGTCAAAAGAAAAGCAGTTGGTACCTAGAAAGGAAAAGCAAACAGACAATCACAATTTCATTGTCATATAGTTACCCTCCAAGGTTTGGGTCAGCACTCAGGTTCGGTCTTCGTCTTCAGGACATCAGTTGATTCGCCATCAGTCAGGAATTCAGCTCAGGCAGGAAGGGCAAAGGGGCACTTCCCTCATAAGGAGGTAAAGTGTGAATGGGCAATCTAAGGACAAGTATCGTTCTAAATAAGTCAGCCAGTCCCTAATAAAAGTGACAAAGTTTCTGGATCATAAAATATAGCACCAGCATCTCCCCCTCTCCTAGTCTCCTATTCCCTAATTCTAATTCACTTCCTGGTGCCAGGGGTTTTCATCCCCTTTTCATTGTACATTCCCCTAAAATCTTGTTGGAGAAAAGTTGCACCCTACTATATTTAACCAATTGAAGAACACATTATGTCATTAAATCTTTCACCCCGCATTGTTTCACAAGCAGCTTATTGGTCCATATGACTGACGCCTTTACAGGTAGACTGTCCGGAATGATTTCATCCTTTTGTAATTCTTTGCGCATCTTTGGTCAGTAGCTCCATTGTCTGTACCGGTTTGGTCGACCTTGTAATCAACATTAGTCTACACTGTTGCATTTAGCTGGTACATTTCTACAAGCAAAATGAATTTCATGAGAACAGATCTACTATGGTTACATTCAGCTTCTAGTTTGAAGAAAACAAGAGGTCATGTCCTTTTGCGAGTCAGCACACTGCACGTTTAGGAAAAATACATTTAATATGAGAGCCAGGCAGATAAGCTTCGGCTCATGCTAACTTAAGGCCTACAAGATTTATTAGCAAAACTTTAATAACATAATCATTAATAATTAGTATAAAACTATTCATCTACAATAACTCATAAATATTAGCCATTTTCATTAGTCCACGTATACATTGGCGGCCACTCCCCATGGTCACATTTCAAATGCAAGTTTTAGCAAAACATTTAATATAATCCTTATGTGGCATTATTATACATTAGTTCATAAACATTACATGTTAATATAGATTATATAAGTTACGCTCTCTCACACTTATTTAGTCATCTCATTCGGTCAGGATCTTGATGGGGTGAAATGATTCACAGATTGAATTTGATGACAAACAACTGTCGCCAATTGACTGGAGATAAAACTGAGATACTGCTGTGTGGTAAAGCTCAACAGCTCTGTGGGCCCTGGAATTGGGTGCAGCCCTGTTCCCCAGTAAGACAGTGGAAAATTGGTTTGATCGCACCCTGTCTATGCTGTCCATGCAAAATCACATCCCATCTCATCTGAGGATCATGTTTTGCTACTATGCGCCTGCTGAGCAAAAAGTCCTATGGTTTCCATCTTCTGCCAAGAAAACTCTCATACAAGCTCTAATCATGGACCGGGTGGACTAGGACAAAACCCTGCTAATAGCAACCAATGATGCACTGATCTCCAAACTGCAAGTGGTGCAGAATACTGCAACACGTTTGGTATGCAACCATCCTTCAGGTTCTTCTAAGGCCCCTACATTAAGAGCCTTACATTGGCTGATGGTAAGGAAACATTTTGGCCCTCATTCTGACCTTGGCGGGCGGCGGAGGCCGCCCGCCAAAGTCCCGCCGTCAGGTTACCGTTCCGCGGTCGAAAGACCGCGGCGGTAATTCTGACTTTCCCGCTGGGCTGGCGGGCGGTCGCCTTCAGGCCGCCCGCCAGCCCAGCGGGAAAGAGGCTTCCACGATGAAGCCGGCTCGGAATCGAGCCGGCGGAGTGGAAGCTGTGCGACAGGTGCAGTTGCACCCGTCGCGTATTTCACTGTCTGCACAGCAGACAGTGAAATACATTTAGGGGCCCTCTTACGGGGGCCCCTGCAATGCCCATGCCAGTGGCATGGGCACTGCAGGGGCCCCCAGGGGCCCCGCGACCCCCCCTACCGCCATCCGGATCCCGGCGGTCGGACCGCCGGGATCTGGATGGCGGTAGGGGGGGTCGGAATCCCCTCGGCGGCGCAGCAAGCTGCGCCGCCTTGGAGGATTCAATGGGGCGGCGGTACACTGGCGGGAGACCGCCAGTGTTGCCGGTCCGACCGCGGCTTTACCGCCGAGGTCGGAATCCCCATTGGAGCACCGCCGGCCTGTCGGCGGTGCTCCCGCGGTCCTCCGCCCTGGCGGTCTTTGACCGCCAGGGTCAGAATGACCGCCTGTGTCTTCAAGCAATGCTGTGTCACCCACACGTCATTGACGGGTAAAGGTCCTATTTACATACAGAGGAAGTTGAGCTATTACTGTCCCACTATATATCTTAGCTCCAAATACAAAGCCATGATTAATGTTCCTTGTATCCATACCTCAATATTTGGTGGCAGGTCTTTTTCCTACCTTGCCTCTTCTGTCTGGAACAAGCTTCCCTACTCTATTCACTCTTGTACAGACTTTGCCAAGTTTAAAAAACTTCTGAAGAGGTGGCTGTTCTAATGAGCCAGTTGGCTCTGTGTTAGTGAAGCACCGAGCTACACCTATGGGTGTGAGTTGCTGCAGTATAACAAGTGCTAATAAAGTAAAGTAAAGTAAAAAAATGTAAAGTAAAGTAAAGTTGCTTGGTGATCCCAGCATAGAGAGTGTTTCCATAGTTCAACAGGCTGTTGACTAGGGCCTGAGTGACGGTTTCTCTAGTGTTGCTTGGGAGCCATTTGAACATCTTTCTTAGCATCTTCAGGGTGCGGAGGCAGGATGCAGTGATGGTGTTGACTTGTATGGTCATGTCCAGTTGGTCGTCGGTTATGGTTCTGGGGTTTATGGAGTTCTGTGGCGAGGTGTTCTTGCCCAAGATCACTACTTTTGTCTTGTCAGGTTCAGGTTGAGACTGTTGGCTTTCATCCAGTTATAGATACCTTGTTTATGCAATTGGTTAACTTGTTTCTTGTTGTTACTTGTTGGGGCTCTTGTCTGAAAGACAGAGTACGAGTTGCATGTTGTCAGCGTAGAAGAAGATGTTGATATCCTGTGCAAGGGTGATGGCCGAAGGATCATATATGTGTTGAAGAGGGAGGGGCTGAATAATGAGCTTGAGGCACCTTTCACAGATTTCACTGTTTGGACAAATTATTGAGTTGTAAATAATGGAAGACAGAAATATATAAAATAAAATAACATGATACATAAATATCATGATGCAAGGATATCATTGACAAACATATCTTTTTTTGAGATAAGTATGATGTTTTAATACTGTTTTCAGTAACATAGTTGTTAAAAATATAATTTGTTTATTATTTGAATGTGTTTTTGTTAATATATTAATTTTATGTTGTACTATTGTTTACATAAATGTTATTATGTTTTTTCAACTATAGCATGTAATTATAAGTAATATATAGATATTTGTTTAATAGTAACTTAGAGTGTTGTAGTTGGTTGTTGGGTTTGTAGGGAGATGTGGTGGGATGTTAATTAGGTAATAATTATGAACTATTTAATACATTTTAATTAATTATATGATTGATATTTATTATGTAAAGTATGAAATACTGATTTAATTTTGTTTCATGTTTTTTGCAGGCTGTTAGGTTTGTAGGGGTATGGAATGGGAAGGTAATTAAGTAATAATTTATTAACAATTAATTATTATTCACTGATTATGTTTTGATTCTTTAATTATGTAATTTATCTAATATTTATTTTATTTATATTTTATTTGCAGGCTGCTAGGTTAACCCCTTGAGTGCAGGCGTCGGCCACTGGCCAACGCCCGCACTACCTCCCTGGTGCGGGTCACGAACAGTGGCCTACAATAGGGAGGGGGTTAATAAATCCTCAAGGATTATTTTTTATTTTTTTAAACCCCGAGAAACACAGAATCTTTTCCGTGTCTCCCCCCGCTCCCCACCCACCCCCCACCCGCCCCTTTGTGACATCAGCGCGCTGCGAGGCGCGCTGACGTCACTTTGTTGATTTCCCCATCGGAGCAGGAAGCGGCCGCGGCCTTCCCCACGTTCGGGAAGGCCTCGTAAAAAAGGGGAGATTCTCGGGGCCAGGAAACACCACTAGACACCAGGGATTTCAATAGGGGGGTCGGCCCCCTCGGAAAACGCCACCCCCCGGGGCATATTTAAAAAAAAAAAGGTAGGTGTCCCCTGGGGGCGCGCGATCGCTCACAATCGCGCCCCCCCAGGGGCTAAATGTTATTTTTTTTAAAATAAAAAATAGAATAAAGAGAAATGGACAGGGTGTCGCCCGTGGGCATGGCGACCCCCTGTGGGGGCAATATTTTTTTTTAGTTGTTGTACGGTTTCCCAGGAAACCATACAACAACTTAAAAAAATATAGATCTCTATATATATAGATCTATATATATAGATATATCTATGTAGATATATCTATCTACATGGATCTATCTAGAGATAGATCTATATATATATATATAGATCTATCTCTAGATAGATCCATGTAGGTAGATAGATAGATATCGCAGCCCCCAGGGAAACCACACATGTATTGACAAAAGTGATTTATATATAATTATATATATATATATATATAGATCTATCTCTAGATATATCCATGTAGATAGATATATCTAGAGATAGATCTATATATATATATATATATATATATATATATATATATATATATATATATATAAATCACTTTTGTCAATACAGGTGTGGTTTCCCTGGGGGCTGCGATTGGCCCCCAGGAAAACCAGACCCACATATAAAAGTGATCTATATATATATATATATATATATATATATATATATATATAGATATATATATATATATTTGCCACCAGTTGTCTTGCAGTTGCACCTTGCGTCTTCAAAGCACTGCACATACTTCAACTGACGCATTTCAACTGTAGCTTTTAGGCAGCAATAATAAAGTCAAGTAAGTATTGTTATTATGTTTCTGCTACAAAAGGATCAGACTTTTGTCTAGTGGCAGTTTTACTGCCATAAAGAAGTGCAGCAGGTTTATATGCCTACTGCAAAGAGCAAATCTGTATCTTATGTAAATAGCTGAGTACATTAGTAAAGTCAGCCATTACCTGCGCTATAATACAAATGAAATGTATGTGCGGGGTGGAGGGCGGCTATGGAGAGATGAAGGGCACTTTTGCTGGGTGGTAATGAGGGAATCCGAAGAGGAGGGAGTGGAAGCACCAATAATGATTGTTGGACTGGGCGCAGGAGGTGCTAAAGACTGTGACGAATGGTATGTGACAAGGTGTTTTTTGAGTGTCTTGAAAGAACGTGCTGATTGAGGGAAGAAGCGCAGGTAAGGTGGCCTCTACTGTTGCACGTATATCATACACACAATCGATTTTGTGACTGTCTACGTAGGCTAGTGTTTTAGAGCAACAGTTTAGCCAATAGCAGAGATGGCATCTTGATGGATGACTGCTGCCGTCACTCGGGTTATAGAGGACAGCTCTGACATAGACAGCATCTGAGGGATAGGACAATGGTGCAGACTCTGGGAGTGATTTTTCAGTCGGAGGAGTCCCATTCGATAACTCCTCTTCCAGTAAATTATGAGGGAGGTGATGAGGACAGTCCTGCTGTCCCTTCGCAAGCACAGTCTGTGCAACAGGGTAATAGTGGGTTAGCCCAACCCAGAGAGCAGGTGAGAGAGTGCTCTCTTGGGAGCTCCCCAATTTAGTTCAGCCCCAAATTCCACCGCCCAGGCACCTGTGTTTTTGGTCCTGGGTTCGGCAGCCATATAGAGAAATATACTAAACCCAAACATTTCTGGAAACTAGACATTCGGGGGAGTCCACAGAGGTGTGACTTGTGTGGATTCCCCAAAGTTTTCTTACCCAGAACACCCTGCAAAGCTGAAATGTTGAATAAAAACTCTATTTTACTCGCATTTCTGTCACACAAACTACAGGAATATGCTGGGATCCACAAAATTCCTACCACCCAGTGATTCCTCACCTGTCCTGATAAAAACACTACCCCACTTGAGTGCCTATACCTAGTGCCTGCGTCAGGAATGGATCACCCCATGGTCAACAGCTGCCTCATGTAAGGACCAACATTGACCGTTGTGTGATCTATTCCTGTTGCGGGCTCCAGGCCTACCCACACAAGTGAGGTACCATTTTTATCAGGAGACTTGGGGGAACGCTGAGTGGAAGGAAATTTGTGGCTCCTCTCAGATTCCAGAACTTTCTGTCACCGAAATTTGAGGAAAAAGTGTTTATTTAGCCACATTTTGAGGTTTGCAAAGGATTCTGGGTAACAGAACCTTGTCAGAGCCCCACAAGTCACCCCATCTTGGATTCCCCTAGGTCTCTAGCTTTCAAAAATGCACAGGTTTGGTAGGTTTCCCTAGGTGCCGGATGAGCTAGAGGCCAAAATCTACAGGTAGGCACTTTGCAAAAAACACCTCTGTTTTCTGTCAAAAAATGGGATGTGTCCACGTTGTGTTTTGGGGCATTTCCTGTCGCGGGTGCTAGGCCTACCCACACAAGTGAGGTATCAATTTTATCGGGAGACTTGGGGGAATGCTGGGTGGAAGGAAATTTGTGGCTCCTCTCAGATTCCAGAACTTTCTGTCACTGAAATGTGAGGAAAATGTGTTTTTTTAGCCAAATTGTGAGGTTTGCAAAGGATTCTGGGCAACAGAACCTGGTCAGAGCCCCACAAGTCACCCCATCTTGGATTCCCCTACGTGTCTAGTTTTAAAAAATGCCAAGGTTTGCTAGGTTTCCTTAGGTGCTGGCTGAGCTAGAGGCCAAAATCTACAGCTAGGCACTTTGCAAAAAACACGTCAGATTTCAATGTAAAAATGTGATGTGTCCATGTTGCGTTTCCTGTCGCGAGCATTAGGCCTACCCACGCAAGTGAGGTACCATTTTTATCGGGAGACTTGGGGGAACACAGAATAGCAAAACAAGTGTCATTGCCCCTTGTCTTTCTCTACATTTTTTCCTTCCAAATGTAAGACAGTGTGTAAAAAAGACGTCAATTTGAGAAATGGCCTGTAATTCACATGCTAGTATGGGCACCCCGGAATTCAGAGATGTGCAAATAACCACTGCTTCTCAACACCTTATCTTATGCCCAATTTGGAAATACAAAGGTTTGCTTGATACCTATTTTTCACTCTTTATATTTCAGCAAATGAATTGCTGTATACCCGGTATAGAATGAAAACCCCTGGCAAGGTGCACCTCATTTATTGGCTCTGGATACCTAGGGATCTTGATGAACCTACAAGCCCTATATATCCTTGCAACCGGAAGAGTCCAGAACACGTAAGGGTATTTTGTCTACTTTTCAGAAATGTTTAGCTTTCCGGGATCCAGCATTGGTTTCACACCCATTCGTGTCACTAACTGGAAGGAGGCTGAAAGCACCAAAAATAGTAACAATGGGGTATGTCCCAGTAAAATGCCAAAATTGTGTTGAAAAATTTGGTTTTCTGATTCAATTCTGCCTTCTCCTGAAAGGTGGGAAGATGGTGATTTTAGCACCAGAAACCCTTTGTTGATGCCATTTTCAGAGAAAAAACCACAAGCCTTCTTCGGCAGCCCTTTTTTCCCATTTTAAAAAAAAAAATGAAATTTTCACTGTATTTTGGCTAATTTCTTGGTCTCTTCCAGGGGAAACCACAAACTCTGGGTACCATTAGAATCCCTAGGATGTTGGAAAAAAAGTACGCAAATTTGGCGTGGATAGCTTATGTGGACAAAAAGTTATGAAGGCCTAAGCGCGAACTACCCCAAATAGCCAAAAAAAGGGCTCAGCACTGGGAGGGGAAAGGCCCAGCAGCTAAGAGGTTAAGAGAGGTCTAGGGCGGAAAGTTAATTAATATTTAACAATGTATTATTTTTAATACAATATTTGTTTAATTTTTAATTATGCCAAATATGTAATACTGATTTATTTTACTTATATTTTAATAGTGGGATGCTAACTTTGTAGGGGTATACAGTGAGAAGTCAACTAAGTAATCATTAATTAGCTATTATTTGTAAATAAATATTTAAGTGAATTTTAAATATGTAAATTATAGAATACTTATTTATTTTAATTATATTTTAGTTATAGGTTGCTAGGTTTGTAGAGGTCTAAGGTGGGAAGGTAATTAAGTAATAATTGATTAACAAATATTAATTGTTAATTATTTAATTGATTTTAAATATGCAAGTTATGGAATATATATTTTCTTTTAGTGTGGGCTGGTAGGTTTTTAGGAGTATAGGGCAGGAAGTTAATAAATGGATAACAACTATTTATTGATATTTATTGAATAGTAATTATGTGAATTCATTTATTGTTTTTAGTTTTTTAAACATGTATATATATTTTTCATGCTAATTAATAATTATTTTATCAGGAGTTTATTTTTTTCTGCAGTTAAGGAGTTACTCACATATGTAAACTGTCTGAAGTGAAGTACTTTCCCTATTCTTGCTTAGACTGCATTAGTAATAGTAAAATTAGTGGGTTTGTCAGTGTCTCAGTGGGTCTGAGTGTGGGTGCATCAGTGTCTCACTGGGTCTTTGAGTGGGTGCCTCAGTGTCTGAGTGGGTCTGTGAGTGGGAGCATGAGGGTCTCAATGGATCGGTGAGTGGGTGCGTTAGTGTCTGAGTAAGTCTTTGAGTGGGTGCATGAGGCTCTGAGTGGTCTGTAAGTGGGTGTATGCGTACCTCAGTGGGTCTGTGTGTAGGTGCATCAGTGTCTCACTGGGTCTGTGAGTGGGTGCGTCAGTGTCAGAGTGGGTCTGTGAGTGGGAGCATGAGTCTCTGAGTGCATATATAAGTGAATGAATTAGTGTATGAATGAGTATGGGTTTGATTCAAAACATTTTGATACTTGCGAATATTTTATTACTAATTTGCAAAATTTAATGAATATTCACAAAATTTCACAAATATCATGCAGAGTGAAGTAAAAATATTTTAACCCCATAATTTGCCTCTAAAACACACCTATATCACACCACTAGGGTCAAGGTACCTCCACCTTGACTCCTTATGCCACTTTCAGTTAGGATTGTCAACCCTGGGGACTGTGTCCTGTGAAATAAAACGGCAGCCACAATTTTCTAGTCAGATTGCAGTCAGCCAATTACTATGCTTCTTTTCACACGCGTACTCGCAAAAATTCACAGATATTCGCTAACTTATTCCCGAGGCCAGATAGACAAATTTGGATTTCCTTTAATATCTCAAAAACTACTGAATGGATTTACACCAAATAAGCAAAAGCGTAATCTGCGTACTGAAAACTAGCTTTCTGCCAAATTTGGTGTAAATCCATTGATTGGTTCGGGCTGTATTTGTGTCTAAAAGTCCTATGGAATTAACATGAGAAACACAACTTTTTTAACCCCCCCTTTTTCTCAGCCCCCACTTTACGGATCACGCCAAAACTTTCCATGTTCAACAAAAATCACCAAGGCACTTTTTGGGAAAAATTTCGTGAATTTTGGAAAACTCCAAATTGGTTACTTAGGTTTTCAGGAAGTCAACAGCAGTTAATAGTACAATGCATGCACAGAGTTTTCACTCTGAGGCCTTAAAGCAGAGCATTCCTTATGGAGAATTGTTAAGAGCCAAACGGATTTGTAGTACCCAGTCACAATCTGAGATCTTGCAAGAGGAAATTATTTTGAGGCAACAAGTTAGGGGGTACACAGATACTACATTTTCATTAGCTAGATCTAGGGTTCGTGCCTTGTAGGAGAGAAGAACTGCTCTTTGGCCCGAGTAGAAAGAAGAAAGAAAAAGCGCAGGACAATAGTGTGAGGTTTATCGTGGCTCATAATGTTAGACATTCCCAGTTGAGGAAAGTTGTAACTAAACATTGGCATTTGATTAAGAATGATGCATTAATTGGAGAGAATATTGGCAGAAAACCACATATCACATTTAGGAAAGTGAGATCTATGAGAGACTACCTGTTTAAAAGTGAAGTGACTACAAAGAAACAAATCTGGCTTAAACCTATACTCGGCTTTCATAAATGCTGGAGGTGTAAGGTTTGTGAGAATAGCAAATATTTGACAAAGATCAAAATGACATCTTAAAAGAAAATGCAGATAAGGAAGTCAGTGAATTGTAGAACAGAAGTTGTGGTGTATTTGCTTATGTGTCCTTGCCCTAAGAGTTATGTGGGTAGGACAATCCTCCCGGTCCATAACAGGAGCCTTCAACATTTGAGAGCAATTAAAAGCAATGATCCCACATATCTAGTGGTTCGGCATTTCCACAAGCAGCATGAAGGTAACCATACTTTGTTATCATATAGTGCAATTGATCCAGCACCAAATAGATCAATGGGGGAAGACAGAGAGAAGGTGCTTTGGAGGCTTGAATCAAGATATATACTACATCTGAACACCAAGAAGTCATTTGGGTTGAATGTGAATGAGGAGATGTTTGCTCATGGCAAAAAAATGTTTTTAGCCAGCATGGCTGCTATCTTTAGTATGTTATTGCCATTTATATGAATAATGTTGCAAATAGGTTTTTAACTTTTGATTTTGTATATGTGTTTTTACAGGGGCAGAGCCTTCAGAAGGGATGTAGGTAGAAATCTATCAAATTCAATAGTCAATGTTAGTGTAATGATGCACTTAGGAGCATGTATTTATGAAGTGATTGGGCGGAGGTGTTGAACAAGGTTATATTTACCCTCTTAGGATTTATTCAGATGAGCACAATTATGTACATGAGATGAGGACAATAGTTGTGAATATTAGTTTGTTGAAATAACCTGACAAGCTGATCAGTTAGGGACGCTACCGTTACACAGTCATTAGAAAGTTATTTAGAACAATTTTCGTCCCATATAGTAAAATTGTGACGAATGAAATCCTATGATTAGTTTTCAAATAATTGAAATGTTTTTTGTGTTTATGCTTGCATTATGAGCTCCAATTATGTGTAATAATTTTTTCATTTTTACTTTGAAATGTTAAATGATGGTGCTTCCAGTAGTTTATATTGGGGCTGTCCGTTGTTGATTTTGATTCTGTGGTGTACTAATGAGTTTTGTTTAACCCCTTCTGTGCCCAGGACGTAATGGTTACGTCCTGAGGCACAGTGCTGCTGTGCCCAGGACGTAACCATTACGTCCTGTGCACAGAGCCCAGAGGGAGCGCTCTCGCTCCCTCTGTGGGGTTCCCCCCCACCCCCCCCAAGTCAGGGATGGAAGGGGAAGCCCTTCCCCTCCCACCCCGACCACCCCAACCCCCCCTTTGACGTCAGCGCGCGAGCGCGCGCTGATTAGTCACAGGGTCTCCCCCATCGCGCTGGAAGCAGAGCTTCCAGCGCGATTGAAAAAGAAATGCTTTTGCATTTCTTTTTCAATCCCATGGGGGAGGCCCCGAGAGGCTTCAAAGGGAAGGAAATGTATTTCCTTCCCTTTGAAGTCTCTCACAGGTTTCAAAAGCCGGATTGCTTGCAATCCGGCTTTTGAAACCCCACTAGACACCAGGGATTCTTTTTTTTCAGTGAAATTGGCAAAAGGGAGCGACCCCTTGGGCAAGGGTCGCTCCCGGGGGGGCATTTTTTTAGGAAGGCCTTTTCTGCCCCCCCTGGGGGCAGATTGGCCTATTATTAGGCCGATCTGCCCCCGGAGGGGGAGCAGAAACCTCTAGGCACCAGGGACCTTTTTTTTTTTTTTGTGATGATTTCTTTTTTTTTTAGGTGGGGAGCGATCCCTTAGGCAAGGGTCGCTCCCCTACGGGGCAATATATATTTAGGCCATTTCTGCCCCCCTTGGGGGCAGATTGGCCAATTTTGATGAGGCCAATCTGCCCCCAAGGGGGGCAGAAACCATTAGACACCAGGGAGGTTTTTTTTTGCGTGAATTTCACGCAAGGGGAGCGACCCCTTAGGCAAGGGTCGCTCCCTGGGGGGGGGGGGATTATTTTAGGCCATTTCTGCCCCCCTTGGGGGGGGGTAGATCAGCCTATTTTGATTCGGCTGATCTGCCCCCAAGGGGGGCAGAAACCACTATGCACCAGGGATTTTTTTGTTTTTCTGTTTTACAGATGGGGAGCGACCCCCTTGGACAAGGGTCGCTCCCCTGGAGGGGCAAAATGTATTTAGGCCATTTCTGCCCGCTTTGGGGGCAGATCGGCCGATTTTAGGTCAATCTGCCCCCAAGGGGGGCAGAAACCACTAGGCACCAGGGATCTTTTTTTTGCGCCGTCACACAAGGGGAGCGACCTTGTAGTCAAGGGTCGCTCCCCGGGGGGTGGGGGGGTGGGTGTTCGGGGGCAAATTTATTTTAGGCCATTTCTGCCCCCCCTGGGGGCAGATCGGCCTACTATTAGGCCGATCTGCCCCCAGGGGGGGGCAGAAACCTGTAGCCGCCAGGGCAATTTATTATTTTTTTTGTTTGTTTTTTTAGAGATGGGGAGCGACCCATCAGACAAGGGTCGCTCCCCTGGGGGGCAAACTGTGTTTAGACCATTTCTGCCCCCCTTGGGGGCAGATTGGTCGATTTTAGGTCAATCTGCCCCAAGGGGGCAGAAACCACTAGGCACCGGGATTTGTTTTTTGGCGCCAATGTCACGCAGGGGGAGCGACCCCGTAGGCAATGGTCGCTCCGGGGGGGGGGGGTTGGGGTTACAGGGGGCAAATTTATTTTAGGCCATTTCTGCCCCCCCTGGGGGCAGAAACCTCTTGTTGCCAGAGCAAATTTTTTTTTTGTGTTTTTTTGTGTTTTTTTTTTTCTTTTTTAGGGATGGGGAGCGACCCATCAGACAAGGGTCGCTCCCCTGGGGGGCAAACTGTGTTTAGACCATTTCTGCCCCCCTTGGGGGCAGATTGGTCGATTTTAGGTCAATCTGCCCCAAGGGGGCAGAAACCACTAGGCACCGGGGATTTGTTTTTTGGCGCCAATGTCACGCAGGGGGAGCGACCCCGTAGGCGAGGGTCGCTCCGGGGGGGGGGAACGGGGGGGGTGTTCGGGGGGCAAATTTATTTTAGGCCATTTCTGCCCCCCCTGGGGGCAGATCGGCCTATTATTAGGCCGATCTGCCCCCAGGGGGGGCAGAAACCTCTTGTTGCCAGGGCAAATTGTTTTTTGTGTTTTTTTTTTAGTTTGTTTGTTTTTTTAGAGATGGGGAGCGACCCATCAGACAAGGGTCGCTCCCCTGGGGGGCAAACTGTGTTTAGACCATTTCTGCCCCCCTTGGGGGCAGATTGGTCGATTTTAGGTCAATCTGCAACCACTAGGCACCGGGGATTCGTTTTTTGGCACCAATGTCACGCAGGGGGAGCGACCCAGTAGGCAAGGGTCGGTCCGAGGTGGGGGTGTGGGGGGGATTTGGGGGGCAGAAACCTCTTGTTGCCAGGGCAAATTGTTTTTTGTGTTTTTTTTTTAGTTTGTTTGTTTTTTTAGAGATGGGGAGCGACCCATCAGACAAGGGTCGCTTCCCTGGGGGGCAAACTGTATTTAGAGCATTTCTGCCCCCTTTGGGGGCAGATTGGTCGATTTTAGGTCAATCTGCCCCCAAGGGGGCAGAAACCACTAGGCACCGGGAATTTGTTTTTTGGCGCCAATGTCACGCAGGCAAGGGTCGCACCTGGGCAGGGGGGGTTTGGGGGGGTGGGGGGTCAAATTTATTTTAGGGCATTTCCCCCCACCCCCTGGGGCCGGCTGAGCTAGAGGCCAAAATCCACATGTAGGCACTTTGCAAAAAACACCTCTGTTTTCTATGAAAAAATATGTTGTGTCCACGTTGTGTTTTGGGCCATTTCCTTTCGTGGGCGCTAGGCCTACCCTCACAAGTGAGGTACCATTTTTATGGAGAGACTTAGGGGAACGCTGGGTGGAAGGAAATTTGTGGCTCCTCTCAGATTCCAGAACTTTTTGTCACCGAAATGAGAGGAAAAAGTGTTTTTTGGCCAGATTTTGATGTTTGCAAAGAATTCTGGGTAACAGAACCTGGTCAGAGCCCCGCAAATCACCCCATCTTGGATTCCCCTAGGTCTCTAGTTTTCAAAAATGTGCTGGTTTGCTAGGTTTCCCCAGGTGCCGGCTGAGCTAGAGGCCAAAATCCACACGTAGGCACTGTTTTCTATGAAAAAATGTGATGTGTCCACGTTGTGTTTTGGGCCATTTCCTGTCGCGAGCGCTAGGCCTACCGACACAAGTGAGGTATCATTTTTATCTGGAGACGTGGGGGAACGCTGGGGGGAAGGAAATTTGTGGCTCCTCTCAGATTCCAGAACTTTCTGCCACAGAAATGTGAGGAACATGTGTTTTTTTAGCCAAATTTTGAGGTTTGCAAAGGATTCTGGGTAACAGAACCTGGTCCGACCCACACAAATCACCCCATCTTGGATTCCCCTAGGTCTCTAGTTTTCAGAAATGCACAGGTTTGGTAGGTTTCCCTAGGTGGCGGCTGAGCTAGAGGCCAAAATCTACAGGTAGGCACTTTGCTAAAAACAGGTCTATTTTCTGTGATGTGTCCACGTTGCGCTTTGGGGCGTTTCCTGTCGCGGGCGCTAGGCCTACCCACACAAGTGAGGTATCATTTTTATCGGGAGACATAGGGGAACGCTGGGTGGAAGGAAATTTGTGGCTCCTCTCAGATTGTAGAACTTTCTGCCACAGAAATGTGAGGAACATGTGTTTGTTTAGCCAAATTTTGAGGTTTGCAAAGGATTCTGGGTAACAGAACCTGGTCCGAGCCACACAAGTCACCCCATCTTGGATTCCCCTAGGTCTCTTGTTTTCAGAAATGCACAGGTTTGGTAGGTTTCCCTAGGTGGCGGCTGAGCTACAGGCCAAAATCTACAGGTAGGCACTTTGCAAAAAAACACCTCTGTTTTCCTTCAAAAATTTGGTTGTGTCCATGTTGCGCTTTGGGGCGTTTCCTGTCGTGGGCGCTAGGCCTACCCACACAAGTGAGGTATCATTTTTATCGGGAGACATGGGGGAACGCTGGGTGGAAGGAAATTTGTGGCTCCTCTCAGATTCCAGAACTTTCTGCCACAGAAATGTGAGGAACATGTGTTTTTTTAGCCAAATTTTGAGGTTTGCAAAGGATTCTGGGTAACAGAACCTGGTCCCAGCCACACAAGTCACCCCATCTTGGATTCCCCTAGGTCTCTAGTTTTCAGAAATGCACAGGTTTGGTAGGTTTCCTTAGGTGGCGGCTGAGCTACAGGCCAAAATCCACAGGTAGGCACTTTGCTAAAAACAGGTCTGTTTTCTGTGATGTGTCCACGTTGCGCTTTGGGGGCATTTCCTGTTGAGGGCGCTAGGCCTACCCACACAAGTGAGGTATCATTTTTATCGGGAAACGTGGGGGAACGCTGGGTGGAAGGAAATTTGTGGCTCCTCTCAGATTCCAGAACTTTCTGCCACAGAAATGTGAGGAACATGTGTTTTTTTAGCCACATTTTGAGGTTTGCAAAGGATTCTGGGTAACAGAACCTGGTCCCAGCCACACAAGTCACCCCATCTTGGATTCCCCTAGGTCTCTAGTTTTCAGAAATGCACAGGTTTGGTAGGTTTCCCTAGGTGGCGGCTGAGCTACAGGCCAAAATCTACCGGTAGGCACTTTGCAAAAAACAACTCTGGTTTCCTTAAAAAATTTGGTTGTGTCCACGTTGCGCTTTGGGGCGTTTCCTGTCGTGGGCGCTAGGCCTACCCACACAAGTGAGGTATCATTTTTATCGGGAGACGAGGAAGAACGCTGGGTGGAAGGAAATTTGTGGCTCCTCTCAGATTCCAGAACTTTCTGCCACAGAAATGTGAGGAACATGTGTTTTTTTAGCCAAATTTTGAGGTTTGCAAAGGATTCTGGGTAACAGAGCCTGGTCCCAGCCACACAAGTCACCCCATCTTGGATTCCCCTAGGTCTCTAGTTTTCAGAAATGCACAGGTTTGGTAGGTTTCCCTAGGTGGCGGCTGAGCTACAGGCCAAAATCCACAGGTAGGCACTTTGCTAAAAACAGGTCTATTTTCTGTGATGTGTCCACGTTGTGCTTTGGGGCGTTTCCTGTCGCGGGCGCTAGGCCTACCCACACAAGTGAGGTATCATTTTTATCGGGAGACGTGGGGGAACGCTGGGTGGAAGGAAATTTGTGGCTCCTCTCAGATTCCAGAACTTTCTGCCACAGAAATGTGAGGAACATGTGTTTTTTTAGCCACATTTTGAGGTTTGCAAAGGATTCTGGGTAACAGAACCTGGTCCCAGACACACAAGTCACCCCATCTTGGATTCCCCCAGGTCTCTAGTTTTCAGAAATGCACAGGTTTGGTAGGTTTCCCTAGGTGGCGGCTGAGCTACAGGCCAAAATCTACAGGTAGGCACTTTGCAAAAACCACCTCTGTTTTCCTTCAAAAATTTGGTTGTGTCCACGTTGCGCTTTGGGGCGTTTCCTGTCGTGGGCGCTAGGCCTACCCACACAAGTGAGGTATCATTTTTATCCGGAGACGTGGGGGAACGCTGGGTGGAAGGAAATTTGTGGCTCCTCTCAGATTCCAGAACTTTCTGCCACAGAAATGTGAGGAACATGTGTTTTTTTAGCCAAATTTTGAGGTTTGCAAAGGATTCTGGGTAACAGAACCTGGTCCCACCCACACAAGTCACCCCATCATGGATTCCCCTAGGTCTCTAGTTTTCAGAAATGCACAGGTTTGGTAGGTTTCCCTAGGTGGCGGCTGAGCTACAGGCCAAAATCCACAGGTAGGCACTTTGCTAAAAACAGGTCTGTTTTCTGTGATGTGTCTACGTTGCGCTTTGGGGCGTTTCCTGTCGTGGGCGCTAGGCCTACCCACACAAGTGAGGTATCATTTTTATCGGGAGACATGGGGGAACGCTGGGTGG
Organism: Pleurodeles waltl; assembly: GCF_031143425.1. Taxonomy (NCBI): domain Eukaryota; kingdom Metazoa; phylum Chordata; class Amphibia; order Caudata; family Salamandridae; genus Pleurodeles; species Pleurodeles waltl. The sequence goes on from NC_090439.1 coordinate 971,309,931, forward strand.
AAGGAAATTTGTGGCTCCTCTCAGATTCCAGAACTTTCTGCCACAGAAATGTGAGGAACATGTGTTTTTTTAGCCAAATTTTGAGGTTTGCAAAGGATTCTGGGTAACAGAACCTGGTCCCAGCCACACAAATCACCCCATCTTGGATTCCCCTAGGTCTCTAGTTTTCAGAAATGCACAGGTTTGGTAGGTTTCCTTAGGTGGCGGCTGAGCTACAGGCCAAAATCCACAGGTAGGCACTTTGCTAAAAACAGGTCTGTTTTCTGTGATGTGTCCACGTTGCGCTTTGGGGGCATTTCCTGTTGAGGGCGCTAGGCCTACCCACACAAGTGAGGTATCATTTTTATCGGGAAACGTGGGGGAACGCTGGGTGGAAGGAAATTTGTGGCTCCTCTCAGATTCCAGAACTTTCTGCCACAGAAATGTGAGGAACATGTGTTTTTTTAGCCACATTTTGAGGTTTGCAAAGGATTCTGGGTAACAGAACCTGGTCCCAGCCACACAAGTCACCCCATCTTGGATTCCCCTAGGTCTCTAGTTTTCAGAAATGCAAAGGTTTGGTAGGTTTCCCTAGGTGGCGGCTGAGCTACAGGCCAAAATCTACCGGTAGGCACTTTGCAAAAAACAACTCTGGTTTCCTTCAAAAATTAGGTTGTGTCCACGTTGCGCTTTGGGGCGTTTCCTGTCGTGGGCGCTAGGCCTACCCACACAAGTGAGGTATCATTTTTATCGGGAGACGAGGAAGAACGCTGGGTGGAAGGAAATTTGTGGCTCCTCTCAGATTCCAGAACTTTCTGCCACAGAAATGTGAGGAACATGTGTTTTTTTAGCCAAATTTTGAGGTTTGCAAAGGATTCTGGGTAACAGAGCCTGGTCCCAGCCACACAAGTCACCCCATCTTGGATTCCCCTAGGTCTCTTGTTTTCAGAAATGCACAGGTTTGGTAGGTTTCCCTAGGTGGCGGCTGAGCTACAGGCCAAAATCCACAGGTAGGCACTTTGCTAAAAACAGGTCTATTTTCTGTGATGTGTCCACGTTGTGCTTTGGGGCGTTTCCTGTCGCGGGCGCTAGGCCTACCCACACAAGTGAGGTATCATTTTTATCGGGAGACGTGGGGGAACGCTGGGTGGAAGGAAATTTGTGGCTCCTCTCAGATTCCAGAACTTTCTGCCACAGAAATGTGAGGAACATGTGTTTTTTTAGCCACATTTTGAGGTTTGCAAAGGATTCTGGGTAACAGAACCTGGTCCCAGACACACAAGTCACCCCATCTTGGATTCCCCCAGGTCTCTAGTTTTCAGAAATGCACAGGTTTGGTAGGTTTCCCTAGGTGGCGGCTGAGCTACAGGCCAAAATCTACAGGTAGGCACTTTGCAAAAACCACCTCTGTTTTCCTTCAAAAATTTGGTTGTGTCCACGTTGCGCTTTGGGGCGTTTCCTGTCGTGGGCGCTAGGCCTACCCACACAAGTGAGGTATCATTTTTATCCGGAGACGTGGGGGAACGCTGGGTGGAAGGAAATTTGTGGCTCCTCTCAGATTCCAGAACTTTCTGCCACAGAAATGTGAGGAACATGTGTTTTTTTAGCCAAATTTTGAGGTTTGCAAAGGATTCTGGGTAACAGAACCTGGTCCCACCCACACAAGTCACCCCATCTTGGATTCCCCTAGGTCTCTAGTTTTCAGAAATGCACAGGTTTGGTAGGTTTCCCTAGGTGGCGGCTGAGCTACAGGCCAAAATCCACAGGTAGGCACTTTGCTAAAAACAGGTCTGTTTTCTGTGATGTGTCTACGTTGCGCTTTGGGGCGTTTCCTGTCACGGGTGCTAGGCCTACCCACACAAGTGAGGTATCATTTTTATCGGGAGACATGGGGGAACGCTGGGTGGAAGGAAATATGTGGCTCCTCTCAGATTCCAGAACTTTCTGCCACAGAAATATGAGGAACATGTGTTTTTTTAGCCAAATTTTGAGGTTTGCAAAGGATTCTGGGTAACAGAACCTGGTCCCAGCCACACAAGTCACCCCATCTTGGATTCCCCCAGGTCTCTAGTTTTCAGAAATGCACAGGTTTGGTAGGTTTCCTTAGGTGGCGGCTGAGCTACAGGCCAAAATCTACAGGTAGGCACTTTGCAAAAAACACCTCTGTTTTCCTTCGAAAATTTGGCTGTGTCCACGTTGCGCTTTGGGGCGTTTCCTGTCGCGGGCGCTAGGCCTACCCACACAAGTGAGGTATCATTTTTATCGGGAGATGTGGGGGAACGCTGGGTGGAAGGAAATTTGTGGCTCCTCTCAGATTCTAGAACTTTCTGCCACAGAAATGTGAGGAACATGTGTTTTTTTAGCCAAATTTTGAGGTTTGCAAAGGATTCTGGGTAACAGAACCTGGTCCCAGCCACACAAGTCACCCCATCTTGGATTCCCCTAGGTCTCTAGTTTTCAGAAATGCACAGGTTTGGTAGGTTTCCCTAGGTGGCGGCTGAGCTTCAGGCCAAAATCTAAAGGTAGGCACTTTGCTAAAAACAGGTCTGTTTTCTGTGATGTGTCCACGTTGAGCTTTGGGGCGTTTCCTGTCGCGGGCGCTAGGCCTACCCACACAAGTGAGGTATCATTTTTATCGGGAGACGTGGGGGAACGCTGGGTGGAAGGAAATGTGTGGCTCCTCTCAGATTCCAGAACTTTCTGCCACAGAAATGTGAGGAACATGTGTTTTTTTAGCCAAATTTTGAGGTTTGCAAAGGATTCTGGGTAACAGAACCTGGTCCCAGCCACACAAGTCACCCCATCTTGGATTCCCCTAGGTCTCTAGTTTTGAGAAATGCACAGGTTTGGTAGGTTTCCCTAGGTGGCGGCTGAGCTACAGGCCAAAATCCACAGGTAGGCACTTTGCTAAAAACAGGTCTGTTTTCTGTGATGTGTCTACGTTGCGCTTTGGGGCGTTTCCTGTCACGGGTGCTAGGCCTACCCACACAAGTGAGGTATCATTTTTATCGGGAGACATGGGGGAACGCTGGGTGGAAGGAAATATGTGGCTCCTCTCAGATTCCAGAACTTTCTGCCACAGAAATGTGAGGAACATGTGTTTTTTTAGCCAAATTTTGAGGTTTGCAAAGGATTCTGGGTAACAGAACCTGGTCCCAGCCACACAAGTCACCCCATCTTGGATTCCCCCAGGTCTCTAGTTTTCAGAAATGCACAGGTTTGGTAGGTTTCCTTAGGTGGCGGCTGAGCTACAGGCCAAAATCTAGAGGTAGGCACTTTGCAAAAAACACCTCTGTTTTCCTTCGAAAATTTGGCTGTGTCCACGTTGCGCTTTGGGGCGTTTCCTGTCGCGGGCGCTAGGCCTACCCACACAAGTGAGGTATCATTTTTATCGGGAGATGTGGGGGAACGCTGGGTGGAAGGAAATTTGTGGCTCCTCTCAGATTCTAGAACTTTCTGCCACAGAAATGTGAGGAACATGTGTTTTTTTAGCCAAATTTTGAGGTTTGCAAAGGATTCTGGGTAACAGAACCTGGTCCCAGCCACACAAGTCACCCCATCTTGGATTCCCCTAGGTCTCTAGTTTTCAGAAATGCACAGGTTTGGTAGGTTTCCCTAGGTGGCGGCTGAGCTTCAGGCCAAAATCTAAAGGTAGGCACTTTGCTAAAAACAGGTCTGTTTTCTGTGATGTGTCCACGTTGAGCTTTGGGGCGTTTCCTGTCGCGGGCGCTAGGCCTACCCACACAAGTGAGGTATCATTTTTATCGGGAGACGTGGGGGAACGCTGGGTGGAAGGAAATGTGTGGCTCCTCTCAGATTCCAGAACTTTCTGCCACAGAAATGTGAGGAACATGTGTTTTTTTAGCCAAATTTTGAGGTTTGCAAAGGATTCTGGGTAACAGAACCTGGTCCCAGCCACACAAGTCACCCCATCTTGGATTCCCCTAGGTCTCTAGTTTTGAGAAATGCACAGGTTTGGTAGGTTTCCCTAGGTGGCGGCTGAGCTACAGGCCAAAATCTACAGGTAGGCACTTTGCTAAAAACAGGTCTGTTTTCTGTGATGTGTCCACGTTGTGTTTTGGGGCGTATCCTGTCGTGGGCGCTAGGCCTACCCACACAAGTGAGGTATCATTTTTATCGGGAGACTTGGGGGAACATAGAATAGCAAAACAAGTGTTATTGCCCCTTGTCTTTCTCTACATTTTTCCCTTCCAAATGTAAGACAGTGTGTAAAAAAGACATCTATTTGAGAAATGCCCTGTAATTCACATGCTAGTATGGGCACCCTGGAATTCAGAGATGTGCAAATAACCACTGCTTCTCAACACCTTATCTTGTGCCCATTTTGGAAATACAAAGGTTTTCTTGATAGCTATTTTTTACTCTTTATATTTCAGCAAATGAATTGCTGTATACCCGGCATAGAATGAAAACCCACTGCAGGGTGAAGGTCATTTATTGGCTCTGGGTACCTAGAGTTCTTGATGAACCTACAAGCCCTATATATCCCCGCAACCAGAAGAGTCCAGCAGACGTAACGGTATATTGCTTTCGAAAATCTGACATTGCAGGAAAAAATTACAGAGTAAAACTTAGAGAAAAATGGATGTTTTTTTCACCTCAATTTCAATATTTTTCTTATTCAGTTGTTATTTTCTGTAGGAAACCCTTGTAGGATCTACACAAATTACCCCTTGCTGAATTCAGAATTATGTCTACTTTTCAGAAATGTTGCGGTTTCTGGGATCCAGCATTGGTTTCATGCCCATTTCTGTCACTGACTGGAAGGAGGCTGAAAGCACAAAAAATCGTAAAAATGGGGTATGTCCCAGTAAAATGCCAAAATTGTGTTGACAAATTGGGTTTTCTGATTCAAGTCTGCCTGTTCCTGAAAGCTGGGAAGCTGGTGATTTTATCACCGCAAACCCTTTGTTGATGCCCTTTTCAGGGAAAAAACCACAAGCCTTCTTCTGCAGCCCATTTTTCCAATTTTTTTAAAAAAAACGAAATTTTCACTGTTTTTTGGCTAATTTCTTGGCCTCCTTCTGGGGAACCCACAAAGTCTGGGTACCTCTAGAATCCCTAGGATGTTGGAAAAAAAGGACGCAAATTTGGCGTGGGTAGCTTACGTGAACAAAAAGTTATGAGGGCCTAAGCACGAACTGCTCTAAATAGCCAAAAAAAGGCTCGGCACAGGAGGGGGAAAAGGCCTGGCAGCGAAGGGGTTAAATTTCACGTGTGTGGCTAACAACAATGTCGTGACAAAGGCGCAGCGAGTGCCGAAATGCGTTTGACAGTCCTTGGTCAATAAATTCACTGGATAGATTCTTAGTGGAGTGCTGCAATTTCTTTACGATTTGAGGAGTCGAGGTTTTCATTAAATAAGGCACTGCACTGTGTGCGGCACTGCTGGTGATTTGGTAGCCCAAAGGTAAATGCATCAGAGAGTGTGATGTATATGTATATATATTTATGTATATAAACTATGAATATTCATTTGACATATATATATATATATATATATACACATATATGTATATTGTATATATATATATATATATTTATGCATATATATATTCATTATACTAATAGTAATACATAAAAAATATTGAAAAAGTATAATGTAAAATAAATATTTTTATCAATTATGTTACACTATATATATATTTCTATAAACTTATACATATTCATAGAAGTGTGTGTATATATAAGGATGCATATATATATATATATATATATATATGTATGTATAGATTTATGTAGAGTAATAAATATTAGTTGATTTTATTTAATTTACATTAAATTAAATGTATATAATAGAATATTTAGCACTTACTATTTTAAACTCTATCTTAAAAAATCCATTGTTTGTCTATTTTTGGATGATGTTAGTGTCAACAATCTTTTTTCCGACGATTGGTACTTATGGTTATAAGTATAGGACCACACTATTGTGGTAAACAATATTTTTGACAACAATATTTTTCTGCCCAATATGTGTCAATTGTTCACAGATTTCACTGTGCCTCTAGCTACCTTCAGCAAAATGACCCCCTCACAAGAACTGTCTAAAAAGCACTTAGAGTTTATTTGGAGCAAAATCACCGCCAGACACGGCTACTTTGACCCTCAATTAGACCCGTCAACCTCAAAACTCAACACCCCATTGTTGCCTGAGAATAACCCCTAAGCTTGTGGCCCGCCATCACTGCCAAACGAAACCGTCACTACCAGGAAATTCATCAGCTTAGGGCTCAATCTGTCCCTGCCCCACCACTCCTTCACCAAAGGACTCTTACTGATCAGCAAAGCACCAGCACCCATTTCAGTGCCACATTCCTAGACACCTAGAAATAGGCCTCCATCATGTCCCTGCTCAAGAAACCTTTTGTTCCAGATACTCTTGCCAACTATAGACCTATCTCCCTCATACCATAACTGACCAATGTCCCAGAGAAGCTCATCAACTGATGTCTCACTGACTACCTCAGCAACCACCAGCTCCTCATCACCATGCAGTCACAGTACAGAAACAGCACTCGTTTCAACTACAGATGATATCCATATGATCCTAAAGAGAGGATACATGGCAGCCCTCATTCTTTTATTCCTCTCTGCAGCATTCAACACGGTCTCACAATTCATCCTCATCAGGTGCTGGCAAGAGTTTGGCATTCAAGAGCATACCCTCACCTGGGTCTGCTCCTTTGTAACAGATAAAACATAACCAGTCAGCCTGACACCCTACTTCTCAAAACCAGCAAACATATCTGTGGAGTATTAAAGTGTTGGGGCTCTCACTTTTAAACATAGGCTTACACCCAATTGGCACGTTTAACTTAATTATGAGTTCCTAGTACCGTGGTACTATATGTACCCAGGGCCTGTAAATTAAAAGCTACTAGTGGGCCTGTGATTATGCCACCCACTTAAGTAGCCTTTTAAACATTGGCCTGCCATTGCAGTCTGTGTGTACAGTTTAAACTGTCCTTTCGACCTGGCAATGAAAACCTTTTGCCAGGCAAAGATCTTCCTTTTGAATACATATAAATCATCCTAGGCTAGGCCCTAAACAGCCCGTAGGGCAGAGCACACTGTATTTAGAATGATGGACATGCTCCTTCATGTTTTATATGTCCTGGTATTGAAAAACTCTCAACTTCATTTTTTATTGCTGTGAGGCCTACTTCTTTCATAGGATAACAGTGGGATGCTGTATTATATTCAGTAAGTGCTAACGTTTGATTGAGAACAGGTACAGATTTCAAGTTTGGTGCCTGAGAAATTGTATTAAAAATCCTCTTTAATGGTGATGTCAGATCTTAAGTTATACTTTTGAAAATGCCACTTTTAGAAAGTTGGCATTTTCCAGCCATAACTATTTGGTGCTTGCATCCTGTTCCTGGGTCACATGACTAGGTGTAGTTGCAGTTGGGGTTTGTTTATTCCTCTCAGACAGCGACACAGGAGAGAGATAAGGTGTCCCTGAATGGGCCATCAACTGACAGAATTGGGGGGGGCGGAGATAGACACAGCCCCACTTGTAACTGAATAGGCTGTGTTCTACATTGTCACAAAAAATGTGCCACCACTGCATTGTTCATGCACCCAGCATGGAGGCAGGGAAGGAGAAGAAAGAAACTTCAAGAACTTTATAGGTAATTCCCTACAAACATCTCCTGCTTCAAAGTGGGTACCAGTTATAAGAAATGGACCCTCTGACCCAGCTGTTCATTACACTCCTGCACCCATGGATACTATAGAGAAAGGACTGCTGTGCTGCTCTGTTGTTAGAAGGTTTGCACTTATTTCCCTGCTACTCTGATGTTCTGCTTGTTGGGAAGGAGGACTGGACCTGCATCCTTCATCCCAGGCTGAAGTGACTCCACGGAGCAGCTGATTGAGCCATAGGGACATAACAAGTTCCAGAGGCTCCCTGCAACTGTCCAGCTGACCTGCTGCCTTGACCTGCAACTGGACCTGCAAATGGACATGCCTGAACCCTGTTGCCCTCTCCTGAAGTGAGTTCTTGATCCCCATGAGGTTCCCCTCATGTCCTGGAACCTTAGTATGGCATCAGTTGAGCTCCTCTCCAAATGAAGGTGGAAATGCTTCTGTTCTGGGCTTTCCCAACCATGAATGGGCCTCTTGCACCAAAATATTGCCACCCAAGCCACCCGCCAGTGCGAAGCTCAGTGTGCTGGCAACACGAGATATGCACTACACACATCGACAGCTCGCGGAGCCCGCCAACGCAAGACTCCAGCAACGACTGTCAGCGATGCCTGACAGAAACTTTGTGCCACAGGGATGACCAACCGTGACACCCAGACTGCTGTTCATGCTACATCAAGGACCATCCGTGATGGTAACCATGCTGCTCATGGAACAATCCACTGCATATTGGACTCTTCACACTGAACTGTTGAAGGTAACTCTTCAGCTGGACTAACCTGGTTCTTGTATTCAGCCCACACTCAATCGTAGTTTGACTGAACTTGTGACTCCCACCTGTTCTTATACAACCAGATAACCACGAGTAGTGCTTTGCACTTTTAGGCGCTTTAATTGCCTGAAACCTTTGAAATTGCATTTTTTCAGTTTATTGAATTTTAACCAATTTTCAAAACATTTTGTGAGATTTTTCTTGTATTTTGTTTTCACTTTATTACTGTTGGAAGTGCTGCATAAACACTTTACACATTGTCTCTAAGTTAAGCCTGACTGCTTGTGTGCCAAGCTACCAGAGGGTTGAGCATAGGTTCATTAAGGGTTTATGTCCCACCCTAACAGAGTTTGTGGTTGCTGCTTGAGTAGGGTTTCCCCCCGCCTCAGCCAAAGTTATCCATGCACACAACATCAACATACTCTGCTTCTCTGATGGCATGCAAGTCATATTCTTCCACTTCGATAAGACCCCCAACACAAGATACAGGTTTAGCACTGCCATGACCAAAGTTATTAACTGTATGAAATCCAACTGTCTCAAACTCAACAAAAACAAGACAGAAATAGTGAGCTTCAGCAAGAACACATCACCATGGTACCCCAACTGCTGGCCAGCCAAACTCGAACCAACACCCACATCCACACCTAGCACCCATGCAAGGAATCTCAAAATCATCATTGTCTGCATGCTGGACATGACTGAACAAGTGAACGCGTTCACTGCATCCTGCTTCCTCACCCTAAAGATGCTAAAGAAGATATTCCACCACATCAGCAAAACTGTCACACACTTACTCATCACCAGCACATGGGACACCTCTACTCCAGTGTTACAAAGTACCTTACCATAAGACTACAAACCATCCAAAACTCAGCAGCCTTGCTAATTCTCAACCTCCCATGGAGAACCCACATCATTCCACACCGCAGGGAGCTCCACTGGCTCCCTATACACAAACATGTTTATTTCAGACTCCTTGCTCCCACGCTGAAGGCACTACACAATGAAGGCCCCATTTAACTAAACAATAACATTTCCTTCCCTGAACCACCCAAAAACCTACACTCCTCAGGACTCCTGCTTGCTCACTATGCACACATGCACAGAACCAGATCTGGAGGACAAGTTTTTTCTTACATTGAATCCTAAAGCATGGAACAACCTCCCATTCAACATCAGAGCCTTCTCCTTTCTTCTCTTCTTGAATTCCACAAGAAGCCAAAGACTTGGCTTTTTGAGTAAATTGATTTAGAGCCCTGGCCTAGGCTGGAACAGGCATACGCAGCTGTCCAGTGCCAGGACAGAGTGTGCTTTACAAGTACACATAAAAAAACATACCATAACAAATCCAATATTACCCTTACCAAACTTCTGTCATCTCTTTTCCTCATTTGGAATGAGAGAAAGAGGAGGAGCCAGACTTCTTTTGTTGTCTGCAGAACCCTGCATCCTGTAGGCATGCTTATGCACACCTGGAAATATCCGTGCTCTGCCTTGCCTGGGAGTTCTATGCCTACAAAATCAAATACAGGATAAATACTGCGCCACAGAAAAAACAATATAGCAACAATTAACATAATGTTCCTTCTGTGAAGCTACGGCAGTGTAAGTGAATACCGTGGTAACAATAGTGTTGTGCATAATGTGATTGCGTTGCATTACTGGACATCAGCGGCTTAATTGGTGATTATCAGTTAAAAGGTTTCCTTCTTGAACATAATTTGTTTTAAGAAGTGGCAGGTGAATGGGCCAGAGACATATTGCATAATGTTTTACACTGTTTCCAATTTTTTTATGAAGGGAGCAAATATAATTTGCTACAACTCTTTAGAATAGAGTGGGATTCTAGTGAGAGTACCAAAAGCAGGACGTGGTTACAGGCATCATCTGTGCACGCGGACCGCCCCCACTTCCAGTGAAGAATGTGGCTAAATTTGTAGGTTTTAGTGCTTGCAGCAAGAGCTCAATTACACTAGAGTAAATGTTCTGCATTTTGCCACATTTCAGGTGTGTGGGACGCTGACACATAATAAAATGCTGGTCAAGAAATTCCGCTAACCATAAACCACAGGAAGCACACATCGAGTCAGCCACACCGTTCAGGCCTGGGAGGCATGATGTCTTATTTCACCAAATAGAGTTTGCTTGCCACATATAACCCTCATAATAGATATGATAGCAAATATAGAACATGGTTAAAAACATCTCTTTCCTTATCAAACAATAAGGATTTAACAGGTTCAAAATATAAATTAGTACAGTTGTAAAGAATTAGCCGTACAACCACTTAATACAGTTTTTGCTAAAGAGGAGTTAGTCAAAACATGTAGTAGGAATTCCCCAAATCAGATTATAAAGTTATTTATTCCCCCCACCCCCACCAGTAAACTGGGCTGATGGATGTGTGGACCTCATAGATATAGGCTTTGAGCGATCCAAAGCACTGAGGTGTAACTATAGTTTGTTGGACAAATGAAATGTCAAATTAAAGTAGTACAATGACAAGTGGGGTAATAGCAGGACATTCCCCAGGTAATGCATATCCCTTGACTGCTGTCTCACCTGTGTGAGACATCAGAGTGGCTATAGTATGTACTGCAACCCATCTTGTGTCACTCCCACCAGTGTCTATCCTGTCCCAGTCAACTACCTCATCCATAGAAATTAATGACAGAAAAAGTCCACAAGTGTCCCCCAAAGCATAAGGGTGCATTTATTTTGCTTTTGGCTCAAAAAAATCTCCACTTTGGGTGTCTGTCTTTAGGAAAAGCTTTGCTGATATATCCGCCATGCCTCCACGGAATGGCGCACCGGCTGTCACTGTTTTATTCACTTTATAGCGGCTCCCACAATGTGGGTTTGAGTTTCTTCAGAGAAAAATGCATCTAACCTGGTGGGTATTTTTAGCCCTGACAGGTCATGGGAACTGAGATAGAAGAGATGTACAAACTATAAGCGACGAGTGGTAAGGTATGGTGGTGAGGGGTGGCTGTAATGACAGAAAAGGATCAGGGAATACACTGTGTGCAGTTGCTGACATGTCCTAAAAAAGATATTCATTCTGGGGTTGGTTCTGGTTGGCCATGCTAGGATAAGATAGTTGTAGCTATTTAGGTCAAGTGTAGGTGGGAAGAGGTGTGACTAGATTTATAGCGCTTTTGGTGGACTATTTCAACATTTGGCTGGAACTGGGTCCAGGTAATTGTATGAATTTCAGTTCTGTAATGGCATTTCGTAATAAGGTTTTCTTGACATGCTGCACTCAAGGTATTAATCATTGACAATGTGGTAAATCCTAAGTCCGAATTGAAAAATATGGAGATTGAGTTTAAGCATTCTTTGTTGTATTCAGGTTATTTATTTGATTAAATAGGAAACTTCAACACTATCATTTTGCCTGGTGGTGAGAAGGGAAAAACAGAAGTTAAACACTAGGTATTGTCACAGAAGGAGTGGAGGGCAGAGTGTAGTTACACGATGTGTAAAGAGCATTATGGTAGGATGCACTTGATAGGACTGTGGTGTCGCCACATTAGTTACTGAGTAAGTGGTAAAAATGGCTAGCTATTTCCAAAAGTCAAAGCTACATTTTCTGAATTCATAAAAAGGTACGTAGTTACAGTAACTCTGCAAGGCACCATGTATGTGTTTTTATTTTTTACAATAGATAGCATATTTGTGAATATATTTGGGGTTCTTTGTAGGATGTTTTTATTTATGTATGGTGTTATGAGTATGTTATGTCTCCAGGTGTGAGGGTGGTGGTGGTGGGGGGGCTTGGTGTGTGTGTGTGTGTGTCTGTGTGCGCGTGTGTTGCAAGAGTATGTTTTAGTGTAGTAAACATGTCTCTGTTGACAGCAATCATAGAATTCGGGAGAAATTCCATCCCTTATTTGTTTTATTGAAAACTGGTTAAAATGTCATATGTTCTTCCTGTATCCTGAACTGATTATGCTGAGTAATTTGCCAAATAAACATACCTAAGTGTTCCCTCTGTCGAGATGCATTCTTCCACTGTTTTCAAGACTGGGTGTGTTAGCGCGTCAGAGCCTTGATAAGTAAACTTACAAGGAGACACACCTAGGTCGACGAACCTTTGGACTACGTTCGGGGACTTCCCAGTACGAGATGTCTTTTTGGCATCACAAATCAATAGATCAATAACACAATCAATATTCTTAGTACCTAATCAACGAGCTAATCAGTAACATTTAATAGGAATCAATAAGTTAAACACACCATGACCTTTCAGTCACGAATAACCACAACAAGTTAATTAAGTGTTAGGATATTTATTTCCCTATTGGTTACAATCTAGTGTCATCTCTGTTAATCTCATTAGCAATAAACCTCATTAGCACTCTTCTAATTAGCAATTTAGGACACAATTTATCATAGCATAGAGAATATTCATTCAGTATTTAGACACGTCATTAATATGAAGCAACTTAGCAAAGTCTCAGTAATGCATGATTCAACAAAGCATGAACTCAGTCATTTGTCTATTTGCACAAGATATTTGTGAAACGCCTTAACTAACCTCAAATTAGCATTAGCATGTTGGGCTTCATGCAAAACATTTTAGAAACACAAATTTAAAAAACATCTAAACCATGGCCTCTATCAAAATAGCAGTTGGTACCTAGAAAGAAAGGCAAACAAACAATTACAATTTAGCATCAGATAGTTACCAGTCCAACAGATCAGCAAACAGCGTCAGTCTTCGTCCTCAGGACATCAGTCAATTCACCATCAGCAGAGATAGGACGAGGCAAAGTCTCAATATAGTATAGCTACGGAATGAACTCTCTTCCCTCATATGGAGGAGAAGTTAGCATCCAGCAAAGAATGGGCAAAGGATGGTTTAGAGTGTCAGGACAAAGCAAAAGAGTGGAAAGTCTCTGTGAGTGAGTGAAGTTTCTCCTCTGAGCCCCGTTTCTCCTTGGGTCACTCCGTTAAATCAAAACTGTCTAGTTATCCCTTAACTCCCTATTGGATAATAATTGGTGCATCATTATCTCTGTCCAATAATTCTTCACACAACTTGCCAGAATTTTCCACAAACCACAGTTCTCATGTTGCGGATTGGTCCATGTTATTGACGTCTTCATCGGTTGGAATGTCAGGTAAGAAAAGTTACAGTTTACGCTCCAGTCAGTGTCTCCATTGTTTTCTCTTAACACAGCTAACCTTGCAGCTGTTACAAATTACACTGTTGCATTCAGCAAGAATGTCTCCTTGAGCAAGTCGGTTCTCATGAGAAAGAATTTACTACGGCTACACACATATAACTTCTGGAAAAGTACCGCTTCGTGTCCTTCAAGAAAACAGCACATTGCACATTAGAAAATGCAGTTTAATATGAGACCAGGCAGCTAGGCCCAGACCCTCGCTAAGCTAAGGCCTATCAATCAATAAGCAACTTCTTACTACATAACTCTAATTATGATATGCTAGTACAAATTTAAAACATTAATGAATAACAATCCAGAATTAACAAGCTTTCATTAGTTTTCTTATACATTGGTAGCCACTCCCCCTGGGCACATTTCAAACATGTGCATTATTTTCTATATTAACACATTTTCTATGTAGCTTCATCACACAATATATTGCAAGCATTTCATGTTAATATTGCTTTTAAAAGACACACTCCAACAGGTGCCTTGGTGGATCCATAGACCATTCAGCGCTGAAAGCAGATTTGAGGGAGCCATAGACTTTCCAGAGAGCCATGCACATAATTTTCAGCTATATGGTAGTTGCGTGAGAGTATCTTCACAGGTCCTAAAGTTTTGTAGTGTTCATTATTTTACTTCATAATTGCATGTAAAACCTATGATTTTTATCTAGTATATTTGGAAAAATGTATTGTAAAAGTACTTAGCCCCACTTAAAAGTGAACCTTTTTGGGATAAGAAATCCTTATCCTCCGAAGGTTTAATTGATGCAAAATAAGGCATTATCTAGGGCTAAAAATACATTTAAAGTTAAAACCTGTCTCAAACAATGTTGTCAATGTATGTGGAGGCGTGGGAAGTTTCAACGTGTTTTACAACATTTACATAGCAACACGATGAAGGTTGTGAAGTTTTGCACTTTGCTACATGTGGTCGAAAGCATGATATTTGTGGCAATCAATGTTGTCATATGTAAATGGCAGAGAAAAGCTCTGTACACATTCCCCATTTTGGTTGAGTTCAATTGAAAATGGCTTGGCAGAGCACTGAATGCACAGAAAAAATGTGCGATGAAAGATGAAGCAGGGTGAGAAATCTTTACAAATTTAGTACAGGGCATACTTTGGGAACTTTGGAAAATGATGCAAGTGAAAACAGTATTTCACACACTTACTTAAATGGCTGTAAAAATGGCTTAAGAAAATACCCCTAAAACAGATTATATATGAACCCCTCTTAGCAAATGGAAATCTTTGTTTGATAATATACTTAGAATATACTTATAAGTTGAAATACTTTGCAGATGTTTTACTATATATGCTATTCACAAAAAAGTAAACGTAAATTTGAAGCTAGTGTTTACATAGGGCGACCAGACCTTTTAGACTTATGCAATTTGGGGTAAGAACAGCACATTTATTAAAACTACAAATGAATATTACTACACTTGAAATTACCTTCGTAGTTTATTTGTACTTCTGAGTAGGTGGTATACGCAGAATGGTCCGCTGAAACAAATGCACTGTGTACATTTTGTATAGAGGAGTTGGACGATAGCTACATATGACCAAAACATCACAGAGGAGGACGAACTAACAAATTAGATTCTGAAGCACATAGACGGATCCAACAGCCAGAGCCCTGCCCTCTGCCACTAGTGCTGCACATAGCTTTGGAGCCACACTGCCACCGAACCATTCAAGATGCAGAGCGTTCCACTCAAGAGGAAGAGGAGCTCCACTGAGGAGATAGAGTGTACCTGTAAACTGGCAAACAATGAACATATCAATATAAGATTTTTTATTTTTATTTTGCAAGGTCTATTATTCATTGGTCAAATCTCTTGAGAGCAGAAGAAGACAACACATATTGTAAACTTCTTTCTAAAGCGTACAGAATATGTTATTGAAATAAATTGGCCACCTGTGTCAGAGCAAAAAGCGATAGATTAAATGCTGATGTATCTTCTTGCATGCAAACAGACAAGTCTTCTGAAAAGATGTCAAAGATAATTTCTTAAATTCGTTTTTTTATTGTTTGCTGAGAGGAGAAAATGTATTTAGATTAAAAAAATTATTTATTTGATGCATTCACATGCATGATTTTAACAAACTGGAATGGGAAATTAGAGAATATATTGTTGAAATGTTTCTGATAATAAAATTGTGAAATTATGCTGTATCTATGATCACTTCTGTTGTGGATGGAGAGGCAGGTCTCATTACTGAAAAATTGTACATGGGCTTAAAACATAACCTTAAAGTTGAATTGTTACATTAACACATTTTCCTTAAGCAAAGGGAATCTCACACATTTAGAATCTCCCAAAAGCCCGCATTCTCCTACTGTTACATCTCAGGTTGTGACTGTATGGTGAGAATATATGATCAGCCTCTGAGTGGATAACATAGATGTCATGCCTTCTCATGCCACTGTATTAGCTGTTAAGCCCAAGCTTGTCATATGATTTCTCCAACATGGATGGACTCATGTGCTCCATCACCACTTGCATGGATCTCCGAAAGACTAACTACACACCTAAAATTGCTTAACGGAGAGCCATTAACAACACCTGCATGATACATTGGAGCTGCCCAGAGAACACCTTAAAATAATAATGGAGAACACTTGGGGCATAAAAAGATCATCAAACTCCAGCAGGACATGTCCTATAGGCCACCAGTTACAACGGCAGGGCATGCTATGCCTCTGGTACTTCTGAGGACAGCAAACTACATGCAGATTTCCCCAACCTCAGTTGGTTAGTCCTTGCCAAGAAGAACCAGATTCCAATGTCAACGTAGGACTCATACTAAGGGCCTCTTGAATCATGTAGCAGGAGAGGGCCAAATTATGCGGAAGGGTTGAGCAAATCAAGCAGCAAAAAAAGGCAAATTATGTGGCACAATGCAGCACATTTTGTATTAGTATTACTTCGTTAGTTCATCATTTTTAAACTTGTTAACACTGTATGGGCATTGGTTGCACCTCATTAGTACCAGTTTAACACCCAAATTACCTAATAAGCAACAGAACGGTGACCAGTCTAACTTTGCAAAGGGCCTTCCACTGTACAGCAATGTGTGTAGCTGCATTTTTAGTAACTTTTGAACAATTTGAGCTCGGCAGATGTTGCAGCAGATGGTGGATTACATGGTAAATGCAGCAAATCTATAATTACGCAAAAAGTGCCGCAGCCGCACAATCACATAATTCCTGTGGCCCTGCTCATACTGCATTGCCAAAGATGCAGACTATTCTTTCTGTGGACTTGCACACCAACCCTCCCCACCTTCAACACATCACAAATTGCTCATGCATTTGCTTCCCAATCAAATGTGTATATGCACACCACCACATATGTATAAATGGGCACTCACCCACCACTACTTCATGTTACAATAAATTGTGTTTACACAAAGCAACATGCCTCCCCTGATTTGTAGTGAGCAAACTGTATGGGCATAACCAGTCTAAATTACAACTAACGCTTTCACACCAGCATCAACAGACATTCTCCAGCAGGATGCACACAAGGAATACCAAAAACAATGCTAGGTTAAAAATTGTTTTTTATTGTGGCATTTCTTTGGGTCTTTCCTACTTCATGTTGAGACCAACTAAATGTGTTTCAGACAGTCAGATGATTAGTGACTAATTATGTAATATGTGGATCTTGGAAGGTTGTTGACTAAAATGTAATTACCTTATGTTAAGTGTGTCCCTGGCTTCGCGCAATAGCATGTAGACAAATCTTGTACATGTAGTTGTAGGCAGTATTAAAGTAAGCATAGGATCACAAACTGCATGCACAAATCAGACAGGATTGTAGCTTGAGAGCCAGGTGGGTACAGCCAGATCTTCAATTCTGAACCCTTGTTAGTTGCTAATTTTACTTATCCTCTTTGGAAGAATTCTGTACTGAGGAGCTTCCACCTATGCGGATTTTTGAAAAGAGGTAAATATCAGACATGGGACCATCATGAACGTCAATTCACTGAATGCCAGGGGTAGCAGAAGTGACATCACAACGCCATTTCACCTTTGCTTTCACTCATACACTCACTCTTAGACACACATTCACATATAGGCTCGCTCTCCCATTAATACACTTGCACCTATAAGCATGCACACAACATACATTTAAAAACCATGTTTACTTACCTCTGATGCCAGGGAGGGGATTTGTTTATTACTCTGATAGTGAATACTAAAGCATTATTTACTATTAGTGTGATAAAAAAATTGTCAGAAAACAAGGGAAGTGGAGCCCTCACACAGCCTCCCTAAGGACGCACTACCCTTGTGTTTCTGGCACTGATTTTGCCACCTCTGAGGTCAGAGGTCGCAAAGGGAGTGCCAGTGTCTGGTGACCCCTAAGTGACGTCCATGGGGACCATTCTCAATATGAGGTTTCTCCTTTTGATATATAAGCTGTGTTTGGGTTATATAAGATGATTAGTTACATCTCATGGACTGTCTTGCCATTGGTTACCAGTGTAGAGCTTTGATAGTGAGGGTAATAACATACCATCTGTTATGGTTAAGGAATTGTAGGTCTGCTATTTTTGGCTTGTTTGCTGCTTATCAATTTATTTGCTAGTTAGTCTGATATATAGGCCACTTGCATAGTCTAGATGTGACATCACTGGGGCCAGTAATGTGTGCATTCTGTGTTTGAACTCTAGGCTGTGCAAATAATTATTTATAAAAAAGGAACATTATCAGTGGTAAGAAGAAGCTGGGTGGAGCAAAAATGTGACAGGATGAAATGGGGGTCTGTGCTATGTACCAACACAATCTCCCTCTGAACTAGCCCTCTCATGAGGCAAAGTTTAACACAAATTGATGGAGATGAGATAGAGAGAGAATTCTGTGGTGGAATGGGCATGGCTGACAAAGACTACAGGTGGAAAGAGATAGGGTCTGAGAGAAGACATGGAGGCATTACAGAATGAGAGCACTCAGGTGAGTTCGCTTTGCTGGCCATTCTGGTCATTATGCAAGACATTGGAGGATAATGAGATAATTATTGGTGGGTCACATTTGCTATGCTTCAAAGACAGAGGTCAAATGCCAGGCCATGTCTTCTGCCAAATTGGTATTGTATGTTTTTACATGGTGATTGATGTTTACAATCTCCTCATGGGGCGTGTGAAAGGAAAGACTGTAGGATGTCATGTTTTGTAACACACAACAAGTGTAAATACCTGTACATAAACTTATGCATTCAGCAGTTATGAAAGCAAAATGTAAGCAATTTTTTTGTAATTCTGAAGTGTGATGGAACCAAAGATTTTAGTAGGATCAAAACAAATCAATAAACTTTACTTGGTGATGCACAAATGATAAATATTTATTGAAACACGATTCCACACATTATCATTTTTGTTCTATACAGGTTTATCAGTAAAGCTGTATGTCTGTATAAATTTTGTGGCCATTTCAGTGGAAAATGTGCTGTCTGCTAATGACCACACCATGCTTTAGATACAAAAAAGTGAAAAATAGCCACCCTTGTCCTGTTCTATTAAAGCTAGGTGGGTCATGAAAGTCTGGCGTTCTAAAAATTAGAATTAAGGTCCTAAAAGGTTTGGGAATCACTCCTCTAACATGTTTTACATGCATGAGTAAAAAAAAAAAATTTGACGAGACAGGCCCCAAGGAGGTTTAAAACTAAGACAGTATCCAGTGCTGCGAACTGGAGCTGCAGCAAGAAGTGAAGCAACGAAAGAGTTTAAGGAAAGGATTTACAAATGTCATACAACCTGGGTGGCATCAAAACCAACTGGCACTGAGATTGAGAACACATGCTGCTGTATAAAGGCCCAACCAGCTACTGTTTGGGGCCTTCCAGTTGGATGCATGCTCATTTGACAGCACACTCGTATGATATTTTGACAAGGTTAATGATTCACCAGCAATACATCCATGCTAAACCAATGTTTGGTTTCAATTAGCCAGTTTTACTAGTGGGATTGGCTTTTCGCCGCTTTTTATTTTGGTGGCATGCCAGACCAACTCAGAAGGATTCTACACGGGCGGTCTATTTAACCGAAATGCATACATTTTGAGAACTATTATCAACTGTGCCTATAATGTCAAACGTTTCTCCAGAGGGTTTAATTGCATTTTCTACCCCTTCCTAGTAAATCCAGGGCTGAGTTTCCACGGAAGACCTGCAGTTTAGCAGTGTTATGTGGCTGCTGTGGCCGAAAGTGTGCTCAACTAACGTGAGGGCCAGGAAACGTGACATCAGGCAACCTTTGACCCCCAGTCAGATTATATCACAGTTATCACTACTCCCATCCTTATTCCCATTTGTTGCTTCTGGAGTATTAGAAGAAGGGCAAGGAGTGAAAGACGCAGAAAGCAAATAAAGTTTTAGAGCCCGCATATACTCCTACCACCTAGCTTCATGACCCCTGCGACCACCCGTAGCAAAGGCGGTGGCAAGGCCATCCAAGTGTTGAATCTGCTACGTGACTGCCTTCAATCCATATACTGGCCACTTGTTTTACGGGGTTTCCTGCTAGCCAGCAACCCCTTCACTCTACAATAGACTGTCTAAAGGCGCGAGCCTACCTCATGTTTCTGAACGGTGCAATGACTGCTTCTGAAATTGAATTTTGAAATTTCAGTTTGCTTTTTCAGATACAACATTTATGGGAGTACCAGAGGCTTTGCTTTGGTGCGATAAAATAAAAATCCAAGTGTTTCTGTGTATATTTGTCTGGATACTTATACACTTTAGTCCTTGCTTTTACATCAAGGCAGATTTAGGAGCCCGTCCAAAATTGTGTACTGTAACCTTTTTTTGCTATCTCGAAATACAATAAACCTAAATTTGCTTCAGATATTGTCCTGACCATAGGGTATAAATGTTTTCACCAAGAAATGAATGCAGCAAATCGACGTTGTACTATTCACACAGCTTATTTTGCTTTATTTTTCAAACGGGTAACGAGGAAATAGGTGCCTTGTTTAAGGGATGGTGGACAGCTAACGAGGGCCTGAACTATCTAGAGATCTCCACTTGGCCGATGGTTATAGCTGCGCCTTCAGAGGAGCTGCTGCCACACACACACCCACAATGTTTATCGGCGGTT
Source organism: Pleurodeles waltl (assembly GCF_031143425.1). NCBI lineage: Eukaryota > Metazoa > Chordata > Amphibia > Caudata > Salamandridae > Pleurodeles > Pleurodeles waltl. The sequence goes on from NC_090439.1 coordinate 971,330,648, forward strand.
TCAAAAGATCCCATTTCACAGAAAATAGGTCTAAGTGTGGGTTATTTCCAGTAATTCACTGCACTGAATTAATTTGCAGGATGTTTAGCTTCTATAAACTAATAACATAGTCAAACGCAGCATTTCATGGTTTCAGCCCTGGTAAAAATGCTTTCACAATGACAGTGCTTTTCTTAGAAAATTATCAGCACATCTGACAAGCTCACCCTTGCAGGCCCATCCTTGATGCAAGTATATACCAATCAATCTTCCCCAGTAGGTGAACATAAACATTTCTTTTCTGAAGAAAGGCTCACAGCCTACTTGAAACTGTTTATATGAGCAATTTTAATGTGTCTCTCAATCTGGGTCATTTGCTTGCTACCTCTTCACTTTTTTGTTGTTTCTAATGGTACCTGTGAATTTCCACCAATGGTAATAAACCTTTGCTGAGGTGCTCCCCACCAAGATCATCCTACTGAGGCACCTTGTTAGTCCAAATATTATGTCCATTTACTGCATCCACTTTTCACACCACTTTGCCTGTCCCAGCAACTGGCTAACTATCACCCAGGTAGTTTGGCCCAATGCTCGAAATGTCCTTCTGCAGCTGCTTTGCCCAGCAGAGGTTGACTCCTGCGGTGGGTTATGCATTGGACCTAGTCAAAGGCTAGCCCTCTGTCCTGCTGCATGTGTTGACCAAAATCTGTTGAGAAATGTTGAAGGTGGGCAGAGCACGCCACCTATGCTGGGTTGGGCATTGTCCTGTGGCCAACCCATGCTACGCAAAGCCAAGAGCCATGTGTAACTTGGGTCCAGATGCCTGTGGCAGGTACGGTGCAACAAATGCAAAAAGAACAGTTGATGGACGGAATGCAGAACAAATCAAACATTCACCCCTAGTCACAGATCTGGATTTAATCCATCAGTTTTTTTGCTCACCATGTCATTCAAGTTTGGACCCAGCCATATGCAAATCAGTCTTGACCCTGTTCCCCATGGGAACAGTCCATCCCGAATTGCCAGGCCAGGTCCTCCCTGGACCAGAAACAAGCATCCTAGGACCGGTTTCGGGGTATCACCCCTCTTCAGCCAGGATAGCTTGAATCTGGTGGCATAGTGAGCACGGAACCCACGCCTGGGCATATTCTTCCCACTTGGGGCGACAAATGCAAAAAGAACAGTTGATGGACAGAATGCAGAACAAATCAAACATTCACCCCCAGTCACAGATCTGGGTTTAATCCATCAGTTTTTTTGCTCACCCTGCCATTCTAGTTTTAACCCAGCCATATGCAAATCAGTCTTGACCCTGTTCCCCAGGGGAACAGTCCATCCCGAATTGCCAGGCCAGGTCCTCCCTGGACCAGAAACAAGCATCCTAGGACCGGTTTCGGGGTATCACCCCTCTTCAGCCAGGATAGCTTGAATCTGGTAGCATAGTGAGCACGGGGCCCACGTCTGGGCATACCCTTCTCACTTGGGGCGACAAATGCAAAAAGAACAGTTGATAGATGGAATGTAGAACAAATCAAACATTCACCCCCAGTCACAGATCTGGGTTTAATCCATCAGTTTTTTGCTCACCATGCCATTCCAGTTTGGACCCAGCCATATGCAAATCAGTCTTGACCCTGTTCCCCATGGGAACAGTCCATCCTGAATTGCCAGGCCAGGTCCTCCCTGGACCAGAAACAAGCATCCTAGGACCGGTTTCGGGGTATCACCCCTCTTCAGCCAGGATAGCTTGAATCTGGTGGCATAGTGAGCACGGAACCCACGTCTGGGCATATTCTTCCCACTTGGGGCGACAAATGCAAAAAGAACAGTTGATGGACAGAATGCAGAACAAATCAAACATTCACCCCCAGTCACAGATCTGGGTTTAATCCATCATTTTTTTTGCTCACCCTGCCATTCTAGTTTAAACCCAGCCATATGCAAATCAGTCTTGACCCTGTTCCCCAGGGGAACAGTCCATCCCGAATTGCCAGGCCAGGTCCTCCCTGGACCAGAAACAAGCATCCTAGGACCGGTTTCGGGGTATCACCCCTTTTCAGCCAGGATAGCTTGAATCTGGTAGCATAGTGAGCACGGTGCCCACGTCTGGGCATACCCTTCTCACTTGGGGCAACAAATGCAAAAAGAACAGTTGATGGATGGAATGTAGAACAAATCAAACATTCACCCCCAGTCACAGATCTGGGTTTAATCCATCAGTTTTTTGCTCACCATGCCATTCCAGTTTGGACCCAGCCATATGCAAATCAGTCTTGACCCTGTTTCCCATGGGAACAGTCCATCCCGAACTGCCAGGCCAGGTCCTCCCTGGACCAGAAACAAGCATCCTGGGACTGGTTTTGGGGTATCAAACCTCCTCAGCCACGCTAGCTTGAATCTGGTGGCATAGTGAGCACGGGACCCACATCTGGGCATACCCTTCCCACTTGGGGCGACAAATGCAAAAAGAACAGTTGATGAACGGAATGCAGAACAAATCAAACATTCACCAACAGTCACAGATCTGTTTTTAATCCATCAGTTTTTTTGCTCACCATGCCATTCCAGTTTGGACCCAGCTATATGCAAATCAGTCTTGACCCTGTTCCCCATGGGAACAGTCCAGCCCGAACTGCCAGGCCTAGTTGAAGACAATGTGTGTTGGGTTCCTGCCAGTATTTGAATGCAGGATAACATTGGATGTGGTGTATGATCAAAAAACGTATCTTGTAATCAAACAGCTTATCTCATATATATGTCTGATGAGTTGAAGGGGATCCTCTTTGTTAAAATATTCATGTATATAATGTATGACCTCTTTCCTCTAGTATAATGTAATATTTTGATTTATGTTGTGTAATGTATTTAGTGGGGGATTTGGTTCCACTGCTTAGTACCAGTAGCAGTACAACTTGGTATCTTTTAGTGGGACTTTGATTCTACTACTTACTAACTGTAACTGTACTGGTAAGGATCTTTTAGATCAGGTATTCATGTATGTGTATGTAGTATTCCCCTGGAGGGTTATTGTCACACGGGCAGCAAATGGCTACATAGAAGGATAAAGGAAGTACTTTACACCTTGTTTGGTTACTTATGGGTCTCTTTATTTTTTCTATCTATGGCTCATGATCTGCTCCTCTGCAGCTTGGTTCGTAATGGACCTCTCTGTTCTTCCTCACCCTTCTATTCTCGACTGGACTGGACCACTGTGGTTGTAGTACCCATCGGACAGAAGAGGAAAGAACCACAGGTAAGTGTATACTCTTTGGTTTTGTCTTATTTTTATGGGGGTGGTTGCAAGGGAGATAACCACAGTTTACCCTATCCCGTCACCGTGTTGTCATGCTTGTTTCTTTTACTTGAAAATGTAGCATGCGAGGTTCGTTCCTATCTTCCAAATAAGAAGTGGAGCCTGTCTCTCAGAAGGGTGTCCCCTCTTCACAACTACCCGTTTTCCACCCTCCCACTTGCCCTGGCAGACCCATATACCTGGGTTAGCCACACTCCTCCGGGAGCGTGGTGAGGCAACACGAGAAGACGGTTGCCTCCCGGCTTACTCCACTAACTCTCATCCAGTTCCCTGGAAATTTGCAACAGGGCACTGAAGCCTCCCAAGTCATCCTGTGCCAGTCGGTCTGGTCCTTTGCCGGTCTCCCACGGTGTCTCCGTTTGGTGCTCCTCTCTCCCTATCTTGTCGGCACTCCTTTGGTCCGGGTTCATCATCCTTCCAATTTCCCGCCACCATTCATCTGGGGACTGATCAGCGTCACACTCAAGGCCATGCCCCTCCTCACGTCTCTCTGTAGATGTCTTAAAGGGACAGATGTCCCATGCAGTCTATAAGAAAAAGACAGACACATCTTGTGTTGCGGAAGGAGAAGGGAAGGGCCAGGGTAAAACCTCATCTAAACTGACATTATCCCTGTCACAGTCATATGGAAGGTTTATATGATCGGGCTCTGATGCTACTCCACACTCTCCAGGAAATAGAAGTTGTGGACTGAGACTTGAATGAACTCAAACCTACAGGTCCTTGTAAAAGGGAAAGTGAGATAGGAAGTATAAGCGTTGCACCGCCGGGCTGGCGAGGAGCATTTCCCGATGATGATGCTAGTCATCCATTGTGATGCTTGAGGGCTCTTGCTCCTGATATTTCAGGTCTCCTAAGCCATTCTTTATCATGTGGAACAGTGTACTTTTGCTTGTCTATATATTTCCTGGGCCTTTGTTTTGTTTTCTTTGACTTTCCTTCATGCTTCTTCCTGCTTAATTCATTGCCTGCAAAGAAGGCTCCTCTGTGAGTTGTGGACCTTCTGCACCAGAACATAATCGGATGTTGCTCTCACCAACAGTGTCTCCTAGTCCTCCTGAGATCAGAGAAAGTATCTGGGTAATTTCCAGGTTTGTTAGTTGAGGTAGGTATCATAGCATCAGGTCATCCATATGAGGATTGGGTTTGACTCCGGGACTTCTTGGAGTCCTTTTTCTATCTCGGCGCTCCGAGACGCGCGCGAACCCTGGTAAATTAGTTATTTTCGGGTTTGCAGCGCTTTTTAAGAGCTCCGACAGCACCCGCCACGCTCAGATGCGGAGGGTAGGTCCTTAATGACGGACCGGTGACTCCGATGTAAGTACTTTTGGATCGTCTTTACTACACTATTACTGAGCTTCAAACTCCTCCCTTACAATAGTGGCAGTTAAAAGCTAAACCACGTTTTTTGGTCTTTATTATTTAGCAACTTAGTCATTATGTACCAAAAATCTACTGACAATCACAATAGTGTTAATTGCAATCAAAATTTTCTCTCCAAATGACTATAACTATTGAATACTGATATGTTAACAGTCTTTATTTGATACCAATTCATTTATTTTCCTGCATTTATGTCCTTACCTCCATATGCACCACTAATGGGGCCTTTGACTTATATTACAGTGTATATATGACAGACGTTTTCTGCCTATAATACTTGCAACGACATATGTTGATGATTTACGTTTATTATATCTAGTATTTAGCCGAGTCCTTGGAACGTGCTTACCAAGGAGCCTCATCCTGACTTGGGGATGGTAAGTCTGCCTTGTTGTAAAAAGTCTTTTTAATGACCCATCTCACATTGATTGCATGTGCACACCTATATTACCACTTTTGGGTACATTTTGGTGTCTGGTTTTTATCTTGTGTTTTCTAGGGCGACCTGACTTTGACTTAGCCAGTTTACTTCAATGTAAGTGACCGGTATTTTTTCTACTCTTATATTGTGATTTTTGTTCACCTGGAGAAGAGCTGATTAACGTCTTTAGTTATTGGTCCTGATGAAGCGTCATTGGATCCGAGAGGACTGCACAACACGAAACATGTTGACCCTTGTTTAGGGGGATTTTTAGAGTTATAATCCTCCTAGTTTGCTGCTCTTTGAGAGTAATTGAGCATCAACACTCAACCTATTACTTTCCTTTCGGTTTTAATCTTGGTCTTCATCCTAGTGTATTGATTAAAATGATGAGTTATTTAGTGATGAATAACCAATTTTAATTACACTTTTTTCTGTTCTCTCCTTTGTGTGCTGGTGCCTGAGTGTAGGCATGCCTGTCTAGATAGTTTAAACCCACCAGTCCCTATCAGAACAGTATGGCTTGGTGCCCCCTGTGGGGAGCCCGTCAGGCGTTGCACCGCTGGCCTGGCGAGGAGCATTTCCCGATGATGATGCTAGTCATCCATTGTGATGCTTGAGGGCTCTTGCTCCTGATATTTCAGGTCTCCTAAGCCATTCTTTATCATGTGGAACAGTGTACTTTTGCTTGTCTTACTACTGTTGGGAGAGTGTACACTGGACCAGATAACCTCCCGGTCCCTTCCCCCCTTTTGCTTTAGCCAGGAAATATATATACAGAAGCAAACAGAGCATAAGGGAACCATATATAATTATGTAGGTATGAGGCAACTTGCCCCCATTATACTGCTGCTTAAAGTGTCCTGGGTGTGGATCCGGTGCTCTGATTGGTCTTCTTTCAATGGCTGACTTGGAAGACCCAGCTCCTGTATCTTAATTGCTGGAGGCTGCGGAGTCTTATCCAACCTAGTCTTGACCACAGGTACTAGGGACATTCTCTATTGGTCACATTTTCTCTGCATGATATGGAACAAGGAGTGCAGTAAATGGGAGAAGGAATCCCAAAAGAGGAAGAAAAGTCACAGGGCAAAAATAAAAACCTGGATTAACCAGATAAAGCTTGGAAGGAAGCATGCTATTACTACCGGTGGTTGACAGAAATCTATTTCAGGATGGACTGAAGAAAACAGCAAACAGGAGAACACAATTCCTATTGGAGCACTGGAACTCTGGGACAAGATAAAAAATTGTCAAGCACAATACTTTGACTGCATTGCAATACATGGAGAAGCACTTCTGAAGATCTTTATGTAAACCTGAAACAGGAAATAGAACATTGTCAACTAATTGGACTAGAAACTGAAATAAGGTTCCTATATTTCTGGAAGGTTAAAAAGGGTTCTGGAACATTTTGGAAAGAAGGTTGCAGAAAGATTCTGGAATTCTGTGAACTTTGCACAATTTATAAATCACCATTGGCCATTGAAATACACATTTTTCTTCAATATGTAGTCTTTGGCCTTTTTAATAGGGGTGGATGATAAATTCCGCTCTGCCGGTGGAGTTGACAGAGTTGTGGCCACTCAGTTCTGCCAAATTCTGCCAACCAACATGTGGCAGACTTTTTTCTTGCATGCAGCAAGTTGGTGAGCACGGGCGAGATTTGGCATCCCCTAGAGCGATTTTCGGTTGTTAGGAGGGCACCAGGTGAGATTTCCCCAACACAGGCAGTCACGAGCATTTACAGGCAGAAATCTGCTGCTTAAGTAGAAAATCTACATGAGCGGCAGCAAAATCAACTGTGACATGCTACATGGTGCCATTCGCACAGATTTGTAAGCATGGAACAAGCTCCCAACACTAAAAATCATTGCAAGCAGTGTGACATGCCTAATTCTGGCCATTTACGGAACTCCATGGAACCTCATGGAGTTTTCATGTATCTCCCCTGGAAGTTCCTCCCACACCTACTTTTTAACAGATTCCCACTATTTGGCCATCACTGGGGTGGCTGGGGCACAACACAGCAAGGTAAAGTAAGTAGTCCCCGTGCAGCATGAATATGCCTTCAGGAAATGTGCCTGGAAATATGACTGTGTGTGGCGGGCCTCTCCATGCTTTCTCTGAGTGGCATAACTCTGTATCTCAGACCCAATGGCCCCACTGTCCAGTCTGCCACAGTCTCCAGATCTGTGATGGCATCTCTCATTCCTTGACCAACCCTGAGCACTCCTTATGCTACCCCTAGGGTAAGAGAGTGGTAGGCACAGAACAGGGGCCCAGGCAGGAAAAAAACCCACATGGGTCCTCCCCACCTAGGAGGTCGGCCCCTCCGATAGGTTTCACTGACACCCTGTGAGTGGCCTTAGGGCCCGGGGTACTGTCCCACTGTGAGTACAGTATATAAGTGCAAGCGCCCTTCCTACACATGGTGGGAAGTGGCCCTAATCAGTGTGTACTGGACCTGCCACTGAGTGCCATAGTGGGCACTTTTGCAATGGTATTCTGACACGTGCTGAACCTGGCCTGGTAGGTCAGTATGTAAGGACTTGCCCTATGGTGCATGTGAAGATTGTGGAGTCACTGATTACTGTGCGTAGCGAATTTGATTATATAAACTACCTCAGATATGGGCCCTGGTATTTGGAAAGAGTAATGAAGCTAGAGGTGGAAAAATCCTGCCAATGTTCTGTGATTAAGGTGTTTTCTATTTTGCAGCTGACATTTTTATGAGCAAACAAGTAGAATTTGATTAATTTTACCCAATGAAAGGAGTTTTCCATATGACAAAAGTTGCTTTGTGGTGTGCCGGAATTTATATCAGTGGATGTGGCATAGACAATGCACTTATTGAGGCTGAAATTTTAGAAGCAAAACTGTCCAGTTAGTATTGAGCAGGACTCATTATGTTCGTTCATTACAAGATACGCTCATCATGTCTGAGGCTATAGAATCATTGAGTTGGAATGCTTTCTCAAACAGAATGGCAAAGTAGGTTTTGCATATCTTATCTCAGAAGTGAACAAAACACAGGGTGCACTTCATTCAAAAGACATATTGCAAAGAAAGTCAATGTTCAATACTCTCAGTTCAAAATAATGAGACCTAAAAACCAAGTTTGTAGAGTTTGTCAAAGAATGTGAAGAAACAACAGAACTTTGCAAGTACTGGGGAAATGTTTTGCACATGATAGCTCAAGTGAAAACCGTGGTACATGTTGATTGGGAAGGTGATTGGGAGGTGCATGTGAAGATTGTGGAGTCACTGATTACTGTGTTTGGCTAATTCGATTGCATAAACTACCTCAGATATGATTACTGGTATTTAGAAAGAGTGACAAAGCTGGAGGTGGAAAAACCATACTTCTTCAGAAAATTCATCAAAAGACATTTTGTGGTGAAAGACAGAGAGGTAAGGTTCAATGCTGTGGCTCCAGATATGAAACTAGAACAGATGATCCAGAGATCAAAGAAAAGCTCCAAGGAAATTGTTGGTCAGACACGTAAAAGTGAATATGCTGCTCAATGGCAGCTAGTTTACCATGAAGTCCTTTCTATTTGTAATGTTTTAAGGGAGATGACAAATTCAAAATTAATGGTCCAATGTGAAACTATTCCTCACTACGAACTTATGTGAACGAGAGGGAAACATTTTAATAAACATGTTGACAGCCTTCTTCATTTCATGCATCAGCAAGGAGACCCCTTTGAAATGTCTGAGCCTGTGCAACTACACAACTTTGTGACCAAACAATATGTGGATAACGATATAAAGACACATCTGCTAGATGTCTTGGAACATGGATCAAAACTATGTGCAGAACTGAAGCAGGAGAGATTTCTACTGAAAGAGAAGAAGCTGTTTGACATAATCACTTAAGCTAAACATCCACGCTTTATTTGCCATGTTAAGAGTTTTATCCAACCAGACACCTCAAAACAGGTTACAAAAAAACAACTTTCACAAGCACATAGAGAGATGGATATAGCAAAAGAAAGGGGTAAATTTATCAAGGACATTCTATTGCATAATCTTCCTAGAACAAACACATTATTCGATAGAGAAGCTGCAACCAACCCAGTGAAGCACAAACTCAGACAAGAGCGCAAAAAAACCTTTCACCTGCAGAATTTCAATTCAAAAAGGTATCTCATAACAAAACTGCTGTTGTTCTGGACTATATGTCACAATTGTGAATGGTCAAGATGTCATCCATGCAAAACTTCAGAGAGATCGTTCAGACTGTCCTACACATATCAAAGTCAATTTGCACCTTGCAAGAACTTCAGGAACTGCACATTATCTTGGACTATCTGTCAAAGACTGTGAGACATTCAGACGAATGTCTACAAGTGGAACAATTGACCTTGCCTGCATCAAAAATTTGACACATATACCTGTGCAAAAAATATTCTGGTCATCAACATCGAACAAGATGTACTTGGAGGTGTTACCTTGACAAAACACTGCTGACGCTTCAGTGAGCACTGAGGCCCATATTTATGAAAAGTTTGCACCGCCTTTGCGTCATTTTTGTTTTACACAAGAGCGACACAGACCTACCGCCATATTTATATTTTGACGCTAGACAAGTCTAGCGTCAAAATATCTGAGTTAGCATAATTTTATGGGAGCACCAACCCACCTTGCGTCGTTTTGCGACAATGATATGCAAGGTAGGCGTTTCCTTCCAAAAAATGACAGTAGCCCTCCAGTGCCATATTTAGTGACCGATGCAAAACGACGCACAGGAAGGAATCAGTTTCAGAAAATGATGCAAAACTTGATTAGTGTCAAATTATATAGCCTGGTCAGACCAGGTGTTAAAATGAGGCCCACAAACCACAACTCAAGGAAAACTCATAGAAGGAACATTGGCCACCTCCTGGACAACATGGAACTGTTAATGCTCCAGCTTGGCACACGCCGCAGACGACAGTGACGACAACAGGTCGCTCCAGCACCCCCGCAGCAACCCCAAACACCACCATAGCAGCCACAAAGGGAGCGCAGAAGGCAAGAGAGGATATTCCGACAGCACACAACCATCCTTGGGCTCAGGGAGCAAGATGTCCTCAAAACGTACCATCTGAAGCGGGAGTCCAGTGTACGCCTGCTGCACCACATAGCGCCAGACATCACTGCAAGGGTGGAAACTCCAACTAATATACCACCCATGACCAAACTCCTCGCAGTCCTCCATATGCTGGCATCAGGATCATTCCAGGCAACGGGTGCACAAGTGGCTGGTATCTCCCAGCCATCCTTCTCGGCTTTCCTACCAAAGGATCTGGATGCCATAATCCACCTCACACGCCACAACATCTACTTCCCCAGCACACAGCAACTGCAGCAGGAGACCAAACAAGATTTCTACCAAATTGCTGGGTTTCTGCATATACTGGATGCAATGGACCACACCCATGTCTAACTTGTGCCACCCGCTGCAATGGAACACCTCTACAGGAACTGCAAACACACCCATTCCATAAATGTGCAGGCCACTGTGGACCACCATGGGCTTTTCACAAACATCCTAGCCAAGTATCCCAGCAGCGTCCATGATGCCTACATATTCTGGCATTCCACCATCATCGAGCGGTTCCAGGATGGGCAATATGGCAATATCCTACTCGTAGGTAAGCCACCATACCAACCAGTACACAGACAACACACCAGCCTTGTAGGACAAACAAGACATACACCACACTAAACACACATGGGTAGGGGAACACAGATGTACAGACAACAACACATATGCTACATGCCACACTACACCGCATTCATTGCACATCTCACAAACACTTACACACATATGTACATAATGCACTGACGACCTGACTTGCACACCACGTGAAGGACAGGTGGAGCTATGTCCTTTACATACAGAAGCTGGGCCCAAACCACTACAAGCGTACACTGGTTGACAACTACATACAGATCCCACACACATAACACCAAACAATGAATAGCTCAGCCATGTGAATGGCATAGGCCATGTCAATGTAAAGAAAGTCACACATAGGCACAACCCCACATTTGTCATGGTGCACAAGCCTCTGGTGGCACCAGTATCAAATGCCACGCAAGTTTAGCAATGACCAATTACATATCACCTACACATTCCTGAGGTACCTGTAGTGAGCACCTTCACCTGTCTGCTGCATTGTACCACACACATAGGAATACAAAATCACCAGACTTAGGCCCTCATTCTGACCTTGGCGGGCGGCGGAGGCCGCCCGCCAAAGTCCCGCCGCCAGGTTACCGTTCCGCGGTCGAAAGACCGCGGCGGTAATTCTGACATTCCCGCTGGGCTGGCGGGCGGCCGCCTTCAGGCCGCCCGCCAGCCCAGCGGGAAAGAGGCTTCCACGATGAAGCCGGCTCGGAATCGAGCCGGCGGAGTGGAAGCTGTGCGACGGGTGCAGTTGCACCCGTCGCGTATTTCACTGTCTGCCAAGCAGACAGTGAAATACTTGTAGGGGCCCTCTTACGGGGGCCCCTGCAATGCCCATGCCAGTGGCATGGGCACTGCAGGGGCCCCCAGGGGCCCCGCGACCCCCCCTACCGCCATCCGGTTCCCGGCGGTCGGACCGGGGGTCGGAATCCCCTCGGCGGCGCAGCAAGCTGCGCCGCCTTGGAGGATTCAATGGGGCGGCGGTACACTGCAGTGTTGCCGGTCCGACCGCGGCTTTACCGCCGCGGTCGGAATCCCCATTGGAGCACCGCCGGCCTGTCGGCGGTGCTCCCGCGGTCCTCCGCCCTGGCGGTCTTTGACCGCCAGGGTCAGAATGACCGCCTTAGTGTTTCGTACACCCATAATGTGTGCACCGTATACAAGTATCGGGCCACCATGGTGCACAGTAGGTGCAATACTGTAAATATAATGGATGCCATAGTAGGACTTGGTAGGAGTATTGAGAACATACCTGACCTTTCATGCAGCATACATAGGGACCCATGCAAAAATATGGTGTTCCCTCTCCCAACGCCTGCACTGTGCATGTGTTGAAAGTGTCTGTGAGAAATCATTTATAGGAACCTAGGAGATTTCACTGCACCAATTTTGCTCCTCCTCCAATCATGTGAATCACACCCTTGTACACATGAAGGCTGGCATACCAATCACCTGTCTCACAGGGGCACAAAGTGTCACACTGCATGCGTAGTGCCACATGGTAACATGGAAGCCTGCATTGGGCTTTGTAGGGCTACCGTGGTGTAAAAACAATGACACTATTGTGGTGCAAGGAGGTGGTAGGTCCCACTAACAATAGGACACAGCCTCAAATATGGACAACACAACACATGTTTGGCAAGGGTTAACTGTCAGTTTGGATTAATTTGACAATCACCAGGTCCCTGAGCCACAACCCATGATAGTAATGTAAATCAAAACAACCCAATGGAACCCTACTATGAAACAGGAACACACACAATACCAGAAGCAAGTTGGAGTCACTACTCAACCTAAAATTAACATCTGCCTTGGAACATACAAAACCACAAATATGCATTACCAACACATGTTTTCTCATTCCTTTGCAGCCGACCAAGGTTACGCCATACAGCCATGGGTGATGACTCCTTTTGGCAACCCGACAACGGTGGAAGAGCTGGCATACAATGAAGGGCACAGAAGGACACAAAATGTGGTGGAGAGGACATTTGGGTTCCTGAAGTCAAGTTACAGGTGCCTGGCCCTGACAGGAGGAACCGTTTTATTCACCACTGCTGGTATGCAAGATGATACTTGTATATGAAATCTTGTATAACATATGTATATGGACCAATGTTCCCTGGGATGAACTGGTAGATGTCCCCAATCAGGAGGAGGATGACAATGGTGCAGCAGAGGTAGAGGGGGAACAACAAAAAACTGCTGCTGGAGTTCGCAGGAGACAACAAATTGTAGAGAACTTCTACATCTAGACACTGTACAAATAATATCACTT